>NC_035439.2:35825144-36459644 GCF_002127325.2 Helianthus annuus | reverse complement strand
TGCCCGGAGCACCGCCGCCGTCGCTGTTCACCCTGGTCGTTGTCGGATGTCGTCTTTCTCTTCCATCGATCGATCTAAGACACGGGTGTAGGTGAAATAGTTCAACAAAACAAGGGGTTTAGGGGTGTGTGTCACCAGAGAAGGAGAGTGGGGGACTGGGTGGTGTGTTTGGTTGCCGGAAGTGGCTCCGGTTATCGGAGTCGGCAGTATTCAGACGAGGAAGAGGGATCGATTGAATTGAAAACGAGAGTGATGTGCTGCTGTTGTTATTTTCACTAGGGTTTTTCTCCAAAGAAAATTGCAGAGAAGATGAAATGGAGGGGGGTGTCGGCTGAGGCTTTACAAAAAGAAGTGAGGGTTTTGACCTTATACAAGCCCTTTTACAGTTAGGTTTCCCAAGTGGGCTTGGGCCTTTGGCCCACAAGCCCGTTACTAGTGTTTTGAGCGGCCCGATCACAACGCCAAAGCCCGAACTCCATGAAACGTCGAAAAATAAAAATCTAAGGTCAAACAATTTGTAAAATAGTGTCGTACATTGTTATTAGACGCGTACTTTGTCAGTTGCGTTAAAAGCGCGTAAAAGCGTTGTTTTTCGTTTTTTTTAAACTGTTTTTTTCTCAACTGCGTTTCTAAAAATAGGAAACGAACTCGTATTTTCTAAAAGAAAAACATGGAATTAAGGAATTGCGAGGCGTTACAGTAGTGTAAGCGGCTGTGCAATCCTCGAGAAGTCTTTAATGAATCGTCTGTAATAACCCGCCAAACCCAAGAATTGGCGTATTTCCATTGGTGTACGTGGTGCAGGCCAGTTCCTGATCGAATCTACCTTGGATGGATCGACATGAATCCCGTCCTTGTTTACCACGTGGCCTAGAAAGTGGACTTCACGAAGCCAGAAGTCGCATTTTGAAAACTTGGCGTACAGCTGTTCTGATCGAAGAAGTTCCAAAATAAGTCGTAGGTGCTGCTCGTGTTCCTCCCGACTCTTGGAATAGATCAGGATGTCGTCGATGAATACAATCACAAACTTATCTAGGTAGGGTTTGCACACCCTGTTCATAAGATCCATGAAGACTGCCGGTGCGTTTGTCAACCCGAATGGCATGACAAGAAACTCGTAGTGGCCGTAACGGGTTCTGAATGCGGTTTTGGAGATGTCCTCATCCCGGACTCTCAGCTGATGATAACCTGACCTCAGGTCTATCTTGGAGTAGTAGCTCGACCCTTGCAACTGGTCGAATAAGTCATCAATACGTGGAAGTGGATAGCGGTTCTTCACTGTCACCTTGTTCAGTTCGCGGTAATCAATGCACATCCTGAAGGTACCGTCCTTCTTTTTTCACGAATAATACTGGAGCTCCCCAGGGCGAAGAGCTAGGACGAATGAAACCCTTATCCAAGAGTTCTTGTAGCTGTGCAGATAGTTCTTCCAATTCTGATGGAGCTAAGCGATACGGTGCACGAGCTATAGGTGCTGCTCCTAGAGCTAGTTCAATCAGGAATTCGACCTAGCGATGAGGAGGTAGACCAGGTAAGTCTTCAGGAAACACTTGATGAAAGTCACGTACAACTGGAATATCTTCCAATTTCTTTTCTTTTGCTGATGCATCGGTAACGAGTGCTAAAATAGCAGTGTGGCCCTTTCGCAAACACTTATGAGCCTTTAAGAAGGAGATGATGCCAACCACAGCACCACTCTTGTCGCCTTGAACTTCGAGAGGTTCTCTGCCAGAACGGGGAATATGAACTATCTTCTCCTTACATAGGATCTCTGCGTGCTGTTGGGATAACCAGTCCATTCCAATGACGATGTCGAAACTACCCAGAGCTATGGGAATGAGATCGATAGAGAAAGTCTGACCAGCGAGGATAAGATTACAACCCTGAACTATGTGTGTGGCGTCTAGACTTTTACCGTTAGCTAACTCTACGACATGTTTGGTGTTTAAGGGAGTTGGTGCACGTTTTAACATTTGGCTAACTTTTAGAGACATATAACTTGTATCCGCACCCGAATCAAACAAAACAGTAACATAAAAGTCGTCGAGGAGAAACTTACCCATTACCACGTTGGGATCATTCCTTGCTTCTCCCTGCCCCAGCACAAATGCACGTCCCCTAGCTTCATTGCCATTATTGTTTCCACCGATGTTGTTCCCATTGCCCTGATTGTTATTGTTGTTGCGATTCTGGTTCAACTGGGGGCAATCCCGCTTGAAGTGGCCTTCAGCACCACACTGAAAGCATCCCCTGTTGCCTCGTTGTTGCTGTTGCTGCTGGTTTTGAGGAGATGGGGGTTGTTGTTGGTTCTAATTCGCAGGTCGTGAGCTCCTGCAATCTTTAGCTTCGTGCCCTATCTTGAGACATCTCTGACAGCGGCCCTTGCGACACTGACCACTGTAGTGTCTGTTGCACTTGTTACACAGTGGGTGAATTCCCCGATATCCACCCTGCCCCTGACCACCAGAAGTTTGCTGACCCGGGCTCTGGTAATCACTATTCTTGCGCTGCTGCTGTGCTTGAGACTGAACGGTAGCTGAACCCTTGCTGGAATCCCCATCCCATTTCCGCTTGTTGTCATTGGGGGTAGCAGGAGTAGCAGAAGTGGTAGCGGTAGCAGTAGCGCTGATGCGCTTAGGCAGCCTGTTCTGTTCCATTGCCTGATCTGTGAGGTGATGAGCAAGACGCTGAATATCCTGGATATTATTAAGGTTAGCCGATGTCAGATGGCTCTGAATTTCTGGTGATAATCCCTTGAGGTACAACTCAATGCGCTTGACTGGAGGGTCCACCATGGTTGGACACAAGATGGCCAGCTCGTTTTACCGTTTCGTATAAGCTTCAATTTCCGACCCTGTCATTTTCAGATGATAGAGCTCCACTTCCAACTTGTGGATGTCATCACGTGTGCAGTATTCCCGTTTGATGAGTTCCTTAAAATCATCCCAAGGGGTGGCGTTAGCAGCTGCCAACCCCAATATCTGAACTTGCGCGTTCCACCAAGTCAGCGCAATTCCTTCCAGAGTACCAGTGGCGTACTTCACCCTGCGAGCCTCAGGGCATTCACACATTTCAAACACCGACTCGAGCTTCTCAAACCAATGGAGGAGTCCGACTGCTCCTTCAGTGCCACTGAACGTGCTTGGACGACAGTCCATGAAATTCTTGAAAGTGCAAACAGGTGGCTGTGCGTGTTGACCTCCTGCCTGTGCGGCTGCAAGTGCCGCAGCAACTTGTTCGTTAATGAGAGCCGTCAGCTAGGCTTGAGTCATGTTAATACGTCCAGACATGATCTTCATAGTAAAGGTAACATAAGTGAGAGAGAGGTTCGCGAAGAATGCGATGACAGAAAAGAGTAAGCACACTAGTGTTCTCAAGCAATAGTGGTTATGTGTATTTAAGCATACCCTGAGCAAAGTTCTATGTAATCTAGCAAGTAGGCAATATAACATATGCCATATTACCTAGCATGTTGAGTCTTGCACGTGGAGCGAAGCGTCGTTGTGGATCGTTGAGAGCACTGTACTGGTTATAGTCTGGTTTTAATATAAACGTTTTTCCCTTATTAAAACCAAGTTCTCTATAACCAATGGCTCTGATACCAATCTGTCACACCCCAAAATCCACACGCGGAGTACCACCGCTTAGAGGCGTGACATGACCAGGATCAAGTCACCAATCATATTGAACATATAAGTAATTAGTAAACGTAAATGTATTTCAACCCACAATATGAAAGGTGTTCAAATAACATAGTTTATATAGCGGAAGCATAGTATAAAAATCCAACCTAATTATTAAGTTTTCAACTGTCATAAGTGTTTAGCAAAACATCCACGATCCATGTCCACAACGACCACGCCTCCCGTGCAAGCTCCATGTGTACCTATGGTCCTGCAAGGCATGTAACAGAGAGTCAACAACTAGTTGAGCGAGTTCACAGTGGTTTGTTCAGTTATCGTAATCGTATTGTAAATCGTATGTTCGTTTAGTAGACCATATATCGTATGTATTTGTATCGCAGTCTTCCAGACATGTGTGCGAAGATTTGTGGGGAGTTTCCCATGTTTTCTAGACTAGGTATATTTGTATCGCAGCCCACCCGGCATGTGTGCGAAGTTTAGAGTATGGTTCGCAGCCATTCCAGGCATGTGTGCGAAGACTGGTTCTATTATCGCAGCCATTCCCGGCGTGTGTGCGAAGAGAAGTACATGTATCACTAGTCTAGCAGTATCTACCAATAACCTTCCTCTCTCGAGGCCTATGGTATGTAATTCCGATAACAATTTAAGCATAAGTAATCATCCAAACCCATTTCCCAACCCCGGGAATCCCATGCCTTGGTAAGAGTGTGAACTCACCTTGGTTTGCTCGGCAGATACACAGAAAGGTCAAGTCTAGCTGCTAGTTGTCAACCACGTCCTAACATGGTTACCATACAAGTCAGGTTTTGGTTTCGAGTAGTGCACATAAGTATCACATAAGCTAGCAGATAAGGAACACATACAGATCATGGCAATTACACATCATCACGTTTAACAGTCATAATGTATTCAACTTGTGCGATTAAAAGATTGGGCTCGCACAAGCTTAATGGCCTTGTGCGAATCATCCGTTGGAGCCCAATAATGCCCTGCCCAATATCAAGAAACCCAACAAAACTATAAGCATAAACACGACCCAACTAACATGTTTTGTGCGATCCGGATAGCTTGTACGATCCGGTCGACTTGTGCGATCCGATTGGGTTGTGCGATCGGAACTAGCCCAACCCAACATGTATACCTGGCCCAAACATTACAACTTGTGCGATCCAATAAGCCTTGTGCGACTGGGGACACCTTGTGCGATTGGATCATCTTGTGCGAGTGGACTTCTTGTGCGACCAAGGTGTCTTGTGCGATTAGTTTAAACATCCGAATATTATGTCATTCGGTTAAAATCATTCAATAGTTTCCTTATTTCCACTTTATCAGTTAACAACTTTCCAACTATCCAATTAACATACAATCGATCAAACTGAGCATATTCTAATCAATCCTCATGAACCCTAACATGATCATAATCATGAACAATAATCAAGACGCTTAAACATATCCATCTAGGGGTTTCAAACCATCACATAACACCTCATGATCGACCCTACAACTAACCCGATTTCAGTAAACATGCAGCCGATTAACAAACATTCGGTTCTTAAAATAATAATATGAAATCCGATTAGCATGAACATTATCCAGTACACATATGCAAGCCGATTTCATGCACATCAACGATTAATGATTTAAACCACATTCAATCACAAGATATCATTAACTCATCATGCAATCAATCCAAAAACAAGGCATGATAGCCGATTAATATTATCACACATATCCGATTCACAAGAACATCATCATTCATACACACTATATCATGGCATCCATAATATCATTTAACAACAACATCATAGAACACTAACCGGTTAGAGAAGGAACAAGGATTAATCCGAACAAGGAAAGATCTTCGATGAAGAGGATATTTGGCTGTCGTCGGGTTCGTGAGGGAGAGAGAGAGCACTAGGGTTTGAGTGGTGTTGTGTTTAGCAAATGAATGAGAAGTATACCCCTTTCTCCCAATGCTATGCGTGTAAAAGAAGAAGTGGGCCGAACCCCCTTAATGAGTTGCCCATTCGGTTCAAGTTCAATAGAAGTGGGTCAAGATTCGTAAAGCCCAAAGGCTTGTGCGTTCGAGTTGCTATTGTGCGATTGATTTATTTCGTGTGATTATACATACATATACATACAAGCACAACACGTATTCACAAAACATTCACTTATACATTCATTAAACCAATATGTCAACAAGTCGCATAACATTCAAGCATGTTACATCAAGATACAATGAAGGGTTCTAAATTACAAGTTGTCACATATGGGGCCTTCCTCCATTTCCCTATTACCCTATTAACAAGTTAAATATAGAATACCCCTTTAGCCCAAATAAAACATGAATAAACTCAAAAAAAATATTAACGCAACACTTAGGAATCGAACCCGGAAACGTTAGTTACATAAGGATATGTCGCATCCAACAAGCTACAGACATTCTGTTTTCTATTTTTCTTAAACAAATTTATATACAATATATATAATAATTTTGGGCCCTTCAACACTTTGGGCCCTATGCGGTGGCACCTCTCGCACAGGCCCAAAGCCAGCCCTGACTAAGGGCTGTAAACGAACCAAATGAACACAAACAAGGCCTTGTTCGTGTTCGTTCGTTAAGGAAATAAATGTGTTTACGAACGGTTCATGAACACTTACCGAACGAGATTCTATGTTCGTGTTCGTTCATTAAGGAAATGAGCGTGTTCGCGAACGGTTCACGAACACAAATAAATTTGGCGAATGCGACGAAGGATAAAGATAGATGCCCAGAGAGTAGCACTCAAATTTGAATCCCTCATTGTGGAACGGAGGTCGATTGTATTCGTGGATGTAAATATTGAGAAATGAAAGGGAAATGATGCATAAATAAGGTGAAAGTGGGTTTCCTATTTTAATTGTTAGGGAAATAAAATAAATAAAAGTTTAATAATATAAAAAGTACAAATAAAATATAAGAAAGTACAAAGATCTTCAATTAAAACACAAACATACGAACATAAACGAACGCAAATCAAAGAATGTTCACGAACACGTTCACGAACACCTTACCGAACATTCACGAACAAAATCGAACGAACGAGACCTCTGTTCATGTTCGTTCATTTAACTAATCGAACGAAATTTCTTGTTCATGTTCGTTCGTTTGTTAAACGAACGAACATAAACGAACTTCCCGCCGAACGGTTCACGAACTGTTCGCTGAACGTTCGGTTCGTTTACAGCCCTATGCATCTTAGTTTCGTATTTTTATTTATGTTCAAAAGTTACAATGTTTTATATCTAAATCAGTTTGGGACTGTTTGGTAACTTTTGAATGGTTAAGTACTGAATCAGTAAGAGTTCTAAACCATTAAGTGCTGAACCAGTAAGATGTCTGACATGTATACTCTTGTTATGGGATCCGGTTTCTCCATACTTGTTTACTCTTGTTATGGAGGTCTTGACATGTATTCTGCAACAAATGTCTAGGCTAGATGCGTCATTCAGGTTCCATAATAAATGTGAAAAGCAGAAGATTATTAATCTTTGTTTTGCGGATGACCTTTTCTTATTTGCCAAAGGTGAAGTTCATTCGGCGAGATGCATTATGGAGTCGTTGACAAAGTTCACTAAGATGTCAGGTTTGGTGCCAAGTATTCAAAAAAGTACAGCCTTCTTTTGTAATGTTCCTACTTTTGTTAAAAGTGTTATTCTGGAGTTAATGACATTTGTTGAAGGTAAGCTGCCAGTTCGATACCTTGGGGTTCCTTTTATATCCTCTAGGCTCCTGTATAAGGATTGTAGTATCTTGGTTGAAAGATTGGAGCAGAGAATCTCGTCATGGACTACGAAATTTTTATCCTTTGCGGGAAGATTACAGCTTATTGTTTCGGTTCTGTCCGCTATGCACATCTATTGGTCGTTAGTCTTTATCTTGCCGGCTAGAATTATTAGTGAATTGGAAGGCAAATTACGCAATTTTTTATGGTCCCAAGGAAATTCGTTTCGGAAAGCTAAGGTGGCGTGGAAAAATGTTTGTATTCCAAAATTTGAAGGGGGCTTAGGCATAAAACGGGTAGGAGAAGTTAATAAGGCATTGATGGTTTCTCATGTTTGGAGTATTATTTCAAATAGGGAGTCCTTGTGGGTTGAGTGGATTAAGTCGTATAAGCTCAAGGGTAGAAGTTTTTGGGAGTGTAGTATTCCAGCTAATAGTTGTTAGAGCTGGAGAAAGATTTTACAGCTTAGACCGAGTATTAGACAGTATATCTGGTCTAGAGTTGGCGACGGGAGGTCCACTTCTGCTTGGTATGATACTTGGTGTGAAGGTGGCCCTTTATGTTTGTTCTTGACATCGAGAAATATCACTAATTCGGGGTTTCGGCTGGATGCTAAAGTGAGTGACGTTTGGGCTGATGGTGGTTGGAGATGGCCGCTGGCATGGAGGGATTCTTTTCCGGTTCTTATTCATGCATCTAGCATTATTATTAACAACTATACAACTGATCGTTTCCTATGGAAGGATGGGGATATCTTGTCACATTATTCTTTAGCTCTAGCTTGGGAGTCGATCAGGTCGAGGGAGCCTGAAATTCAATGGGTTAGCATTGTTTGGTTTACTCATTGTATTCCTAAGCATGCGTTCCTCTTGTGGCTGATTATGAGGAGAAAGCTTCTAACTCAGGATAAGATTATTCAGTGGGATTTTGAGAGGAGGAAAAACATGAATATGACGTGCTGTCCTTTGTGTTATTCGGATTATGATTCTCATCAACACCTTTTCTTTGAATGTCCGTTCTCTATGCAAGTATGGTACGGTGTGCGTGGAAAGGCAGGTATGTCTAATGTGGATCCAAAGATTTCGGCTATTGTGGAATGGTTGTTATTGCGTTCCAAATCCAAGTCAGCAGGGTGTTTGATTAGTAAGTTGGTGGTGGCGGCTTCTACGTATGTTATTTGGCAGGAAAGGAATGATCGTTTGTTCAAGAATCAAACTAGGCCGCCAGATATCATTTGCAATGAAATTCTACAAACTGTTCGGTACAAATTGCTAGGTGTGAAGTTTAAAGACACGGCGAGTGTGAGGCGTCTTCTTGATGATTGGGATATCCGTGGGGATGATGGTAGAGATAATGGCGATTGAATAGTTTTCTTTTGTGTGTCGTTTGTCTAGAATTTTGTCTAGTTGCTTGGTTTTTGTTTCTTTTGTGGTTGTTTTGGTTTACTTTCATGGGTTATGTCTCATGATTGAACTAGTGTGGGTCTCTCCGCACTACTTGTGTTATTTGGTTGTTAATATATAGAATCACCGGGGTAACCCTTTACCAAAAAAAAAAAAACCAGTAAGATGTCTGAACCACTAAGAGCTAGTATAATACTTAACCGTTCAGAGGCAAATGTCTGACTAATTCAGATTACAAGTCTTAACCATTCAGACTCAGTATAGTGCTTAACAATTCAGAGATAAATGTCTGAACCATTCAGACATATGCTCGTAAAACAAACAGTATAAACCATTAAGTGTTGAACCAGTAAAAAAATATAAACCATTAAAAGCCTCATTAAAAACTAAAGAAAGAACCACTTGGCCTAAATAAGTCACACTAATTATTATTTAGTTTACACTTTCTCAAATATATTTTAGAATAATATTTCAAGACTTTCATGTATAAAATTAGTTGTGGAATTGCATGATAAATTTTGTAGTTAATTGTTTGATATGGATTACTCTTATATATAATTTTTTGTAAGTTTTTTGTTTGATTTTCCTTATATTTAGTTTATTTTTATATATGATACGGATTGGTGATCAGAAATTAAGTAATACTTGTATATGTTATACGGAGAAAGACTTGTTTCAATTCGTAAAGTTTCTTTAGATAATGTTTTGGATAGATTTCAAAAAACAAAAAATCGTAAGCCACAAATTTAAATATGTTTGTAATGACGTTTGACGTGCTTTTAATGATTATGTGAATTTTAGTTTGATTTTCTTTTTTACATGACCCGATCCGATCCGACCCGCATGAACCGATTTTTTTTAATAAAGCTAGGGGCCTAAAATTCTTAAAAAAATTTCGCACTCCTAGACAAAAAATTCTGGGTCCGCCACTCACTTTTTATGTTCAAAAGTTTTATCATATAATTAAGTTATAGATTATATGCTTTTTGGGATCTTTCACCAACTAATTTAATGTGTTTACATTCTTCTTGTTTCTATTAGAGTATTCAATTGTCCCTCTGTTCTATATAATATAAAGAAAATAACAGACTAAACAATATAAACATCACAATAATAAAAAAATATAAAGAAAGTAAAGTATATCATTTAAAGGTTTATATCTAACCCTTATATTTGTATTGCAAGTGTGTAGAAATAAGAAAAAAAGTAATAAAATAAATATATATGAGTAAGATATAGATGGATACAAAGAGTTAGCCAGTTAGGTGTAAGAAGTTTTTTTAAAAAATAACAAACTTTAGAGTAAAATATATTTTTATATAAATGGAGATAAAGGCTATAATGTGAATGTAGTTGAAGAAGTTGTTAAGGACCGAAGAGGCCTCATTTGCAAACACTTCTGAACCAAAAGACTCATTTGCAATTACTATCTAATAAAGTACCACATTGAAAGGACTTGTATGCAAACACTATTAAAAACAAGGACTAACCTACAAAAATAAACAGTACGGTAGGGACTAACCAAAAATACCCAAGACCATTATAAAATAACAAACCCTAGACCATTCACAATCGCCGTATTTCATTTGATGAAACGGCCGATTATGTTTCAAAAACCTTTGATCTTCTACCAATCGCAGCAGTCATAGGTACATCCCACTTCCTTTTCCATTCGATGTTTCTTTGTTTTTGTCGATTTAGTTTAAAACTGATTTTGTTTTGTATGTATCACAAATTTCAGACAAATTATGCTTGAAGGAGCTCAGAGAAGAAGCTAATCTCAGATGCGAGTTATATTAGCATTGTTGTAGATATTTTTGTTTTGATCTAACAAGTTGTTGGAGCTCTTTATGTCACGATGTATGACAATTTGTGGTTGATAACAAGGGATTATGAAGGTAGTCTAGCCCACAGACAACACAAATGAATATCTAGAGGTATTAGTTCCGGTGTGTGACATGTGTGTTCACAAAATTGTGTTGTACATGTCTCACGCTTGAATCAAATGACTCTAGATAGTCGTTGGTGTTGTGTGTGGGTTGGCTTACCATCATAATCCTTTGTTGTTAGGGCGGATTGTCGTACATTGTGACATAAATAGCTCTAACATCATGTTTGAGTTTTCTTTTGAATTATTGTATTGTAATAAATTTTATGAATTATTGTATTGTAATAAATTTATTTTTTATATATAATGTTATAAATAGGTGGGTGTTTTTTTTTTTTTTGTAAGAGGTGTATTGTTTGTCTGTGTTTCTACCTGGATACTTGTTCATTATAAAGTATGGCTGTTAAGTTGAGATATTAAAATTGGTTTTAGCTTAAATCCTTATAAAAGTAATTAGAAGCAAGTAGGGATGAGAAGTTCAACGTTCTAATCCGGCAGAATGGTGGAACTGATCGCTTAACCGACTTGTTTGATGATTTAGTTTACGGTTCTCAGTTGCTGATTTGATTAGTTTTTGATTCTGTTCTGGGTATGGATGTGTATGTTTGTTAACACCGTGTGTACTCAAGCTTCATATAACGCCAAACACCCCTATAACGCTCTATAGTGCCTGGGTACACCGGCCCTCGGGGGCGCTATGGCTGGAATTTGTTTCGTTCCTCCTTGATCTAGTGGCAATCTGAACCAAACAAACGGTCTTTACCAACCCTTTGCTTTGGTTCCCACCCGACCAACCGCCTATGGAACCGGGTTTGTGGAGTATAATCACAATCAAACCAGGTTCATGAATCTCTTGAACCAACCCCTCTCATGAGACCCAAATCAATACGTTTGGAATCTGAACTTCTAACATCTCAAGAAATAATTTATAAATGTAGTATGAATATCTAGCATCACAAGTACGTGATGAATGCACCATAGACTCGTCTCATATTAAACATGTTGTGTTGTGTCATTCGTGTTATTGAATTGGTAATATTTCATGTCAAGTGTGTCGCGTTGTGTCATGAAACCCGCTTATAAAGCATGTCCATGTTAGTGCTTGAGTAAATCACATGTTTGGTTAAACGTGATGCGTCCGGGTTAATAATTGTACTAATTGTACTAAACATGTCGTGTCAAACATGACACCTTTAACACAACACAACATGTTTTGCTAACTCTATATATCAGCATTATGTTTAATAGACTTTATCACTACGTGTCATGTTTCCATTGGATCAAGGTAAAAAGAAAATTGTGGTTACAATGGCTAGAACGATGATTTTCCCAGTATTAGAGAGATTGTACGTTCCACTCGAAGAGAGTACTGCAAGGCAAAAAGTTCAGTTTTCGCTGCATTACTCTTCATCGTAAAATACGTAGGAGCGTTTCGTTTCCCTGTTTGCTTTGTCAGCAAGGGCACAGTCGTTAATATAAGGGTTGTTACCTCTTTATTGTTAGATATGTTCATTGTACGGATGAGTGTCTCGTCACATGCATTGCTTTGTCAGGCATCTGCTTTGATGCAAGGTATGTCGGATAAAATACAAGTGATTGTTACCTCTGTCGCATGAATGCGCGCCACCACAGTCAAAGTACATTTCATGTTTGTCTTCATGTCTCCTATATTCTTCCTTACTGCCAAATTAACCTTTGGTTCGAACAATGGCAGGCATTCCACTCCAAAAGTCGATAGCAGAGTTCTTACAGGTCTGGGACCTGGTCTGGTGACGGTTACACCGAGTCCAACATGATATGAGTGCTGCAAATATCATGTTGAACGTTTACTTTTTCAGCCTTCCCTTGATGTATTATTGATGATTTGGATAATAGTTATGCCCCAACCGTTGGTGTTGCCACAAGTGAGTTTAATCGACCCTTCGGGTCATGATTTAATGGAAGCCACCTTGCCAGATCTACGTGTCACCATACTAGTGGATCACTTTTGAACTTATGATCTTGACCGCCGTTTCAGATCAGATGTGACATCAGTTATTCAAAAAATCAGCTCGTGTTATCAAACCTTTAATTTCTTCCGTCAGCTAGGCTTTTCCATGAACTTCGGCCCTCGTATTCATCCATTGTAAAAATGCATACAGTTGACCCGAAAGTTCAGTCACTTGCTCCTATTGCCAAATCGTATCAAGTGTTGCAAAAATCATCTAAATACATACATAAGTACTGCATAAGTTAAATTATCTAAATCATGAGCCAGTATATTGTTAAGACCATATTTTGTCAACTTCATTTTCCAACTAAAAAATGCACAGTAATTAAAAAAACTAGAAATAAAGAAAAGCGTTTAACATTTCATCATACCAAGATGCAATATTGGTTTTTATTCTGAAAAAGATTAAAAAGAAAAAAAAAAAGAATCAGCGAAAACTACATACTGAAGGGACTCTGTTATAATTTTGTGCAGTATCGATTTTACTTCTGTTGGCTGTAACGCAATAACCCATGGACATCAACTATGCCAGGAGGAAACACGGGATCAATAGCTGCTCTAACCGCTACTTTAGCTACAGCTGTAACATTGACGGGTGGCGTCAACAGTGGACCCACAAGTGGAACCTCGCTCAGTGGCTTTGCATGTTGGAGAACCTGTCTCGATGAAAAAAATATTTAGTGCGATATAATTAATAACGGCTTTTCAGTATGTCTTGGGGTAGCATGGTACCATCTCTAGTGGAGAACCGATGACACCCAAAGGTAACTCCAGGTTGCCAACGCGACGATTTCCGTAAATGAATCCGGGCCTCAGAATCACATCTGAAATCAATATTTAAAATGTTCACAAGGTAACAAGAATAAAATACTGTAAGAGAAAGTGAAGAAAACAACACTCACGTCCATAAGGATATCTCACCAACTCTGTTTCTGCTGCTCTCTGCATCATTATTACACAACCATCAGTTTAGTTAGTCATAAAACCTAATACAATAAAAAAAAAAAAAAGAATCGTATTTACCTTTCCATCATAATATCCTTGTAGAATGTAATTCATCACACCACAGTCAGCAGCAGATACATAAACAAATCTTTTAACCCCTGCAAGTAAAAACAAAATTTGTAAAAATGTACAACACATTTAGATGCGACAATTAACTTATATGATATGTCTGAATACACACAGTTCCTTTATGCTTTAAGTTATATTCCATGAGGCTTTTATCACTTGTTGCTTCACTGAATGATGCAAAAATAATTGAAGGTAAGTGATTTTTAGCTCCAACCTTTTTCAGCAGCAGCTCTAATGACTGAGATATTAGCAGTTCCATTGATCTTGTACATGTAGGAATTGGAACCAAAACCACCAACACAAGACACCTGTAAGTTTTATATAGATAATTACAGGAAATATCGTTATAGTTTATACATAATAAATTATAGGAATATTGGATTTGGAAAATTGGTTTTTAATAAACCAACCTTTATCCCGCTGGTAAATAATAATCTTACCTACGTAATTGGTATACAATAATCCTACCTATCAACATGTTGGTACTCAATGAACTTCCGCTAATTTTTTTAACTAAAGTTAATTTTTAAGTTTTATTAATTACATAAAAAGTCCCTGTAGTTGTAATTTACTAGTTTTAACTATTTTATAAAACAAAAAAAACCTCAAGGGACTGTAATTTACTAGTTTTAAAATAGTTAAAACTAGTAAATTACAACTATAGGGACTGTTTGTGTAATAAATAAAACTTAAAAACTAACTTCAGTTAAAAAACATTAACGTAAGTTCATTGAGTACCAACATGTTGATAGGTAGGATTATTGTATACTAATTACGTAGGTAAGATTATTATTTACTAACGGGACAAAGTTTGGTTTATTAAAAACCAATTTTCCATTGGATTTTAATAGTCCAAACTATTCGCCATTGGCCGCCAACAGTCCCAACTTCAAAAATACCCACTGGCAGTCCCAACTATTAACATATTGGCCTCCAATGGACCCCGACTAACAGAACCCTAACGCCGTTAGTCTCCGGTCGCCGGAAAAAACGTTTTTGGCCGGAAAACTCAACATTTTCGTTCAAAACCTCTTTGTAACCTTATTACGGACCATTAGAAACCTTTTTCTAGTAAAAGCCCCAATTATTGAAGTCGTCGGAAAAGTCCTTTTTGGCTGGAAAACTCAACTTTTTGGCCGGAAAACTCAACATTTTTGTCTTAAACCTCTTTGTAACCTTGGATCGGACCTTTAGAAACCTTTTTCTGGCCAGAAATGGTTTTCCGGCGACCGGAGACTAACGGTGTTAGGGTTCTGTTAGTCAGGGTCCATTGGTGGCCAATATGTCAATAGTTGGGACTGCTGGTGGTTATTTTTTAAGTTGGGACTGTTAGCGGCCAACGGCGAATAGTTGGGATTATTAAAATCTAATATTCCTAAATTATAAGAGGTTTCCTTCCATAGGTAAACAAACTGTTAAGGACGTGAGTATTTATTCTCTGTCAGGATTCTACATTTTAAAGCAATAGTAAGAAGCTACACACAATAGAGGTCACTCCACTTAGTGCTTCCTTCCATGAGCTTCCAGATAGCAAGTCCCCTGAACAATGAACACATGGATAAGAGTTCATTTAACATACTTATAGAATTATAGTTTGACTAAAACAAAGTTATAAGCATCTTTTAACTAACTTATAACATTTTTTAACAAAATTAAAGCATATATATACTAGTGTGATCGATAGGTACAAAGCAGTGTTCTATCACAAAATATAAATGTCCAGATGTTTATCCACGTCAGCATATGACACATTTAGATTTGTCATGTTGGCATGGAATTAAGATTGCTATCAACTACCGGACACAACTCTTAAATATAAAAATAGATTACCAAAATGATAAAATAATATTATCACGAGTGAGTGACCAAAATATAAGTTTTGCCTTCATAAGATGCCATGCTGCATATGCTGAATTCATAAACAACTCACAACCTCTTGACCGATTAAATTAAGAACCACAAATAAGTTGAGAACCAAGTAGTTAGTGCGGTAAAAAAATGGATATCGATCAAGGACCGATATTTGAGATATCGGTTATTGCGGTGGGATATCGGTAATTTTAATATCATGCTTAAGTTATATATATAGTGATTTAACACTAACAGATCAGTTTACTTTCCTAAAATTAGCAAATTAACCTTTTGCAACTTGCAAAACACTATAATTGTAGCAAGTAGGAATTGATTAAGACTTAAAACACTAATATTTAACATTAACAATTAAGACTTAAAACACTAATAGCAGCAATAAGAAGAAAGACGAATGGTAGAACTAAGAAGAAAGGCACTGATATCGGAAACATCGGTGATATATCGGTCAATATTGGTCCAATATTGGTCAGATGTTGGTCAATATCGCCGACAATATCGGTACCGATATTTTGCACCGATATCTCTCCACGGGGACTGATAACTGATATATCGGTGATATGTCGCAACATTAACTACATAGGTTGAGAACTGCGAGAATCTCATTGATTATCGTCCATACGGCTTGATTGGTTGTAAATTGTAATTAAGTTAAGAAAACTAAAGAGAAGGGTAAATGGTTGTTTTACCCAACCCATTCACTCACTCTCTCCAAAAACTGGCTGCCACTTTCTTTCACCCTCTCTCATTTCTATCTCCCATCACAAACTTCCACTCTCTTCCCTACTTTTCATTTATGTAAAGTCCCTCTCATTTGAGTCTGCAAAGATATATAAGGAACCATACTCGTAAACGTGATGCTATACCTTGATGCCACTGCACATTTTTAGCCCACGGTTCCTGAATAGAGTAGTTGCCAGATCTGCAAAAGAAAGTTACCATCCATGTCATTATCTATATTCCTTCAGTTTGGGCTATCCATGTAAGATTATTATCAAAATCCATGAACTATTTACGAGTATAATCGTCACCTGATCATTATTTTAACTCTAGAGTGGCTTAATATGATGCAAAAACAGTACAAATTATCATTATAGCGACACTATGCATCAATATGATGCAAAAACACAGTAACAAATACATACCTACTAAGGCTAGAAACCGACAAGCCACGATTTAAAGCTTCTTTACATATATGCGAGCCAACAAACCCACTTCCACCAAGCACAAGTAACTGATTACACAAACAAAATCAAGAGATCACAGTTGAGAAGCTAATTTGACATAGATATCCAAATATACCTTCTCAGCCGGAGGCGGTGGAACGTTTATCGTTTCGGCTTCTTCTACTTTGAGCGGTTCATCGATTTTATTAGACTCTGTCGATAAAAATCTTCCTCTCCAGGTAGAACCTAACGCAATGCTTTGGATTACACAACAATTTACAGAAATTCAAACAAATGTTAGTTAAATCATACACGAAAAGCTGAATAACTCAAGTGCGTAATTTGTTTAATCATACATCTAGCTCTAGGGCATGCAGAAACCATTTCAAGAAATCCGAACAAATGTTGGTTAAATCATACACGAAAAACTGAATAATCTGAAGTTAGTAATTTGTTTGATCATACGGTGCAATGAAACATTCATTCAATTTAGGGCAAAGTTTGATCGGGAAACAATGAAGTTTTGATGAAATGAAGAGAATGAAGAACTTACTGGTATCTAGAAAGCGTTAACCTAAAAACAGTGAAATTGGTTAACCGAGGCATGATGGATTATCGAACAACTCAAACAAGAAATTGGAGTAACTGAATCAGAGTTGAAGGTTTTCGGTGCAAGGGAAATGTTAATTCAACCCCAACTTCAAAACTGTATAAAAGGGTGTTTAAGTTTATTAAGGGGGTGTTTGGCCTAGCTTTTTTTAACAAAGCTTATAGCTTTTTTTTACAAAATAAGCTTAATTTGGTGTTTGGTTTAGCTTTTTAAGCTTATGCTTATTAGCTTATATAAGCTAATTTTAAGAAGCTTACTTGAAGATGGTTTTTTAGCTTATTTTGAAAAAGCTTCTTTGTGTAAGGGTAAATGATATAAAAAAAGCTATAAGCTAATCCAAACACTTAAACAAGGCTTATCAAATGATAGAAAATAAGCTATAAGCTACTTAAAAATATAAGCATAAGCCAAAAAATAAAAGCTAGGCCAAACACCCCCTAAATAAGCAGGAAACCATCCGTTTGTTGAATGGTTCAGCATTTAAGCATTTAATGATTCTGATTGTTTGTTTAGCAAGTAAATGTCTGTTAGGTTAGACATTTACTTTTGAATGGTTAATATGTCTAATTTGAATTGGTGAGATCTGTTAAGTATTATACTAACTCTTAATAGTAGTTCAGATCATCACTAATCATACAGAAGTTATCAAAGAACCCCAAAAGAGTTAAATGCTTGGTTGGTCCCTATGGTTTGTAAAAATTGCAGACTTGGTCCTAGTGGTTTACTAATTACACGCGTGGTACCAAAACTTGTAATTTTTTACAAGTTTTGGTACCACACGTGTAATTAGTAAACCACTAGAACCAAGTCTGTAATTTTTGTAAACTACAGAGACCAACCAAGCATTTAACTCACCCTAAAAGTAATATAATTACAAATTAGAAAGAAAATATTAAATAGTTAGTATTATATGTTTAAAATTATAAAATGATTGGTTAAACTACATGAATGGTCCTTGTGTTATGTAAAAAAATTGATTTTCGTCTCTAACGATGAAAAAGTATATTGATAGTCCACACTTTTAAAAAAACCTAACAAGTTTAGTCACTTAGATGTTTGTTAATTTTTTATGTTAAATATGTGTGAAAGGACATAAATATCCTTATCATTTAATATACATACATACATTTAAGAAATTATAGCTGGCATTGTGAGCACTAACTGAATCGTTAATCGGAATCGAATAAAAATCGATGAAATCGAATAAAAATCGAACCAAAATTAACCGAAATCGAATTAACTGAAAATTGGTTATCGTTTTTTTTGTCTCCTCGGTTAACCGAAACTAACCAAACCGAACTAAACCATTTTCTTAGGTGGAATTGTCTTGGACCAGATGTTTGTGTTTTGAGATTAGGAGGAGAAGGATGGAGTAAGGGTTGGAAGAGGTAATGTCTGCGTGGGGAAGAGGACGCACAGAGGTTTAAAGACATTTTTTAATGAAATGTCTTCTAAAAAAACAAACGGTCTGCAGAGCTAAATGTCTGCACGTGGTCTGCGCGGTGCAGAATAAGAGGCCAGAAAAGATTTTTCTGAAAAAACAAACACCCCCTTTGTATTTACTTGCTAGAGATTGGGTTTGTTTGGGACCTAATACCCTGCTTTTTGGCGTATGTTGTGGTACCTGAACTTTTGGTTATACATTAGCCAACCGTGTTAGAATGCTGAGTTGGGTCAACAGGTCAAAGCAGGTTAGGTTAACCCATTAAGTCACACACTTTTAATCTAGTCAAAGCGGTCAGATTTTAGACTTTCATGATGCCTTACCACTCTTTTTTTTCATTCTGTTACGAACCTAATCGTAATCAAATGATCCAAGAAATTATAGAGAGAAGCCAGAAAGCAAATTAGAGGGAAAACCAGATTTACTAATTCATTTCTTCATTGATAACCTCTCATAAACTCACGATGCCATCTTATAAAGGCTTACAAAGAAAGATAATAAAATAACTAACATGATCATGGACCCACTACCCTACAAATAAATAGGAATAACAAAAGAAAATGAATGCAGTAAACAAACAAAACGGTTTCATTCTAGAATGCATGGTGAACATGGGGTTGACCAGTTTGTTGCACATATCACATTCGTTCGTTACTGTGTTACTGAACATGAAAATATAGGCATCTTCCAGTTAAAAAATGGTAAAGTTGTACTAATGTGTAATTAAAAAAAAAAGATTTGGGTGATTTTGATGAGCCTCGTTTTTGGAGGCTGCTTTCCCTAACGACGAGGGTGTTGCCGGTTGCGGATTTGAAGGTTTTTACAAATTCAGATTTTTACAAATTCAGATTTTCGTTTGCTAACTAGCAATTAGGCTAGGGGGTATGGGGTTCGTCCCCACCCCGTCGAGCTCCGGCGACGGCCGGCAAACCATCCCGCCCCCCTCCCGTCCCGTCGTCAGCGTCGAGTTCTCGCCGGTGGCGACGCTCCAATTTTGGTGGGCCCCCCTTCAAATGTAACCTGTTCGATGATTTGGCGGCGTGTAAGATAATCAAAACCGGAAACCAACTAGAACAGTTGCTCCGGCATCCCGAACCAGATGATTCGGTAAATCTACAGTGAAAGCACGCGGTGGAACAAGAACAAAAAGACGTGGTTTGCTGTAAACATCGACGGAAACAGATTCGTTTGCTGTAAACAAAAAGACGTCGTTTGCTCCGGCATCGGAGGGGAGAAGTGACGGCGGAGGAGCGGTGGTTTGTGGGTGGTGGTGGGGTGTGGCCCAGATTCGTTTTCATAAATAAGGATAAGGTTCCTTTATCAACTTATTATATTATGTCTAGCTCTACTTCCAGAGTACTATTTATAAAATAATAAAATAATTAAACCTTTATTGAGATAAAAATAATAATAATATATTATAAAATAATGTTTTTTTTAAGTTTATTTTTTTAAGTTTATGTAATGTTTTTTAATATTAATGAAAATATTTTGTTAGTTTATTTGTTAAATGTTAAAAAAATGTAGAAGATTAAAAAAATAAAAAACATAAAAGTGATGGGGTAGAAATACAGGCGAGGTTACTACCTAGCCGATGGGATATACCCAACATACTCGACAATCGTTAAAACTATCCCGCACCCGACAGATATTTAAGTTTATTTTTTTTACTTTATCTTTTCTAAGTTTATGTAATGTTTTTTAATATTAATGAAAATATTTTGTTACTTTATTTGGTAAATGTTAAATAAAAGTTGAAGATTAAAAAAAATAAAAAAAAACATAAAAGTGGTGGAGGACTATGACTAGGACCATCCTCCCATGCCCTCTAGTTTTGGAGGATGATCCATCTTTGGGAGGACTATGACGTGTCGCTTACGTGGCGGATCATCCTCCAAGGATGGACCATCACCATACCTTGTAGTCTTATAGATTGGCCAGTTAATTGGGGGATGGACTTTGATTTTATTTTATTTTTTTTTTGAAATTGGGTCCTGGTAATTAACAGATGTGTGCGTGGTGGACTTGGGTTACTCTCAGAGTACTCTATTTGGTCTAGTGGGTGCCCCGAAAGTGCTTCAGATTAATTCTGTTGGCCGTTCAAAAAAAAAAAAAAGTACATGGATCCATTTATCAATTTAAAGTGAATAACCATTTATAGTACCCAAATTTGTCACACGTCATGGAGAATGTTTCCAGGTACAAAATCTGGTAAATTTTAAGCTTCCGATTTCCACTCGTTTACTAAGCAATGGCTTGATTTTAGCTGTATTTTTTCATTAATGGGTCGGAATTGGCCAAAAAAGTGCATATAACTAGGTTGCATAGTTAATAATTCAAAAGCTTGGTAATTATTCAATTGGGTGCAACAATTTGAATCGTGTAAGATTATAATTTTTTAGGCAAAGAGTTAAAGAGTTGTACTTATATTCTGCAACCACACGTTAGTTGCTTTTCAAGATGTTCTTTTTTTATGGCCTCCCTTGTTCCCACACCTCCTATATCTTTTTTTTTTCACATCCCTAGTGTATACGGACCGTATACAAAATATACGGTCCGTATAGAATGTTTTTAAATAGGAAAATGCGCAGATAATGTTTTTTTTTTATTTTACTATATACGGCCCGTATATAGTTATACGAGCCGTATACATGTGTATACGATCTATAAAAACTATACGGCTCAACGGATTTATTTGGGAGGTTTTTTGATGTTTACCAAATGTATACGGGCCGTATAATTGTATACGGGCCGTATATATGGATGTTTTTCAAGTATAGTGTTTTTCCCATAAAAACACCATCATTCCAGGGTTTCTAAACTCTTCATCACCTTTAAACAACGTTGATCGGAACACGCCGCTTAAATCGGAGCACAAGTAGAGTAACGTTACCGATCAGTCCGTTGATCGAGTAACTCGCAGAAGAACCCGACACAAACAAGTTCTCCACAGTTTGTTATTCAGATCTCTATTCGGTCATCTTTCCAAACTACAACACACGATAACTTTAAACTTTATAGTGTGTGATTTGACCAGGGAAATGATTGGAGGTGATTGCTACTTTTAATAAGCTGTCATAGTTGTCAAATTCGATTTCAA
This sequence comes from Helianthus annuus, assembly GCF_002127325.2. Classification (NCBI taxonomy): domain Eukaryota; kingdom Viridiplantae; phylum Streptophyta; class Magnoliopsida; order Asterales; family Asteraceae; genus Helianthus; species Helianthus annuus. Next base: position 36,437,692 of record NC_035439.2, on the reverse strand, counting down.
GAAATCTTTTCCTTCAATTTCAAGAACATTCTCCGTAAAATGAAGACGTGTCGGTGGCTATGCGAAATACAAACCGCAACCGTTTTTTACTATGGAAACGGTGGCTATGTGAAATACAAACCGCAATCTTTTGTGACTATGGGAAACACAAGTTTTCTTTTTGAGCTTTATGGATGTCCGTTATCTTAGTTTAGGCGGGCATTGTTTAAATCTGAATATAACTAGATGTTACGTGTAACTTCATTAAACCAAGAACAAAGCCTATTTCGAAACACATGCGTTTGTATCAGCGTTGTTTATAACACTGTGTGAGCATAGAAAACCCGACAAACAGTCTTGACAACTGTGACAGCTTATCTATCTGTTGTGTCACATCCATGCTGTTATAGAAATCGATATGATTAATTTTTTTCATATTTTTTTTTCTAATTAGCGTTGTTAACTACCAAAAGTATGCATACACAAATAGTTCTAGTGGACGAAGCAAAGAGACCGTTGTGTATCTGAATCAGGTTCTCAAACAAACACTACTAAAGTTGAGTTAGTGATAAATACTGTAGCTGTTATCTCGGTTGTTTAGTACTTTCGTGATAATAAAACAAGCAGGCATTTATTTTGCCAAGATTGAAGGAAAGAATCTGGCTATAAGCGTTGTGGATTCTCAGCGTTATTCGAATGTAAGTGGATCGAGTGGGCATGGTTTGTTCGGGAGTAAATCACCACTCAAAGATCAACAACTTTGGAAGAACCCGACCGGTTTCTACAGCACAAGCACATACACAATTTGTTGGAAGAACCCGACACGTCTTCTGCTAGTTACTCTTTTCTTCGATTTCAACAAATCTTTTCAAGGTCTTAAGTGATGGACAATTGGTTATGAAGATGTGTCGGGTTCTGCTAGTTATTCGGAATGTTTCGAATCATCACAGAAGACGTGTCGGGTTCTGCTAGTTATTCGGAATGTTTCGAATCATCACAGCAGACGGATGCGGTTTGCATATTCAATCTTCATTGCTTCATTAAAATTACAACACACGATAAAATGCTTGTAAAATTGCATCAACTCTCCTATATCAACATACTCTTCTCCAGACGCTTAGTTGTTATGAATGACAACTTGAGGGGTCTAGTTAACTTTCAGATTCAGATTCAGGAAACAGATGATTTGTAAAAATGCCGGTTGATGAACCGAAGCTGTTATTTCTGTTGTTCAGTACTTCCGAGATCTGATCCAACCGAAATCCACAAATTCCAACAAATATGTCACACCCCCAAAATCCACCCGCGGAGTACCACCGCTTGGGAGCGTGACATGACCAGGATCAAGCCATCAATCATATCAAACATAGCATTTAATATAAAAGTGATTAACGTAAGTCACCATGACATGATTGACGTTTCAAAACCAAATACTGTTTTAAGTAGCGGAAGCAATGTAAAGTAAACCCAAATAAAGTTATAAGTTCAATAATGTTCATGATCCATCTGCCACAACGACCTGCTCCTTCCTTGTGCAAGCTCCCAAGTATACCTAAGGTCCTGCAAGGCATGCAGCAAATAATCAACAAACTAGTTGAGCGAGTTCACAGAAAGTAAGTTCATAACATGCATAAGTATAGCTAGTGGGGGCTTCCCATACTAGCGTGTACTAAAGGTGGGGGCTTCCCATGTTCATCCTGGCTAATGAGGGCTTCTCATTAACGGTACTTACTAGACTAACTTCCGACCAAGTGTTCTTCTTTACCGAGAACAGGAAAACGTACAGGGTCACGCAGGCTTTACGTGACGTGTCCTTCCCCGAGGACAGTGGTACGCGTGGGGGCTACGTAGGCTTTACGCAGCGTGGCCTTCCGACCTGGAAGCCAGTAGATGGTATTGGGTTACGTAGGCTTTACGTAACGTGTCCTTCCCGACCCGGGAGACATATGGCAATTGTACTGGGTTACGTAGGCTTTACGTAACGTGTCCTGACTAACCTGAGGACGATGGTCTATAGTCTGGTATATGCGTAAGTACGAGTAACTCCTTTTACAATAACATATCCAACCCAATTCCCAACCCGGGAATCCCATGCCTTGGCTGTGTGAACTCACCTTGGTTTGCTCGGCAGATACACAAGGAATATAAGTAGCAAGTAAATGGTCAACCACGTCCTATCATGGTTATTATACGAGTCAGGTTCGTATATAGCACGTATATAGTAATCACGTAAAGTCATGGCAAACATGTACGCACGTAAGCAGATAAGACATAGCATGTGAGGATCCAATTATCTAAGTCCAACAATACCCGGCCCAATGACATAAGCAGCCCAATAACAAAACAGTCCAGATTCTCAATCGGCCCAAATAGCAAACACATACAAGTCCATTAATAAACAGCCCACAAATCAAATCATTGGGCTCAATAGATTGGGCCCGTAACAGTGAAGGCCCAACTGTGTGCGTGTGAAAGATGGTCTCGACTCGCAACGGGGTTACGAGTCGTAACGAGGATCTCGAGTCGTAACAAGCGGTCTCGGTTCATCCTGGTCTGGTTACGAGTCGTAATCTGACTCGCAACCGTGGTTGCGGTTCGTGCGGTTTGGTCTCGAGTGGGGTTCCGACTCGCAATCCGAGTCGCAACCGGACGTGTAACTGATTTCCATACTTTAGTCAATTAAATCCCGTGATTTCAGCTAACAGTTTGGTCAGTTTCGGTAACCAGATCAATTAACATAATTTTCAACAAATCATTAGCATGATATCGATCAAATAGGATAATTGCAACACAAATTCATAAGAACCCTAATTAATTCCATATGAACAACATTAACAATTCGCATGATCCGGTCCGATTACTAGCATACACATTAACTTAACAATTTAGCATAACATCCATACATGAACACACATCAGTCGATTAGCACACGTACAATCTGATATCATCATCCAAGTTACCCGATTCACAACAAACATGAAGCCGATTACATTTATCAACATTCAACCCGATTCCTAACATATTATCTTGTAACCACTATTGTTCATCATACAATTCCAACCGGATAACATCAAGTAACACGTATAGCACAACAGAAATCACAAATCCAAAGGTAGTACACTAACCGATTACAAGTGAGGTGTGTGATCCGGGCAAGAGGGTGATCGGATGGCCTTGTGCCGTCGGTTCCTAAACAAGCCGAGAGAGAGAGAGAGACGAGATAGAGGAGCTAGGGTTATGTGTGTGTTTGTGATTTGCAAAAGTGGTAAAACAAGTCCCTTGTTCCGGTTTTGTGTGTTGCGAGTGGGGAGTGGGCCGAGCCCACTCGGTTGTCTAATGGACCCGAGAACAAGGAGTGGCCCAAAGGGCTTTGTGTGGCCGGTTCACATACATACGACATACATACACACATAATGCATATAACATAACACATATCATGAAATCAATTAATCATTCCGGTTTATAAAATCACATATCGTGCACAAACGTTACATCAAAGCAAGTCTAAAGTTCGAGTTGTCACATTATCCCCAACTAATTGGAAATTTCGTCCCGAAATTTGGTATGCACTCACTGAGGAAGCTAGGTAAACTGTACTGTTCACTGATTTTCCTGGGGTGTCACATCCTCCCCCCGTTGATCTGGAATTTCGTCCCGAAATTCCGAAGTAGTAGCTTCAGCCTCAGTAATGGTTGCCTTGTTCCCGAATAACTGGGGGTACTTTTCTGTCATCCTGTCTTCGCGTTCCCAGGTGTACTCTGGGCCACGTTTGGAGTTCCAACGAACTCGGACAAGAGGGATTCTCTTGTGTTTGAGGACCTTCACATCCCGGTCCGTGATTTCTACTGGTTCCTCGACGAACTGCAACCGCTCGTCAATAGTGAGTTCCTTAAAAGGAATGATGAGGTTTTCATCTGATAGGCACTTCTTTAAGTTCGATACATGAAAGACATTGTGAACTGCCCCGAGTTCAGCTGGTAGGTTCAACTTGTAGGCTACCTTGCCAATCTTTTCTATAATTTCAAATGGTCCGACGTACCGCGGATTCAGTTTACCCCGTTTGCCAAAACGAACCACACCCTTCCAGGGTGAAACTTTCAATAAAACCCGGTCCCCGACCTCAAATTCCAATGGCTTTCTACGCTTGTCCGCGTAGGCTTTCTGACGGTCGCGTGCTGCCGCCATGCGTTGTCGTATCTGTGCAATCTTTTCCGTGGCGTCCACTACAATCTCTGGACCCGTAATCTGACTATCTCCCACCTCTGCTCAGCAGAGTGGTGACCGGCATTTACGCCCGTACAATGCCTCGAATGGAGCGGCTTGAATGCTGGTGTGATAACTATTATTGTAAGAAAACTCCACCAAAGGGAGATGTTCTTCCCAGCCGTTGCCGAAATCGATGACGCATGCCCGAAGCATGTCTTCTAAAGTTTGGATCGTACGCTCAGACTGCCCATCCGTCTGAGGATGATATGCTGTGCTCATGTCTAATCGTGAGCCAAAGGATTTATGCATCGCTTGCCATAGTTCTGATGTGAATCGTGCATCGCGATCCGAAATGATAGACGTGGGCACCCCGTGCCTCGAAACAACTTCCTTGAGATAGACGTCTGCGAGTGTGGAGAACTTGTCCGTTTCCTTAATCGGTAGGAAGTGTGCAGACTTGGTGAGTCGATCCACGATCACCCATATGGTATCATTCCCACGCTGGGATCTAGGTAAGCCTGTAACGAAATCCATGGAAATTTCTTCCCATTTCCATTGTGGTATCTTAGGCTGCTGAAGTAGGCCAGCTGGTTTCTGATATTCAACCTTGACTCTCGCACAAGTCAAGCACTTTCCAACGTATGTAGCAATGTGGGCCTTCATACTAGGCCACCAATAGGTAGTGCTGATGTCGTGGTACATTTTATCTGACCCTGGATGTACCGAATAGCGAGACTTGTGAGCTTCATCCATTACAAGTTCGCGTAGACCGCCATAAAGAGGGACCCAAATCCGGCCCGTTACATAATAGGCGCCGTCTGCCTTCTGTTCCATCTGTTGTCGTGAGCCGCGTAAGGCTTCAGCCTTGACGTTTTCGGGCTTCAATGCTTCTACCTGAGCATTTCGTATCTGCGTAGGAAGGCTAGACTGAATCGTAAGCTGGAGCGCTCGCACGCGCTTCGGTAAGGTGTCTTTCCGACTGAGGGCATCAGCCACAACATTGGCTTTGCCTGGATGGTACTTGATGGCGCATTCGTAGTCGTTAAGTAACTCGACCCATCGTCGTTGACGCATGTTCAAATCCTTCTGCTTAAGGATATGCTCGAGACTCCTGTGATCGGTGTAAATCGTGCACCTGGTACCGTACAGGTAGTGTCGCCATATCTTAAGCGCGAAAACAACAGCTCCCAGCTCTAAATCGTGCGTCGTGTAGTTGCGTTCATGAACCTTGAGTTGACGAGAGGCGTAAGCGATAACCTTGTCGCGCTGCATTAACACACATCCCAATCCCCGAATGGATGCATCACAGTAAACCACGAAATCATCTGTGCCCTCTGGCAATGAGAGGATAGGTGCACTGCAAAGTCTATCCTTTAGGTGCTGGAAAGCAGTCTCCTGGGGCTCTCCCCAGCGATAGGTAACACCCTTCTGTGTCAGTAGCGTAAGTGGCTGAGCAATCTTCGAAAAGTCTCTGATAAATCGTCTGTAGTAACCTGCCAGACCCAAGAATTGGCGTATCTCTGTCGGTGTACGCGGTGCAGGCCAGTTTCTGATCGAATCTACCTTGGATGGATCGACATGGATCCCATCCTTGTTCACTACGTGGCCTAAGAAGTGGACTTCACGAAGCCAGAAGTCGCATTTGGAAAGCTTGGCGTACAGCTGTTCCTTCCGAAGGAGTTCCAAAATCAGGCGAAGATGTTGCTCGTGTTCCTCTTGACTCTTGGAGTAGATCAGTATGTCGTCGATGAAGACAATGACGAACTTGTCGAGGTAGGGTTTGCACACCCTGTTCATAAGATCCATAAATACAGCAGGCGCGTTCGTTAGCCCGAATGGCATGACGAGAAACTCGTAGTGACCGTAACGAGTTCTGAAGGCTGTCTTGGAGACGTCCTCATCCCGGACTCTCAGCTGATGGTACCCTGACCTTAAATCTATCTTCGAATAGTAACACGACCCTTGCAACTGATCGAATAAGTCGTCTATGCGTGGAAGAGGATAACGGTTCTTCACCGTCACCTTGTTGAGTTCACGGTAGTCGATGCACATCCTGAACGTACCGTCTTTCTTCTTCACAAAAAGCACTGGAGCTCCCCAAGGCGAAGAGCTTGGTCGTATGAAACCCTTTTCCAAGAGTTCTTGCAGTTGCTTTGACAATTCCTCCAATTCCGATGGAGCTAGACGATATGGTGCGCGAGCTATGGGTGCTGCTCCCGGAGCGAGCTCGATCTGAAATTCGACCTGACGATGAGGCGGTAAGCCTGGTAAGTCTTCAGGAAACACCTGAGGGTAATCACGTACAATTGGAATATCCTCCAATTTCTTTTCCTTTGCTGATGCATCTGTAACGAGTGCCAAAATGGCTGCGTGACCTTTACGTAAGCACTTCTGAGCCTTCAAGAAAGAGATGATGCCAACCACAGCACCACTCTTGTCGCCTTGAACTTCCAGAGGTTCCTGACCCGAACGAGGAATGCGAATAACCTTTTCGCTGCATAAGATTTCTGCCTGGTGTTGGGAAAGCCAATCCATCCCAATCACGACGTCGAAGCTACCCAAAGCTATGGGAATGAGGTCGATAGTGAAAGCTTGACCAGCTAGGATAAGATTACAACCCTGAACTACGTGCGTGGCTTCTAGACTTTTACCGTTAGCTAACTCTACTACATGTTTGGTGGGTAAAAGTGTTGGTGCACGTTTTAGCAGTTGACACATTTTCACAGACATATAGCTTGTATCCGCACCCGAATCAAACAAAACAGTAACGTAAATATTGTCGAGGAGAAACTTACCCATAACAACGTTGGGATCGTTCACCGCGTCGCCTCGACCTAGCACAAAAGCGCGACCACGAGCTTCATTGCCGTTGTTGTTGTTGTTTCCACCGTTGTTGTTCCCGTTGCCCTGGTTATTGTTGTTGCGATTCTGGTTCAACTGAGGACAATCGCGTTTGAAGTGACCTTCAGCCCCACACTGGAAACACCCCCGGTTTCCACGCTGTGGCTGCTGCTGCTGCTGCTGGTTCTGTGGAGCTGGTTGCTGAGGCTGCTGATTCTGATTCGCAGGCCGTGGACTCCTACAGTCTTTGGCCTCGTGACCCATTTTGAGGCACCTTTGACAACGACCCTTGTTACACGGGCCGTGGTGATGCCTGTTGCAGTTGTGGCACCTGGGTTGACTACCCTGATATCTCCTCTGTCTGTGACTACCAGAGGATTGCTGACTAGGACTCTGGTAGTGATCGATCTTCTGTTGCTGAGCTTGTGGCTGAACAGATGCTGAACCTTTACTGGAATCTCCATCCCATTTTCTTTTACTGTCACCAGACGTAGCAGGAGTAACTGAGGTGGTGACGTTAGCAGTAGCATTAACACGCTTGGGCAGTCTATTCTGATCCACTGCCTGATCGGTGATACGGTGAGCAAGGCGCTGGATTTCCTGGATGTTTTCGAGGTTAGCCGACGTCACGTGGCTCTGAATTTCTGGCGCCAATCCCTTGAGATACAACTCAATGTGCTTGTAGGGAGGGTCCACCATAGTAGGACACAGAACGGCCAGCTCGTTCGACCGTTTGGTATATGCTTCGATTTCTGATCCAACCATTTTCAAGTTATAAAGCTCGTCTTCCAGCTTGTGTATGTCTTCCCGCGTGCAATACTCACGCTTGATGAGTTCCTTAAAGTCATTCCATGGGGTGGCGTTAGCAGCTGCCAACCCTAAGATCTGGACTTGGGCGTTCCACCAAGTCAGTGCTATTCCTTCCAAAGTGCCGGTGGCAAACTTGACCTTGCGAGCCTCAGGGCACTCGCACATTTCGAAAACTGATTCTAACTTTTCAAACCAATGGAGGAGTCCCACTGCCCCCTCTGTGCCGCTGAAAGAGTTTGGACGACAGTCCATAAAGTTCTTGAAAGTGCAGACAGGCTGCTGCGCGTGTTGACCTATTGTGTACGAATAGGACGAAGTTAAATACGAGAGTTAATGTAGGATCTAAAGATCCTAGTGTGTGCCTATACTGCAGGATATACTACCTGCTTGAGCTGCTGCAACTGCCGCAGCAACTTGAGCTTGTACAAGAGCCTCTAGCTGGGCTTGTGTCATGTTGATTCGTCCAGACATGATCTTCATAGTAACAAGTAGCATAGGTAAGAATGGTTCGCGAGTAGGGCGATGACAGAAAAGCGTAGGCATATAGGTGTTCTCATGAAATCAAAGCATGTGTACCTAAGCGTAATGCGAGCAAAGTTCTAAACAGTTCTAGCAAACAGGCAATAAACATAAACCTTATTACCTAGGATGTCGAGTCTTGCACGTGGAGCGAAGCGTCGTTGTGGATCATTGAGAGCACTGTTCTGGTTATAGTCCGGTTTTAATAAAATCGTTTTCCCATATTAAAACCAAGTTCTCTATAACCAATGGCTCTGATACCAATCTGTCACACCCCCAAAATCCACCCGCGGAGTACCACCGCTTGGGAGCGTGACATGACCAGGATCAAGCCATCAATCATATCAAACATAGCATTTAATATAAAAGTGATTAACGTAAGTCACCATGACATGATTGACGTTTCAAAACCAAATACTGTTTTAAGTAGCGGAAGCAATGTAAAGTAAACCCAAATAAAGTTATAAGTTCAATAATGTTCATGATCCATCTGCCACAACGACCTGCTCCTTCCTTGTGCAAGCTCCCAAGTATACCTAAGGTCCTGCAAGGCATGCAGCAAATAATCAACAAACTAGTTGAGCGAGTTCACAGAAAGTAAGTTCATAACATGCATAAGTATAGCTAGTGGGGGCTTCCCATACTAGCGTGTACTAAAGGTGGGGGCTTCCCATGTTCATCCTGGCTAATGAGGGCTTCTCATTAACGGTACTTACTAGACTAACTTCCGACCAAGTGTTCTTCTTTACCGAGAACAGGAAAACGTACAGGGTCACGCAGGCTTTACGTGACGTGTCCTTCCCCGAGGACAGTGGTACGCGTGGGGGCTACGTAGGCTTTACGCAGCGTGGCCTTCCGACCTGGAAGCCAGTAGATGGTATTGGGTTACGTAGGCTTTACGTAACGTGTCCTTCCCGACCCGGGAGACATATGGCAATTGTACTGGGTTACGTAGGCTTTACGTAACGTGTCCTGACTAACCTGAGGACGATGGTCTATAGTCTGGTATATGCGTAAGTACGAGTAACTCCTTTTACAATAACATATCCAACCCAATTCCCAACCCGGGAATCCCATGCCTTGGCTGTGTGAACTCACCTTGGTTTGCTCGGCAGATACACAAGGAATATAAGTAGCAAGTAAATGGTCAACCACGTCCTATCATGGTTATTATACGAGTCAGGTTCGTATATAGCACGTATATAGTAATCACGTAAAGTCATGGCAAACATGTACGCACGTAAGCAGATAAGACATAGCATGTGAGGATCCAATTATCTAAGTCCAACAATACCCGGCCCAATGACATAAGCAGCCCAATAACAAAACAGTCCAGATTCTCAATCGGCCCAAATAGCAAACACATACAAGTCCATTAATAAACAGCCCACAAATCAAATCATTGGGCTCAATAGATTGGGCCCGTAACAGTGAAGGCCCAACTGTGTGCGTGTGAAAGATGGTCTCGACTCGCAACGGGGTTACGAGTCGTAACGAGGATCTCGAGTCGTAACAAGCGGTCTCGGTTCATCCTGGTCTGGTTACGAGTCGTAATCTGACTCGCAACCGTGGTTGCGGTTCGTGCGGTTTGGTCTCGAGTGGGGTTCCGACTCGCAATCCGAGTCGCAACCGGACGTGTAACTGATTTCCATACTTTAGTCAATTAAATCCCGTGATTTCAGCTAACAGTTTGGTCAGTTTCGGTAACCAGATCAATTAACATAATTTTCAACAAATCATTAGCATGATATCGATCAAATAGGATAATTGCAACACAAATTCATAAGAACCCTAATTAATTCCATATGAACAACATTAACAATTCGCATGATCCGGTCCGATTACTAGCATACACATTAACTTAACAATTTAGCATAACATCCATACATGAACACACATCAGTCGATTAGCACACGTACAATCTGATATCATCATCCAAGTTACCCGATTCACAACAAACATGAAGCCGATTACATTTATCAACATTCAACCCGATTCCTAACATATTATCTTGTAACCACTATTGTTCATCATACAATTCCAACCGGATAACATCAAGTAACACGTATAGCACAACAGAAATCACAAATCCAAAGGTAGTACACTAACCGATTACAAGTGAGGTGTGTGATCCGGGCAAGAGGGTGATCGGATGGCCTTGTGCCGTCGGTTCCTAAACAAGCCGAGAGAGAGAGAGAGACGAGATAGAGGAGCTAGGGTTATGTGTGTGTTTGTGATTTGCAAAAGTGGTAAAACAAGTCCCTTGTTCCGGTTTTGTGTGTTGCGAGTGGGGAGTGGGCCGAGCCCACTCGGTTGTCTAATGGACCCGAGAACAAGGAGTGGCCCAAAGGGCTTTGTGTGGCCGGTTCACATACATACGACATACATACACACATAATGCATATAACATAACACATATCATGAAATCAATTAATCATTCCGGTTTATAAAATCACATATCGTGCACAAACGTTACATCAAAGCAAGTCTAAAGTTCGAGTTGTCACAAAATAGCATCAGGAAGCTCAACTTGAACGGACGATATGTATCTTCTATCATGTGATGGACCCAATTCTTTCAAGTTAAATCCACAATCAACGTATACAGGTGCAAGAGAATGGCGAGTTATTTTCTATTGATCCACAAATTTCATTGTTTAAATAAGAATCAGGATCGTTCTAATAGATTAAAGAGAATAAACCAATTTTTACCATTTTTTACCCATAGTATACGGGCCGTATAACAATATACGGCCCATATACTATCATCGTATACATAGTATACGATCGGTAAAAAAATTTTCACATGCTGTATACGGTCGTATAATAGTATACGGCCCGTGTTTAAAGGGTAAAAAATGACCCAGTAAATTTTTTTCACATGGTGTGTCACACCCCCAAAATCCACCCGCGGAGTACTACCGCTTGGAGGCGTGACATGACCAGGATCAAGCCACCAATCATATCAAACATAGCATTTAATAATAAAAGTAGATAATGTAATTCATCACGACATGATTGATGTTCAAAACCAAACTTTGTTTAAGTAGCGGAAGCATGTAAGTAAACCCAACATAAATAATAATGTATGAAATGTCATAAGAGTTTAGCAAGCATTCACGATCAATTGCCCACAACGACCTGCTCCTCCTTGTGCAAGCTCCATAAGTACCTAAGGTCCTGCAAGGCATGCAACAGAGAGTCAACAACTAGTTGAGCGAGTTCACAGTTAATAGTTCAGTAATAGTATAGTGTGAGTGGTAGTATGTTCGTTCGTTATGTCAGGTATCGTATTAGTTTCCATCGCGGCCTCCCAGGCAGGTATGCGAAGATTAGGGGATGTTCTTCCCAAGCATTCTAGACTAGTTTTATTTGTATCGCGGCCTCCCAGGCAGGTATGCGAAGATTAGTACATTTAGTTCGCGGCCTTCCTATGGCAGGTGTGCGAAGTCAGTCATAATATCGCGGCCAACCCTTGGCAGGTGTGCGAAGATCAGTTCAATTAGTGTTACTAGTCTAGCCGTATCTTATCGTTAGGTTCTACCCTCTGAGTATATGCAATAAGTCATCCAATCCCATTCCCACCCGGGAACCCCATGCCTTGGCTGTGTGAACTCACCTTGGTTTGCTCGGCAGACTACACAGAAAGGTCTCGTCTAAATGCTAGTGGTCAACCACGTCCTAACATGGTTATCAGACATGTCAGGTGTAGGTTCAATTAAAGCACGTATGATTACACATAGTTTAACATATTGCTAACACGTATCGATCATGGCAACATAGTACGCGCATAGAATGTTTTAAATGTTATCAGTTTAACATACGGATGAAGCCCACATAAGTCTCGGCCCAACACGTTGTGCGATCAGCACATCCTTGTGCGATCCACAGCGTGTTGTGCGACCTGATAGAGCCCGGCCCAAACATAAACACCCGGCCCAACAATTAAACCGAACAACGACTTGTGCAATCAGCTCTATTACCCGGCCCATGTCTACGGCCCAACCATTAAAACAGATAACCATCTTGCGCGGTTCATGTGTCTTGTGCGACTCATTTTGGGCTTGAAGGCCCAACCGTTAAACACATGCAGCATGTGCGATCCAGCAGGCCTTGTGCGACTGGATGTGTCTTGTACGACTGACCAGCCTTGTGCGAAAGGACCCCTTATGCGACTAGGGGCCTTGTGCGACCGGTTAACAAACTTTCGTGAATCAAGCAATCAGTTACATCTATTCCATAATTCACTAAATTAGTTACATTGTTTCCAATTTAACATATGTCAATCAACAAGTTTCCAGCCATTCGTTTAGCATAGAATCAATCAAACAAGCACATTACAATCGTTTTCTCAAGAACCCTAATCGGACCAAATCATGAACAACATCTTATAACATTTAACTATCGGATTTAAGGCTTTCGATCACCATAAGCAAACCATCGAACAAAAACCATAACAGCCGACTAACATCTATTCGTTTCCAAATCACCATCATACAAATCCGATTCATAAGAACATAATAACATCATATAAGCCGATTACATTACCATTAATAATTATATTAACATTCATCCGATATCATTCCAAGATTATCATAAACATAACCGGTTACTACCCTATTCTACATCAAACGAAACAAGATCAATCACTTAGCCATATTATCATTCGATCAAGCTATAACAATAATCAAAGTCAAACAATAAAAACCGTATACTAACCGAATGCAAGGTAGGAATCACAAGGACTTCGAGCGGATTCCGGATAGCCGTCGGCTTAGAGAGAGAGATGAGAGCACTAGGGTTTTGTGTGTGTGGGTGTTTAGCAAACAAATGAGGAACAACTCCCTCATGGTGTGTGTGTGTTGTACGTATAAGAGAAGTGGGCCGACCCTTGCTTGGGCTGCCCTTGAACCGAATACAAGTTGTGTGGCCCAAATGACATGTGCGATCGTGTGTGTTGTGCGTTTGGGCCGTTTACATAGATATATACATTACATGACACAAAGCAAATAATCATAACAATCATTCATTTAAATCAACAAGGTTCACACAAGCACGTATCGTTACACAAAGTAGGTTCGGAATTACGAGTTGTCGCATTATCCCCAACTAAAAAGAAATTTCGTCCCGAAATTTGGTACGCACTCACTGAGGAAGCTAGGTAAGTTATGTCGTTCACTGGTTTTCCTGGGGTGTCACATCCTCCCCCCGTTGATCTGGAATTTCGTCCCGAAATTCCGCAGTAGTAGCTTCAGCCTCAGCAGTGGTTGCATTGGTTCCGAATAACTGGGGGTACTTTTCTGTCATCTGGTCTTCGCGTTCCCAGGTGTACTCTGGGCCACGACGGGAGTTCCAACGAACTCGAACAAGAGGGATTCTCTTGTTTTTGAGGACCTTAACATCCCGGTCCGTGATTTCAACTGGCTCCTCGACGAACTGCAACCGCTCGTCGATAGTGAGTTCCTTAAAAGGAACTATGAGGGTCTCATCTGACAGGCACTTCTTCAGATTCGACACATGAAATACATTGTGAACTGCACCGAGTTCAGCTGGTAGGTTTAGCTTGTAGGCCACCTTGCCTATTTTCTCAATGATTTCAATGGCCCAACGTACCGCGGATTTAGTTTGCCCCGTTTGCCAAAACGTACCACACCCTTCCAAGGTGAGACTTTAAGTAAAACCCGGTCCCTGACCTGAAAATCCAATGGCTTCCTACGCTTATCCGCGTAGGCTTTCTGACGGTCGTGTGCTGCCGCCATGCATTGTCGTATTTGTGCAATCTTTTCTGTGGCGTCCACTACAATCTCCGGACCCGTGATTTGACTATCCCCCACCTCTGCCCAACAGAGAGGTGACCGGCATTTACGCCTGTACAATGCCTCGAATGGAGCGGCTTGTATGCTGGTGTAATAACTGTTATTATTCGAAAACTCCACCAAAGGGAGATGCTTCTCCCAGCCGTTGCCGAAATCGATAACACATGCCCGAAGCATGTCTTCAAGAGTCTGGATCGTTCGCTCAGACTGCCCATCCGTCTGAGGATGATATGCTGTGCTCATGTCTAACCGTGAGCCGAAAGATTTATGCATCGCCTGCCAAAGCTCTGACGTGAATCGTGCATCCCGATCCGAAATGATGGAGGTGGGCACCCCGTGCCTCGAAACAACTTCCTTAAGATAAACGTCTGCGAGAGTGGAGAACTTATCCGTTTCCTTAATAGCCAGGAAGTGTGCAGACTTGGTGAGTCGATCCACGATCACCCATATAGTATCATTCCTACGCTGGGACCTGGGTAGGCCTGTAACAAAATCCATGGAAATTTCTTCCCATTTCCATTGCGGTATTTTGGGTTGCTGAAGTAGACCCGCTGGTTTCTGATATTCCACTTTGACTTTTGCACATGTCAAACACTTGCCGACGTAAGTAGCGATGTGGGCCTTCATGCTAGGCCACCAGTATGTTGTTTTGAGATCGTGGTACATTTTATCCGACCCTGGATGTACCGAGTAGCGAGACTTATGTGCTTCGTCCATCACAAGCTCTCGTAAACCGCCATAAAGTGGGACCCAAATACGCCCTGTTACATAGTAGGCGCCATCTTCCTTTTGTTCCATTCGTTGCCTTGAGCCGCGTAAGGCTTCAGCCTTGACGT
The DNA here is from genome assembly GCF_002127325.2 of Helianthus annuus. Classification (NCBI taxonomy): domain Eukaryota; kingdom Viridiplantae; phylum Streptophyta; class Magnoliopsida; order Asterales; family Asteraceae; genus Helianthus; species Helianthus annuus. The sequence goes on along the minus strand of NC_035439.2, from coordinate 36,422,686 downwards.
TTTTGGGTTTCAATGCTTCTATCTGAGCGGTTCGTATCTGTGCAGGAAGACTGGACTGAATAGTGAGCTGCAAGGCTCGTACGCGTCTAGGTAGAGTATCCTTTCGATTGAGAGCGTCAGCCATAACATTGGCCTTGCCTGGATGGTACTTGATGGCGCATTCATAATCGTTGAGTAACTCGACCCATCGTCGTTGACGCATGTTCAAATCCTTCTGCTTAAGAATATGCTCGAGACTCCTGTGATCGGTGTAAATTGTGCACTTGGTACCGTACAGGTAGTGTCGCCATATCTTAAGCGCGAAAACGACAGCTCCCAGCTCTAGATCGTGCGTCGTGTAGTTTCGTTCATGAACCTTGAGTTGACGAGAAGCGTAAGCAATAACCTTATCCCGTTGCATCAATACACACCCAAGACCCTGTATCGACGCGTCACAATAAACCACAAAGTCGTCTGTGCCCTCTGGCAATGAGAGGATAGGTGCACTGCAAAGTCTATCCTTTAAGTGCTGAAAAGCAGTTTCCTGATTGTTACCCCAACGGTAGGTGACGCCCTTCTGTGTCAGTAGTGTAAGTGGTTGTGCGATCTTTGAGAAATCCTTGATAAACCGTCTGTAGTATCCCGCCAAACCCAAGAATTGGCGTATTTCCGTTGGTGTACGCGGTGCAGGCCAGTTCCTGATCGAATCTACCTTGGATGGATCAACATGAATCCCATCCCTGTTCACCACATGGCCTAAGAAGTGGACTTCACGAAGCCAGAAGTCGCATTTGGAAAACTTGGCGTACAATTGCTCCTTTCGAAGAAGTTCCAAAATTAATCGTAGGTGTTGTTCGTGCTCCTCTTGACTCTTGGAGTAAATCAGAATGTCATCGATGAAGACAATCACAAACTTGTCTAAGTACGGCTTGCACACCCTGTTCATCAGATCCATAAATACGGCAGGCGCGTTCGTTAACCCAAATGGCATGACAAGAAACTCGTAGTGACCATAGCGAGTTCTGAATGAGGTTTTGGAGACGTCCTCATCCCGGACTCTCAGCTGATGATACCCTGACCTCAAGTCTATCTTGGAGTAGTAACTCGACCCCTGCAACTGGTCGAATAAGTCGTCTATACGCGGAAGAGGATAATGGTTCTTCACCGTCACCTTGTTCAGTTCACGGTAGTCGATGCACATCCTGAAAGTGCCATCCTTCTTTTTCACGAAAAGTACTGGAGCTCCCCAAGGCGATGAGCTTGGACGAATAAAGCCCTTTTCCAAGAGCTCTTGTAGTTGCTTCGACAGTTCTTCCAGTTCGGTTGGAGCTAAACGATACGGTGCGCGGGCTATTGGTGCTGCTCCAGGAGCTAACTCAATCTGGAATTCGACTTGGCGGTGAGGCGGTAAACCGGGTAAATCTTCAGGAAACACCTGAGGAAAGTCACGTACAACTGGGATATCCTCCAGCTTCTTTTCCTTTGCTGATGCGTCAGTGACAAGTGCCAGAATTGCAGTGTGCCCCTTTCGTAAACATTTCTGCACCTTTAAGAAAGAGATGATGCCAACCACAGCACCACTCTTGTCGCCTTGAACTTCGAGAGGTTCTTGACCAGAACGAGGAATACGAATGATCTTTTCCTTGCATAAAATCTCCGCGTGATGTTGGGATAACCAATCCATACCGATAACGATATCAAAACTACCCAAGACTATGGGAATAAGGTTAATCGAGAAAGCTTGACCGGCTAAGACAATACTACAACCCTTGACTACTTGCGTGGCTTCTAAACTCTTACCATTAGCTAGTTCTACTACATGCTTGGTGTTTAGGGGTGTTGGTGCACGTTTTAACAATTTACTGGCTTTCACAGATATATAACTTATATCCGCACCCGAATCAAATAAACAGTAACATAAATATCGTCGAGGAGAAACTTACCCATAACCACATTGGGATCGTTCATTGCGTCTCCTCGCCCCAGCACGAAAGCTCGACCCCTTGCCTCGTTGCCATTGTTGTTGTTTCCCCCGTTGTTCTTGTGCCCGTTGCCCTGGTTATTGTTGTTGTTGCGATTCTGGTTCTGGTTCAATTGAGGGCAATCACGTTTGTAATGGCCTTCAGCCCCACACTGGAAACATCCCCGGTTTCCACGCTGTGGCTGCTGCCGCTGGTTCTGTGGAGCTGGCGGTGGGAGTTGCTGGTTCTGATTTGCTGGCCGTGAGCTTCTACAATCCTTAGCCTCATGACCCATCTTGAGGCATCTTTGACAACGTTCCCTGCGACATCTTCCACTGTGGTGTTTGTTGCACCTACTACACCATGGGTGAATTCCCCGATATCCACCCTGTCCCTGACTGCCTGATGATTGCTGATTCGGACTCTGGTAGTCATTTGTCTTGCGCTGCTGTGCTTGAGACTGAACAGAAACTGATCCCTTGCTGGAATCCCCCTCCCATTTTCTCTTGTTGTCACTGGGAGTAGCAGAAGTAGTGACAGCAGTAGTGGTAGCACTGATGCGTTTTGGCAGCTTGTTCTGTTCCACTGCCGGATCGGTGAGTCGATGAGCAAGACGCTGAATGTCTTGGATGTTGTTGAGGTTAGCCAACGTCACGTGGCTCTGAATCTCTGGCGCAAGCCCCTTGAGATACAACTCAATGCGCTTAACTGGAGGGTCCACCATCGTTGGACACAAGATGGCCAGTTCGTTTGACCGTTTCGTATAAGCTTTGATTTCTGACCCCGTCATTTTCAGATGATACAGTTCCACCTCCAACTTGTGGATGTCATCACGCGTGCAGTATTCTCGTTTGATCAGTTCCTTGAAATCTTCCCAGGGTGTGGCGTTAGCAGCTGCCAACCCTAGGATCTGAACTTGCGCGTTCCACCAAGTTAGCGCAATCCCTTCCAACGTGCCAGTGGCGTACTTGACCCTGCGAGCCTCAGGGCATTCACACATCTCAAATACCGACTCGAGCTTTTCAAACCAATGGAGGAGTCCCACTGCCCCCTCGGTGCCACTGAAAGTGCTTGGACGACAGTCCATGAAGTTCTTGAATGTGCAGACAGGTTGTGGAGCGTTTTGACCTATTGTGCATAGAATAGGACAATATTAAATACAAAGGTTGATTTAGGAATGTAGGATTCAAAGATCCTAGTGTGTATCCCATCCGCAGGGTATACTACCTGCTGGTGCAGCAGCAAGTGCCGCAGCTACTCGTTCATTGATAAGAGCCGTCAACTGGGCTTGAGTCATGTTCACACGTCCATACATGATCTTCATAGTAAAAGCAGAGTAAGTGAGAAAGGTTCGCGAGTAGTGCGATGACAGAAGAGTGTAAGCACATAGGTATTCTCATGTAGTGACGTATAGTAGGCAATGTAATCTAAGCATACTACGAGCAAAGTTCTATATAGTTCTAGCAAGCAGGTAATAAACATAAACCTTATTACCTAGGATGTTGAGTCTTGCACGTGGAGCGAAGCGTCGTTGTGGATCGTTGAGAGCACTGTTCTGGTTATAGTCTGGTTTTAATAAAAACGTTGTTTTTTCCCATATTAAAACCAAGTTCTCTATAACCAATGGCTCTGATACCAATCTGTCACACCCCCAAAATCCACCCGCAGAGTACTACCGCTTGGAGGCGTGACATGACCAGGATCAAGCCACCAATCATATCAAATATAGCATTTAATAATAAAAGTAGATAATGTAATTCATCACGACATGATTGATGTTCAAAACCAAACTTTGTTTAAGTAGCGGAAGCATGTAAGTAAACCCAACATAAATAATAATGTATGAAATGTCATAAGAGTTTAGCAAGCATTCACGATCAATTGCCCACAACGACCTGCTCCTCCTTGTGCAAGCTCCATAAGTACCTAAGGTCCTGCAAGGCATGCAGCAGAGAGTCAACAACTAGTTGAGCGAGTTCACAGTTAATAGTTCAGTAATAGTATAGTGTGAGTGGTAGTATGTTCGTTCGTTATGTCAGGTATCGTATTAGTTTCCATCGCGGCCTCCCAGGCAGGTATGCGAAGATTAGGGGATGTTCTTCCCAAGCATTCTAGACTAGGTTTATTTGTATCGCGGCCTCCCAGGCAGGTATGCGAAGATTAGTACATTTAGTTCGCGGCCTTCCTATGGCAGCTGTGCGAAGTCAGTCATAATATCGCGGCCAACCCTTGGCAGGTGTGCGAAGTTCAGTTCAATCAGTGTTACTAGTCTAGCCGTATCTTATCGTTAGGTTCTACCCTCTGAGTATATGCAATAAGTCATCCAATCCCATTCCCACCCGGGAACCCCATGCCTTGGCTGTGTGAACTCACCTTGGTTTGCTCGGCAGACTACACAGAAAGGTCTCGTCTAAATGCTAGTGGTCAACCACGTCCTAACATGGTTATCACACATGTCAGGTTTAGGTTCAATTAAAGCACGTATGATTACACATAGTTTAACATATTGCTAACACGTATCGATCATGGCAACATAGTACGCGCATAGAATGTTTTAAATGTTATCAGTTTAACATACGGATGAAGCCCACATAAGTCTCGGCCCAACACGTTGTGCGATCAGCACATCCTTGTGCGATCCACAGCGTGTTGTGCGACCTGATAGAGCCCGGCCCAAACATAAACACCCGGCCCAACAATTAAACCGAACAACGACTTGTGCAATCAGCTCTATTACCCGGCCCATGTCTACGGCCCAACCATTAAAACAGATAACCATCTTGCGCGGTTCATGTGTCTTGTGCGACTCATTTTGGGCTTGAAGGCCCAACCGTTAAACACATGCAGCATGTGCGATCCAGCAGGCCTTGTGCGACTGGATGTGTCTTGTACGACTGACCAGCCTTGTGCGAAAGGACCCCTTATGCGACTAGGGGCCTTGTGCGACCGGTTAACAAACTTTCGTGAATCAAGCAATCAGTTACATCTATTCCATAATTCACTAAATTAGTTACATTGTTTCCAATTTAACATATGTCAATCAACAAGTTTCCAGCCATTCGTTTAGCATAGAATCGATCAAACAAGCACATTACAATCGTTTTCTCAAGAACCCTAATCGGACCAAATCATGAACAACATCTTATAACATTTAACTATCGGATTTAAGGCTTTCGATCACCATAAGCAAACCATCGAACAAAAACCATAACAGCCGACTAACATCTATTCGTTTCCAAATCACCATCATACAAATCCGATTCATAAGAACATAATAACATCATATAAGCCGATTACATTACCATTAATAATTATATTAACATTCATCCGATATCATTCCAAGATTATCATAAACATAACCGGTTACTACCCTATTCTACATCAAACGAAACAAGATCAATCACTTAGCCATATTATCATTCGATCAAGCTATAACAATAATCAAAGTCAAACAATAAAAACCGTATACTAACCGAATGCAAGGTAGGAATCACAAGGACTTCGAGCGGATTCCGGATAGCCGTCGGCTTAGAGAGAGAGAGGAGAGCACTAGGGTTTTGTGTGTGTGGGTGTTTAGCAAACAAATGAGGAACAACTCCCTCATGGTGTGTGTGTGTTGTACGTATAAGAGATGTGGGCCGGCCCTTGCTTGGGCTGCCCTTGAACCGAATACAAGTTGTGTGGCCCAAATGACATGTGCGATCGTGTGTGTGTTGTGCGTTTGGGCCGTTTACATAGATATATACATTACATGACACAAAGCAAATAATCATAACAATCATTCATTTAAATCAACAAGGTTCACGCAAGCACGTATCGTTACACAAAGTAGGTTCGGAATTACGAGTTGTCACATGGTGTATACGGGCCGTATAATAGTATACGGCCCGTATAAACAGGGTAAAAAATGGTTTACTCTGTTTAATCTATTACAACGATCCAAAAAACGAAGAACAAAGTCAAATGTGATCAAACTTGGACATCTGAAGTAAATCTTGATTCAGATCTCTATTCGGTCATCTTTCCAAGCTACAACACACGATAACTTTACACTTTATATAGTGTGTGATTTGACCGGTTGTATTCAGTTATTTCTATTGATCTACAAATTCCAACAAATATTTCACTCCAGTAGTTGAAACTTGAGCGCAGAAATCAATTCAAAACCCTCACCCTCAAAATCAACTAGAAACCAAAGGAAAAAGTGCTGATAAAAGTGCTGAGAAAGAACTATAAGTAGAAACTCACCCGATAACAAATAATCAGTTCAAACTGTCAACAATCGACATGTGATAATGGCTGATGGTTATTCGTTGAGGAAGCCAAACGTACACGGAGATGATAGGCCTGGTAACCGGAAGACAAATCAATTGTATTTTTTTAGTTGTTTCTCTTGTTAAGTTTCTGAACCCACCGAAATCCACAAATTCCAACAGTTTCTTCGTAGATTTCGTCCGGTTTCCAAACTCTTTCACTCAAAGTTAATATTCACTGTGGTGGATGCAAGCATAAAGTTAGAAAAATACTCAAGAAGATTGAAGGGTACACAACTGAAGGTTCAGTGCACAAAAAGTTTCTTACAAACGATGTGTATCAGGAAGCTCAACTTGAACAGATGATATGTATCAACAACTTGTGAACGAGAATATGGCTATGAAGAATATTATGGTAAAACAATCACCGATATGGATTTTGGTGTTTTGGTAGGTTGAAAGAGGTGAATGGTCCTTGTTTTTCCATGTATGTGACAAAACAAAGATCGTTCTAATCATCACAGAAGACGTGTCGGGTTCTTCTGCTAGTGATTCGGAATGTTTCGAATCATCACAGAAGACGTGTCGGGTTCTTCTGCTAGTAGTATGAGTCTTAGTCCATTGTGGTTCGTGAATGTTTCGAATCATCACAGAAGACGTGTCGAGTCTGAGTCCATTGTGGTTCGTGAATGTTTCGAATCATCACGCGACGGACACAATTCTTGCAAGTTAAATCCACAATCAACGTATACAGATGCAAGAGAATGGCGAGTTATTTTCAGTTATTTCTGTTGATCCACAAATTCCATTGTTTAAATCAGAATCAGGTTCTCAAGACAAGGATCGTTCTAATAGATTAAAGAGAATAAACCAATTTTAGCATTTTGTACCCATAGTATACGGGCCGTATAACAATATACGACCCGTATATAATCATCGTATACATAGTATACGATCGGTAAAAATATTTTTTACCAATCGTATACGGCTGTATAAACGGTACACGACCCGTATACGCATGGTAAAAAATGGTAAAAACCTCTTTAATCTATTAGAACGATCCAACGCTTCTCTAAAATTTTTTTGAAAATTCAGGTTTACCTTGTTAGTTTCTCAAACACTACTAAACATCTGCTTCCTAAATCTGAATTAGAATGTTAACTCTTTCACTCATAAACCGTTAATCCCAACGCTTCTCTAAAAAAATTTCTTTCTTTCCTTTTCATGAGGTAAAACCGGTTTCAACATCAAGGGTTGTATCGGAATCAGGCGTTGGAAGGATTATAGTAGTAGGAAATTGGTACCACTGTGAAAATTGCATCAGGAAGCTCAACTTTAAGTTTTTTTGATCCAACCGAAATCCACAAATTCAAGTCAAGGATCGTTCTAATAGATTAAAGAGAATAAACCCTCGTTTCTTCATCTTCATCTTTATCTTCAAGAACAATGATGAACAGATGATGGTTTTTTTCGTAGAACGTGGTGGATTGCGGTGGTTTGGGTCTAGGTTGTCAGAGAGAGAAAAGGAGGGGAGATAGTCTGATACAATAAGGATGTTGGGAATTAAACGCATGTACGTGACAAAACAAGGATCGTTATAATAGATTAAAGAGAATAAAGCAAGGATGTTGTGAATTCGCATAAACATATAATCGTTTCATAACCTCCTCTTATAAATCAACCACAACTGACAAAGAGCCTGTATTAGAAACCATCCTATGTCTTTTACCAACCGAAGAGGCAGCAAGGACAAATAATACTTCATTTGTCGAGAAACCATACTGTCAAGAAACTACCATCTTTTACTCATAAACCCTTGAATCCCAACGCTTCTCTAAAGAGCCTGTATTAGAAACTATCCTATGTCTTTTACCAACCGAAGAGGCAGCAAGGACAGATAATACTTCATTTATCGAAAAACCATATTGTCAAGAAACTAACATCTTTTAATACTTCATTTGTAACCGTAAGGATGATGCGAATTTGTACGTAAAGATCTCTACACAAACTCTTTTACATCTTTTAACCAATTGTCCATCACTTAAGACCTTGAAAGATTTGTTGAAATCGAAGAAAAGAGTAACTAGCAGAAGACGTGTCGGGTTCTTCCAACAAACTGTGTATGTGCTTGTGCTGTAGAAACCGGTGATGAATTTGTGTATCTAAATTAGGTTCTCTGCCTTAGATCGGTCATTCCTTGTGATACATGAACGTTGTATTCTTGTCTTTCAGAAGAGTTGCTATTGAACCAAGAATACTTCAAACATTCTAAACCCTACTTGGAAATAAACCAACAAAATCCTGATACTCTTCTAGCAGAACCCGACACGTCTTCTATGATAATTCGAAACATTCACGAACCACAATGGACTCAGACTCATACTACTCACTCTCCCCTGTGTATGTGCTTGTGCTGTAGAAACCGGTGATGAATTTGTGTATCTAAATCAGGTTCTCTGCCTTAGATCGGTCATTCCTTGTGATACATGAACGTTGTATTCTTGTCTTTCAGAAAAGTTGCTATTGAACCAAGAATACTTCAAACATTCTAAACCCTACTTGAAAACAAACCAACAAAATCTTGATACTCTTCTAGCAGAACCCGACACGTCTTCTATGATAATTCGAAACATTCACGAACCACAATGGACTCAGACTCATACTACTCACCCTCCCTTGAGGAAAAGTTTTCCCGACGACTCAAGACAAAGCAGTTGGTTTGTGTTCATATCAGCGTTGTTTATCACCCTGTGTAAGCATTGGAAGCCCGACCACTAGCAGAATCATTGCATTACATCCCCGTTGAAAACAAGTGATTAAAACGCTTCTCCTTACAATTCTCATCAAATGCTTCACCCTTCTTTTTTATTACAGTCATACGACACGTTTTTTTGTTCTTCAATCTTTGTTACTTGTTAAAGTTTTATTTTTTTATACTTTTAGAAAGATTTGACCACCTAACGACTGTAAAATGTCTCGTGTGATTGACACCTTAAATCCATTAAATACTTTGGGTAAAATCTAATTTTCTTTTCATACGGGCCGTATACAGTTATACGGCCCGTATACAATGTTCGTATCCATTGTATACGACCAGGCAAATTCTTTACACATGGTGTATACGGGCCGTATACAGTTATACGACCCGTATGGAATGAAAAAAACTGACAAAGTCTGAAGGCACATACTTTGTTAGTTTTATTTTATTGTATACGGGCCGTATAACTGTATACGACCCGTATACACCATGTGTAAATAAGTTTTTGCCATGTATTAATATTAGGCCCCTTTTTTATATCCTTCATTTTTACGTCATTCTTTTCATGTACATTCTTGATGATCGTCAAAGTTAAATATTACATTATATTATTTTTTAAGCATCATGGTTTATGATCATAATATTCAATTTTGATTTCATTCTTAAGGAAGATTTAATAAAACAATATACAAATAAATGATCTTTAATTCTGGTTAAAGGTGACTCAAGTAGCAAAAGATATTTGAATGCACAAAGTGCCTAGAATATTTTGCAATGAGTTAAATGCTTGGTTGGTCCCTGTGGTTTGTAAAAATTTCACACTTGGTCCCAGTGGTTTACTAATTACACTCGTGGTCCCAAAACTTGTCAAAAATGCACTCGCTTGGTCCCCAGCCCTAACTTAAGTTAAATTTCTCTGTTAAAACCCCTCACGTGCTTATCACGTGAGGGTAATTTGGTCTTTTCACCTCGATTTGATGTCTACTTTTGCAATTGCATAGTATAGTCCCTGGATGTCAGTTGATATTTATGGTTTTCCCTCTCATTTCCTCTCACCTCGCTCACACTAACACCAAGAAACCCTCCCCGTCTCTTCACTTTCTCTGCAAAATCTAGGCGACTGAAGAGATAATCAGCCGTATAGGATCGATCGAATAGAATGGGTTGGTACATTAGGGACGAGTATGATGATTTCATTCCAGATCGTGATTACAGTAAGTTTTTTTTGTCTGATTGTGCTAACGTTCAAACATTTAGCGATTTTGAAGTGTCTGATCATGTTTTGCCTGTTTTTTTGTTATGATTTTTGAATAGAAGGAAACCCTAGTTTGTTTTCTGCAAAAATCTTCTATGGTGGATCTTTTAGGAGGTTTCCAAGCAGAAGGTATCTACGAGGAAGGTCAGCGTATGTGGATTACATCGACATTGATGAGTTTTCTGTTCATGAAGTTGATTGGATGATGCGAGAACTAAAGTTATTCAAAGACAAGGTGCCACTTTATTATCATTTTCAAATACCAGGTAGAGATTTAGATACTGGTTTGGTAGCTTTAGGGTGTGATGCTGATGTTCGTAACTTGGCAAAATATGTGGGTGAAAATAAGTTAATCAACTTTTACATTGAACATGGAACATCTATGGTTGATACTTATTTAAAATCACCTGAGGGATCTAGGGTTGTTATTGAGGAATTAGTAGAGGAATACTAGGAGATTGTTGGTGTTAGACAAAACAAAAAAAAAGCTGGTACCTAGAAGGAGATTGATGCTTGAGTATGTTGAAGGGTCTTCTAGTGCTAATAAGAATACAAGTAATATAGAGATTGAGACTGATAATGCAGTAGGTAACAATGATAATCCAGTAGTTAACAATGATAATATAGAGATTGAGACTGATAATGCAAAAGAGGGTACATGTGTAGATGGTTTTAACTTTGATGACATTGATTTTTCTAGAGTATTCCCAAACAATGAGGGTCATAAGGATAATGAGGGTGAGGTAAATTATACGAATGAGAATGAGGGTAATAGGGAGGCTGAGGATGAGGGTGGTAGTGAGGATGAGGGTGGTAATGAGGCTGACTGTTCTCATCAAAGTGAGAATGAGGGTGATGATTCAGAAGACAAGACAGTGACTACATAGTTGACAATGATTATGAGGTGGAAGAAATGGAAGTTGATATGAGGGACTTCAATGTTTTTGTAGATGAGGATGAAGAATATGTGGGCAGCCGTAATTCTGGCATTGATGATGTTAGAAATTGTGACATCTGTGTCACTACGACCATCAAACAAATACCAAACCAATGAAATATTGTGTTTCATACTTGGGATTTGTATAAATATGTGTATCATTTGCACATATCAATTCTTGTTCAATTCCGAGCTTTAAATCGCTTTCCGAAAGGTTATACGCGCACTGATGCATAAATATAATCAGTTTAATGCAACAAACACTCCGGAATATTGACATAAGCTTAACATACCTTAAATAACCTTTACATAACTTAGAAATAAGTTTTGAAGGATTTGGTATGGCAAAAACAAGTTTGTTCGCTTACAGGGACTATTTGCGTCAAACTGCAAAAGTCTGCCGTTTCATATGGCAACGTACAGTCCAGAACATGATCATAAGTTAAACATACCATAAATAACCTAAACATAGCTTAGAAATAAGCTTTGAATGGTTCGGTGTGCAAAAATATGCTTATTTGATCTTACAGGGACTAAAAGTGTCAAAAACGGCGTAAGTTTGCATTTACACGCATATCTTACGTTTTGACCTCATCTGGACATCCAAAATTTTTGTAGACACTAAAATATTTTTTTTAGTGATAGGCATGCAAAAATACCATTCGTCGCTTAATTTGGATCGTTTTCGCGTCCGTTCGAGTTTCATCGTAATTAGACGAATAACGTGACCGTACGACCAAACGAACCGACATCTGTGGAATTTGCGAGCATATTTTGTGTCCCCTATACTTTAACTACCTTGTAGAGCCTTGAAAATGGCTTAACGCAGGTTAAAAGTGCCAAAAATGAGCTTAATTAAGTGCAGGGACCAAATGTGTAAAACATGAAACTGTTGCAGATCCGACCAGAGGTTGCGGGCCGCGTAAGCCCAACCTCATTCCTACGCGGGGCGCGACAGAAGGCCCAGTAACAGAAAGTTGATTTTCAGCAATCTGTTGCAACTTCAGGGGCTGTTCTTGCAATCTTTTTGTGTGTTAACCAAGTTAACACCTCCTCAAGTAATATTACCTGTCATTAGACACATGTAGGGCCATGATTTAATGCTTGGAGGTTACACAAACACATGGATTGATCTTGTGAACTCCCCTCAAGTATAAATAGCATGGCCATCTCATTTGTTTCCTCACCCTTGATCTGATTAATGCTCTAAGTTGAAGCCTTTGCTTCATACCTGAGTGTTATAGATCAAGTTCTCCCTAACTTGGACCCTTTGTAAGCTTTTTTCATGCTTTTATCGCTTTTCTAGCGTGAAAGTCAAACAGTGTTTGACTTTCTGCTTTGACCAGTCAGCGGTCAAGACAAAGTTCATTTGAACTTTGCAACGTGATTGTAATCACGATGGTTATAATCCTTAGCGATTTTACCTACTGATTACCACGTTGACTAGGTGTAGTGACGAGTCAAAGTTTCGGTCAAAATGCGCATTTGCGCACATTTTGCAACGGAACTACTTTTAGGTATCAAAACACTTTGTTTTGATACCAAATCAGTTTTCTAAGTTAGTTAAACATGTTTTGACATGTTTAGCTCGTCACTTTTAGTTTAGTGCTTGTATAGAGTCGTAAGTCAAGCGGTCTAAACCACCGCTTAGACTTTCGAACTCGACCCGTTTGGTCGATCATTAGGATCCGACCAAGCATGTTTAGTGACCATAGTTGTATAGGGAATAACCTTCCGAGGTTATACCTTATGGTCACTTAGTTTAATTAGTTGTATGATAGGTAGTTTATATGCCTTAGGTAAATGACCAAAATGCCTTTTTCATGCATAATTGGATTTTAAGCATATGTAACCTAACTTTTGTCACCTAAACTAATTATGTAACATGCTTAAACATGTTAGGGCATATAATACTTGTCATAGGACTAGTTAGGCGTCTCGAATGCGCTTTCGCGCGAACGACGCGTTAAAGTAGCGTAAGCTACCTTAATGGGTCGTAACGGGTCGTAAGCACTTAGGATAGGTTTCGTAGAATGTAGACTTCGTTAAACCATATCACATGAGTTCCAACACTCATTTGGTTTACGAGACCTCATTCTACCCAATCTTCCGACTTAGGAGCCGATTGTTTAATTAGCGATCCGATTACTAGGTACCACTTGTGTCACACCCTGGCTTTGCGGAAGCGTGGTTAATTTGGTGTGACTTCTTAATACCATAGCTTAATCATAACAAAGCTATATAAATTAAAAACATGCAAGATCATCCATTAAGTATTAAAAACCAAATACAATACCATTGTCTTAACGGGAAAAACACCCTAATAACCATAACACTGTTCAACAAACAAACAAAACATAAACATGGTTTAAAGACTGTGACTTGTCCAGGAAAGAGTCACATTCCCTAAACCCCGGATGACCTCGGAAACTAGTGCAGCGGGAAAACGTGCCATACCGTGCCAGGTCTTTTAATTCCCTGAAATACATGTAAGTTGAAAAATCAACAATAATGTTGAGCGAGTTCATGCGAAAGTGAGTAAATAAACCTTTGTATTTATCGAAATCCTGGTATGTAGCAAATAAGGAAAAAGAGATCACCAATGGTTTGCAAGGCCATTGATACGTGTGAAGTGCAAGTAGGAAGACTCAACCCTTGCGATTTTGCGTCGGGGCACAAAGTCACCCCGAGGCCCGTTATGCTGGACCTGGGGTTGGGCTCGCTACACCCAGATAGATCTACCGCTTACGTCCCTCGGTCCTACAATGAGGATTAATGGCCTCCAGTTCACGCCTATCCACTCACATGATCTAAGTAGTAACCCTCCTTACGCTAACCATACCATGTAAAAAGTACTCATAATCATAGTAACATGTATTTCACCCCCGCAGTTTAGAAAACTGAAAACAGTTAAGAGAAAAGGGGGACATGAACTCACTGCGGTGCGTCTCTACCAAGTAATACTCCAAGTCAAGCAGCTGTGCAACGACCTACATGTACTAATTCTATTAGACGGACGGCCGTGCCTTAGCTTTATGGTTTAAGTTTTGGGAAATAGTTAGACAACTATTTCGTGTTTACATTCTGCGCATACTTGGTAATTATTTTCCTTCCCAAGGATGGGGGATTTTAATACATGTGTGTTCGTAATATATTATTAAGTCTCACTTAATATATATTTATTTCTAACTCCAAAATATAAATATTTTTCTCAAAAATATTATATTTTTATTTCACATAATTTTCCCAAAATAAAACTTTAACAAAAATACGCGTTCATAAATATTTCCGTAAAATGCGTAAGTTACGTTTTAACGATCGAGTGGTAATAATAATTACCGGTGTAACTTATATATTTATTGTGAAGGCGTTCGCATTGTTTTGGATTCGTTAACGTTCGATAATATTATTTTTACCCTAAAAATAATATTTATACACTTCACAAAATAATTGACAAGTGACGTTGTGAAAAATATATTTACTAAATATATATTTATCACGTTTTATTTTGTGAAATCCCACCTCCGATATTTTGTAAATAAAGTCGTGGCGAAACTTACATTTTGAAAACATGTCGAAAAGTATTTCTAACACTTATAGTGAAAATAATTCTAAGTGTTAGGTTTTTAGAAAAATTTCGCCAGAGTTTCCTCTGTAACTGGAGGTGGCCACGCTTTCAAGCGTATCATTTTCTTTTATAAATCAAATCAACCATTTTTTTATTCAATCAAAACAATGTTCAACACATCAACTAGTCAATATATAAATCGCAAAAATCTCATGAACTTGTAGTTTTTCCAAAACTATGATGTAAATCCCATTACTTTTAGTGGATCTTTATATAAATTAGTCCGGTTTCGTAAAAACCTCGTTTTTAGAGAAATTCCGTCTTTACAATTTCTCGTCATCTTTTACAAAAATAGTTATTTTGTCGAAACTTTGTGCTACACAAGTGTTTACACACTTGTGTGTTCTAAAAATCATTCTTGTTAGTGTAAGATCCATTTTTAGAAAACATGGTATCTTTGACACTCGGTCCTTTGAAAATACCGCTTGTAGATCCGTAGATCTACTAGTATAGAACTCCATTTCATAAGAAAAATTGTTTTTACACAAGTTCATTTTATGTTGGAAAGGGTTCGTCATCTAGAAACTTTACAACTAAACATAAGGCTAGTTCATGTTTTGTGAACATGCTCTAGCGTGGTTCGATGACGATCCATTCCCATACTAGCAATCACAACAATAAATAATCATATTAAAACTAGATTTATAAGTTTTACACTATTATTTATTTATTAACCACTTTGTTTATTTTTTTTTGTAGACTTTAAACTTGATCTCTAGTGTTCATAATTTTCAACCGACAAAATTCTTATTAACCACTTTAGATTAGATCAAAAAGGTGTTTAGAGTCACTTACTACTAGCTCGAGGCTAGGGAAGAAACTAGTCGGAAAACGAGTGGATAAACGCAATGTAGTGAGGTCCTTGCGATTCCGTGAACACCGGGCTTCCTTATACGGGCTCTAACACGCTTGTGTATATGGGAAATTGTAAGATAAAAATGAAAAATTGGTGTGGGTGAGGTCCTGGTCTTCGGCCGAACCAAGGAAGTGGAAAAAGAGAGCTTGCAATTCCTTTTTTTTGTGTTAAGTGTGGAAGTGAAATGGTGGTCTAAGGGTCATTCTTATAATCCCAACTCTCAAATTATCCACTAGATAATATGTCTAGTTGATATTAGACAATCCATTAAAATAATCACATTTTGTAAGTGTGTGTGTTCCCCATGGGGGAGCCGATTGGGATAAGGGGTTGGGGTTAGGGGTTGGGTTTGAACTAGTTTGCTAAATATTAGTTGGTTAATTTAGGAGGTTAAACCATTTACTAGTGTGTTGTAATTTATACTAGGTGTTAGGGTATTCGGGGACCCTAACTGTCTCAGAAAAAGAAAAATAATGTTGATGTCAATATTTTTATGTTCCGGGTTAAGTCCGGTTGTACGGTTGGATATTACTCCGTTAAAGCGCTAAATAAGTATATAAAGTGCCGTTAATATTATTTTTAGTGACACAATAAATTCCCCACACTTTAGAAAGTGTCTAGTAATATTTTTCTCATGTTTTGGCACTTTACTAGTTAGCTTAATGCTGAATTTTTTTATTTAAAGTGCAGAATTTTGTACTTAAAGTACGTTTTAGGCACATCTAGTCATTGTAACTTATCCCTAGAGACGCAGTTCTACAACCCTTGTATCCCTACACTCACCGCTAGTGTAGTAATCATTTCTGGCTCATACAGGCCTTAGAGGCAGTATCTGCCTGATGCTGGCTTTATCAGCATGTTCAATAGGTTATCCGTTTATAGTGCTACTGTGCTTTTTGTGCATCATGTTTGTCACTAAGGTTTAGCATGTAAATAATGTAGTGACGGTAAATAGAGTATGATGCAAGTATGTACATGTATCAACAGTCAAGTAGCAGTTCATTCACAATTTCAGTTAAACACAATAATTAAGCAGCAATTAATTATTAATTAAGTCGTACGGATACCTGGTTTAGTGAGGGTTGTCACATTCTCCCCCCGTTAGAAAAATTTCGTCCCGAAATTTTAAGCTCTGCTTATAGAAGCAGGGTTCTTAGGAAATAAGTGGGGGTATTTCTCTTTCATCCGGTCCTCACGCTCCCAGGTGAATTCAGGACCATGTCTGGCATTCCAACGAACCTTGACGAGCTTGACACTGCTCCGGCGGGTCTTGTTCACTTTCCAATCCGTAACCTCAACAGGTTCTTCAACGAAGTGGAGCGTGTCGTCAACATGAATTTCGTCGGTAGGAATGACAACGGTATCTTGCGTTGGACTCTTCCTCAAATTTGATACGTGGAACGTATCATGAACACCATTTAATTCGGCAGGTAGATCCAACTTGTATGCTACGGACCCAATTCTTTCCAGAATTTTGAACGGGCCAATATACCGCGGATTCAACTTCCCACGCTTCCCGAAGCGTGCCACACCCTTCCAGGGTGATACCTTCAACAAAACCATATCTCCTACCTCAAATTCCAGAGGCTTCCTTTTTTTTTTCGATCCGCGTAGGCTTTCTGACGGTCACGAGCCGCACTGATGCGATCTCGAATCTGTGCAATCTTATCTGTGGTTTCCTGGACCACATCAGGACCAACCAACTGTCTATCACCTGCGTCAGACCAACAAAGCGGTGATCTGCACTTGCGCCCATATAAGGCTTCGAATGGCGCGGCACCAATACTGGCGTGGTAGCTGTTGTTGTATGAAAATTCAACCAAAGGCAAATGCTTATCCCAGCTACCGCCCAAATCCATAACACACGCTCTCAGCATGTCTTCCAAAGTCTGTATCGTTCGTTCGCTTTGCGCGTCGGTCTGCGGGTGAAACGCGGTGCTCATATTCAATTGCGAGCCAAAAGCTTCTTGGAATGATTGCTAAATCCTTGATACGAACCTTCCGTCGCTATCAGAGATGATCGAGAGAGGTACTCCATGGCGTGTAACAATTTCTCTCATGTAAATTTCGGCCAACTTGCTCGTATTATCCTCTCTCTGATAGGTAAGAAGTGCGCTGACTTCGTTAATCGATCCACTATTACCCAAATAGTGTCATGGCCTTTTGGCGTTCTTGGCAACTTCGTAACAAAATCCATGGAGATTTGTTCCCACTTCCACTTGGGAATTTCCGGTTGTTGCAGAAGTCCTGAAGGCTTCTGGTATTCTGCTTTAACCTTAGCACAAGTTAAACATTTGCTCACATAAACAGCCACATCGCCTTTCATCCTAGGCCACCAATAGTAATCTTTAAGATCCTGGTACATCTTATCCGCTCCAGGGTGGATAGAGTACCGCGACTTGTGAGCTTCATCGAAAATAACCTTCCTTAAACCTCCAAACAAAGGAACCCAAATCCTTTTCTCAAAACACAATGTTCCTTCCTTGTTTGGTACCAATAACTTCTCCATCCCACGGAGATATTCCACTTCAAGGTTTCTCTCCTTGAGAGCTTCTTTCTGCGCGGCACGAATGCGCAGAGGAAAATCGGTTCGAACAACCATCTCCAAAGCCCTAACCCTTATGGGCTTGATCCTCTCTTTTCGACTTAGGGCATCGGCGACCACATTCGCCTTCCCTGGATGATATTTTGTCTCGCAGTCGTAGTCGTTCAACAGTTCAACCCATCGTCTTTGCCTCATATTCAGCTCCTTCTGGTTGAATATATGCTGCAGGCTCTTGTGATCTGTGAAGATTGTGCACTTCGTACCATAAAGGTAGTGCCTCCAGATCTTTAAAGCAAAAACCACTGCGCCTAGTTCTAAATCATGTGTGGTATAGTTCTTTTCATGTACCTTCAGCTGGCGTGACGCGTAGGCAATAACCTTTTGGCGTTGCATTAACACACAACCCAATCCTTGACACGATGCGTCGCAGTATACCACAAAATCATCTGTACCCTCCGGTAGGGCTAAGATTGGCGCGTTGCAAAGCTTATCTTTCAATGCCTGAAACGCTTCTTCCTGTTCGATTCCCCAATCAAACTTCTTGTCTTTCTGCGTGAGGAGCGTCAATGGTTGAGTGATCTTTGAAAAGTTCTCGATGAATCTTCGGTAATAGCCAGCCAAACCCAAGAATTGCCGAATCTCGGTTGGCGTCTTTGGCGTTTCCCAATCTTTGATCGCCTCGATCTTGGTGGGATCCACGTGGATTCCATCTCCATTTACCACGTGCCCAAGGAATTGCACTTCTCGTAGCCAAAACTCGCACTTAGAGAACTTGGCATACAACTGTTCCTTCTTTAGCAGCTCAAGAATGGCTCTTAAATGCTGCTCGTGCTCAGCCTTCGTCTTTGAATAAATCAAAATATCATCGATGAATACAATCACGAACTTATCCAAATACGGCTTGCAAACTCGATTCATCAAATCCATAAAGACTGCAGGTGCGTTTGTCAGACCAAACGGCATAACGAGAAACTCGTAGTGCCCATAACGAGTTCTGAAGGCTGTCTTTGGGATAGTCTCCTCCTGTATCCTTAACTGGTGGTAACCAGATTGCAAATCGATCTTCGAATAGAAGCTTGAACCTTGAAGTTGGTCGAACAGATCATCAATCCTTGGCAGAGGATACCTATTCTTGATCGTCAGCTTGTTCAACTCTCTGTAGTCAATGCACATACGGAAACTACCGTCCTTTTTCTTGACAAACAAAACTGGAGCTCCCCAAGGCGAGAAGCTCGGTCGGATAAATCTGTCACAGCCCCCGATCCCTATCTCCCGGGAACGGGCGGCCGTGAGCCAGTTTCGGTGGTATCACATTTATTTATCCAATTTGGCAGCGGAAATTTTCATCAGGACCGTAGTTAGGAAATATTTTAATCAGAGTAAACCACCATGTTTTATAACATTAAACATATGGGTAAAAACCCAAGTTTTCAATACACACGTTTCATAGGAATAAATCCTATTTATTTAATAAAAACATCCATTTTATTCTTAGGTAACTTTATTGCCACTTTTCCAAGCCTTCAGTGCTGTCCAGCTGGCTTCTATTTGGCTTTCACATTTTGTTACCTGAAACGCGTTTTAAAAACATTTTGTCAGTGGGAAATACTGGTGAGTGATTCCCAGTTTAATCAAGTTTAAGTAAAAACCAATTTGCAGTATTGAGGGCACATCCGCAATTACATTTGTATCCAAGACATCACAATTAACATCAGTGGTACGGTCATACTCAACTTATGGGATGTTACCACGCCAGTAACCAATTTTGTATACAAAACCCCAACATACCCACTATAATTGTATTCTTTACAAATACTCAAAAACTGCTTTGTATATATTTAGTTAAGTGAGGTTTTGTGAGAACAGTAAACAAAAAGGTTTACAAAAAGCGAATCAACTCACATTGCTGTCTTAGGTGATTCTTTAGGGTTTCCTGGTGAATATCTATAATTTACACAAATGCACGTGTGTTAGTATAATAACCCATTTTAACATTAGTAATACCCTCCCCGAGACGGCATTCCAACGACTACGTCGGGCAGAACCACGACAGCCGTTACGGAACCCTAGATCAATCGGGCAGCGTATCTAATACGTCTCCAGGGGTTATAATACTTACATCGTAGCAGAACCTCGCTATTTTAGGGGATATTGAACTCGGGTATAATGCCCACTATTTAAAAGTGTAGAGAGACAGAAAGAAAATGAACGAAAGCAGACTGAAGGCCGTTGCCTTCTATTTATAGTGCTGTAATTGAGTCCCCTCGCGGCCCGCGTGAAATTTGGGCCGGGCTCACGCGGCCCGCGTCAACTCCGGGTCAAAGCGTAGCTTGGTCCGGTCACTATGTAGCCTCGACACGCATCGAACACGTGGCCGCTCCGGGCTGTGCCACAAATCAGGACGCTCGCGGCCCGCCTTCACTTACCCAAACATGTACGCGGCCCGCATCAACTAAGGGTTTTGGCGATATCCTGGTACACACTCGCGCGGCCCGCTTTAACTTGAGGTGAGGCCCTACGCGGCCCGCCTCAACTTAATAATTATTGTTTTTATTTATTTTATATAGTATAATCTATCTTGGGACTCGGTTTTCACATACGGGGTGCATATAAAGACACATTGAGATATTTAAAATATATTAGGGTGTCGGAAATATTATGAGGATGTCTGTTTTACCGAGGGTTGTTATATCCTCCCCACCTTGTTTTAGAGCTCGTCCTCGAGATCTACTGAAACAAGTGTGGATATTTCTTTTTCATTTCCGATTCAAGTTCCCATGTGTACTCGGGTCCTCTTTTGGAATTCCACTTTACTTTGACCAGAACCAATCTCTTATGCTTGAGATTCTTAATCTTTCTATCTTCAATCTGTAGAGGTCTTTCTACAAATTTGAGTTGTTCATTAACCTCTATATCCTTGAGAGGTACTACGAGTGATTCATCAGCTAAACACTTTTTAAGATTGGATACATGAAATACATCATGTATTCCTGCCATTTCTTCTGGCAGTTTTAGCTGATAGGCTACAGGTCCTATTCTTTTAAGAATTTTAAAAGGTCCAATATATCTGGGACTAAGCTTTCCTCTCTTGATGAATCTTACCACTCCTTTCCAGGGAGAGACTTTCAATAATACTTTATCTCCTACTTGAAATTCTAATGGTTTGCGTCTGTTATCGGCATAACTCTTTTGTCGATCACGTGCTGTTTTTAGTCGTTCCTTGACTTGAATGATTTTATCAGTTGTTTCTTGTACTATCTCGGGTCCAGATAATTGTTTTTCCCCAATTTCTGCCCAACAAACTGGGGTTCTGCACTTTCGTCCATAAAGTGCTTCGAATGGTGCAGCATTGATACTTGTGTGATAACTGTTATTATAAGAAAATTCTATTAAAGGTAAGTGTTCGTCCCAGTTACCTCCAAAATCAATTACACAAGCTCTAAGCATGTCTTCCATTGTCTGAATTGTCCTTTCGCTTTGTCCGTCCGTTTGAGGATGATAAGCTGTGCTTAGATTTAACCTAGTTCCCATTGCTTTTTGGAAACTTGACCAAAAATGAGAAGTAAAACGGCTATCTCTATCGGAAACAATTGATAAAGGAATGCCATGTAAAGAAACGATTTTATTTACATACAATTTGGCTAATTGTTCCATACTAAAGGTTTCCTTCATTGGTAAGAAATGAGCTGACTTGGTTAATCTATCTACAATCACCCAGATTGTATCATTTCCTTTCCTTGTTTTAGGCAATTTGGTAACAAAATCCATTGTTATCAATTCCCATTTCCAAACTGGTATTTCTAATTGTTGTAACAATCCTGAGGGTTTCTGATGTTCAGCTTTAACTTGTGAGCAAGTTAAACATTTAGAAACATAAGCTGCTACATCCTTTTTCATTCCTATCCACCAGAAATTTTTCCTTAAATCCTGGTACATTTTATCATTTCCTGGATGCATCGTATATTTAGAATTATGAGCTTCTTCTAATATACGGTGACGTAAATTTCCTAATTTAGGTATCCACATTCTCTTTTTATGGAACCTCCAAATTCCATCTGTTCCTTGTTCTAATTCCTTAATCATTCCTTTTAACTTTTCAGTATCCTCCTTGATTACTGATTCTTGTGCTTTTCTAATCTGATTGTTTAAATCTACTTGTAGATTTAATTTAAGAGAACGTACCCTTTTTGGCTTTCCGTGATATTTTCGACTTAAAGCATCAGCCACCACATTGGCTTTTCCTGCGTGATACTGGATATTACAATCATAATCACTAAGTAATTCCATCCAGCGTCTCTGTCTCATATTCAATTCTTTTTGCCCGAAGACATATATTAAACTCTTATGATCTGTGAATATGGTAAACTTACTACCATAAAGATAATGTCTCCAAATCTTAAGGGCAAAAATTATGGCTCCTAATTCCAAATCATGGGTCGAATAATTTCCTTCATGACTCTTAAGCTGTCTAGATGCATAAGCTATAACCTTTTGACGTTGCATCAATACGCATCCATAACCTAATTTAGAAGCGTCACAAAAGACTACAAAGTCTTCAGTTCCTTCTGGTAATGCTAGTATCGGTGCATGGGTTAATCTTTGCTTAAGGATTCTAAAGGCTTCTTCTTGTTTTGGTCCCCATTCAAACTTAACAGATTTACAGGTTAACTTAGTTAAAGGAATGGCTATTCTAGAAAAATCTCGAATAAATCTTCTATAATAACCGGCCAATCCTAAGAAACTTCTAACTTCAGTTGGTGACTCTGGGGTTTTCCATTTGGTAATTGCCTCGATTTTCGTTGGATCTACATGAATTCCTTCATGGTTAACTAAATGTCCGAGGAATTGTACTTGTTCTAACCAAAACTCACACTTTGAAAACTTAGCATAAAGCTTCTCTTTTCTCAATAAACTTAAAAGTAAGTGCAAGTGCTTTGCATGCTCATCTTTACTTTTAGAGTAAATTAGAATATCATCTATGAAGACAATTATGAATTTATCCAAATATGGCTTACATATTCGGTTCATCATGTCCATAAATGCGGCTGGGGCATTGGTTAAACCAAATGGCATGACAGTAAATTCATAATGACCATACCTTGTTCTGAATGCGGTTTTAGGAATATCCTCTTCCTGTACCTTTAATTGATGATATCCTGATCTTAAATCGATTTTAGAGAAAAATCGAGCTCCTTGAAGTTGATCAAACAAATCATCGATCCTCGGTAATGGGTACCGATTCTTAATCGTGACTTTGTTTAATTCACGGTAGTCAATGCACATACGCATTGATCCGTCCTTTTTCTTAACAAATAAAATCGGCGCTCCCCATGGCGATGAGCTTGGCTGTATGAATCCCTTTTCCAACAACTCGTCTAGTTGTTTCTTCAGTTCTTGCATTTCCGCGGGTGCCAAACGGTAAGGTGCTTTGGCAATCGGTGCTGTTCCTGGTAACAGATGAATTCTGAATTCAACTTCCCTGTCTGGCGGTAGTCCTGGCAATTCTTCTGGAAAGACATCTGAAAATTGGGATACTACTGGGATATCTTTTACTTCTTTTCCTTTAGTGTTAGTGATTATTGAAATCAAATACACTATAGATCCTTTTCTTATACAACTTGCAGTTTTCATCACAGAGATGAATTTAGTGGATCTAAAAGGTTTATCTCCTTTAATTGAGATCTTTTCACCTCTTGGGGATTTTAACTGAATTGTCTTTTGATCACATAAAATACTGGCTTTATTGGCTATTAACCAATCCATTCCTAACACTACATCAAATCCAACCAGATTCATTGGGTAAAGGTTTGCCATAAATTTTTGATTAAAAATTTCTATTCTTGCTTCCTGCAAGATTTCAGAAATCTTAACAGTTTCTCCATTTGCGGTTTCCACTAGACATTCTTGTGGTAGTTTAGTTAATGATTGATTTAGGAGTTTGCAAAATGAAGTATTAATAAAACTTTGGTTGGCACCAGAGTCAAATAATACTTTAGCAAAAATATCATTAACTAAGAACGTACCAGCAATTACGTCTGGAATCATCCTGGCTTCCTCTGTAGTTAGCACGAATGCTCTGGCATTTTTAGGATTTTTGTTGGTTGCAGCTGGAGCCAATTTCGGACAGTTTGTCCTAATGTGACCTTTTTCCCCACAATTGAAACACATTCCATTACTGGATTTCTTCTTGCAATTCTCTTCCTTGTGTCCTGGGGCCTTGCAAAAATTACAGTAAGTAGAGCATCTTCCAGAATGCTTCTTTCTGCAGGCTTTGCAGTAGGGTGCAGAGGTAGAACCTACATTCCTACGATTGGAATTCCCAGAACGGAATTCTTGAGTAAGCCTTTGGGTTAGGTTTCTCCTCTGGTCTTCTTCTCTAGTACGGATTAACTCATCTGTCAAGGTATTGGCTAGTTCTACAGCTTCTTCTATGGTTGGGGGTCTAGCTGCCTTGACTACATGTCTAATTTCTCCAATTAATCCCCAAATGTAACGGGAGATTAACACTGGTTCAGGTGATGCAAGGGTAGGTACTATCCTAGCATATTCAAAGAATGTGGTAGTGTAACCCTTACTGTCTACCCCGGTCATTCTTAGATTCAGAAACTTATTTGCTATTTGTTCTTTTTCATTGGGAGGGCAGAATTTCCTTTCCACCATGTTCTTGAATTCTTCCCATTCCATATTATAAATCCTATCACTTCCTCTGGATTGGAGGATAGTGTTCCACCATTCTAAGGCTGCATTTTTAAACAGATTTGAAGTAAACATTATTTTATCTTCTTCAGCACACTTGCTTATTTTCAGAACTGCCTCAGTTTTCTCTATCCAGCGTAAAGCTGCAATGGGTCCTTCATTGCCCGAGAATTCTATTGGTTTGCAGGACCAGAATTCCTTGTAAGAACAACCATGTGGCATGGTTCTTCTTCTTTTGGGGACGGGCGCTTGAAGTATGGGTCCATTGTTCACGTTGTTTTCTGGTTCAGTTGGTCGCTTACTGCTATGCTTACTTTTATTATTCGCTTCCTGAACTGTTTGAATAATAAATGGCATCGCATCTATAATTCCCTGTGCCACAATATGCTGAACGACACTATTATCCATTTGGTTTCCGTTGTTATTATTGTCCGAATTCTCATTAACCACGTTAATGTTACTCTGGTTATCGTTATTCAGATTTTCTTGATTTCCCGCGTCGGCCATCTGAATTTTAGACATTTACCAAATATTAATATCACAAATAATATTTATATATAGCCAATCACATGACACGCACTTTTTAACCAAAAGCGTCGAGCATTGCGACTTTTACTCTTTTTATATAGTATGCATCAATACACACCAGTACAGAAATAAAATTTACAGTACCGACTGAAATGTAAAACTACAATACTAATAGTATGCATCCGTAGTTTTTTTTTTTTTTTTTTTTTTTTTTTAACACATACACACATATTATATTATTATTACTACTACCGTATTGTCATCACGTTTACTGATATGGATTCATCCAGAAATCCATATTACGCTCATCGTATTTCCATACGAGGCGTTCTCCCACCTGTCGCATACGATCACTGCTTTCTAAAATTTCCTCCCCAAAAGTCCTAAGTTCCTGGACATTTTCTGCACTCATTGGGGGTGCAGGTTCTAGGACTGGGTTTGGAAACTGAGGTACGGGTTCCTGATACGGAGGCATAGGGGCTTGGTACGGGTATGGATTCTCTAAAATTTCCCTAACGTATGCATCACTAATGTTGTAGGGATCTTGAGGATCTAACCCTGGATAAGCTCCTAAGTTGGGTATTGGCACATTTTCCTGTATTGGGTTTTGTTGCACGTAGTCCCTAACATCGTCCCACCAGGGGTCGTAATTGTTTGGGTCTAGAGGATCAGGTGCAGGTACCCTAGGTATTTCCTCCGGGTTGAAATCAGGCATTTCTATCTGGTCTTCTATTTCCATGGGTTGATCAGGATTTTGTGGTTGGGGTGCTAGCATTTGTTCCAGGTTTGGGTCAGCAGCAGTGGTTGCTAAAATATGGATATTAGCGATACCCCTATTGAGCATATCCTGATTATAAGCATCAGTTTCTCTTTTTGCTGCGGCTAACACTCGCTGTTCCTGCAACTTTTTCATTCTTTTCCTACGCTCGTGCGCTCACCTACTGAACCATCCCCTCTTTTTCTGAGGAAATGGCTCTTCAGACTGAGCCTTAAACACAAAGATTCCTTCTTCTGTGTCAGCAGAATACCCTGAGAGGGCAGGCTGAGAAGAGGAGGTGCCTTCGCTTCTAGGCGAACCAGACAGTTGACGATAAGCGTCAGAAGGTCCTTGGTCACTCATACTGTAAACTAACAAATAGTCAGATAACATATAGCAAGAAATACAATTATACACGTATTTCCATAGTTTATTTCCTAACACTTTGATGTCAGCAGAACACTTCTGTGGCTGAATCAGTGGCATAGCTCTGATACCACCTTCTGTCACAGCCCCCGATCCCTATCTCCCGGGAACGGGCGGCCGTGAGCCAGTTTCGGTGGTATCACATTTATTTATCCAATTTGGCAGCGGAAATTTTCATCAGGACCGTAGTTAGGAAATATTTTAATCAGAGTAAACCACCATGTTTTATAACATTAAACATATGGGTAAAAACCCAAGTTTTCAATACACACGTTTCATAGGAATAAATCCTATTTATTTAATAAAAACATCCATTTTATTCTTAGGTAACTTTATTGCCACTTTTCCAAGCCTTCAGTGCTGTCCAGCTGGCTTCTATTTGGCTTTCACATTTTGTTACCTGAAACGCGTTTTAAAAACATTTTGTCAGTGGGAAATACTGGTGAGTGATTCCCAGTTTAATCAAGTTTAAGTAAAAACCAATTTGCAGTATTGAGGGCACATCCGCAATTACATTTGTATCCAAGACATCACAATAAACATCAGTGGTACGGTCATACTCAACTTATGGGATGTTACCACGCCAGTAACCAATTTTGTATACAAAACCCCAACATACCCACTATAATTGTATTCTTTACAAATACTCAAAAACTGCTTTGTATATATTTAGTTAAGTGAGGTTTTGTGAGAACTAAACAAAAAGGTTTACAAAAAGCGAATCAACTCACATTGCTGTCTTAGGTGATTCTTTAGGGTTTCCTGGTGAATATCTATAATTTACACAAATGCACGTGTGTTAGTATAATAACCCATTTTAACATTAGTAATACCCTCCCCGAGACGGCATTCCAACGACTACGTCGGGCAGAACCACGACAGCCGTTACGGAACCCTAGATCAATCGGGCAGCGTATCTAATACGTCTCCAGGGGTTATAATACTTACATCGTAGCAGAACCTCGCTATTTTAGGGGATATTGAACTCGGGTATAATGCCCACTATTTAAAAGTGTAGAGAGACAGAAAGAAAATGAACGAAAGCAGACTGAAGGCCGTTGCCTTCTATTTATAGTGCTGTAATTGAGTCCCCTCGCGGCCCGCGTGAAATTTGGGCCGGGCTCACGCGGCCCGCGTCAACTCCGGGTCAAAGCGTAGCTTGGTCCGGTCACTATGTAGCCTCGACACGCATCGAACACGTGGCCGCTCCGGGCTGTGCCACAAATCAGGACGCTCGCGGCCCGCCTTCACTTACCCAAACATGTACGCGGCCCGCATCAACTAAGGGTTTTGGCGATATCCTGGTACACACTCGCGCGGCCCGCTTTAACTTGAGGTGAGGCCCTACGCGGCCCGCCTCAACTTAATAATTATTGTTTTTATTTATTTTATATAGTATAATCTATCTTGGGACTCGGTTTTCACATACGGGGTGCATATAAAGACACATTGAGATATTTAAAATATATTAGGGTGTCGGAAATATTATGAGGATGTCTGTTTTACCGAGGGTTGTTATAAAATCCCTTGTCTAACAACTCTTGTAGTTGCGTCGACAGTTCCTGCATCTCAGACGGAGCAAGTCTGTAAGGTGCCTTAGCCACAGGCGCGGCGCCTGGAACTAAGTCAATGCGGAACTCCACTTGCCTTTGAGGCGGCAAGCCAGGTAAATCTTCTGGGAAGACTTCGGGGTACTCCCTCACGACAGGGATGTCTTCGATCTTCGGTTCTTCAGCTTTCTTATCCACAATGTGTGCCAGAAAAGCAACACATCCTTTCTGCAAGCACTTTCTTGCCTTCAGACAGCTAATAATCCTCAACGGCGTCTCACGCTTCTCTCCGTGAACGACAATGGTCTCACCACTGGTGCCCTGCATGAAGTTTGAAAACTTCCGCTTGTTACCTCCTGATGACTCCACATGAGTCTCTTTGCCAGGGTTTGCAAGTTTTTCTAGTCTAATGACTTCCGTAACGAGTGCCAAGCCCATCTTACTTGCAGCCATAGATGTTGGTGGCGTAGATGCTGTCATTAAGCTCAGGACTTGAGGTGCCAGTTCCCAAATGAAATGTCCTAATTTCCTCAATTCTGGTTCTACCAAGTACGGAACGACTCGTGCCAAATCATGAAGTCTTTGCATGAATTCCAACATTTTCGGACCTTCCATTATCAGGCTCTGGAATTCACCTTCCAACCTCTGGGTTCCTGTTTGGGCGCAATACTTCTTACGCATTATTCCTTTCAACTTATCCTAAGTCAACGCGTATGCTGTAGTTAGGCCCATTATCCGAACCTGAAGATTCCACCATAATCGAGCTCCATCTTGAAACAACTCAGTAACGTATGGGACTTGTTGTTCTGGCGTACAACCACTCATTCGAAAGATGGATTCCATACTTTCAATCCATTTCACAAAAGCTATGGCACCCCCAGTGCCGTCGAACTTCGGAGGCTTGTAATTGAGGAAGTGCCGGTAGAAACAACCGTTATTTTCTGAGGTGCCTCTGCTAGGTCCGGAGCGTAGGGCCTCGTGCTGTGCGATAGCTGCAGCAATTATCTTTTGAAGTTCCGCCTCTGAGGTGGGCATGCGCATTTCGCGTCTTGGTGGCATTTTCTAAAAGATGTTTCACGTAGGTTAGGTCATAGCAGGTGAAACGTACGTATGTATTCAACAATATCAGCACTTAACATCTCATGTTATAAATAAATCAGCCAACATCCCATGTCATAGAACATAAACAATAGATCACTGCGATTGCATTGCCACAAATCGAGACCAGAATGTAAGGTTTACAGGTACCCAACTGTATCATACAACATTAATGATTTATTAGGGGACGACCCTAGGCAAGTCGTGCGAACGCTGGACATGTTCAGGAATCTCTGGTTCGTCCATTTTCAAATTCCAGGACTCTATCTCGAGCTTCTGAATTCCAGTCTTAGAACCACATTTCTCCTCCATCATTTCCTTGAGCTCATCCCAGCTCAGTGCATAAGCAGCATCTGTGTCAAGGGCCAGAACCTGATGGTCCCACCATGAGAGTGTGCCGTCTAGAAATGACCCCGAGGTAAAGGTATCACTCTGTTGGGGCGAACAGTTAGTCTTTCTTAGAATGGAGTCAATCTTTTCGGACCAACGAACAAATGCAATGGCGCTTCCCGTTTCGTCGAAGTTCAAAGGATTGCAGTTCAGGAACTGCTTATAGGTGCGGTCAGCTGGGGGGTTATTTCCAGTAGTGCCATTGCTGTGCTAAAAGCGGAGAGCTTCATGTCGTGCAATTGCCTGTGAGTTGCGTTTTTGCAGCTCGGCTTCTATCCTTGGCAACATACTGGTGTTTGTGTCATGCCTGGGTGGCGTTCTCTTCTGCCGAAATGGCATGAAGTGGGTTAGACAACTTTCCAATTGTCTATGAGATACATAGCACCATAAGCCATCATGTACTCACCCAATTTTACACATAAATATACTCAATGTATGGGTGGGGAAATAAATTTTCTGAGCCTTCACATAGGCTTGCCAATTTGGCTTGTTGCTTGAAATAGAATGAACTCGAGGCTTCATCGCCTTGGTCATTCGTGTTCGAGTTATTTCCTGCTACATTGGTTTTCATTAGCTTGACCCGCAGAGTCCACCAGGATTTCTGTGCACTACAAGTCGTTATAACGTGGGCCCCCGTAATAATAAATTGTCTTGCACAGTTACCCCAAATTTTCTCTCGTCCAAGCAGATGATCAATCAAGGAGCAACAGCGGGTGCATCGGCATGAACAGGGTCATGCTCCAATGCGGTGTTAGGAGCAACGCCTGGCTTAGGGGCCACGGCTGGCTCCGGATCAACAAACTCCATCTCAAAATCAGCTGGATCAACCATCACAGAGGGTTACAGGATCCTCCAAGGGCTGGTCTAGGTGTATGAACTCAAGGTCATGGTCTGGATCAAAACCGGGTGGAAGAACAAGATCACCCTCAATACTGTGATCAAACTCAAAGCTGTGTGCGGGAACCGGTGCAGCTGATGATGCCGTATCAGGGTCGGCGTCGTGTGAATGGTGCTGCACTCCCTGTATATGCGAAAATGCGGATGTCAGAACTCAAATGAGTCTGGGACAGGGGAATGGGCATGAGTTTCCCCTGCAGGAGCGTCCGCAAGCAGTAGGCTAATACCAGCAGCAATAGGGCCTCGCCCTCGAATGGGTCCTCCTCTAGTAGATCGTTATCGTCGTCAGAGGCACGTCGGGGGGGCATATCAACAATGGGATAAGCGACAAGGGGCACAGGAGCAGGGATCACCGTGAGTGGTAAATTCCCAACAAGATGGCCATCAGTAGGCTCTGCTACGACATCAGGCAGCGCAAAGGGGCTGAAAGTCGTCATCGTCTGTGCCGGTAGTATCGGAAATGTACACCTCGTGCTCCGATGAAACTATGTCGTCTGATACTATGGCCATGGGATTCGTAGTGTCCATCTTTCTAGTACATGATGAAAGCATGACGTTTGTAACACAAACACATATACGTATAATAATCAATCATATATTCATATAAACATGTAAGTCAACAATAAACAATCAAATAATTCTCCTAGTCCCACTAGCCTCGCAGTCTCCTAGACTGACATTCCTAGTCCCACTAGCCAAATTCCTCCCAGTCTCTAAGACTGCTCTATCATCCACCTCGACCTCCTAGATCGAGCCTCGGCCTCCATGACCGAGCCTCAGCCTTCATGACTGAGCCTACTCTTCCTAGTCTCACTAGCCATCTACCTCGATCTCTAAGATCGAGCCTCGGCCTCCAAGACCGAGCCTCAGCCTCCAAGACTGAGCCTCAAACAATAAACATCTACCTCGATCTCTAAGATCGAGCCTCGGCCTCCAAGACCGAGCCTCAGCCTCCAAGACTGAGCCTAAAAATAATAAAATGTGCTCAACATGTGTTTGTAAAAACATTTTGGATCTGGACTTAAGTGGTATGCAGTAAAAATGTTTTCGTGAGAGCCCTAGTGATCATAGTCTAAACTCGAGAAGGAATCCTAGTTCGCTATGATCAGAGCTCTGATACCAAGCTGTCACACCCTGGCTTTGCGGAAGCGTGGTTAATTTGGTGTGACTTCTTAATACCATAGCTTAATCATAACAAAGCTATATAAATTAAAAACATGCAAGATCATCCATTAAGTATTAAAAACCAAATACAATACCATTGTCTTAACGGGAAAAACACCCTAATAACCATAACACTGTTCAACAAACAAACAAAACATAAACATGGTTTAAAGACTGTGACTTGTCCAGGAAAGAGTCACATTCCCTAAACCCCTGATGACCTTGGAAACTAGTGCAGCGGGAAAACGTGCCATACCGTGCCAGGTCTTTTAATTCCCTGAAATACATGTAAGTTGAAAAATCAACAATAATGTTGAGCGAGTTCATGCGAAAGTGAGTAAATAAACCTTTGTATTTATCGAAATCCTGGTATGTAGCAAATAAGGAAAAAGAGATCACCAATGGTTTGCAAGGCCATTGGTACGTGTGAAGTGCAAGTAGGAAGACTCAACCCTTGCGATTTTGCGTCGGGGCACAAAGTCACCCCGAGGCCCGTTATGCTGGACCTGGGGTTGGGCTCGCTACACCCAGATAGATCTACCGCTTACGTCCCTCGGTCCTACAATGAGGATTAATGGCCTCCAGTTCACGCCTACCCACTCACATGATCTAAGTAGTAACCCTCCTTACGCTAACCATACCATGTAAAAAGTACTCATAATCATAGTAACATGTATTTCACCCCCGCAGTTTAGAAAACTGAAAACAGTTAAGAGAAAAAGGGGGACATGAACTCACTGCGGTGCGTCTCTACCAAGTAATACTCCAAGTCAAGCAGCTGTGCAACGACCTACATGTACTAATTCTATTAGACGGACGGCCGTGCCTTAGCTTTATGGTTTAAGTTTTGGGAAATAGTTAGACAACTATTTCGTGTTTACATTCTGCGCATACTTGGTAATTATTTTCCTTCCCAAGGATGGGGGATTTTAATACATGTGTGTTCGTAATATATTATTAAGTCTCACTTAATATATATTTATTTCTAACTCCAAAATATAAATATTTTTCTCAAAAATATTATATTTTTATTTCACATAATTTTCCCAAAATAATACTTTAACAAAAATACGCGTTCATAAATATTTCCGTAAAATGCGTAAGTTACGTTTTAACGATCGAGTGGTAATAATAATTACCGGTGTAACTTATATATTTATTGTGAAGGCGTTCGCATTGTTTTGGATTCGTTAACGTTCGATAATATTATTTTTACCCTAAAAATAATATTTATACACTTCACAAAATAATTGACAAGTGACGTTGTGAAAAATATATTTACTAAATATATATTTATCACGTTTTATTTTGTGAAATCCCACCTCCGATATTTTGTAAATAAAGTCGTGGCGAAACTTACATTTTGAAAACATTTCGAAAAGTATTTCTAACACTTATAGTGAAAATAATTCTAAGTGTTAGGTTTTTAGAAAAATTTCGCCAGAGTTTCCTCTGTAACTGGAGGTGGCCACGCTTTCAAGCGTATCATTTTCTTTTATAAATCAAATCAACCATTTTTTTATTCAATCAAAACAATGTTCAACGCATCAACTAGTCAATATATAAATCGCAAAAATCTCATGAACTTGTAGTTTTTCCAAAACTATGATGTAAATCCCATTACTTTTAGTGGATCTTTATATAAATTAGTCCGGTTTCGTAAAAACCTCGTTTTTAGAGAAATTCCGTCTTTACAATTTCTTGTCATCTTTTACAAAAATAGTTATTTTGTCGAAACTTTGTGCTACACAAGTGTTTACACACTTGTTTGTTCTAAAAATCATTCTTGTTAGTGTAAGATCCATTTTTAGAAAACATGGTATCTTTGACACTCGGTCCTTTGAAAATACCGCTTGTAGATCCGTAGATCTACTAGTTTAGAACTCCATTTCATAAGAAAAATTGTTTTTACACAAGTTCATGTTTATGTTGGAAAGGGTTCGTCATCTAGAAACTTTACAACTAAACATAAGCCTAGTTCATGTTTTGTGAACATGCTCTAGCGTGGTTCGATGACGATCCATTCCCATACTAGCAATCACAACAATAAATAATCATATTAAAACTAGATTTATAAGTTTTACACTATTATTTATTTATTAACCACTTTGTTTATTTTTTTTTTGTAGACTTTAAACTTGATCTCTAGTGTTCATAATTTTCAACCGACAAAATTCTTATTAACCACTTTAGATTAGATCAAAAAGGCGTTTAGAGTCACTTACTACTAGCTCGAGGCTAGGGAAGAAACTAGTCGGAAAACGAGTGGATAAACGCAATGTAGTGAGGTCCTTGCGATTCCGTGAACACCGGGCTTCCTTATACGGGCTCTAACACGCTTGTGTATATGGGAAATTGTAAGATAAAAATGAAAAATTGGTGTGGGTGAGGTCCTGGTCTTCGGCCGAACCAAGGAAGTGGAAAAAGAGAGCTTGCAATTCCTTTTTTTTTGTGTTAAGTGTGGAAGTGAAATGGTGGTCTAAGGGTCATTCTTATAATCCCAACTCTCAAATTATCCACTAGATAATATGTCTAGTTGATATTAGACAATCCATTAAAATAATCACATTTTGTAAGTGTGTGTGTTCCCCATGGGGGAGCCGATTGGGATAAGGGGTTGGGGTTAGGGGTTGGGTTTGAACTAGTTTGCTAAATATTAGTTGGCTAATTTAGGAGGTTAAACCATTTACTAGTGTGTTGTAATTTATACCGGGTGTTAGGGTATTCGGGGACCCTAACTGTCTCAGAAAAAGAAAAATAATGTTGATGTCAATATTTTTATGTTCCGGGTTAAGTCCGGTTGTACGGTTGGATATTACTCCGTTAAAGCGCTAAATAAGTATATAAAGTGCCGTTAATATTATTTTTAGTGACAGAATAAATTCCCCACACTTTGGAAAGTGTCTAGTAATATTTTTCTCATGTTTTGGCACTTTACTAGTTAGCTTAATGCTGAATTTTTTTATTTAAAGTGCAGAATTTTGTACTTAAAGTACGTTTTAGGCACATCTAGTCATTGTAACTTATCCCTAGAGACGCAGTTCTACAACCCTTGTATCCCTACACTCACCACTAGTGTAGTAATCATTTCTGGCTCATACAGGCCTTAGAGGCAGTATCTGCCTGATGCTGGCTTTATCAGCATGTTCAATAGGTTATCCGTTTATAGTGCTACTGTGCTTTTTGTGCATCATGTTTGTCACTAAGGTTTAGCATGTAAATAATGTAGTGACGGTAAATAGAGTATGATGCAAGTATGTACATGTATCAACAGTCAAGTAGCAGTTCATTCACAATTTCAGTTAAACACAGTAATTAAGCAGCAATTAATTATTAATTAAGTCGTACGGATACCTGGTTTAGTGAGGGTTGTCACAACTTGATCCCTTGATCTCCGAGCTTCTTAGGACACTTAATCAAGGATACTTGCAATCTCAAGTGAGTACATATCCCCTCTTTTACTGCTTTCAAATGTTTTGGGGTGAAACATATGTGCTTATTTGTTATTTTCATGATTTCAACTATATGATTATACATGCTAGTACTTATCTTTTGATGAATTGAACAATTATCTATGGTTTAAACACAAATTTTCAAAGATTTTAAAACTAATTGTTGGATTGTACTTTCTTTATACATTCACCAAGCCGATTGGTAGTACGATATAGCGCTATATTTTGATATACTACCAAGGTACAGTTTGATGTGCTCCCAAATGTGATATTATTTACCAAAGTATAATTTTGATATACTATGTACAAAATCCAACATATATTTCAATATACTACTGATCTTGTTATTTACCAAAGCATAGTTGATATACTATTATCAAACCAAAACATAGTTGATATGTTATTTTCAAAACCAAAACATAGTTGATATGTTATTTTCAAAACCAAAGCATAGTTGATATGTTATTTTCAAAACCAAAGCATAGTTTGAGATGCTATTTACAAAACCAAAGTATATTTGTGATATACTACCAAATCTATTATTTCAGTAACAAAAGTATATTTTGATATACTATCTGTTTAACTATTTCCAAACTAAAGTATATTTTTGTATATAATTCAAACCTTTTATCAAACAATGCATTTTTTTAGAAACAAAACTTTTACAAGGATTCATGGCTATTTTTGTAAAACATAAAACCTTTTTCTTGTGTTAACCAAAGCCATGAACCTAATTCACAAAACCTATGTTAATCACAGGCATTTTTATGCTGACGTGCCTATTTTCACGTATGTTTCAGGTGCTGCTATCTGATGATTTTTTATGCATGCTATACATAGGATGGACTCGTGCCTTAGCGACTTTAAAACTTGAAAGATAATATTTGTACTTATATGATTTGTAATAAAACAATGAGTTCAATAATTCAATAAAATGAAACTATTTAATCCATGCTTGTGAAACAATGATTCTGTTACGACACTCCCCGACGTTTCCGCCACGATTTGTTGTTTTACGTGGTCGGGGTGTGACAGAAATGAAGTGGATTATGAAAATGAAATTGATGACAACCTTAGCTATGAATCATTTGATAGCTTAACTGATGAATCAATGGAAGATTTTGAAACAAGAATGAGCCAAAAGCTAAGGGAAATCAGGAATAAACAAAAGGTTAGCATTTGTTTACTTAACCGTTTCTTATTTACGTAAACATTTGTTAAATATTTATTAACTGTTGAGACTCTTAACTGTTTGAACAGGGAAAGAGTAGGATGCATGAAGCAAGGTTTTACTTGGGTCAACAATTTGGATCTGCAAAGGAGAAGAACAAGTTAGGAGGCATGCCGTTGTTACCAAAAGGGAGTTGTCATTTTTGAGAAATGACAAGGCTAGGATTAGAGTAGTATGTGAATGGAACGTCCCAGTTTAGAAGAAAGGTGATGGGTTTGTGAAACAAGTACCCAAGAAGGGCAATAAGGGAAAATTTGTTGGGCCCAAGCCCAATGAACCTACTGTTGGGCCCAGGTCCAGGGAATCTTTCAGTGGGTCTCAAAACTCAAAAAAGGTACTCACTGCCAATGCCATATTCTGTAGAAAAAGAAAAGAAAGATTAGACAAAGTAGTTTGTCCGTTTATGTTGTATGTTGCTAAAGAGAAAGATGAAGTGGAAACTTGACACTGAAAACTCACAAGCCGGAACACACCTGTCTGCAAACTAGAGAAAGCATTCACCTCACAGCAAAGTTCATGGCTAAGGACCATCCAAGAAGAGCTGGCAAGGAAGTATGAACTAAGGGTTTCAAGGATGAAAGCATTTAGGGCAAAGTCTCTTGCATCTAAAGAATTTCAAGGTGATAACAAGGAACAATATTCAAGGTTAAAGGATTACATAATGGAGCTTCAAAGTGTAAATCCAGACACAACAATGCACATTAAAGTTGAGTCTGAACCCAACCCAGCTTCTCCAACAAGGGTGTTCAAGAGAATTTACATCTGCTTGGGTCCACTGAAGCTAGGTTTCAAGGAATGTGGGAGGGACATACTAGGCTTAGATGGGGCTTTCTTGATGTGACAATGTAACACCCTAATACATATTTGACAGAAAGTCACAGCGGAAATTCGTACTATAAAATTTCTTTCATTATAGACGTCTTGAACCTACTCGATAGTTTATTTTGAAAATAAACACTTTACGTTAAATGCATAAATTGACTCGTTAACGAAATGAAAACATTAAATTATGTTTAATAAATTACATAGTCAAGCATTCCCGTTTCTTCCTACGTGATCGTAATTTGATATTCTATCATGTGAACTTAAATTCCAACATCCGGGTTAAGGAAATTCTTAACTTATACGCTTTCGACTTATTATTCATTTACGAAAACGACCGTAACTTTCAAACCGTTTATCCGTTTTACCTCCCGTTTCTTCCTACGTGATCGTAATTTGATATTCTATCATGTGAAATTAAAATCCAACATCCGGGTTAAGGAAATTCTTAACTTATATGCTTTCGAATTATTATTCATTTACGAAAACGGCCGTAACTTTCAAAACGTTTATCCGTTTTACCTCCCGTTTCTTCCTACGTGATCGTAGTTTGATATTCTATCATGTGAACTTAAAATCCAACATCCGGGTTAAGGAAATTCTTAACTTATACGCTTTCGACTTATTATTCATTTACGAATTATTCGACCCGTTCATGTTTTCATCAAACAACTCATTTGTTTTAACCCAAAACTTACATGAACATTATAACTATAATACTTCTACGTTATCCGGAGTGTCGTACTTGGGGTTTACGCACCCGGTATTCGTTAAATTCATTCGTTATTACGTAGTTGAACATTAAATAGTACAATTTCCATCTAATTGTTTATTCATTTACTCATAATTTACTACCGAACCTCTTGCCCATTAACCCGCGTCACCGTTTCTCGGTTAGCATGCTTACATACAATTTTATCCGATACCCGGTTATCATACCGAAGTCGTTACTTACGCAACCTTTCCGGTATGCAATAAAACCTCATCTTGACCCATTTGATTTACTTAGCGAAATTCATCGATTTCATACAACTCATTCCTATTTGACCTCAATTATCATACTTAATTAAGTCTCACATAACTTTGAATAAACAACTAAGAAGTGATTACAGAAATCACTTACCTTATGCATCCGAGTTCGTGTCCGCTTCCTTTCCTCATCTTGACCAGTTAGCCTTTCATGTTTGATTCCATTTCGACATGATTCCTATACTTTGATGTCATCGAAATCACATTCTTATTAGCATGCACAAGTTTACATGTTGAAGATCATATCAATTGCATATTTCACATTTAACTTTCATTAGTCAATTATAACAAGCATAATACATATATCCACTTTCACATCCTTTCAAACTCATATAATTCACCATGTCATTCCATATAACGTAACATGTACCATACGACTTTCTAATATCCTACCTTTACAACAACAAGTCAATTTATGCTTCCTATGTGTAGTTGACTTTCAGAAGTCAACGGTTTATCATATGAACTTCCGACTTGTCCACATATATCCGTAGCATCATTTATGCTATATCAATGACACTATATACATTTCTTACTCACGATGCAAATATTCTTACAATCACATGATCACCTAGTGATATTAAACACAACGTACAAGTCCTTAATGCATAGTCTTGACCAAGACATACATTCAACCTGAATTCTTGTATGAGTTCCATCTAAAGCACATTCTTCAAGTTAGTATACTATTAATTACATCATTACCTCATCTCATTCATATATATCAAGCCATTTCATACAATTTCACATCTTAACTTCACTTAGACATTTCATCATACACTTGGTGTGCGTACACCATTTAGTGCATATTGTACAACTAATTAAAGCACATTCTTCCTAGTTCATCCATGAATTAACATAATCTTTCACAATCATTATCATAACCGAGTATCATATGTTTTATATCAAATTATCCCTCTAACTACTTTCTATAACACTACTCTAACATCAACATTACACAATTCATCATAAATCTTCACTAAAGTTCATCTTCCTACAAATTCTAAGTGGGTTTTATCCCAACTCATCAATACAATCAAAATTAAGCATAATACAAACTTTACATGTTGATATTATCTAGTATTCATGCTCAATTTCATTAAACATTCACGGATTACACATAACCCACTTCATCAAAATCACCAAAACATGAAATTTGACTTACTTGGTGATAAGAACACTTAGTTGGTCATAAATCTTAATTCATGCATACAATCAAGCTTCAATTCCCTTTCAATTTGATTGATTTTGTAGCAACAAGGATTTTCCTTTTTCTACTCTAGCTCTAGTCGATACATACATCTGATATGTGTATGTGTTTGTGTTTTAATTTTGTGTTTTAATAATAAATCTTTCCACTTATTCAAGTTTAGTCCCTCTAGTTTGTCACACAATCACAATTGCCATCAAACTCATTCATTACTTGTTTTACCAAGTATTTTAACTAGGTTAAGTAGCCTAGTTATTTTATTTTGTGTCATATCATGTGGAAACATAGGGCGAATATATGCATTTGAATTTTGGGGCGTTACAGACAACTGGCACCAAACCGGTAATTTCCGTACACTTTAATTATTATTTAATGACTGCAATTATGTGCTTAAATGTCGACAATGTCTGATTACATACTATACAAGTGAATTCATGCACGTTTTATGATACAAATATTGCTTTATGCATAAATGATAGTGTTGCGTCAGAAATACTAGTAAACTCACCGGTAAGACACACTGTGTCAACAATTCTGCAGAAAGTAGTT
The DNA here is from genome assembly GCF_002127325.2 of Helianthus annuus. Classification (NCBI taxonomy): domain Eukaryota; kingdom Viridiplantae; phylum Streptophyta; class Magnoliopsida; order Asterales; family Asteraceae; genus Helianthus; species Helianthus annuus. The sequence continues at coordinate 36,382,715 of NC_035439.2, read as the reverse complement.
AGACAATAGAATTGGGGCCTAGGTGTAGGCCCAACATCAAGAATACATTAAAACCCAAGAGTACATACAAGGGTTAACATATAGACTTTCCGAAAGCTAGAATATGCACTGAAAAGCACCCAAAACAGCAAAATTCAGCATTGTAACAAGATTGTACCATGCAAAAACATGACTAAATGGTCCTGAATACTTTCTCAAGTGTCGGGAATTGAAAGTGTCACAAAAGGATACATAAAGGACACTAAACGGTGCAATTTAGCGCTTTAACGAACAGGTATCTAACCTATCACACCCCTAAAATACCACCTAGGGAGTGTCCCTGTTAGGCGTGTGACATACCAACAATGAGCCACTAATCACATTGAACCCATACAAGTTTCCAAATAAAAATCCTCAATTATTAATGAAAAATACCATCAACAAGTTTAAATGAAAAACCAACATGTTCAGCGGAAGCAAATAGTAAACTAAGGTTGAAAGTTTCAAAACCAATGTATAGTGTGACACTTGTGCCTCCACGGCCATCAAACAAATACCAAATCAATGAAATATTATGTTTCATACTTGGGATTTGTATAAATATGTGTATCGTTTGCACATACTAAGATTCTTGTTCGATTTCGGGCTTTAAATCGCTTTCTGGAAGATTATATGCGACCTGATGCGTAAATATAACCAGTTTAATGCAACAAACACTCCGGAACAGTGACATAGGCTTAACATACCTTAAATAACCTTTACATAACTTAGAACAGTGACATAGGCTTAACATACCTTAAATAACCTTTACATAACTTAGAAATAAGTTTTGGATGGTTTGGTATGCCGAAATCAAGTTTATTCGCTTACAGGGACTAAATTTAACAAACTGCGAAAGTATGTCAATTCGTACTGTAACAGACCCTCTGAAACATGATCATAAGTTAAACACCCTCTAAATATCCTTTACATAGCTTAGAAATAGGCTTTGAAGGGTTCGGTGTGCTAAAATAAACTTTATGCTCATTCAGGGACTAAAAGCGTCAAAAAGTGCATAAGTTTGCATTTTCTCGCAAATCTTACGTTGTGAATACACCGGACATCCAAAAATTTATGTAAGAATTAAAATATTTTATTTTAGTGTTTGACATAAGAAAAATCCATTCGTCGCGTAGTTTGGGTCGTTTTCGCGTTCGTGTGCATTTCGTCGTAATTAAGCGAATATCGCGATCATGCGACCAAACGAACCGACATCCGGCATATTTTTGAGCATGTTTCATGTCCAAAATGTTTAGGCATCATTTTAGGGCCTTAAAGTTGGCTTAACGGCCTTAAACACGTCAAAATGAGCTTAAAACACATGCAGGGACTGAAAATGCAATATCAGAAAGTTGTTGCTGAACTGTGCAGCCCAGGTGGGCCGCGTAGACTGCTTCTATCTCTTACGCAGGCCGCGTGGTACTCCCAGATCTGCACAGAATCTTCTTTCCAGCTGTTTACAGCTGTTGCACCTGTTTTATTCACTTCCAAATTGTATTCTAACTTACTAGGGACTGGTTTTGAGTGCCCATTGTATTGCAAATCAGTGGGTGCAAGTGTAGGGATGAGATTTAAGCTCGGGAATCGAGGAACGATCCTAACGGTCCTAGAAATCCTATATAAACCCCACACCCCTTCCCTTAAAACCCACTTGATTATGAGATTTCTCTAAGTTGAAGTGTTAACCACTTCATACCTGAGAATACTTGGAAAATCAAACTTGCGGGGACCCTTTGTAAGTATTCCTTCGTTCTTTTTATTCGTTTTTAGCGTTAAAGTTAAACTTTGTTTGACTTTCTGCATTGACCAGTGTATGGTCAACGCGAAGTTCGTTTGAACTTCATAACATGAGCGTAATCACGATGGTTATAGTCCCTAGTGACTATACCTGCTGATTACCACGTTATCTAGGTGTAGTGATGAGTCGTAGTTTCGGCCAAAATGCGTATTCTTGCGTATTTTGTAACCAAACTACTTTTAGGTATCAAAACCGTTTGTTTTGATACCAAACCTGTTTTCTAAACTCATTAAACATGTTCTAACATGTTTAACTCGTCACTTTTAGATTTGTGCTTATATAGGGTCGTAAGGTAAGCGATCTAAACAATCGCTTATACTTTCGAACCCGACCCGTTTGGTCGATCATTAGGATCCGACCAAACACTTTAGGTGACCATAGTTGTATTGGGAATAACCTTCTGAGGTTATACCTTATGGTCACTTCGTTTAAGTAGTTGTATGATAGGTAGTTTATATGTCTTAGGAAAATTACCAAAATACCTTTTTACGCATAAATCCATTTTAAGCATATGTAACATAATTTTTAACATCTAAACTAATTAGGCAACATTATTAGACATGTTAAGGCATATAATACTTGTCATAGGGCTAGTTAGGCGGTCCGAACGCGTTTTACGCGAACGACGCGTTAAAGTACGTAAGCTACCTTAACGGGTCGTAATAGGTCGTAAGCACTTAGGACAGGTTTCCTTTTAGTATGTAGGCCTTGTTAAACCATATCATGTGAGTCCCCACACTCATTTGGTTTACGAGACCTCATTCTATCCAATCTCCCGATTTAGGTCTGGTTATTTACATTGTTAGCTATATTAGGTGCTGTTTGATTCCGTGATCCCTCTAGCGTTCTTGGTTGTTGTTCAAGACTTCTAAGCACCCTCAAGTGAGTACATAGTCCCCTCTTTTACTGTTTTTCAAACATTTTGGGGTGAAACACATGTGCCTATTTGTTACTTTCGTGCTTTTCATGTTTTCATATCAAATACTTGCTATGTTCATTAGTACACTATTAGTACATGATTTCATTATGTTTTATGCTATGTATGTCCATATAGTGCATACTTAGTACATTGATTTACATTACATTTCTGCTATGTATGTTGACTGAGCATGCTAGCACATTATTTTATACATTTTGAACCATTTGAAGCTGACTGGTTTATGTGAACCATTTGTAACCTTTGACCTATGTGAACCATTTATAACCTTTTGATTTATGTGAACCATTTGTAACTGTTTGAACCATTGGGATTTAGGGAAGTGATTAGGTAATGGGGCGTGTGTAATGTGTTAAAAGCATGGTGGATACGCCGCTGGTACTTCCTATATATAAGTGCTTTTAACACATTATAAATCGTTGCGTTATCTAGATTACTTGAGCAATTGTTATCAAAACAAAGTTATATTACAAGGTTTTTCTTACGATATATATATACTATTTGAGTTTTTATTTCAAAAACGATTTCCAATCTGGGATTAATTAAGCAAATGTTTTGGAGTTAAGAATTATGGCTACGAGATTTTATAAATTGTAATCAACTTGATTTGAGTTGGTTAATTATGTCGCAATGCTATACTTTTTAAAATAAGGTTTTAAAATAAGCATTGCAACATGTAAAACGAGCCATGAATCTGACACTCACATAAAACCTATGTACTCGCCGGCATTTTTATGCTGACGTATTTTCACATGTGTTTTAGGTACAATAGTTGGTGATATATGATGATGATATTTGTGTATGCTCACATCGGAATGGACAAGGGCTTAGTGACATTAAAAGATGCAAGACTAGTTAATTATGTTTTGTTTCTTTGTTGTTAAGACATTATAACTCATTTAATTCAATAAAACGAAACTGTTTAAATCCTTGGTTGTGAAACAATGATTCTGTTACAACACTCCCCGACGTTTCCGCCACGTTTTGTTGTTTTACGTGGTCGGGGTGTGACAGAAAAGTTGGTATCAGAGCCAATGGTTATAGGGAATTAGGTTATTAGTAATACTTTGACCTAGACTATAACCTTCCTAGGACCCTAACACAAGTTATCTTGTGTTTAGATTTTAAAACAATACCGTCACTTGTCCTTAGGTGACAACCACAATAAGAACATAAAATTTGAATCTGCTTTGAAAACTAATCATCTGTTCTAGGATGATTTATTATAAGGTTTCGAACCTTCAAAGTTTTCAAAATCTCATTAGAGTTTGGGTCTAAATAATGTGAAATCGTGCAAACTGGAAGGGTGGATGCCTGTACCCTGAGTTTTCTGTCTAAGGCTAGAGTGTTCGTACAAATCCACAGTATCGGACCAGTCACTCTTACCTGGGAACGCTTGGGGTGAGTGTCCACTTATAAGCGAGCATGTCTTCGCGATACATCATGAGGACCTATTTACTTTGATTCAGCCTTTGTGTGTCGTTTGTTTGCTTCGTGGTTCAAACAAATGACTATCACCCATGCTTTTGGTCGGTAATTTCCTATTCTTACCCAATGCCATTTCACTTGTTTCTTTCTCTTGTTGCCCTTTTAGAATGCCTCCACGACGCGAAAATCAGGTACCTATTGAAGAGCTGGCAGCTGTCATTACGCAGCAAATGACTGCTGCAATCCCGAACATCGTTGCTCAATGTAACCAAGCTCTCAACAACAATAATGCCCCCTGTAACTTCAAGACGTTCAACTCGGCTAAGCCATCAAAGTTTTCTAGGTCTCAAGGAGCGACTACACTTCTGTAATGGTTTGAGAGTCTAGAGAGCACCTTCAGACATGTTCAATGCCCAAACGAGCGAAAGGTAGATTTCGCTTCTAGTGTCTTTGAAAAGCGGGCTTTGACATGGTGGAATGGTGTGATGAGAGATAGGGGTGCCGATGTGGCACTAGCTCAAACATGGGAAGGGCTTCGAGCGCTGATGATGAAGGAATTCTGTCCTCGTCATGAGATCAGGGCCTTGGAAAGGGAATTCGACGATCTTAAGCAAGATAGCGGTGAACATCGAGCCTACACTGACTGATATGAGGAGCTGAGCCTGTTGTGTCCTACCATGGTTACGCCTTTGGATAGGGCGATCGAAAAATACATTGATGGTCTCCCTAACTCAGTTCAGGACATTGTTACTGGTAGTAATCCTACCACAGTTAGACAGGCCATTGAATTATCTGCTACCCTACCCGAATCTCAGATCATAAAGGGCAAACTTTTTTGGAAAGGCGACAAGAAACAAGCAGCTAATGTTCAGGAGGAAACCAAGGAAAGCAAAACCGAACCTTCTAAGAAGCGTAAGGCTTCGCAGAATTATGCGATTGCTGCTCGACCCAACTAAAACACCCACAACCAACCAGCTCAACCTCCTGCAAGGAAACCTTATGCCGGTACTGCACCAATATGCGACAAATGTAATATACACCACTTAGCTCACCTACAGTGTCGTTTGTGTGCATCATGTGGGCGACTCGATCACCTGGCAAATGCTTGTCGATTTTCCCCAAACCAGGGTGGTCCAAACCAACCTCAAGTAAATCCTGCTCAAGCTCGTTTCCCACCAGGTTCTTGCTTCAACTGTGGCGAGATGGGCCATTTCCGAAGAAATTGTCCAAAGCTTGCTAATGCGAATCCAGCGCAGGGATGAGCATCGGGCCGACTAGAAGACAATGTTGTTTAGAAATAATCAAGCCTTATGTATTATTTTCTTTCATTGTCAAGGTCCATGAAACAGTTGTTGTTATTTATAAATAAATCTTTTTTATTTTACATTGCAATGTACAAATGTGATGGCATGTATAAACAACGTATCCCCTACAATACCGACAATCAAGGAGTCGTATTCCTTGAAGAACAGACTACCCCCAAAATTTATTCCATTTTATGATCTCTTGTGTTTTCCACGAAAATCCTAAGTACCCGTTTCCTCCAAGGAAAAAAAGAAGTGCAAGGCACAAGATATAACTCTGGACGAATACCCAATCCTTAATAAGGTACCTAAGGGTATTTCCATAAGTCCTAAATTGTTGTGTACCTTAATTCGAATATTATGTTTCTTTGAAAACAAAATCGAATTTTTGGAAGATCATCCTATCTTCATAGATAGATTCTTGAAAATGATTAAAGTACCAAATGAAATCCACGGATTGGATTCCTGGTGTGCTTTAAGTATCGGCGTCCAAAGATAACAAATTAAAAGTCAAATTAAACAATTATGTGCTTATGTGCTCCCTTTTATGTTTTTGTGTGATCCAAATTTTTTGTTATCCAAATCCTCGTAGAATCTTCCATATCTTCGTATAAGGGATTCATAGTAGGATATCCAAAGGTACTACCTTAAATCCTAAATGGGCTTCAACGTTATAGTTAAAACCCTTGGATTATAAAGTACTATTCCAAAGTTTAAAGACATCATGTATTGATGTAGTTAAAGATTCCTCTTGGGTAGTTTAGTTAAAGAGATTGATTTGTCAATCTAGTTAAAGACATCCTCCGTTGATGTAGTTAAAGATTTCTCTTGGGTAGTTTAGTTAAAGAGATTGATTCGTCAATCTAGTTAAAGACATCCACCATTGATGTAGTTAAAGATTTCTCTTGGGTAGTTTAGTTAAAGAGATTGATTCATCAATCTAGTTAAAGACATCCTCCGTTGATTTAGTTAAAGATTCCTCTTGGGTAGTTTAGTTAAAGAGATTGATTCGCCAATCTAGTTATAGACATCCTCCGTTGATGTAGTTAAAGAGAGCATTCGTCGATCTAGTTAAAGAGATTGAATCGTCAATCTAGTTAAAGATATCATGTGTTGATATAGTTAAAGAGGCCTCTGGTGGTCTAGTTAAAGAGATCATTCGTTGATCTAGTTAAAGAGATTGATTCGGCAATTTAGTTAAAAATATCATGTGTTGATATAGTTAAGGAGGCCCTCTGGTGGTCTAGTTCAAGAGATTGTTTGCTGATCTAGTTAAAAGATCCTTTGGTGACCTAGTTAAAGAGACTCTATGGTAGTCTAGTTAAATCACCACAAGATTATTCATTTGTTTTTCTTCCCCTACATAGTATAAGATCAACTATGCGGACTGTGCAAGTAATTACGTGATTATGGGTGCATACATAATTATGAAATTCAATGGCCGGAGACCACAGTAAGATTTATTATGTGTAAGAACCGATAGTGGCAACAATAACGAAATGTGAACAATGTAATAGAGGTACGGTGGACGCACCAATAACGCTTTATATACTTGTATATAAGTGACCCTCTTACATTGTAAGCATGGTGTTATTAAAGGTAGTAGAAGTTCAGAACCCTAACCAGTGTTGTTTGATCTTTTCAACTTCATGTTTCAATCCCTCACAAGTTTCCTCTAAATAAATTTCGGGATGAAATTTCCTGAAGTAGGGGAGACTGTGACACTTGTGCCTCCACGGCCATCAAACAAATACCAAATCAATGAAATATTGTGTTTCATACTTGGGATTTGTATAAATATGTGTATCGTTTGCACATACTAATTCTTGTTCGATTTCGGGCTTTAAATAGCGTTCTGGAAGGTTATACGCAACCTGATGCGTAAATATAACCAGTTTAATGCAACAAACACTCCGGAACAGTGACATAGGCTTACAATACCTTAAATAATCTTTACATAACATAGAAATAAGTTTTGGATGGTTTGGTATGCCGAAATCAAGTTTATTCGCTTACAGGGACTAAATTCGACAAACTGCGAAAGTATGTCAATTCGTACTGTAAAAGACCCTCCGGAACATGATCATAAGTTAAACACCCCCTAAATATCCTTTACATAGCTTATAAATAGGCTTTGAAGGGTTCGGTGTGCTAAAATAAACTTTATGCTCATTCAGGGACTAAAAGCGTCAAAAAGTGCATAAGTTTGCATGTTCGCGCATATCTTACGTTCTGAATACACCCGGACATCCAAAAATTTATGTAGGCATTAAAATATTTTATTTTAGTATTTGGCATGATGCGTGTGTAGTGCGATATATTTTAGATGTATTTTTAAGCCCTTTTTATACTTTTAGCCAAGTTTTAAATTTATAAAAACACGATATTTACTAACACTAAACACACATATGGGCAAGTGCACCCATCGTGGACGTAGTATAGTGTTGGTAAGATACCGAGGTCGTCCAAGGACATAAGAGCTTTTAATACCGGTTTATTCTCAACGTCTAATCAAATCAAAAAGTGAGAAAAATGTTTTAATCTAAGAAAATAAAAACTAACTAAATGCTGAAAAATAAAATAAAATAAAAACAGATAGACAAGATGAATCACTTGGATCCGACACGTGTATTAGTATAACCTTTGATTATTTTCGCACTTTTGCACTTATTTAAGAGATTATCTTAGTTATTGTAGTAGGCCCCTCTTTTGAAGGCGACGTTACTGTGACAACCGGTAATTAACGGCTTCTAATTACGTGATTAACCAACGTTTAAGTCAACAATAAGTAGTGTTTAAGGCATGAGTTAACCCAATTAGGCTTTTGTAATGCCTAGGAACGCCTACTCGACTTTACAGTACGCGAATGAAAATCTGCGGAGAAAACTGCGTAACAATAAACGATAACGAACTGATACCGCACAAACTACTGGCAACGCCGACAAATACGAAGTTTATACGTATAATTCAAACTCATGTATTTTGTTTTGCGAAATTATCACGCTTCTAAACGTCACAACACGCAAATGTGAACGAAAAACGCGACTACAGGAAACGCACCGACAACGAAACGGCAGCATCGGACACACGTACTTCCTTTAAAACTTAAATTTTACGTTATATTTAGCTCCGTAAGGATATTTTAGTAACCACAGTCGAAACGGGATAGAAAAGCGGTTTACAACGGCAAACGACGCGATTTTAGGCGAATGATACCGTACGCAACGGACGAACGCGCCAATAGCGACTACCGACACTAATTACGTTATCTTGATCCTAAAATTTTATCCTATGGCATTTTTTTTACGACGATCAGGTTGAAAACGGGTTCATATTATGCTTACGGGCCACTTAAACTCGGGGACTGGGCTTGTGGGCCTTGGGCCCAAGCCTAAAGCCCATTTAGAACATGGAAACCGTACGTATAAAGGTTGTAAGGTAACCTTATCCATTCATTTGAATTCACAGACAATACATACGCACACCACAATGTCTGCACTCTCCTTCACACATATATAAAAAAAAACCCTAATATACACACATGGAGACCATTTCACCTCTGCAAACTCTTTAAACACACCACAGCCACCATAATCTCTTCTCTCCATCTCGTTTCCAAGCCAGCAACCACCATGGGTGACACCGGTTAACCGGCCGACCACCACACGTCTGCAAACACCCATCCCCTCTTTTCGATTGACAAAACGGAGCACCACCACCACCGTCCGGTGGTGGTGCGGCGGCTACGAGCAGAAGAGAGAGAGGAGATAGAGAGAGAGACCGAGGAAATAGAGAGAGAGAGACAACAGAGGTTGATGACGGCGGCAGCGCCGCCGTACACGACGGCAGGTGGTTCAACGGCGACGGCAATGGCGGTGATTTTGTCGGGTCAGGCTTGCTCAACATCAGAGGGGTTTTGTTCGTTTCCGTTTCAGTTCGTGAACCAGGTTTTGTTTCGGGTCACCTCCAGATTCATTGTGATCTGAGTATGCTTCGGTTTGAGTTGTAAGAAAACATGTTTTGGTTTGGGTTTCATGGAAGTCTTGCGTCAGTTTTGGGTTCGGGTCTCAGTTGTTTTGGTGTTGGATTCACGATAGTGTTGGTGGTTCTCGGGTCAGTTCGGGACCGGTCAAACAAAGTCAAACCGGTCACACGTCAGGTTGACTGGTCAATTCTGGTCAACGAGAGCCAAGGGCAGTCAACGGGTTGGTGTCGGGTCAGAATTCTGTTCGGGTTTCGTGGCACGGTCGGTTCGGGTCAAACAGTCAAGATAGTCAACAGGTCAAAGCGGTCAACCCGGGTCAGACCCGGTCAACTCAGTGAGTCAACTCAGTCAACGAAGTCAGTGGGTCAACAGTAGTCAACACGCAAGACCCGGTAAAGTTTAGGCGTAGCAAGTCGTTATTACGCCAGTTTACATTAGATTTTAGACTTATACGCGACCCGAGCTCGACCCGAATTGATTAAATATTAGTTTATTTTTGATATACTCGACGAAAATTTTATACATTAGTAATTACTACGCTTTTGCATTTGACGTTTTGATATACTTGACGGAGAGTTTTGGCATATTTTGATTAAATTTATTGTTTGCGACATTGTTGAATTTTGACAAAATGACGACGACTTTTATTGTCGGGTTAGTCCAAAAACAGAGGAAACTCTGTCCGATTTTCATAAAAATCCGACACACGACACGTATTTATAGTTCAAAAACGACACTCAATGGAATTCGAGTTTATTTTTTTTGAAGTAAATATGAATATATTTTATTTGACAACGTCCTACGAGTTACAAAACGAGTTATAAGTTGACGAAACCCGACACTTATTTAACATAAGCATAAGGTTTATAGGTGTTTCGAATGGCAACTTTAAACTCTCTTACGCACTAAATGTAGTTTTCATATTTATTTCAAAACGTTTAGTATTCGGAATCTTATAAAGTAAATATAGTTATTTATATTTGTTTTAATAATATAGAATCCGAATATTCTTATAAAACGAATACAATTGTTTATATTCATTTCCAACGTCGCTAATTCGCGCGACTTTACAAAATAAATAGAATCGTTATATTTATTACAAACGTCGTTGGTCCATATACTTTTATAAAATAAAAATAATGTTTTATTTTTATTCCAAACGCCAACGATTCGAATACATATATATATTCATTTGTTACATCTTACGAAAACTACAACGGTATATTACCGCACCACATACGACATTTCGGATACGTACCACTATTCACCTACGCTTTCTATTCGCGACGACTAACATGACTTCGTAAGTATATTTATATTTATATATATAAATATGTATTTTATAACACTCGAAAACTAAGTCGACTTTGTGACTTAGTTTTATCCCGGTTATAAACGGGATCAAGTAACAATAGTTTGGCTATTTCGAATCAAATTACTAACACCTTCCTTCGTAGAGTCGCTTCATTTACGACTCGGTAGAGCTCGGACACGTAGTTTAACTACGTCTTTAAACTAGAAACTGATAAGTTATTCCCTGTTAGGAATACTATAGATGCACGCTAGCTACATCACATTCGTGGAATGACACTACGGAATCACGCTAGGCTAGCTTTGCACAGGAATGTCAAGGTGAGTTCATAACCCCCACTTTTTACTGTTTTACATTTTTTTTATAAATGTTTTCGGGGGTGGAAAGACATGCAAGTTTTTGCAAAAGCAAACACTATTTCGATGAACGAAAACACATATTTATAAACCATGTTGCAAATGGATTTCAATGAACTTGAAAGGTTTCCGAAAGGTTTATACTAAACATACCGGTTTTACAAAACAAACGCATATTTTCACAAACGTGCATGATTTTCATGACTAGTGACAGGAATGTCCTAGTTACTACAACGGGACTGGGTTGGCCTGCGTACGAAAAACGAGACAACTCAGTGAGACCATGTCCCCCTTTTCTTTCAACGTTTCGGTTAACAACTTTCAGGGGGAAATACATGTCAAACTTAGGTATGATTAAGTTATGGAATGAACTCTTAGATCATGTGAGCATAGGCTGTAACTGAGGTGCCATTAATCCTTTTGAGGACCAAGGAACAAAGGTTAGATCTAATGGGTACGGGCGAGCCCCACTCACGGTTCATGGGTGACCACTTAGAGTGCTGTTGTGTCCAGCGTCGAGAGTTCGACACATAAATTGCCCACGCGGGTTGAGTACCTCCTATGTCGTCGCATATATTAATGTCCTCGCGAAACATTAATGATCAACATGTTCATAGACGCTTACATACCAACTTACAACACTATAACTTTCAAATGTTTTTAATATTCATTTGACGCAAACTCATAATACATGTATTTACAAACTTTGATAATGTTTTCAACTTATGTACAAGTAAGAGGACATGTTGGTCCTGCTTACAAATACTCTTTTGGGCTTGGCCCATTCTCTCTCGTACAATGCACAAAGATTTTCGTGGGCTAGACTCACATTTTTCATATATCATGCCGAGAAAATGATTTTTACTAAATTTTCTCCACAACTTTTAAACCGGTTATCAAAAAGATTTATTTTAAATCTTTTCAAAACAAACTATGAACTCGCTCAACTTTATGTTGATTTTTCGCATGTTCTTTCTCAGGTCGCATTTTTAAAACTTTGGGACGGTTGGAATAGGAGAACCCACGGGATTTCGAGTACTTAGCGGGCGTTCATTGTTTAGAAGTCTTAGCTTTTTGCTTCCGCTGTGCAATGAAGATACCGGTCCAGTCACGCCAAGCTCTGATATTTCGGGGTGTGACAGATTGGTATCAGAGCATTAGGTTTCAGCGAATTAGGTTTCTGTAGAGATACCTAGGCTTTAACCTTACTTCCTCTGGGAACTTAGATTATTAAGACTTGGACACATACAGAACGCCTAGGACTGAATATGGGTTTCCAACCGTTGCCGAAAACAATGAGTCAACATTTTGATTTTAAACATGCACAAGAGTTGTGTTTGATACACGATACACGAAACGATTACATACGGTAAGCAAAACTTTGAGAGTTTTGGATAACATGCATTTAGGACCTTTGGAAAACTTACGTCGAAACTCATTAAAGATCCTCACTTAGAAACCATGACTAACAACTCAGGCAAACACTATTATCTATTTTTCTATGCTATTTTAATTACCCGAGCAGGTAATCTACGTGGAACGAAACGCTAGGGCGCGAATACACGTGAAACTTAAACTATACGTCAACGGACGTTGAAATACATCACACACAACTTTCGAGACAAGGCCTTTGGAAAACATGATTGAGCATGACAACAACGATGCTAACCCCGTCAGTGGGAGAACTACTGGTCGAAAGCGCAAATTGGCAAGTGAACCTGCAAACGACACGAATCACACTGAGGTACGCTTAAACAAGATTTCATAACGATCGATGCTTAGTCTAAAGAAACTCACAACTGTTGGTGCTGCAAAAAAAAAACGGTCACATGTCTTCGCATTCCCCCTATTTCACTTATGGCGATTACGCCATGTTCGAAATTCCAGGAATAGTCCTTAAATTTCTTTTATTGAAATTCTGACTTTTGCATATATTGAGTAGATTTTTGCATTTCTACTCCCCCTAATGGTCATTGCATTACAAACATTTTCTTTCATGATAGCGAACACTCAATTTCTTATTTTCTTGATAAATTCATATGTTACGCATGCATTGTTTGTTGCGCATGTGGTTCATTTGATTCGTGAAGACCATCAAGGGGCTTCACTCGAAATTATCGTTTTGTCGATGGTTCAAATATTATTTCGCTATACTTGATCTTTGCATTGTGATCTAGATGACCTACGTTATTGTTAAGTGTTGACTCCTTGGTATCGAGTCAACGGATCTATTGGAAAACTCATTTTCTTTTGAGTGGCATACATGGTTTTTCGTTGTAACCATGTCGAAACTTTCTTGTTAATACATGTATTCATTGTTGGATTGTGTTTCAACCAAGTTCAATTATTGGAACTTGCTCGTAATGTACATTCGATTCAAGATTCCATATGATGGATTGAGGCCATCATATTCGAAATAATCCCAACAAGCACTTCATTTGTTTTGAACCATAACAGGCTTGTTTGGTCTTCGACTTCATTGAATCGTTTTCTTGATCACGATCACCTTGTGGTGACGTTCTCACAAACTTGAAGCTTGCGCTAATCTCGTTTGCTCACATCATGTACGAATTTAGTTATTTATTTAATTGTTTATTTATATTAAATCCTTTTTGCTGAATTATCCTATTAAAGCAGTCTTAATACAATCGTGTATTAAGATAATGGTACACAAGTTCATGTCATATTTCGGTGTACCTCTTAACGGTTCTTTCAGTATCGATCGGACATCCTGTGATATTCATTGCTTTCCATCTTCGATTGAAAAACATTATTTACCTCTTTCATTTCAACTGAAAATCCTATGAGATTTGTTTTTACTTCGTTGAACCTTGCATCTGATTTCGAAACGCGGTGATACTTGTTCGATCACCACTACTATTGAATTATTTCAAATCACTACGACACCTTGTGGTGTCGGTATCGAGCGTTTCATGCAAAACACCGGTGATACTTGTTCGATCACCACTATTATTGAATGGTTTCATTCACTACGATACCTTGTGGCGTCGGTATAAACTTGTAGCTTGTGCTAATCACGATCAGCCGTCTCATGCGAAATTATATATGCTTTTCATTTGACACATCATTAAGTAGTCTTGATGCAACTATGTATTAAGACGATGATACACCAGGTTCGGTTGTATTTCATTTCGGTGTATCCTTGCAACTTAACAATGTCAACACATTGATTTTATCTTATTCATTTATTGGTCCAATAGTTGACAAATCATTTCATGATTCTATCTATTTGAACTTGTTGATTCGAGTTTTCAATCATACAACAACCAACACAAGTTTCCGTTAATAGAAATTTGATTGTTCCAAAATCTATTTGCATATTACGAACGTTCAGTTGGAATTCTATTGGTCGAGATTCCCCTTTTGTTGGACCCCTATAAACTTGATCACATTGGTGATAGTACCACTATGCTTCTTTCACTTGACATTGATTTCTGGAACAAACTCAGTGAACCGTTGGGTTCTTATTAATGCAGAATGTCTTTACACTCACGTATTTCGTATAAGTCTTGATTTGATTACGCGCTCACTCACTTTGGTATTTTTTGGACTTACCTGCGAAACGACACAACTTTGAGAAGATAACATAGACTAAATTTCGAAGACGAAATTTCTGCAACATGGGGAGAATGTGACAACCGGTAATTAACGGCTTCTAATTACGTGATTAACCAACGTTTAAGTCAACAATAAGTAGTGTTTAAGGCATGAGTTAACCCAATTAGGCTTTTGTAATGCCTAGGAACGCCTACTCGACTTTACAGTACGCGAATGAAAATCTGCGGAGAAAACTGCGTAACAATAAACGATAACGAACTGATACCGCACAAACTACTGGCAACGCTGACAAATACGAAGTTTATACGTATAATTCAAACTCATGGATTTTGTTTTGCGAAATTATCACGCTTCTAAACGTCACAACACGCAAATGTGAACGAAAAACGCGACTACAGGAAACGCACCGACAACGAAACGGCAGCATCGGACACACGTACTTCCTTTAAAACTTAAATTTTACGTTATATTTAGCTCCGTAAGGATATTTTAGTAACCACAGTCGAAACGGGATCGAAAAGCGGTTTACAACGGCAAACGACGCGATTTTAGGCGAATGATACCGTACGCAACGGACGAACGCGCCAATAGCGACTACCGACACTAATTACGTTATCTTGATCCTAAAATTTTATCCTATGGCATTTTTTTTACGACGATCAGGTTGAAAACGGGTTCATATTATGCTTACGGGCCACTTAAACTCGGGGACTGGGCTTGTGGGCCTTGGGCCCAAGCCTAAAGCCCATTTAGAACATGGAAACCCTACGTATAAAGGTTGTAAGGTAACCTTATCCATTCATTTGAATTCACAGACAATACATACGCACACCACAATGTCTGCACTCTCCTTCACACATATATAAAAAAAAACCCTAATATACACACATGGAGACCATTTCACCTCTGCAAATTCTTTAAACAAACCACAGCCACCATAATCTCTTCTCTCCATCTCGTTTCCAAGCCAGCAACCACCATGGGTGACACTGGTTAACCGGCCGACCACCACACGTCTGCAAACACCCATCCCCTCTTTTCGATTGACAAAACGGAGCACCACCACCACCGTCCGGTGGTGGTGCGGCGGCTACGAGCAGAAGAGAGAGAGGAGATAGAGAGAGAGACCGAGGAAATAGAGAGAGAGAGACAACAGAGGTTGATGACGGCGGCAGCGCCGCCGTACACGACGGCAGGTGGTTCAACGGCGACGGCAATGGCGGTGATTTTGTCAGGTCAGGCTTGCTCAACATCAGAGGGGTTTTGTTCGTTTCCGTTTCAGTTCGTGAACCAGGTTTTGTTTCGGGTCACCTCCAGATTCATTGTGATCTGAGTATGCTTCGGTTTGAGTTGTAAGAAAACATGTTTTGGTTTGGGTTTCATGGAAGTCTTGCGTCAGTTTTGGGTTCGGGTCTCAGTTGTTTTGGTGTTGGATTCACGATAGTGTTGGTGGTTCTCGGGTCAGTTCGGGACCGGTCAAACAAAGTCAAATCGGTCACACGTCAGGTTGACTGGTCAATTCTGGTCAACGAGAGCCAAGGGCAGTCAACGGGTTGGTGTCGGGTCAGAATTCTGTTCGGGTTTCGTGGCACGGTCGGTTCGGGTCAAACAGTCAAGATAGTCAACAGGTCAAAGCGGTCAACCCGGGTCAGACCCGGTCAACTCAGTGAGTCAACTCAGTCAACGAAGTCAGTGGGTCAACAGCAGTCAACACGCAAGACCCGGTAAAGTTTAGGCGTAGCAAGTCGTTATTACGCCAGTTTACATTAGATTTTAGACTTATACGCGACCCGAGCTCGACCCGAATTGATTAAATATTAGTTTATTTTTTATATACTCGACGAAAATTTTATACATTAGTAATTACTACGCTTTTGCATTTGACGTTTTGATGTACTTGACGGAGAGTTTTGGCATATTTTGATTAAATTTATTGTTTGCGACATTGTTGAATTTTGACAAAATGACGACGACTTTTATTGTCGGGTTAGTCCAAAAACAGAGGAAACTCTGTCCGATTTTCATAAAAATCCGACACACAACACGTATTTATAGTTCAAAAACGACACTCAATGGAATTCGAGTTTATTTTTTTTGAAGTAAATATGAATATATTTTATTTGACAACGTCCTACGAGTTACAAAACGAGTTATAAGTTGACGAGACCCGACACTTATTTAACATAAGCATAAGGTTTATAGGTGTTTCGAATGGCAACTTTAAACTCTCTTACGCACTAAATGTAGTTTTCATATTTATTTCAAAACGTTTAGTATTCGGAATCTTATAAAGTAAATATAGTTATTTATATTTGTTTTAATAATATAGAATCCGAATATTCTTATAAAACGAATACAATTGTTTATATTCATTTCCAACGTCGCTAATTCGCGCGACTTTACAAAATAAATAGAATCGTTATATTTATTACAAACGTCGTTGGTCCATATACTTTTATAAAATAAAAATAATGTTTTATTTTTATTCCAAACGCCAACGATTCGAATACATATATATATTCATTTGTTACATCTTACGAAAACTACAACGGTATATTACCGCACCACATACGACATTTCGGATACGTACCACTATTCACCTACGCTTTCTATTCGCGACGACTAACATGACTTCGTAAGTATATTTATATTTATATATATAAATATGTATTTTATAACACTCGAAAACTAAGTCGACTTTGTGACTTAGTTTTATCCCGGTTATAAACGGGATCAAGTAACAATAGTTTGGCTATTTCGAATCAAATTACTAACACCTTCCTTCGTAGAGTCGCTTCATTTACGACTCGGTAGAGCTCGGACACGTAGTTTAACTACGTCTTTAAACTAGAAACTGATAAGTTATTCCCTGTTAGGAATACTATAGATGCACGCTAGCTACATCACATTCGTGGAATGACATTACGGAATCACGCTAGGCTAGCTTTGCACAGGAATGTCAAGGTGAGTTCATAACCCCCACTTTTTACTGTTTTACATTTTTTTTATAAATGTTTTCGGGGGTGGAAAGACATGCAAGTTTTTGCAAAAGCAAACACTATTTCGATGAACGAAAACACATATTTATAAACCATGTTGCAAATCGATTTCAATGAACTTGAAAGGTTTCCGAAAGGTTTATACTAAACATACCGGTTTTACAAAACAAACGCATATTTTCACAAACGTGCATGATTTTCATGACTAGTGACAGGAATGTCCTAGTTACTACAACGGGACTGGGTTGGCCTGCGTACGAAAAACGAGACAACTCAGTGAGACCATGTCCCCCTTTTCTTTCAACGTTTCGGTTAACAACTTTCAGGGGGAAATACATGTCAAACTTAGGTATGATTAAGTTATGGAATGAACTCTTAGATCATGTGAGCATAGGCTGTAACTGAGGTGCCATTAATCCTTTTGAGGACCAAGGAACAAAGGTTAGATCTAATGGGTACGGGCGAGCCCCACTCACGGTTCATGGGTGACCACTTAGAGTGCTGTTGTGTCCAGCGTCGAGAGTTCGACACTTAAATTGCCTACGCGGGTTGAGTACCTCCTATGTCGTCGCATATATTAATGTCCTCGCGAAACATTAATGATCAACATGTTCATAGACGCTTACATACCAACTTACAACACTATAACTTTCAAATGTTTTTAATATTCATTTGACGCAAACTCATAATACATGTATTTACAAACTTTGATAATGTTTTCAACTTATGTACAAGTAAGAGGACATGTTGGTCCTGCTTACAAATACTCTTTTGGGCTTGGCCCATTCTCTCTCGTACAATGCACAAAGATTTTCGTGGGCTAGACTCACATTTTTCATATATCATGCCGAGAAAATGATTTTTACTAAATTTTCTCCACAACTTTTAAACCGGTTATCAAAAAGATTTATTTTAAATCTTTTCAAAACAAACTATGAACTCGCTCAACTTTATGTTGATTTTTCGCATGTTCTTTCTCAGGTCGCATTTTTAAAACTTTGGGACGGTTGGAATAGGAGAACCCACGGGATTTTGAGTACTTAGCGGGCGTTCATTGTTTAGAAGTCTTAGCTTTTTGCTTCCGCTGTGCAATGAAGATACCGGTCCAGTCACGCCAAGCTCTGATATTTCGGGGTGTGACAGTTACCCTCAACCCAGTAGTTTGAGTCAGCAAGGATACAATCCTAAAGGGTCGGATTATTGAAAGATAATGAATTAAGTTATTAATGCAAATTGTGGTAGGCCCCGCTTTCGGCGGTGACGTTACCCTCGGCTAAGTAGTCTGAGTCAGCAGGGATACAGTCCTAAATAGCCGGGTTATAGTATTAATAGTAGTTAACTTATGAGGGGGTCAAAGAGTTTGGATCCCCGCCATCCAATACCTATGGGCATTGAAGGAGATCCTACTAAATTTGACCCAGGTCCCAAGCAAGACCTCTAAACGCTGAACAAGGGCAAGACCCTTACCAAACCGTTCCCTTAACCCCCGACCAGGTAGCCAACATACCTCCATATAGACCGTGGAGATATGAATGGTGAAAATCTTTTATTTTATATAGACAGTAAAATAACGCCAAGACACCACGGACAAACGATAAGGAAAGATCACCTTCAACATAAGTAACTAGTTATTAAAGTCATTATACAAAACCAAATAAAAAGTGCAAAAGATTAAAAATAAAAAGTATTATACTAAACACTTGTCTTCACCAAGTGATGTAAGAGACTTAGGCAAACATGGCCTTGATTGTCAAGAACTCTTACGATCAATCTTGGATCCCGAGACGACTCACATACTCTACGATGGACAATGGATGATGGTGGTGGATGATGGTGTTATGGTGGTGGTGGGTGGTGGATGGAGTGTGAGAGAGGTGGTGTGCCAAGGGATGAGATGGAATGAAACCAAGCACTCCTATTTATAGGCTGAACAGAAGGCTGGGCACGGCCCCGTGTCCGCTGGACACGCCCCCGTGCCCGTCTGACACTCTCTCTCCTCATTAATTGTAATTCGCAATTACAATTAATGCGCCTGCTGTACTTTCACCACGCCCCCGTGCCCGCTGGACACGGCTCCGTGGTGGGCAATAGAAGCTTCTATAGGTTTTTCTTTTATGCTGCTTCTTGGGCACGGCCCCGTGTCCGCTGGACACTGGGCGTGTTCAGTCTTCTGCTTTCTCTTCTTTGCCTTGGAGGATGCCGTTGAGGGTCCGGGCAGTCTACTTTTATTCCTTTTCTTGAATTTATGCTAGAATTAGTTGTCTTTTTGCTTCTTTTGTGAATTTGAGCTCATTTCATCCTGAAAATACAAAAGAAAGACAAAAACACTCTTTTTCCAACATTAGTACTTAAAAAGGGTTAGTTTTATGCCTTAATTGATGTGATTTATATGTTGCATTTTACACACATCAAATACCCCCACACTTGAACTTTTGCTTGTCCTCAAGCAAAACTCTTTAAATGTGGCTTACACTCCCAAATGGAATAGGTAGAAGAGAAGGTTTTTGGCTTGTCCTAGAGTGTCGAGAATCCAAGATCTTTGTAAGTTTTATTTTTATTTATTTACAATCCTATTCGTTATGATTTATTTAGAACGTTTCATAAGATAAACTACTTATTCGGGCATAGCATGCCTTATTAAAATTCCATTTATATACAAGTTCACATACCTCACGGGAGATCACTCAACACTCGGCCGAAGGTGTAATTTTTAGTGAATCACTCGAGAGCGGCATGGAACTTACGCCTTCCATAGGCTTGCCAAGTAATCAATCCTCCTCCTTTTTAACTTTTTACCTTTGTAAATATCAAGAGGACTTTTTGGGTGAAGGGTTAGGCTTGGGTTAAGGGTGGGTGGTTGGGTTAGTGGTTAGTAAAAGGGCGAAAATCGTAAAAAGCGTCGGTTTTCGTGACATACCTTGTTTTTAGTGACTTTTTATTTTGAAGTATTTCTCCAAACAAGCTTTTATATAGCTTTTGTTTGTTTTTGACTTCATCATCATTTTTTTTAGAGTCACATAAAATAGCGAGCTTACGAAAAACCGAGCTTGTTACTAAAATAAAGTGTGAAAAATAAAAAGGTTTTTGGTGGGTGAAAAGGTTTTTAGGGTAATGAAATGAAAGGTTTAGGCTCAAAGGGGCTAACTAGGGGGATTTTGGGTAGGTGGTAAAAAAATGAAAAATAATGGTGTAGAAAGAAAAATATGGTTAGTCCTAATGCCTCCATCACTTACTTACTTGGGTTTAAGTTGGTAAGGACCGGGAATGTATCGTCGTGGCAAGTTCTAGAGTTGTAAGAACCAAGCGGCTATTCACACAAGAAACGAAAAATGAGCATTTAGTCTAAAGATGTATATTTGTATGCTCAATAAAGGCTCAAAACTCACTTTTGTGGGAATGGGTTTTTAATGTGATCAAGTATATATAATCGAATTTTTAACTAGACTTGTTATGCCGTTTCGTAATTTTCTTATATTGGTTCTTTATTATCACGACGCTATCGGTTGTAAATTTGTAAAAATATAACCTTTTTAGAACTTGTTATTCCCGAATTAAACCAAGACAAGCAAATAGTAAAAAAAAAAACGAAAAGTTTTTGAAAAAATTTGGGGTGTTTAGCGGTTCCAATAGAGTTTTGTGTAAGGCTTGTAATTAGGATTTGCAAAATTCAAGGTTTTAGCATCCCCCCACACTTAAATTACACATTGTCCTCAATGTGTCCAAAAATAATATTTTCGGTTGATTAGAATGTGTAAAAGTGGGTTAAAAAGCAAAGATTTATGTTACTGGCATCCTGGACACGGCTCCGTGGTGACCGGGCACGACCCCGTGGTCAGGTGCCAGTAACAGAAATTAAAGAGTTAAGACAGAAGCCTGGACACGGGGGCGTGTCCGCTGAACACGGCCCGTGTCCAGTTACCTGAACTGGTGTTTTTCTGCAGGTGGCTCAGCACGGGGTCGTGTTGGTTGGGCACGGCCCGTGTTGAGCCTTCTGTGATGGAGATTTGTGTCGGGTTGCTCTGTTCTTCGTGCATGGGTCCATTTTTCTCGTTCCCTTTTTCATCCATTACCACCATGAGTGTGTTTTATTCATTAATAACCACCAATCTTAGAAACCATCATATCATTGCAAACATAGAGAAACATTACATAAAGTTAGCTAAATAACTAGGGGATACATGAGGTTATCATAAATGTTCTACTTATTTAGGAAAATTTCGGGAATAGCTTCCCGATGTAGTAACACTCTTTAGCCGACGGCTCCTCGGTTGTTGTTCAAAGCCATTCTTCTACCTCCCTTGGGAGGTAGAAGGTAGCTTCATTCTCTTCAGTGGCTTGAGGAGGAACGCTCACCGGGACTCCTTGCACCACCCTTGGTTGAGGCATTTGGTGCATGGCGTGCCATTCGGCCGGAATGATGACCTCGGGTACTACATTCCACGCTCTTTGGGTTATCACTGGAACCAAAGGTGGGGAAGCGAGAAGGTTTAACCTCTGGTGCAGGAGGTTTACTTCTCGAAGACAGCCCTCCAATCCTACCATCAGATGATTAATACGGTCCACTAATGCTTCTTCTACTCCCGTCATTTCGTCTATGGCTTCCCTTAAAGCGTAAACGTAGTTTACTAGGGAATCTTCTGCTGTGGACGACCTTCTTCCATTTCGGTTATTTCGTGAAGATGATCCGCTATTCCTGCTGGCCATTTTTTGTGAAAGAAACCGAAGATAACTAAACTTTTGTAGAACAGTACCTTGAACACGGCCCCGTGCTCACTGAGCACGGCCCCGTGTTCAGTGGTCTGCAGGATTTTTGTCTAACGATTCTTGGGTTTTAAATTATTTTAACATTCTTTTACTGTGGTTTAAGCTTAGATAATTTAAAACAAAGTTATGAAACTAACTTTAAACAAGAATCCGCAGCCAAAAATCCTACAAACCTTACATAGAAGATTGGAATCATGGGGTTTCCAAGCTTCCATGGAGGAGATGTTTGAAAAATTTTTGGAAGAAGGAGAAATGAAGAAAAGTGGAAAAGACAAGATGGTCCTTTGGAACCTTCTTTTAGCACTTACCTAGGATGGTATATGTGAAGATCCCAGGAATCTCTGCTTAGTGAAGTGGTCAAAAATGAGCAGGAATCCGGCTGCATTTAAAGAAAACGACAGCACACTGGACACGGCCCCGTGTCCGCTGGGCACGGCCCCGTGTGCAGAGAAAATCCTGACACATTTTGTCCGTATTCTGACAAAATCAGCAGAGAATCTTCTGAGTGAACACGGGGTCGTGTTGACCGGGCACGACCCCGTGTTGGGAGGCTGTTTCATGGAGTTTGTTGCTACTAAGGAGCTTATTTATATCGGGTGGTTCTTGATTCGTTGGAACAACCCCAAAGTGCCTAAGATACCTTAATTGTCCTATACTAAGGCGAGAACGCAAGAGGTTATCGGTGAGGGTAATTCCTATTTTCATTCTAGGTGGACAAGTCCAACCCTTTTCCGGGCTCTCGTTAAAGAAGGTGTATGCCGAATCGCTCAGGTCTATGTATGCATCGAACGAAGTCGATGGAGAGTCCTTCACGGCACAATCGGCACAGGGACGACTATCGTCCAAGTCTTTTCTAGGTATGAAGGTATTTTCGGGAGCAACGAGGTTGTCGGAATGCCGGTTCCAACATTTCCTCATGGTCATCATCTTGGGATGGATCAATAAAATCCTTCCTTAGTTCTTTTGACCAATTGAGAATTAGTTCTTCTAGTTGAAATAACTCGTCAAGGAGCATTTCTCCTAGAATATCTGGCTGGGCGCATTCGAGGGAGAGATAGTGCTTATTTTTTACTTTCACCCTTCTTAAGGTTATAAGGAATCGGTGGGTCTATATAGTGGGGCCTATAATTGAGAAAATAACATTTTAATTCCTCATGTTCGCCTCCACATAATCGACGCCATATACCATAAGAGTGCCGAAAGTAAAAAGAATTACTATCACTCATGTTTGTGTCAGAAATTACCAACCGTCGGGATCTAACGGTTCTGTTTTCAGTAAGAGAATCTTGGGCACGGGGGCGTGTTGAGTGGACACGGCCCCGTGTTCAGCTTACTGTCTGACTTAAAACAGGATTGCCAGTTCCAATGATTGAGCACGGGGGCGTGTTCAGCAGGCACGGCCCCGTGCTGAGCTCTGCAGAAGCTGAAAAACTAAGAAAAATCCTAAAAATTAAAAAGAAAAATAAAAATATGATTAGGCCGTTGATTCCTAACTTTCTTAAAATCCTTGTGTCCCTGGCAACGGCGCCAAAAACTTGATGCGTGTGTAGTGCGATATATTTTAGATGTATTTTTAAGCCCTTTTTACACTTTTAGCCAAGTTTTAAATTTATAAAAACACGATATTTACTAACACTAAACACACATATGGGCAAGTGCACCCATCATGGACGTAGTATAGTGTTGGTAAGATACCGAGGTCGTCCAAGGACACAAGAGCTTTTAATACCGGTTTATCCTCAACGTCTAATCAAATCAAAAAGTGAGAAAAATGTTTTAATCTAAGAAAATAAAAACTAACTAAATGCTGAAAAATAAAATAAAATAAAAACAGATAGACAAGATGAATCACTTGGATCCGACACGTGTATTAGTATAACCTTTGATTATTTTCGCACTTTTGCACTTATTTAAGAGATTATCTTAGTTATTGTAGTAGGCCCCTCTTTTGAAGGCGACGTTACCCTCAACCCAGTAGTTTGAGTCAGCAAGGATACAATCCTAAAGGGTCGGATTATTGAAAGATAATGAATTAAGTTATTAATGCAAATTGTGGTAGGCCCCGCTTTCGGCGGTGACGTTACCCTCGGCTAAGTAGTCTGAGTCAGCAGGGATACAGTCCTAAATAGCCGGGTTATAGTATTAATAGTAGTTAACTTATGAGGGGGTCAAAGAGTTTGGATCCCTGCCATCCAATACCTATGGGCATTGAAGGAGATCCTACTAAATTTGACCCAGGTCCCAAGCAGGACCTCTAAACGCTGAACAAGGGCAAGACCCTTACCAAACCGTTCCCTTAACCCCCGACCAGGTAGCCAACATACCTCCATATAGACCGTGGAGATATGAATGGTGAAAATCTTTTATTTTATATAGACAGTAAAATAACGCCAAGACACCACGGACAAACGATAAGGAAAGATCACCTTCAACATAAGTAACTAGTTATTAAAGTCATTATACAAAACCAAATAAAAAGTGCAAAAGATTAAAAATAAAAAGTATTATACTAAACACTTGTCTTCACCAAGTGATGTAAGAGACTTAGGCAAACATGGCCTTGATTGTCAAGAACTCTTACGATCAATCTTGGATCCCGAGACGACTCACACACTCTACGATGGACAATGGATGATGGTGGTGGATGATGGTGTTATGGTGGTGGTGGGTGGTGGATGGAGTGTGAGAGAGGTGGTGTGCCAAGGGATGAGATGGAATGAAACCAAGCACTCCTATTTATAGGCTGAACAGAAGGCTGGGCACGGCCCCGTGTCCGCTGGACACGCCCCCGTGCCCGTCTGACACTCTCTCTCCTCATTAATTGTAATTCGCAATTACAATTAATGCGCCTGCTGTACTTTCACCACGCCCCCGTGCCCGCTGGACACGGCTCCGTGGTGGGCAATAGAAGCTTCTATAGGTTTGTCTTTTATGCTGCTTCTTGGGCACGGCCCCGTGTCCGCTGGACACGGGGCGTGTTCAGTCTTCTGCTTTCTCTTCTTTGCCTTGGAGGATGCCGTTCAGGGTCCGGGCAGTCTACTTTTATTCCTTTTCTTGAATTTATGCTAGAATTAGTTGTCTTTTTGCTTCTTTTGTGAATATGAGCTCATTTCATCCTGAAAATACAAAAGAAAGACAAAAACACTCTTTTTCCAACATTAGTACTTAAAAATGGTTAGTTTTATGCCTTAATTGATGTGATTTATATGTTGCATTTTACATACATCAGGCATAAGAAAAATCCATTCGTCGCGTAGTTTGGGTCGTTTTTTCGCGTTCGTGCGCATTTCGTCGTAATTAAGCGAATATCGCGATCATGCGACTAAATGAACCGACATCCGGCATATTTTTGAGCATGTTTCATGTCCACAATGTTTAGGCATCATTTTAGGGCCTTAAAGTTGGCTTAACGGGCCTTAAACACGTCAAAATGAGCTTAAAACACATGCAGGGACTGAAAATGCAATATCAGAAAGTTGTTGATGAATTGTGCAGCCCCGGCGGGCCGCGTAGACTGCTTCTATCTCTTACGCGGGCCGCGTGGTACTCCCAGATCTACACAGAATCTTCTTTCCAGCTGTTGCACCTGTTTTATTCACTTCCAAATGGTATTCTAACTTACTAGGGGCTGGTTTTGAGTGCCCATTGTATTGCAAATCAGTGGGTGCAAGTGTAGGGATGAGATTTAAGCTCGGGAATCGAGGAACGATCCTAACGGTCCTAGAAATCCTATATAAACCCCACACCGCTTGCTTCAAAACCCACTTGATTTCTGAGATTTCTCTAAGTTGAAGTGTTAACCACTTCATACCTGAGACTACTTGGAAAATCAAACTTGCGGGGACCCTTTGTAAGTATTTCTTCATTCTTTTCATGCGTTTTTAGCGTTAAAGTCAAACTTTGTTTGACTTTCTGCATTGACAAGTGTATGGTCAACGCGAAGTTCGTTTGAACTTCATAACATGAGCGTAATCACGATGGTTATAGTCTCTAGTGACTATACCTACTGATTACCACGTTATCTAGGTGTAGTGACGAGTCGTAGTTTCGGCCAAAATGCGTATTCTTGCGTATTTTGTAACCAAAATACTTTTAGGTATCAAAACCGTTTGTTTTGATACCAAACCTGTTTTCTAAACTCATTAAACATGTTCTAACATGTTTAACTCGTCACTTTTAGATTTGTGCTTATATAGGGTCGTAAGGTAAGCGATCTAAACAATCGCTTATACTTTCGAACCCGACCAGTTTGGTCGATCATTAGGATCCGACCAAACACTTTAGGTGACCATAGTTGTATAGGGAATAACCTTCCGAGGTTATACCTTATGGTCACTTCGTTTAAGTAGTTGTATGATAGGTAGTTTATATGCCTTAGGAAAATTACCAAAATACCCTTTTTACGCATAAATTCATTTTAAGCATATGTAACATAACTTTTGACATCTAAACTAATTAGGCAACATTGTTAGACATGGTAAGGCATATAATACTTGTCATAGGGCTAGTTAGGCGGTCCAAACGACGCGAACGACGTGTTAAAGTAGCGTAAGCTACCTAAACGGGTCGAAATGGGTCGTAAGCACTTAGGATAGGTTTCCTTTTAGTATGTAGGCCTTGTTAAACCATATCATGTGAGTCCCCACACTCATTTGGTTTACGAGACCTCATTCTATCCAATCTCCCGATTTAGGTCCGGTTATTTACATAGTTACCTATATTAGGTGCCGTTTGATTCCGTGATCCCTCTAGCGTTGCTTGGTTGTTGTTCAAGACTTCTAAGCACGCTCAAGTGAGTACATAGTCCCTCTTTTACTGTTTTTCAAACATTTTGGGGTGAAACACATGTGCCTACTTGTTACTTTCGTGCTTTTCATGTTTTCATATCAAATACTTGCTATGTTCATTAGTACACTATTAGTACATGATTTCATTATGTTTTATGCTATGTATGTCCATATAGTGCATACTTAGTACATTGATTTAGATTACATTTCTGCTATGCATGTTGACTGAGCATGCTAGCACATTGTTTTGTACATTTTGAACCATTTGAAACTAACTGATTTATGTGAACCATTTGTAACCTTTGATCTATGTGAACCATTTGTAATCTTTTGATTTATGTGAACCATTTGTAACTGTTTGAACCATTGGGATTAAGGGAAGTGATTAGGTAACGGGGTGGGTGTAATGTGTTAAAAGCATGGTGGATACGCGGCTGGTACTTCCTATGCGACAACTCGTATTTCGAACCTACTTTGTGTAACGTATGTGAACGTTTCATAATTATATGAACTTTGAATTATTGAATGATTATGTGATTATGTTATATGTGATGTGCATTTTACATGTTTGAATGAAACCCGAACCACACACCATAAACCGATCGCACAAGAAGGCACCCGGTCGCACAAGCCCATGTTGGGCCGCACTGTTTTGTACTCAGACTATAGGGCAGCCCAAGTGGTGGGTTCGGCCCATCCTTCCTTAAACCGATTAACACATAGGAGAGTTGTAACCATTCCCCACTTTTTACAAAAAACACTAACACACACAAAACCCTAGCTCCCTCTTCTCTCATTCGAAGCCGACGACACCAAGATTACAAGTTGGATCAATTCTTGTTCACCCTCTTTCATATCGGTTAGTGTTTGATATTGATATCTTGTTGAATGATGTTGTGATTATATGACTTTATTAAAACCATTAGGGTTGATTGTTATGATGAACAATATGAACCGTATATAGATGTTCTTGTGGATCGAATTGCATGAGAATAACTTCAAAACCGATTCAATGATGCTTGATTAAATTGCTGTTACGACATATGTTCCGGATTGATAACTTGTTGATGTGCTAGTGAATCGGGTTATGCATGTAATCGGCTGGTATGTGGTTGTTATGTTTTAAGGTTTGATTCGATTGCATATTGATAGATATTGTTCATAGGCACGGTACTAGGGTTCATATGGATTAGATGTTTGATTTCCTTGTTTGATCGAATATGGGTTGATTGAGAAACTGTTAATTGTGTTCATTAAAATGGAAACTATGTGTTGGTCAAACAAATTGATTAAGATTGTAACTGATAAGCATGATTATGGGAATGATTTTCGGAATTTAAAACCAATCACACAAGTTGGTCGCACAAGAAACAAGTCACAAGAGACTTGATCCGATCACACAAGGGCATGTCGCACAAGAGATCCTCAGTCGCACAAGAACTGTGGGATCGCACAAGTTATCGGATTCGTTAACAGTTGGGCCGAACAAGCCCAAATCCAGTCGCACAACCCAATAGGATCGCACAAGGCTTAGTTATTTATTGGGCCGTAGTCTTGGGCCGAGTAATAGAGCTGATCGCACAAGCAGCTCGGATCGTACAAGCCTAAGCCGGATCGCACAAGGCTTTTATGTGTTATCGGATTGGGCCGAGAATGTGTTGTTGATTGTTATGTTATTTGGGCTTCTTATTATTTTGGGCCGGGGGTCTAACGGAGTCGCACAACATGTTGTGGATCGCACAAGGCTGTGCTGAACGCACAACATGTTGGGCCGACTGTTATTGGGCTATATCTTTCGGATCGTACAAGTTAGACATGATGAGTGCTTGACTATTATTGTTAAAGTGTTAACGTGTATTATGTGATTTGCCATGATCATACTTGATACAATACGTGTAGAACATACGTGCGATATACGAACCTGACTTGTATGGTAACCCTGTTAGGACGTGGTTGACCACTGTTAGTTCAAGAACCCTCTCCTTTTGTGTATCTGCCGAGCAAACCCAAGGTGAGTTCACACAGCCAAGGCATGGGGTTCCCAGGGTGGGAATGGGATTGGATGATTATTTTGTGCGCACATAGTTAATGGAACCTAATGATATGGTCCTCAGGGTGAGGATGGTAAATGATAAGATACGGCTAGACTAGTATACCTACTTGAACTGATCTTCGCACACACGCCAAGGGTTGGCTGCGATATTATGACTGATCTTCGCACACATGCCATAGGAAGGCTGCGAACTATACATACTAAACTTCGCACACATGCCAGGGTGGCCAGCGATACAAATATACATAGTCTAGAATACTTGAGAACTTTCCTAAATCTTCGCATACATGCCTAGAGGGCTGCGATGGAAACCAATACTATACATGAAAAATGAACGAACATAATATGACTCATACAATTACTATTACTGAACTTACTTTCTGTGAACTCGCTCAACTAGTTGTTGACTCTCTGCTGCATGCCTTGCAGGACCTTAGGTACTTAAGGAGCTTGCACAAGGAGGAGCAGGTCGTTGTGGGGATTGGATCATGAATGTTTATTAAACACTTATTACTTTTCATACATTAATAATTATGTTTGGGGTTTTCACTTTAATGCTTCCGCTACACTTAACTATGTTGGTTTTTGATAAACACCTTTCGTATTGATGGATAACCATTACTACTTATATACACATTCAATATGATTGCTGGCTTGATCCTGGTCATGTCACGCCTCCTAGCGGTGGTACTCCGCGTGTGGATTTTGGGGGTGTGACAGATTGGTATCAGAGCCATTGGTTATAGAGAACTTGGTTTTAATATGGGAAAACGTTTTATTAAAACCAGACTATAACCAGAACAGTGCTCTCAACGATCCACAACGACGCTTCGCTCCACGTGCAAGACTCGACATCCTAGGTAATAAGGTTTATGTTTATTACCTGCATGCTAGAACTATATAGAACTTTGCTCGCATTACGTTTAGATACACATGACTTTATTACATGAGAATACCTACGTGCTTACACTTTTCTGTCATCGCCCTACTCGCGGACCATTCTCACTTACGCTACTTTTATAATGAAGATCATGTCTGGACGAATTAACATGACTCAAGCCCAGCTAGAGGCTCTCGTTCAAGCTCAAGTTGCTGCGGCACTTGCAGCCGCACAAGCAGGTAGTATATCCTGTAGTCATAACTACACTAGGATCTTTAGATCCTACACTCCTAAACTAGCCCTTGTATTTAAACTTTGCCCTATTCGTACACAATAGGTCAGCACGCGCAGCAACCTGTCTGCACTTGAGGCTCGAGTGGGACTCCTCCACTGGTTTGAAAAGCTCGAGTCTGTGTTCGAGATGTGTGAATGCCCTGAGGCTCGCAGGGTGAAATACGCCACTGGCACGCTAGAAGGAATAGCACTAACTTGGTGGAACGCCCAAGTTTAGATCTTAGGGTTGGCAGCTGCTAACGCCACACCCTGGAACGACTTCAAGGAACTCATTAAGAGGGAATACTGCACGCGTGATGACATCCACAAGTTGGAGAACGAGCTTTATCACTTGAAAATGACGGGGTCAGAGATTGAAGCCTATACGAAACGGTCAAACGAACTGGCCATTCTGTGTCCAACTATGGTGGACCTCCAGTGAAGCGCATTGAGTTGTATCTCAAGGGACTTGCGCCAGAGATCCAGAGCCATGTTACATCGGCAAACCTCGACAACATCCAAGACATCCAGCGTCTTGCTCATCGACTCACAGATCAGGCAGTAGAACAGAACAAGCTGCCCAAACGCGTCAGTGCAACTACTACTCCAGCTGCTACTTCTGCTACACCCAACGACAACAAACGGAAATGGGATGGGGATTCCAGCAGGGGATCAGTTTCCGTTCAGTCTCAAG
The DNA here is from genome assembly GCF_002127325.2 of Helianthus annuus. Lineage (NCBI taxonomy): Eukaryota > Viridiplantae > Streptophyta > Magnoliopsida > Asterales > Asteraceae > Helianthus > Helianthus annuus. The sequence goes on along the minus strand of NC_035439.2, from coordinate 36,351,548 downwards.
CACAGCAGCGCAGGATGAATGACTACCAGAATTCGAGTCAGCAATCATCTGGCAGTCAGGGGCAGGGTGGATACCGGGGAGTTCACCCACTATGTAACAGGTGTAACAGGCACCACAGTGGAAGGTGTCGTAAAGAACGTTGTCAGAGATGTCTCAAGCTAGGGCACGAAGCCAAAGATTGCAGGAGCTCGCGGCCTGTGAACCCGAACCAGAATCAGCAACTTCCGCCACCAGCTCCTCAGAACCCACAGCAGCAGCAGCCACAGCGTGGAAACCGGGGGTGTTTCCAGTGTGGGGCAGAAGGTCATTACAAACGCGATTGTCCTCAGTTGAACCAGAACCAGAACCGCAACAACAACAATAACCAGGGCAACGGGCACAACAACGGTGGGAACAACAACAACAATGGCAACGAGGCAAGGGGTCGAGCTTTCGTGTTAGGACGAGGAGATGCAATGAACGATCCCAATGTCGTTATGGGTAAGTTTCTCCTCGACGATATTTATGTTACTGTTTTATTTGATTCGGGTGCGGATACAAGTTATATTTCTGTGAAAGCCAGTAAATTGTTAAAACGTACATCAACACCCCTAAACACCAAACACGTCGTAGAACTAGCTAATGGTAAGAGTTTAGAAGCCACGCAAATAGTCAGGGGTTGTAGTATTGTCTTAGCCGGTCAAGTTTTCTCCATCGACCTTATTCCCATAGTCTTGGGAAGTTTCGATATCGTTATAGGGATGGATTGGTTATCCCAACATCAGGCAGAGATCTTGTGCAGCGAGAAGATTCTTCGCATTCCCCGTTCTGGTCAAGAACCTCTCGAAGTTCATGGTGACAAGAGTGGTGCAGTGGTAGGCATCATCTCTTTCTTGAAGGCTCAGAAGTGTCTGCGAAAGGGTCACACCGCAATCTTGGCACTCGTTTCGGATGCATCAGTGAAGGAAAAGAAATTGGAGGATATTCCAGTTGTACGCGACTACCCTCAGGTGTTTCCTGAAGATTTACCTGGATTACCGCCTCACTGTCAGGTCGAATTTCAAATCGAGCTCGCTCCAGGAGCAGCACCCATAGCTCGCGCACCATATCGTCTAGCTCCATCAGAATTGGAAGAATTGTCAAAGCAACTACAAGAGCTCTTGGAAAAGGGCTTCATTCGTCCAAGCTCTTCGCCATGGGGAGCTCCAGTACTTTTCGTGAAAAAGAAGGACGGTACCTTCAGGATGTGTATAGACTACAGGGAACTCAACAGGGTAACGGTGAAGAACCGTTATCCTCTTCCACGCATAGACGACTTATTCGACCAGTTGCAAGGGTCGTGTTACTATTCGAAGATACACTTGAGGTCTGGATATCATCAGTTGAGAGTCCGGGAGGAGGACGTCTCCAAAACAGCATTCAGAACACGCTACGGCCACTACGAGTTTCTTGTCATGCCGTTCGGGTTAACGAACGCGCCTGCTGTATTTATGGATCTTATGAACAGGGTGTGCAAACCCTATCTTGACAAGTTCGTCATAGTATTCATCGACGACATTCTGATTTACTCCAAGAGTCAGGAGGAACACGAGCAGCACCTACGCCTTATTTTGGAACTCCTACGGAAGGAACAGCTGTACGCTAAGTTTTCGAAATGCGACTTCTGGCTTCGTGAAGTCCACTTCTTAGGCCACGTAGTGAACAAGGATGGGATCCATGTCGATCCATCCAAGGTAGACTCGATCAGGAACTGGCCTGCACCACGTACGCCAACGGAAATACGCCAATTCTTGGGTTTGGCGGGTTACTACAGACGGTTTATCAAGGATTTCTCAAAGATTGCTCAGCCGCTTACACTACTGACACAGAAGGGTGTCACCTACCGTTGGGGCAACACGCAGGAAACTGCTTTTCAGCACTTAAAGGATAGACTTTGCAGTGCACCTATCCTCTTATTGCCAAAGGGCACGGACGATTTCGTAGTATATTGTGACGCATCCATCCAGGGTCTTGGATGTGTATTGATGCAACGAGATAAGGTTATCGCTTACGCTTCTCATCAACTCAAGGTTCATGAACGGAACTACACGACGCACGACTTAGAGCTGGGAGCTGTTGTTTTCGCACTTAAGATATGGCGACACTACCTGTACGGTACCAGGTGCACGATTTACACCGATCACAGGAGTCTCGAGCATATCCTTAAGCAGAAGGATTTGAACATGCGTCAACGGCGATGGGTCGAGTTACTGAACGATTACGAATGCGCTATCAAGTACCATCCAGGCAAGGCCAATGTTGTGGCTGACGCCCTCAGTCGGAAAGACACTTTACCTCGGCGCGTGCGAGCGCTGCAGCTTACGATTCAGTCTAGCCTTCCTGCACAGATACGAGATGCACATGCAGAGGCATTGAAACCAGAAAACGTAAGGGCAGAAGCCCTGCGCGGCTCACGACAGCGGTTAGAACAGAAGGCAGACGGCGCCTGCTATGTAACGGGGCGTATTTGGGTCCCAAGTTATGGCGGTCTACGCGAACTTGTAATGGATGAAGCTCACAAGTCTCGCTACTCGGTACATCCAGGGTCGGATAAGATGTACCACGACATCAGAACTACTTATTGGTGGCCTAGCATGAAGGCCCACATTGCCACCTATGTCGGCAAATGCTTGACCTGTGCGAGAGTCAAGGTCGAATACCAGAAACCAGCGGGTCTACTTCAACAACCCACGATACCGCAATGGAAATGGGAAGAAATTTCCATGGATTTCGTTACAGGCCTACCTAGATCCCAGCGTGGGAATGATACCATATGGGTGATCGTGGATCGACTCACCAAGTCTGCACACTTCCTAGCTATAAAGGAAACGGATAAGTTCTCCACTCTCGCAGACATCTATCTCAAAGAAGTTGTTTCGAGGCACGGGGTGCCCATCTCCATCATTTCGGATCGCGATGCACGATTCACGTCAGAGCTATGGCAAGCGATGCACAAATCTTTCGGCTCACGGTTAGACATGAGCACAGCATATCATCCTCAGACGGATGGGCAGTCTGAGCGAACGATTCAAACACTTGAAGACATGCTTAGGGCATGCGTTATCGATTTCGGCAACGGCTGGGAAAAGCATCTCCCTTTGGTGGAGTTCTCGTATAATAACAGTTATCACACCAGCATACAAGCCGCTCCATTCGAGGCATTGTACGGACGTAAATGCCGGTCACCTCTCTGCTGGGCAGAGGTGGGGGATAGTCAGATCACGGGTCCAGAGATTGTAGTGGACGCCACAGAAAAGATAGCACAAATACGACAACGCATGGCGGCAGCACGCGACCGTCAGAAGGCCTACGCGGACAAGTGTAGAAAGCCATTGGAATTTCAGGTCGGGGACCGGGTTTTACTTAAAGTCTCACCCTGGAAGGGTGTAGTTCGTTTTGGCAAACGGGGCAAACTAAATCCACGGTACGTCGGACCATTCAAAATCATTGAGAAAATAGGCAAAGTGGCCTACAAGCTAAACCTACCAGCTGAACTCGGAGCAGTTCACAATGTCTTTCACGTGTCGAATCTGAAGAAATGCCTATCAGATGAGACCCTTATTATTCCTTTCAAAGAACTCACTATCGACGAGCGGTTGCAGTTCGTCGAGGAACCAGTTGAAATCACGGACCGGGATGTAAAGGTCCTCAAAAACAAGAGAATCCCTCTTGTTCGAGTTCGTTGGAACTCCAAACGTGGCCCAGAGTACACCTGGGAACGCGAAGACAGGATGGCAGAAAAGTACCCCCAGTTATTCGGAACCAATGCAACCACTACTGAGGCTGAAGCTACTACTACGGAATTTCGGGACGAAATTCCAGATCAACGGGGGGAGGATGTGACACCCCAGGAAAATCAGTGAACGAACGATTGAACTTACCTAGCTTCCTCAGTGAGTGCGTACCAAATTTCGGGACGAAATTTCTTTTTAGTTGGGGATAATGTGACAACTCGTATTTCGAACCTACTTTGTGTAACGTATGTGAACGTTTCATAATTATATGAACTTTGAATTATTGAATGATTATGTGATTATGTTATATGTGATGTGCATTTTACATGTTTGAATGAAACCCGAACCACACACCATAAACCGATCGCACAAGAAGGCACCCGGTCGCACAAACCCATGTTGGGCCGCACTGTTTTGTACTCAGACTATAGGGCAACCCAAGTGGTGGGTTCGGCCCATCCTTCCTTAAACCGATTAACACATAGGAGAGTTGTAACCATTCCCCACTTTTTACAAAAACACTAACACACACAAAACCCTAGCTCCCTCTTCTCTCCTTCGAAGCCGACGGCACCAAGATTACAAGTTGGATCAATTCTTGTTCACCCTCTTTCATATCGGTTAGTGTTTGATATTGATATCTTGTTGAATGATGTTGTGATTATATGACTTTATTAAAACCATTAGGGTTGATTGTTATGATGAACAATATGAACCGTATATAGATGTTCTTGTGGATCGAATTGCATGAGAATAACTTCAAAACCGATTCAATGATGCTTGATTAAATTGCTGTTACGACATATGTTCCGGATTGATAACTTGTTGATGTGCTAGTGAATCGGGTTATGCATGTAATCGGCTGGTATGTGGTTGTTATGTTTTAAGGTTTGATTCGATTGCATATTGATAGATATTGTTCATAGGCACGGTACTAGGGTTCATATGGATTAGATGTTTGATTTCCTTGTTTGATCGAATATGGGTTGATTGAGAAACTATTAATTGTGTTCATTAAAATGGAAACTATGTGTTGGTCAAACAAATTGATTAAGATTGTAACTGATAAGCATGATTATGGGAATGATTTTCGTAATTTAAAACCAATCACACAAGTTGGTCGCACAAGAAACAAGTCACAAGAGACTTGATCCGATCACACAAGGGCATGTCGCACAAGAGATCGTCAGTCGCACAAGAATTGTGGGATCGCACAAGTTATCGGATTCGTTAACAGTTGGGCCGAACAAGCCCAAATCCAGTCGCACAACCCAATAGGATCGCACAAGGCTTAGTTATTTATTGGGCCGTAGTCTTGGGCCGAGTAATAGAGCTGATCGCACAAGCAGCTCGGATCGTACAAGCCTAAGCCGGATCGCACAAGGCTTTTATGTGTTATCGGATTGGGCCGAGAATGTGTTGTTGATTGTTATGTTATTTGGGCTTCTTATTACTTTGGGCCAGGGGTCTAACGGAGTCGCACAACATGTTGTGGATCGCACAAGGCTGTGCTGAATGCACAACATGTTGGGCCGACTGTTATTGGGCTATATCTTTCGGATCGTACAAGTTAGACATGATGAGTGCTTGACTATTATTGTTAAAGTGTTAACGTGTATTATGTGATTTGCCATGATCATACTTGATACAATACGTGTAGAACATACGTGCGATATACGAACCTGACTTGTATGGTAACCCTGTTAGGACGTGGTTGACCACTGTTAGTTCAAGAACCCTCTCCTTTTGTGTATCTGCCGAGCAAACCCAAGGTGAGTTCACACAGCCAAGGCATGGGGTTCCCAGGGTGGGAATGGGATTGGATGATTATTTCGTGCGCACATAGTTAATGGAACCTAATGATATGGTCCTCAGGGTGAGGATGGTAAATGATAAGATACGGCTAGACTAGTATACCTACTTGAACTGATCTTCGCACACACGCCAAGGGTTGGCTGCGATATTATGACTGATCTTCGCACACATGCCATAGGAAGGCTGCGAACTATACATACTAAACTTCGCACACATGCCAGGGTGGCCAGCGATACAAATATACATAGTCTAGAATGCTTGAGAACTTTCCTAAATCTTCGCATACATGCCTAGAGGGCTGCGATGGAAACCAATACTATACATGAAAAATGAACGAACATAATATGACTCATACAATTACTATTACTGAACTTACTTTCTGTGAACTCGCTCAACTAGTTGTTGACTCTCTGCTGCATGCCTTGCAGGACCTTAGGTACTTAAGGAGCTTGCACAAGGAGGAGCAGGTCGTTGTGGGGATTGGATCATGAACGTTTATTAAACACTTATTACTTTTCATACATTAATAATTATGTTTGGGGTTTTCACTTTAATGCTTCCGCTACACTTAACTATGTTGGTTTTTGATAAACACCTTTCGTATTGATGGATAACCATTACTACTTATATACACGTTCAATATGATTGGTGGCTTGATCCTGGTCATGTCACGCCTCCTAGCGGTGGTACTCCGCGTGTGGATTTTAGGGGTGTGACATCCTATATATAAGTGCTTTTAACACATTATAAATCGTTGCGTTATCTAGATCACTTGGGCAATTGTTATCAAAACAAAGTTATATTGCAAGGTTTTTCTAACGATATATATATATATATATATATATATATATATATATATATATATATATATATATATATATATATATATATATATATATATATATACTATTCGAGTTTTTATTTCAAAAACGATTTCCAATCTGGGATTAATTAAACAAATGTTTTGGAGTTAAGAATCATGGCTACGAGATTTTATAAATTGTAATCAACTTGATTTGAGTTGGTTAATTATGTCGCAATGCTATACTTTTCAAAATAAGGTTTTAAAATAAGCATTGCAACATGTAAAACGAGCCATGAATCTGACACTCACATAAAACCTATGTACTCGCCGACATTTTTATGCTGACGTATTTTCACATGTGTTTCAAGCAATGTTGCAGAAATCGGCCTAGGCGGCCGATTAAGCGGCGCCTAGGCGCTAGGTGGTGAGTTACTGACTAATTTTTAGCTAGTAGGTCCAATTAGGCGGATATGGTCAAAATCGGTCTTAGGCGGTCAAAATCGGTCCCAAGCGGTCAAAATCGGACTAATCGGTCCATGTTTTACAGCCCATTAAACACAAAATTTAACCCATTTTTGAATCTGACCCATTGTTTTACAGCCCAAATATTACTTATAAACCTATTTTAACATTTAATTTTAGGTATTTTAATATGGTTCCTAAACTTTTAAATTTATTAATAAAAAGTATAAAGTTATCTCCTAAACTTGTAAATTTATTAATAAAAAGTATAAAGTTATCTATATATATAAAAAAAATTGTAAAATTACACTTAAAAAGTCCAATCCGATTAATCCCGATTAATCCCTATTAATCTCGATTAATCCCTAGGCGGTACCTCACCGCCCGACTAGCGCCTAGCGCCTTCTACAACATTGGTTTTAGGTACAATAGTTGGTGATATATGATGATGATATTGGTGTATGCTCACATAGGAATGGACGAGGCCTTAGTGACATTAAAAGATGCACGACTAGTTAATTATGTTATGTTTCTTTGTTGTTAAGACATTGTAACTCATTTAATTCAATAAAACGAAACTGTTTAAATCCATGGTTGTGAAACAATGATTCTGTTACAACACTCCATGACGTTTCGGCCCCGTTTTTTTGTTTTACGTGGTCGGGGTGTGACATATAGTATCTAGAAATCAATCACATGAATCCTTGCAGTCGACCCATGACCACTCTAGCCACTCCAGATAGCAAGTTCCAAATCCAAGACATCTAACGACCTGCGAGCATGCAACAAGTGTATCAGACAACGCCGGTGAGTTCATAGTTTTACAAAACGTTGGTTACCAAGTGTTTAGTTCAGTTCATTGATTACAATTCTGAAAACAATGTTGATAATACCCCGATACAAGACGGCTCCTAATTTATGTTTTGCCCTTACCCCAATGCCCCTATCCAAGCATTGTTCATGATTAGGTCATTAGTTCAACACCCGTCCTCTCCGGTACGGGATGAGGATGCCAACCCTAAGTAGCGCTACCAACTAATACCCGTTACCTCTCCGGTAACACAAAAGATGGGACTTAAGAGATGATAGGATGAGTATATTATCCAACTTTCATGATTTTTACCCGCAAGACATATTCCCTCAGGAATACCCATGACTGTCCAACCACCGGGACACATGCTCAAGAGAAATGAACTCACCTGTGATTTGCTCGGTAAGATTAAGTATCTTGTTTACGTTTTCAGTTGGTCAACCCAATCCTAATACGGTTACCAACAGTAATCAGTTTTGCATTTAATTAATTCACACGTTCCATCAGATTGCATGTATTAAACATCATTATCACGCATCACATAACAATCATTTAGATTACATGTAAATTCTCATCATAAGTTCCTGTTTCATAGCTACACCTAACAGTTAAAAAGTATGCATCCTTAGTTCCTTGTGCAGTTCATAACTTACTCAAGACCATAATTTCCCGGCCCAGTAGGGGTGTGTGTGTGTGTCCCATTACGCTAATGTTTAACCCAACCGACCCAACAAAGAATAGCCCAAAGAAATGCGTGGTTCAACTGGGCGAAGTCCACTCGCCGTTAGCTCCGGCCTAGCGCAACCCAGATTATGTGCGGCGGCCCATAAACACAAACAGCCCTCTTGCGGCCCAGTTTAAAAACTGTAGCCCGAGTCATAGAAGAGGCCCAAACAACTATGAGTGGACTTTTGTTTATGTGGTTTGGGCCTGGTGCTATTATGTTTAGAAAGGGCCCAGCATCATAACAATTTCGTGTAAACAAGCAGCGATCTCAGTCATTATTCCTCTTGGGTTTCAAATGTATGATCATGGTCTCATTCCGCATGTTTTTATCCCTAAACACATAATCAACAGGCACCAGTTTCATGTTAACTCATACTCGAGTTCATCAAATCAAGTCGTAAACGTGGATCTAGTGCTTCAATCATCACAACGAGTTATCAAATAACTATCAACAAGAAACATCCAATTCAGATTACACAAAACATCACATAAAGTCCCAGTTTATATTCGGTACCCATATATTCGTAACCGTGCCGATTGTTGCCAACGTTAAATCATATTTATTCTATTACCGATAATCATACCAACCAATATGTATATCCTCGGCTAAGAGTGTCAAGAAATCAACTCATGATAACAAGTTACAATAATCGGATCACCTTGAATAAGATCAAATAAGATTAGTTAATTTGTTAATCCATATTGTTATAAAACACACGCATACAATATTAATAACCACATTCACACATAACGAGAGCAGTCAATTGATAACTAATACCAATACTAAAACACTAACCAAGGAGTGAAGGAAGGTGCACGTGTACAATAAGCCTCGAGGGGGGGGGGGTTTCTTCAGTCGTCAATTGCAGAGATTCCAAGGAGATGCACTAGGGTTTCTATCTCTTGAATTAATAAAAAGTGCTTGGGACATTGGGACCATTCATATATATTAAATCGGAACACATGGGCCGCCAAACTCCCTTATGTTTTTATTTCATGTTTAGGCTCTAAGACATTGGGCCGGGTAAAAACAACTCAAAAGGGTGGGCCGGATTGGTTTGGGATTGCAATGACAATAGAGTGAGGTGTGTGTGAGCGGCCCAACATTCGTGCGGCCCAAACATAACCGTTAGGCCCAAGGAATTGTGTGCGGTCCAAATATGGCCCATCATAGCGACTAGACTACACACTCAAACATGCGCGAGCACGTTTACGTAAAGCAAGTTTAACACGGTCATGAATATGAACGAAGATTAGTGAGAATCATAAATACGAGATTATGCGATACTAACCTTGAAAGTTCGGGTTGTCACATAACCGAACAACCAGACAGTACCCGGAACATCAAAATATTACTAGAAGCATTGTTTTAATGTTTCTGAACAAGTCATGATCCTCGAACACCATAACACGCTATATAACACATCATACACTTAAACACTATACTTGAAATCTAATTAGATTACTAAACTTACCATTGAAAGTTACATTTAACCCCCCCCCCCCCCCCCCGTATGTGGTGGACGGTCACCTTAGTGGCCCCACTCTTGATTTTGTGTGATCTTGCTAAGATATTATGAGATCTTATGAGATTTACAAGAGATCATGCAGTGTACTTTGAAGACATAATACCCCATGGACAACACTACAACATGGTTATAAGTAAACTTGAGTCTTCATTCTCACCACACTTCACCTTCACCACTCAACCTCCTCCCTTGTCCACTCTCGGCCGTGACCACCACCCTACACCACCATCATCATCAACTCCATTCTATCCATTCCAAGTCCATTTAGAGGTGCAAGAAGGTGTCTAACAAAGTGTGGAGCTTGTGGATATTGAAGGACCTTCTTCATTTGCTTTTATCCAACCATTTTGTCATCTTCAACTTCTAGTATTCTTCCCTAGCCTTGTTGCTAGTGGTGAGCCCTCATGATCTCTTATTACTTCATATCTTGATGGTTAAAAGATGATAAATATTATTAATCACAAGAACACTAAAGAACATGATCATGATACTTTAACATAAGCTTAAAAATATGAGATTACATGTTGAATGTGTTGATTTGCTTCTTGTTGATTGATTATTAGTGTTAGTGATGTTAGACATCATATGGAGCCTACAAGATTATGATTAAACACATGATCTAGTAAGTTAAGGTGGTGATCTTGTGAAAGACCAAGATCATCATACTTTATATCTTCATGAACTTGAATAATGAGGTTGGTTTTCTATGTAAAAGTGATTTCAACAAAATACAAATCTTGTAGATAGATGATTACAAAAATGATTTCCTCAAGAAACCAAGTTTATTTATAAGGTTTACAAAGTCATGGTTTCTAAATAAACTAATCATATTTTTAGTGTTTAAACAAGACTAGAAACATGTGTGTAACATGAAAAATATATTAAAAGAAATATTTTTAAAAAAATCATCTTACAAGTTGTAAATGACTAAATCTTTCAAGAATGAGATTTACAAACAAACAACTATGTTTTTAAGGGTAACTAAACCTACTAAATAACATGGTAAGTTACTACAAGTTTTTACAAAACTTCAAGTTCATGATGTAGTGTAATTTATTTGATTTTGACACTTGGTAAGTGTTGAATGAGTTGATGATTGTTCGTGATGATTTTAAAAGAAAATAAACACATGTTTTGAAAACATGGGAAACCTCCATTTTTAGGGGAAACCATGTCAAAATTTCTATAGAATTTTGACACTTAGAAAAAATATAAGTTTTGGTGAAACTTATTCCCTAAAAATTCGCCTAAAATATTTACCAAGGTCTCCCTAATTTTTGTGTAAACTTCAAGTTAACAAATGATGATTTCTTCAAGATACAAATTGATATTAAGTATGCATATTTTTGAGAAAAATATATATATTTATTGATCACCAAATTTTGTGCTAAGTGTATGTAGTATGTATTACATGTAATAGTGTATTAGGACTTGAAAATACACTAAATACTCCTAAGGAGTGAAGATACAAAAATACACATACAACGTGCTTTGTTGGATCGTCGTTGACCCTGAATGAGTCGATCAGAAGAGTCGTTTATCTAATTCAAAGGCGGAATCGATGAATCAGACGCTCAAACTAAATATAATGCTTCACTTTATTGATTTTGACAAAGTTTACAACCTGGAAGCAATTTGGCAGCACTTCGTTACAGATTCAGAACCGTACCAAATGAACTAACACATGCACTATATATAGAGTTCCAGGTTCGCTTATGCGTACATGCCCTTCGAGCGAACCTGAATGACTAATAGTGGTTCGCTTATGTGGTTATGCACATAAGAGCGGACCTGTGGTGTTGATGTGGTTCGCTTATATGGACAATGTCCATATAAGCGGACCTCAATGCTAAATCACCATTTCTCGTTTCTCGAACCTCGTGCACACAATATTCTATCCTATCCTAATCTAATACATGATACAAGACAAAGTCAATAGACGTAGTGCACCAACAGACTCCCCCTCGGATATTGACGAAGTCTTCAGTGACCATTCTCTGTTATGCCACCTCTTCAGTCTTGCTCATCTTGCCATCCTGTTCAGATTGTAACAATGTAAGCACCTTTCAATCTTGTCAGCTGGCTCCCCCTCTCGTCAAGCTTCCATGCTTTTAGGATCGACACCTAGCTTTCCAGATACAAGCTCTTCCAGGAACGATACCTGACTCTTTGTATGCTTTCGTTTTCATTGAGCTCGACTTCAGACTCCCCCTAAGACTTGGCTTTCGGGATCGTAGTCTGGATTTTTCCTGTAATCACTCATACAAATAAAAAGTAACATCATTTTAAAATCATCAATCAGTAACCGTAATCTGGCACTATACAACTTTCTAAAACACTCCCCCTATCAACAATATTTCTGATTTTGACACTGTTAAAGAATCCAACTCCCCCACAGATTATCATTTAAGTTCAAATTAATGACCTTGAAGATATTTCACAAACTATTTTTGAACTTTTATGGAAATTTCAAGTTTCAAATTAATGAACTTGTTTTATTTTCAGAAACACAATCAGCTTACTTAGATTTTGAAACTCAGCAACTCAGACATCGGTTTATCGAAAATAAAGCAGAAATCAAAATCTTTTTGTATTTTCTGAAAATATAAAGCAGTAAAGAAATATGTACAAACATATTTGCAGATAATATTTTTGTTTGAGTATGCGTCAGAGGATCATATCAGTTTTTGACAAGTCACAAGTACCGTTGAGCTTAGTTACACATTAAGAATTAAACAATTCACTTAGATTGTCGATATACTGATCCACTTAAATTTTCATACAAATTTCAACTGATTCAGGATACGAATTAGATGTTTTAAGACTTAAACTCATTCATGTGTCCCACCTCTTGAATATACTCCCGTATCCAGAATCTCAATATTCAGTCTTACAGGTGATTAATACTACAATGATATCTGTACATAAATTAGGTATGCGAGGACTGAGGGATCTCAGGTCGATACTTCCGTATGCGCAGAGAGATATCAGTTTCGACTTTTTGGTATGTCCCCTTTAGAGGATCTTTTAGCATTACAACAGCAGCGACTATCAATTTTATTGTTTCATCTGCATGCTGAGGGTTTATGATGTGTTTCAAGCATTCGGTGAAAGTATTATCCAAGGACTAGGTCAGAACTTCCATTCAGCAGAAGTCACGGAATAATACCCCAGACATCATAGAGTATAAAAACCTAGTATATCAGAATACGAGACCTTTCAAACGAGATTTCAGGGGTTACCTATATATCCAAGTAGTGTTCCCCACGAAATAAGTAAGTTTGAATTTAAGTTTATATCCCGAAAAAGTCTACTAAGTGTATAAAAACCTATCGACATATCATCAGTGAGACTGTTTAACGCTATTTAATCATTACAATTCTTTAGCATACTGTAACTATCTACTGATGTACTATCATTTCCTCTTTTTACACAAAACTCAAATTTTTGAATTTTATCATGTTTTTGACTTTTTCAAATTTTCTAATGTTTTTGTATTTTCTGACAATACCTTCTCCCCCTAAAATGCAAAATCATTTAAGAAATTTGACAAACCGATACTGATAGCTTTGTCTCGCCATCCATTTTCTGCATCTCATGCTCTGTTTTGCAGAAAATATAACGTACCCCCATGATTTACAACCCATTGATTTTGCCCGTTAGAAAACTGTGCTTCAATCTGTGACAGTAATCATGCTTGTTCAGCCGTGAGGGTTTCGGCATAGTCCATCAGCACTTATTCTAACAAAATTAACCACAACCATCACAAACATCAACCACACGAACAAACAACAAACAAACAACAAACATCACATATTGTTCAAATTTTCACAAAACAACACACAAACTCCCTGTTTGACCAAATCAAAGTTCATCTTCTTCCTACTCTAGTGCCAGGCTACTCTTATTTGCATTCTGACAATCTTCTGCACCATTGAGTACCTGCACATTCAAGCTTTATCAAATACATAAACAATTTGACACAAACAACATTTCAATCAATAAAGATAAATGCCGATTCATGCTTCACGATAAAGGAAGCTCCGGCAATTCCAATTGCTTAATCAAACATTGTGTCCACCCAAGCCTCATCAGCCTTGGGTGTAACCTTGACTCTAGCAACCTGAATCTTAAAGTTTTCAGCCTTGAGTGGTGGAAAATTTGCATCATAAGCAATTGAAATTGAATCCTCAGCTTTCTTCACCTTAGAAAATGAACTTTCTAATTCTGTTTTCGATTTCCAGATTTGTTTTTGTTTCTCATTTTTAATCAAATCAACATGTTTCTTAACACTCCATGCTTGACCATTTGGTGTTCCACGTTTGTAAAAATGTGAATCTTTTTGAACACTTTGGATTTGAACAACAACTTTTGGTTTCCAAACCTCTTGGGGTTTGGTATCAACTGATGTTTTCCAACTTTGTGTTGTTCTGAATCTGGGTGTGTGAGAATTCCAGATCTGTTTTGAATTAAACCTGTTCGGGTTTGATTTCCAATTTTGATTTGAAGCAAACTTATTTGTGTTATACCTCCAAGTTTGTTTCGAATCAAATTTGGTTGACCTTTGTCTCACATTCTCAGATTTTTGTTTCTCAGAATCAATCTTCTTGTTGTCAACATCCATAGATTTTAGATTTGAACACTTTCGTGCAAGATGTCCTTTTTGATCACATTTGAAACATGTTCTCATGGACACATCTTTGACCTGTGTTGTTGCTTTCTCTATTGTGCTTCAAATTCAGCATTAGACTGTCTCATTTTGAGTTCTTTTTCTTTTGCTAAACTATCTCCTTGAACAAAACTCATTTTTTCTTGATAATTTGGCATCACATTTTTCTTCCAATTTTGTTTCTTTTTATAACCCAACCCAACCTTCATGTTCTTCTTTTTGACACCTGGTTTGTTATAAAAAGTTTTGTGACCTTTACCAGCAAACTTTGAAATCTCAGATTTTTCAATCTCAACCATTTTGAAAACCTGATCAACCTTTTCTGAAATCACATTCTGAATCGGGAATACAACATCTAAGAACAATTTGTCTGATCCAATCATGGTATAAACCAATCCCTTTGAATCATCATTTAATTTTTTCTCGGATTTTGTGTTTTTCAGATATCCATCATGAAAGTTTCCCTCATCTTCGTCATGTGAGTCAGTTTTACCAGTATCACCCGACTTTTCTTGAAAAACACTTTCAACAACCTTACCTACCACCTCTGAATCACTGATATCATCAGATTTGGTGTAAATCACATCGATGTTGTCGGGTAACTGGTCAACCATGTTGATTACTTTTTCCACCTTTTCGCCATCATAGAATGTATAATTATTCTCCAACGGTGGTGGAACTTGATGGTATTCAGACCCTATTCCCTTTTTATTCTTTTCAGACTCTTTCTCATCGGGTGTGATGTTGAAAATACGTTCCAGAATATATGAAGATGAATGATAGCTTTGCAATTTATTGACCAACTTTTCTTTGTCTGCCAATTCTTGTTTAAGCTTAGCAACATCATCAATATATTGGTTTACCACTCTTTGTTTATCTTCAAATCTAGCTTCAAGAAATTTAGTGTTTCTTTGACAAGCACATAATCTATCATCTAGACTTTTGACTTTACTTTTTAAAGTTTCATATGCTTCTTTTACAGTTTCATATGACAATTTCATTACATCATATTCTTTTTGCAACTCTTGAATCTTGATGTCTTTTGGAACACATTTGTTGCAAACAGCTGAACACTTTTCTTTTAAAACCTTGTTTTCTATTTCAAGATCATCACATTTTTGTTTCAATTTTTCATTTTCTTGTTTCAAAAACTTTTCAATTTCACTCATCTCATGACATTTTTCTTTGAAAATTTTATTTATTTGAGTAAATTCAATATCTCTGTTGTTGAGTTTTTCATCTTTCTCAATACAAGCACTGCACGTTTCCATGCATTTCTTGCATTGCTGTTTAGCTTCATTATCAATTTTATCAGAAGTATCAGTTTGAATAATTACCTCAATGACTGGTACTTTGGTTTCCTCAGTCTTCTGAATCTGATCTTCTTCAGCGACTTGCACTTTGTCTTCAACACCTTCCTCGGCTTTCTTTTCAACCTTCTTCACTTCACTCACCACCTTCTCACTTTCAATCACAATCTCTTCGACTGTCATCTTCTTTTTCTTCTCCAGACTAGCAAAAATTACTTTCTGAATGCCTTCTTCAACTTGCTGTTTGTACCTTGGATTCTCACTAAGGCCTTTGCACCAAACATCCACAGTAGGAATATCAGCAACTAGTGCATCAAGGTCAACTGTCTTTGGATCAACAGTTGGGTTTCCTTGAGGATCAACATAGCATCCTTTATCTTTGCTCCACCTGCCTGCCCATGTTGCTTCTCTATAAGCATTATACACATCATCCAATCTCATACGAGCATGTCTTTCTTCTCGAGTCAGTGTTACTTCAGCCACCATTGCTTTAGCTTCCACTTCAGCAACCTCTTCGTCATCTTGACTCCAATCATAACCTTCATCATCATAGATTTTGAAACCAGGTGATTTTGCCTCTATCAACCCTTCTTTCCAATCAAGATTTTGAACCATAGATTCATAATCACCATCTATATTATCCACATTTTGATCACAAAATGACAAAGCAGCTCTCTTTTCTTTGGATGATACTCCATCAATTTGCTTTCTGATTGGCTGATCAGTATTCTTGTGATATATTGCCTTTTTGTAATAATCCTCACGAAACGGATTTACACTTTCATCAGCTTTGTTGTTTGGACATTCTCTTTTAAAGTGACCTCTTTCCTTACATTTGAAGCAAGTTACTTTGTTCTTGTCAAAACCCATCTTCGTTTCAGGTCCTTCCAAACATCTTCTCCCAGTGATCTCCATGAATCGTTGTGCTCTTCGAATGACACTTGCCATGCACCAACGAATATCCATGAGTTCCATTTCTTCTGGATCCACCTGATCGTAATCCTCTTTCGTCATGTTAGGATTTCCGATCTTTCCTGCGATTAATCCTTCGTAAGATACCAGAATGGAGGCTAAGAAACTCATATGCTGTTGAGTAAATTCATTGTTTAGCAATGGAGAGTTTTTCCAATCGGAGTTGGAATTTGCAGTTGATGATCCAGATGCAGATGATGCATGATATCCTGGATCATAACTTGAAGAGGTATTCTTTGATGTGTCATTGGTCTTTTCTGCCGTAAAACCCGTTTTGATTCTTGGAGACTCATTGATTCTTGAAGACTCATTGTTTTGTAACAACCCTCTTCGATAGTACAAACCAACATTTTGTTGATAGTTAGAACTTGACATCTTGTTTTGTTTTTGAATCAACAGATCATGCCCCTCTATCTTCTCTATCAATTGATCTAATGTATGTTTATCAAAATTAACATCATTTTTCAACACAATCACATATGTTTTCCAATCATCTTCATGAGGTAAAGCTTCAACCAGTTTATCTACCATCTCTTCTCTTTCTTTGTTAATTTCGAATCTCTCCAACTCAATCTTTAAGTGACAAAAACGTTCAATCATTTGACGAACTGTTTCATTCTTCATGCAGCTAAACATGTCAAACTCCTTCTTCAACAACGAAATTTTGTTTTTCTTGATATCTTTCCCTCCTTCAGCTTTCACTTTTAATGCTTCCCAAATTGACTTAGATGTTTCACCATACTGAAGCAGTGAGAAAATATCCTCTCTGATAGATTGTTGAAGTAAAGTTTTCATTCTTAGTTCTGCTGAATGCTCTTTCTTATCATCTGCTGTGAAATCTTTTAGTGTGATCAACTCACGTCTTTCATTTCTTGGTTTTACATATCCCAAAGTTAAACAAATCCAGCTATCGTACGCATAAGCTTGCACCCAATTTTCAAATCTTTCAAACCACCAATGATTGTCTTCGATATTCATGAGCTTAGGTGGTCTTTGGTGATTTCCGTACACGTTATCGTAACTCAGACTTTCCGATATCACTTTTGTAGCATTCTTTGGTTTAATAGGTGTATCTTCTGAAGTGAATGCGTTATAAAATGTGTTGTAAAACTCTTCACCATAGTCCGACATCTTTACTCACCTGGAAGTCAATGACCTGGAAGCAAACAAACAAACAAACTGAATCAGTTAAAACAGTCTCAAGTAATTTTGAAATACACTAATACTCGATTGTCGTGAAATAATCTTGACACTTGGACGAAATCAGATTGAACGAATGAGCGAAACCAAATTGGTCAAATAAGCGGACCACGTTGACAAATGAGCGGAACAAATGAATTGACAAATAAGCGAACCAATCAAGTTGACCGAATACGCGAACCCATCAATGTATGAATAAGCGAACCAAACAAGTTCAATCGAGCGGACCAGTTAATATTCGTAAAAGCGGACCAGATGTTGTCTGCTCGAGCGGACCAAACTTGTTCGATTCGAGCGGATCTACCTGAAAAGCGGACCTACTGTGCCATACAAGCGGACCTACGTTCGAGCGGATCTATGTGTTTTCAAGCGGACCTGGGCTGTTTTGGAGCGGACCAACACTGACGTAAAAGCGGATCTGTTTCACGAGTGGTTTTTGGTCACTTTTAGGCCGAATTTGAGTCTAAAACTTTCAAGGGTTTGTCTATGTTCAATAATACATGTCCTGTAAAAAATTCGTCCGATTTTAACCGTGGAAACTTGTCCTAACAGAAAAAGAAGGTGTAGAAGATAGAAAACAGATCAAATTTGAGCTGAACTCTCCCTCTTGAGCTCTGATACCACTTGTTGGATCGTCGTTGACCCTGAATGAGTCGATCAGAAGAGTCGTTTATCTAATTCAAAGGCGGAATCGATGAATCAGACGCTCAAACTAAATATAATGCTTCACTTTATTGATTTTGACAAAGTTTACAACCTGGAAGCAATTTGGCAGCACTTCGTTACAGATTCAGAACCGTACCAAATGAACTAACACATGCACTATATATAGAGTTCCAGGTTCGCTTATGCGTACATGCCCTTCGAGCGAACCTGAATGACTAATAGTGGTTCGCTTATGTGGTTATGCACATAAGAGCGGACCTGTGGTGTTGATGTGGTTCGCTTATATGGACAATGTCCATATAAGCAGACCTCAATGCTAAATCACCATTTCTCGTTTCTCGAACCTCGTGCACACAATATTCTATCCTATCCTAATCTAATACATGATACAAGACGAAGTCAATAGACGTAGTGCACCAACCTGCTTAAAAAATACAAGAGAATATATTTATGAAAATATATTACTTGAAAGATTATGTAACTTGGACAAGTTATGAACTTAAAGTGAAGTTTTGGACAAAATACATAATTCGGGTGAAAAAAATACAAGATACTTATATTTATCTTTGAGAAAATAATATAAGTAAGATACATAGTTAAAAATACAAATTATTTTTAACACAAGAACACATACATAAAAGATGGTGACTTGTACTTGTGCGATACAAGTCTAGTGACTAACGTTAATAAAACACGTTTAGGTCACGACGCTATATAAGCAAACCCGGTGAAGTTTACGACGCAAGGAACGCAAAGTTGTGAGTTCATGCTCCCCCTTTTCTTTTAACTGTGTTGGTGCACTACATCTGTTGATTCCGTCTAGGTGTCTAGGATCAAGTTTTATATCATATTGTATAGCATAGGGCTCGAAATACGAGAAAACGGAAGTCTGTATAGATGTTAGGGTGTTGGATCGCTTAAATGGTTATAGAGAGCATGGACCGCTTTTGTGGCAGTCTTGGGTCGCTTATAAGGACGATGCTGGACCGCTCATATGTCATGTGACCATATGAGCGGCCCCAGATTCCTATAAATAGCCCATGAGCGATTCCGTTAGGAGATGTCCTGATTTCCACGCCGAAGCTCTGCCGGTGTGACGTTTGAGCTGTAAAACGTTTATATTCAATACAAAAGAGAGTTAGAAGGAAGATCGTGCTATTTCTACTTGCTTTTCTTATAATTCCGCATCTGAAACGCAAGAGCAAATCTCTGAACGACTCGGTTGGGTCAGCACACGATCCTACAAGTGGTATCAGAGCCACGGAGGAGGTTTTCTACAGAATATAGCCGGTTTTCAGTGTTGTTTCTCATTTCTACACCTTCTTTTCTAATTTCAAGAAGATTTCTCGGTCAAAAATCGTTCAAACTCTCACAGACTGTTCATCATAGTACCGAGACAAACCCTTGGGAGTTTTAGACCGAAATTCAGCTTAAAAACTATTCAAAACTTGTTCGAAAAGTGGACCGCGTTTATGACGTCACCTTGACTCGCTCAAAAATTTGGTGTTTGAATCGCTCATTTGGACAGAATTGTGTTGAATCGCTCGAAATGAATTTCATGAACCGCTCGAAAGAATTATTTTGAACCGCTCGTGTGAATCTTGGTGAACCGCTCCAAATTTCACTGTCTGAACCGCTTATTCAGACATATCTGGAACCGCTTGAAAATCTAAGTCTTGAACCGCTCGAAATCAAATTCTGGAATCGCTCTTTCGAACATTCTTGGATCGCTCGAACAACTCATCTTGAACCGCTCATCCGAACGATTGAGGATCGCTCATTCGACCGATCAGGAACCGCTTATTCGGATTATCAGGGATCGCTTTTTCAGACAAATTGCGAATCGCTTATTTGACATTTGTGTTAGACCGCTCAAAACACATTGCTTGGATCGCTTATTTGCTCACTGTTTGAATTGCTTTTCTGATTGTTATTTTGAAAACTTGCTAAGTCATCATGAATTCTGAGTTTTACAACGCCTTTGCTACATCGACTACTCCAGCCGCAATTGCTCAAGCCATGAGTATTGAAAACGAAACGGGAACCACCCAGAAACCCCCGAAACTGATGAGTATTGAAGAATACTATGGGTGGAAAGATCGCTTTGAAAACTGGGTTCAGGCAAATCATCTCAGATCGTGGGAGTGCATATTGGAAAAGTACACACTGCCTAAAACAGAATTGCAAGTTACTAAACAAATATCCGAATTTACAGATCAAGAACGTGCAATGTACAAGGCAGAGAAAATGATGATTAGTTTATTACAGCAGGCGATTAAAGAGGAAATATTTATTTTGCTACAGCACGACAAAACTGCTAAATCAATTTGGGATGCTCTTAAAGTAAAATTAGAGGGTAGTGAAAGTATGCTCAAAAGCAAGAAGGCATTGCTTAAAAAGGAATTTGATTTATTTAGCAGTTTGCCGGGAGAGGATACTAAAAAGCTAATTGAGAGATATTGCCATTTAGTGCGTTCGTTATCGATGTTGGGAGTTGAAAAAGGTCGGGAGGAATGGGCTGATAAGTTGGCTGATGCGTTACCTCAGAAAGAGTGGGGAACGTATTTGATGATATTGAAAAACACGGGTGTTTATGACAATCTAACAATCGGGCAGTTTATTGAGAAGTTAGAGGGGCAGGATCTGGAACAACAGAAGATAGCCCGGATGAATAGCTCAAGTGGTCAACAGGATGTTAAAATGTATTATAAAGGTAGTATTCCAGTTTCTGAAGCTGAAAGAAGTCCGAAAATTCAAACCGCTTTCAGTGCTGGTAATTCATCTGAGAAAGCTGATCATGGTTCAAACAAGAGCAACAGCGGGTTTTCATCGTTTCCGAGTGTGAATCCGAAAGAGACTAACACAGGTTTTCAGTCTCAGAGTACAAAAACCGGAAATGGATACATAATTCAGTGCAACATAGCTCTCAACCTTCCAGAAGGTCAAAGCTTCTCTGAAGACACTGCTAAAGACCACATGGCACTTCTGGGTTCAGTTCTATTATCCTATGAAGGTCTTGTTGCTGGTAGAATCGGAAATCCTATGCTCACTAAAGAGGATTACGATCAGATAGACGCTGAGGAAATGGAACTTATGGATATCAAATGGTGTCTTGGGAGTGTTCTTCGTCGGGCTGAGAAATTCAAAACCATTACCGGGAGAAATGACTTTCTTGATGCACATGTTTCTACTTTAGGTTTTGACAAATCTAAAGTTACTTGTTTTCGATGCAGGGAGAAGGGCCATTTCAAACGGGAGTGCAAAGGAAGAGAAGCTAGCGGAGCACAGAATCCATTTGGAAAAGATGACTACTACCGCAAAGCTATCTATCAGCAAGTTGGTCAATCCCAGGAACCTCAGACAGCTCACGGAAGAAAAATTGAAGATTCCAAAAGAGCTTGTGTTGTAGATTTCAGCTGGAGCGACTACATATCATCTGAAGCCACTGCAGAACGCATTATTGATCAAGATGATGAAAAACTACCAGAAGGTTTCAGTTGGGATATGTTCGTAGATGAAAAGGGAGGTTTTAAAGCTTTCATTGCAAAGATCGTCCGAGAGCCAAATTTGTTTGCTACTTGGATGAGATATATTGGAGAGAATGTGTCAAGTGGAGATGAAAAATCTGTGTCGTCTGATAATAGTTCAGATAGTACTGGTGGAATCTCAGAACACTCTGGAGATGTTTCAGATAGTTCAGATGAAATTGTACAAGATGAAACTGTGCTAGAACAAGATGTTGTATTTGACAAAACACCATCGGATTCTGATGGATCAGATGGTGATTCTGATAAGTCTGTACATTTTGATCGTTCACCTGATATAAGCAGCAGTGATGATGAGGAAGAGAAACATATAAAAATTGAAAAATCTCAATTGTCTCCTAATAGTTTTCATTTCTATTTTGCAGAAAAAATGGAGAAACTGGAGGAGGAACGAGCTGAAAAAGATAAACAATCTGAATCTGAAGATGAATTTCAGAATGTTGAAAATGTTGCTGAGAAGATTACTGAAAAGGTGATTGAAGTGGAAAAGGTGATCGAAGTCGAGAAAGTGGTAGAAGTTGTGAAAACAGTCGAAGTTGAAAAAATTGTTGAAGTCATCAAGCCCTGTGAGAAGTGTTTGGAAACTTGCAAAGAATGTGCAGCAAAAGATGACATCATAGTTGAGTACGAGAAAAAGAAAGAGCAGTTATTGTTTAATCTCAATTATGTGAAGGAATCGTACGACGTGTTGAACAAAACAGTAACTGGTCTCCAAAAGACAAACACAGAAAGAGAACAGGCGATGACGATGATGAATGCAACTTTAATGTCAAAGCAAAAAGCTATAAATTTCTACATTGAAGAAAATGCCAAATGGAAGCAAGAGTTGGAGAAAGAAAAGATTGAAAATGAGAGGATTAGGAGGTTATTGTTGAGCTATTCTACCTCTGATTATGTTATTGATCGAGTTTACCCAACTGTTGCAGGAATGGAAGCTTTTCAAGTAGAGAAGCCGAAAGAAAAGAAAGATTGTGGTAAGAAACCGACCGTTAGCTATAACAAGTGTCCACCTCCAATTTGGGATGGGTATTCACCTAGGAAACCAAATGAGGAACAACTTGCAAAAGCAGTCAATATACAGCTTAAAACCGACACAACTGACGTTTTACCAGAAAATATTGATGTGACATTTACCTCGTCCGATACTGATCATGAGTCTGTTCTAATCAAAAAGGTGGTCGATCAGGTGTTGGATACTGATGAGGAGACAGAGTCAAAATCTGAGTCTGGAGGGTCAAAGTCGTCAGTCAACAGTCAAAATTCGTCGGTTAAACAGTCTTATAGAAAAGAGTTTTTGTTATCAAAAGCTGATTTGAATGATGAAGCATTCGAAGTTGTTTATACTTTGAATGGTTCTGACAAATTATATTACAACAAAGAGTTTCCAATTTTTAGTGTTAAAACGGATCTAATCAACAAAACTTTTAAACTAATAGAGGTTAATCTTCCTGAGTTAAAAGTTTTTAAAAATTTTGAACAACCTAAAAAATATACTTCTAGAGTTCAACAACGTTTAAACAAGAAAAAGGGTTACAATTCTGGTTATGGATTTCCTAAGAAAACCAACCAAAATCGTAGCTACAAAAAGAAAGGTTTAGGCTTTATTCCACTAGAAGATGATAAAAATATGAAAAATTCTAAAAAGAAATCTGAATTTGTGACAGGTGGAAGCTCGGAAGATGAACAGCAGAAACCATTTTGGAGACAAACTAACAAAGAGTTTCTTGTTGAAAAGATAAAGAATGGAACTGGAGTATTTCATCCGAGAAATGTTCAAACCTGTTTGAAATGCAATGAAGCTGGTCACATTGCATCGGATTGTTTGAAAGATATCAAAGCTAAACAGGGAGCTTCTCAGAAGATGAAAGACAAAGTTGAAGAAAAAGCCGAGAAGTCCAAAATTTTTAAGAATTCGAAAAATGAAATTGGAGAATGTTCAAAGAAAAAATGCTCAAAGAAAAAAACAACATTTTACAAAAGACAAGGAAATGACAACCAAGTGTGGGTTGCGAAGAAAGGTGAAGTGAAAGACGGCGATGAATCTGGTTCCACAAAGCCAGAAGAGCCACAAATTATGGAGAAAAGTTCAGAAAATGATGATGTTCTTCCATCATTGAAGTTTGAGGAGGTTATGAAGGAAATTGGAAAAATTGAAATTTCAAATCAATTTTATGATGATGAAAAGGAATTTGATGTTGAGAAAACATTCAACGGGAATGTTAAGAAGATATTTGAGAAAATGTTGAGTGGAAAAGCTAAAGGGGTGAAAGATTTTTACGCAACTAAAAAGGCGACATACAACCCTACAGCTGAAGAGTTGAAAGTCCTCAAGTCTGAGAAGACTTGGAGGGAAGTTTGCTTCCCAGAATAGTCGAAGGACTACGCCGGAGATCCCAAGTTTTTATCGTGGATCATGAATCGGCATTTTTCTAGTATTTGATAAGTTTGAATGATTGTGTAATGCTTGAATGTTTTGTTTACAGGTTGAAGGACTACGCCGGAGCTTCCAGGTGGGTAATTGCGAAGCAGGAATCGGCATTTTGGTTGAAAAATGGTAATGTAGAGGTCACATTCCTACAAGTGGTAACCATTGTATCTACAAGTGGTAATCTTGATCCCACAAGTGGTAATTGTGGTTAAATTTTGAGATGCTTGGATACTTTGAAGTGTTTACATTTACAAGTGGTACAGAAGGTTTTTAAAGGCAAATGGTAAATCAGGGACATTAATTTGTACTTGATTTACTATTCATGACAAAAGATAGGCAAGATGATGAACCACATCCCCGTTTTAAAATTGATAAACCTACAAGTGGTTGATATCAACACGAATTTATTTTCCGGAAAAAACATTTTGATTGAAACAAACTTAAGTGTTTTGAAATCTAAATGAGAAAATGATTTGTGATAGGGGGAGTTCAGATTGTTTATGCCTAGTGAATGGCGATTTGATGTGATTCAGTGTCAGTTGTCAAAGTTTCTGTATAGTTTGTTTTACTTTTTATGTTTTCAGTAGGTAATGTTTTTAGAAGTTTTCAAATTTTTTTTAAAATGTGTTTGCATTTTAGGGGGAGTAGGGAAATTTCAGAAAATCCAAAAAAATTTGAAAATTTGAAAAAGCCAAAAAACATGATAAAATTCAAAAATGAGTTTTGTTGCGAAAAAGAGGAAATGATAGTACATCAGTGGACTATCACGGCACGCTAAAGAAATGTAAAGTCTAAAAAGTGTTAAACAATCTTACTGCGGATGTGTCAGTAGATTTTCGCACATTTAGTAAATTGAAACGAGATATAAACCTAATTCAAACTTGCTTAATTCGTGGGTAACTATTCTTGAATATATGGGTAACCCCCGAAATCTTGTTTGAAAGGTCCCGTATTCTGAGATACTAGGTCTTTATACTCAGTGATATCTGGGGTATTATCCCGGGACTTCTGCTGTATGGAAGTACTGACCTAGTCCCCGGATAATACTTTCTGCTAAAGCTTTGAAACATAAGCTTCGCCCTCAGCATGCTGATGAAACAATAAAATTGATAGTCGCTGCTGTTGAAGTGCAAAAAGATCCTCTAAAGGGGACCCACCAAAAGTCGAGCCGTCATCTCTCTGCTGAACGGAAGTTCTGACCTGAGCTCTCACGGTTTCGCATCTACCCTTTACAGATATCATCTGTGGTATACTCACCTGTAAGACTGAATATTTGGGATCTGGATACGGGAGTATATTCAAGTGGAGTGATACACAATTAAGTTTAAAACATTAATATTTTATCTCGAATCGATTGAAATTTGTGTTGAGAATTTAAGAGGACAAACATACTGACAATCTAGGTAAATTGTTTAAAGCTTAAAATGAAATCTAGCTTAACGGTGTTGTTGATTTGTCTCATAAACTGATATGATCCTCTTGCACGAACTCACAAAAATATTGTGTGTAAAAAGTTTATTTCTGCATGTGATGTCAACAAATGTCTCTCAGAAAATCCAAAAGGATTTTGTGTGTGTGTTTTAGCATAATTTTGAAAAAGTCAAAAAGATTTTCGACAACTGATATTGGAAAACTGATTTTCAAAATTCCGTGTGCTAAACATGATGAGCAGTATTTGAGGGGAAGTGTTTGTGTAAACCTAACTGTTTTTGTTAATTCTAACCTTCTTCAAGTGGTTCATCATAGATTGGTGAGAGAGAGTCATGGGTTGATGCACAGGTTGTTGATATGTGATGAATCTAGGAAATTTATTTCTGGGTTAAGATTGTGCAGGAATCAAGAGATCTGATCAAGAGAATTAAAGCGTTTTTAGAGCTAGGTTATTTGATTCAGAAGGCTTGTGTAGATCAGACAACGATCCTGTAGATGTTACTGAAGAACAAAAGAATACAAGTAAATCGAGAGGGGGAGTCTGAAGATAGAGAGAATGAGAAAGCCCAGAGACTGATCTAGCCTGACGAGGTGATGATACAGCGTTAAATTCAGAGTGTGGTAACGACTCCATCAACATCTGAGGGGGAGTCTGTTGGTGCACTACATCTGTTGATTCCGTCTAGGTGTCTAGGATCAAGTTTTATATCATATTGTATAGCATAGGGCTCGAAATACGAGAAAACGGAAGTCTGTATAGATGTTAGGGTGTTGGATCGCTTATATGGTTATAGAGAGCATGGACCGCTTTTGTGGCAGTCTTGGGTCGCTTATAAGGACGATGCTGGACCGCTCATATGTCATGTGACCATATGAGCGGCCCCAGATTCCTATAAATAGCCCATGAGCGATTCCGTTAGGAGATGTCCTGATTTCCACGCCGAAGCTCTGCTGGTGTGACGTTTGAGCTGTAAAACGTTTATATTCAATACAAAAGAGAGTTAGAAGAAAGATCGTGCTATTTCTACTTGCTTTTCTTATAATTCCGCATCTGAAACGCAAGAGCAAATCTCTGAACGACTCGGTTGGGTCAGCACACGATCCTACAAACTGTTTTCAGTTTTATAACTTCGGGGGTGAAGTACATGTTACTAAATGTTTACAGAAAAGTGAGTTCGTGTCCCCACTTTTAAACTTTTACATACTTTTTAAACTTGGGGAAAATACATGTGTTATTGTATGATGGATACAATAACTAAGGAATGATACTAGAATTCGTGTCACGAATAGGGTACCAGAAGCACCATTAATCGTGTACATACTAAGACCGCAGAACAAAAGGTTAGATCTAATGGGTTTTCGGGCAGCCACACTCTTGGTGAAAACTAGTACCAAGAAGTGCTTTTGTGTCTCAGTCGTGCATCGACAACTAGAAAAATGCCTATGGTTTGGATGCTTCCTATGTCGTGTCACATGTTAATGGCCTTGCAACCCATTAACAATCTCGATACTTACAGAAATACTTGATTTATACAAGATACATACCATGTTTTCATACAAACTATACAAACATTTAATACAAAAACTGCATGAATTCACACCAACATTATGTTGACGATTTTCCAAAAACTCACATGTATTTCAGGTAACTAAAGTGGATGTGCGCACGGTCATACTCTTGCTCTGGATGTTTGTTTATGTTTATCTTTGAATAATGTTGTAACTTTTCAGACAATGTCTTATGCTGTCTTGTGATGTAAATACTCAACCTATGTTTTCAGTTACATAATGTTATTTGAAGTTATTTTTACGAGCATGTAGTATATTTACCATTCGTATGCAATGAGAACCTTTCATGATCATACCTCGTGCTTCCGCCTTAGAAAGGGGTGTGACAGATTGGTATCAGAGCTGCGATTGTAGTGAACCAGGATTCCTTCTCGAGTCTAGTCGATAATCTTTAGGATCCTTTCACCAAAACAATTTTTCAAAAAGTTTTCATTGCATAAAACTTTCCGCGACATCCACTACCTGAAAACTGTTTTCAAAGAGTCAAGAAAGGACACTACGAGACTTAGGGTGCACTGGATTGTCTATGACTAGAAATTGCTTGCAATTATGGGTGATGATTAATATATACATATACTAGAAATAGAACCTCTCGAGTACTCGTGACTTTACCTGAAAACGGCGGCCTATCTGAAGGAAGTGATACGAGGATGAAACGAACTGTGTGGACTGTGCAAGGACTTACGTAATTATGGATGCATACATAATTATGGAATTCAGTGCACAGAAGCCACAGCAAGTCTTGTCACGTATCATAAGAGATTCCTTCAAATACAAGAGAAGGTCAAACGTGAACAACCTTCCCCCCAGCCTATTTAAAATACTCTGTTGGAGTAATAATATAGGGTATAAAGACAAGAAACGCCAACTTGAAGTAAGATATTTTGTCCTTTACATATATTAAACTTGTACCTTGGGAAGATGCTTACCTTACAAACAATGATGTGACAAGTTTCCCTGATATGTGTAAAGACTCGGTAAATATCTTATGACACAACAGTATTTATCTATTTATGCATGCTTGTTGCTGTATGAATTGATACGTTTGGCGAATTGTTTGATGTCACTTAAGTGGTATATGCCTGTATATATACTACTACTGTCTCGCATGACGATATCAAACAAATGTCTAACCCTATTGTGTTGTGTTCTTTCAGAACATGGCACCCAGGAGAGCTATGAACAATCGAGATTCTGATCAACCTCCTCCTCCCCCACTTCCAAGGACTGCTGAGGAACTAAACTCCCTACTGGAAGAAAGGATCTCCGCAGCTATCGCCCAGTACGAGGCGAACCGCACTGAACAAAGTGGAGGACCAAGCAATGCTAGACGTAATGGGAATAGAGATTCATCTGGAGGAAACGCAGCTAAGGGTTGCACTTTCAAGCAGTTTCTCGACTGCAAACCGCTGAACTACGATGGCACTGGAGGTGCAGTGGCATTTGTACGATGGACGGAGAAGACTGATGCCACTATCCGCATGAGCAAGTGTACCGCGGATCAACAAGTCACTTTTGCTACTGGGTTGTTTGTTGATGAAGCTTTGATTTGGTGGAATTTGCAAGTCCAAACTCTGGGTGATGATGCCGCATATGGCATGTCTTGGGATGAGCTGAAGGAGAAAATGAGAGAAAAGTATCGCTCTCGTGCTGAACTCCAAGGGTTGGAGACTGAGTTCTAGCACTTAACCATGGAAGGTGCTGACCTTACTAGTTATACCCGAAGGTTCCACGATTTGTCTAGAGTGATCCCTTATATGGTTACTCCCGAATTTAAGTGCGTTGAACGCTACATCTGGGGATTGGCTCCAGAATTTCGCAGCTTGGTGACTGCAGCGAAACCTGAAACGATCACTCAGGCTGTAACTCTGGCTGTCAGCCTTACTGAAGATGCTATTCGTATGAAGAAGTTATCGCTAAACCCAACTGAGAAGACCGAGACGAATGCTGGGTCGTCTGGTGACAAGAAGAGAAAGCATTCGAATCTGAACCAAGCAACCCGCAGCAACAACAAGGGTTCCAACAATAAGAAGCGCGACCCCAACCCACCTCAGGAGGCGAAAACTCTTGCAACCATGAATGACGCTCCTGCCAAAAGATAACTAGGCACTCTGCCCAGTTGCAACCAGTGCAAGCGTCATCACGAAGGAGTTTGTCGCATTCCAAAATGCGACAAGTGTGGAAAACTGGGTCACCATACTGAGGACTGTTGGGGAAAAGGAAATAGGAACGGGAATGGAAAACGCAACGGTGTCGGTAATAGAAATGGTGGAAATGGAAATGGCAATGGTAACCGGAATGGGAATGGAGCTGGGCAAAACCATGGATGCTTTAGTTATGGAAGCAAGGATCATTTCATAAAAGACTGCCCAAAGGGGAACAATGCTCAGGCTCGAGCATTTTTTATTGGAGTAAGGAACGCATACGAGGACCCCAATGTGGTCACCGGTACGTTTCTCGTTAACAATCACTTTGCATCCATACTATTTGACACTGGTGCCGATTATAGCTCCATGTCTGTGGAATTTAAACGTATGCTTGGAATAGAATCTGGTAGATTAGATATTCCTTATTCCATAGAACTAGCCAATGGTAAACTTGTTGAATCGGGCGAAGTTGTTAGGGGTTGCTCATTAGAGCTTATTAAGAGAAGATTTAGCATCGATCTCTTACCTATTCAATTGGGTAGCTTCGACGTAGTGGTCGGAATGGACTGGTTGTCCAAGAACAAAGCTGAAGTTATTTGTCATGAGAAAATCATTCGCATCCCTCTGGCGAATGATGAAACGCTCATAGTGCATGGAGAAAAACGAGACTCCCCTCTGCGAATCATTAGCTGTATGAAGGCACAGAAGTGCTTAAGGAAAGGATGTGTTGCTTTCCTAGCGCACGTTGTACATAAGAAGGCTGAGGAGCCGAAACTCGAAGACATTCCTGTGGTGAAGGAATTCCCTGATGTTTTTTTCCGAAGATTTGCCAGGACTACCTCCGCAACGACAAGTCGAATTCCATATAGAATTGGTTCCAGGAGCTGCTCCTATAGCCAAGGCACCCTATCGGCTTGCACCATCCGAAATGCAAGAACTATCTGCACAACTCCAGGAGTTGTTGGATAAAGGATTCATAAGGCCGAGCTTCTCGCCTTGGGGAGCTCCAGTACTGTTCGTAAAGAAGAAGGATGGAACTCTGCGGATGTGTATAGATTATAGAGAACTGAACAAGCTCACAATCAAGAATCGGTACCCACTACCAAGAATTGATGACTTATTTGATCAGTTGCAAGGATCAAGCTACTATTCCAAGATCAACCTTTGATCTGGATACCATCAGTTAAGGATTCAAGAGGAAAGCGTACCAAAGACTGCATTCAGAACACGTTATGGGCATTACGAGTTCCTTGTGATGCCATTCGGACTGACAAACGCACCAGCGGTATTAATGGATCTGATGAACCGTGTATGCAAACCATATCTCGATAAATTCGTGATTGTATTTATCGATGATATCCTGATTTACTCACGAACAAGAGAAGAGTACGAGCAACATCTCAGGACCATTCTGGAACTACTAAAGAAAGAGAAACTTTATGCAAAGTTCTTAAAAATGCGAATTCTGGATTCGCGAGGTACAGTTCCTTGGACACGTTGTGAACGAGAAGGGTATTCATGTAGACCCATCCAAGATCGAAGCAATAAAGAATTGGGAAGCCCCCAAAGCCCCAACCGAAGTTCGAAAATTTATGGGCTTAGCGGGCTATTACCGACGATTTATTGAGAATTTCTCAAAGATAGTTCAACCGCTGACAACCCTTACGCAGAAAGACAAGAAGTATTACTAGGGTGATAAGCAGGAAGAAGCCTTCCAACTGCTAAAAAATAAGCTATGCGATGCACCGATACTATCCTTACCCGAAGGCACTGAAGACTTCATGGTTTACTGCGACGCTTCACGTCAAGGTTTGGGTTGCGTGCTTATGCAACGCCAAAAAGTCATCGCTTACGCTTCAAGACAGTTGAAGGTGCATGAAAGAAATTATACCACCCACGACCTCGAGCTAGGCACAATGGTATTCGCCTTGAACATCTGGCGACACTATTTATATGGTACTCGATGTACAATCTTCACAGATCACAAAAGCCTACAACACATATTTGATCAGGAGGAACTAAACATGCGTCAGCGACGATGGGTCGAGCTGCTGAACGATTATGACTGTGAGATTAAGTACCATCCTGGAAAGGAAAACGTTGTAGCAGACGTGTTAAGCCGAAAAGAAAGGGTTAAGACCCTCAGAGTCCGAGCATTGGAAATGACTATTCAGATGAACCTCACTGCACGCATTCACGACGCACAACAAGAAGCCCTTAAGAAAGAAAATCTTAGAGATGAAAATCTCCGAGGTATGGAGAAGAAATTGGAGCCAAACAAAGAGGGAACCTTATACTTTATGGGGCGTATTTGGGTTCCGCTCTATGGCGGTATTCGAGAAGTCATCCTTGACGAAGCATACAAGTCGAGATACTCGATCCACCCAGGATCAGACAAAATGTATCAAGACTTGAAGGAATACTATTGGTGGCCGAGACTCAAAAGCGATGTTGCTATCTATGTTGGAAAGTGCCTAACCTGTGCTAAGGTTAAGGCTGAATATCAGAAACCGTCTGGCCTACTACAACAACCAGAGATACCCATGTGGAAGTGGGAGCAAATCTCGATGGACTTCATAACAAAATTACCCAAGACCCCTAGGGGGCACGATATGATATGGGTGATAGTTGATCGATTGACGAAATCTGCGCATTTCCTACCGATCCGAGAGAAAGACAACACTGGAAAGCTTGCTGAGTTATACTTGAAAGAAATCGTGGCACGTTATGGAGTGCCTATCTCATTTATTTCAGACAGAGATGGATGTTTTCTCTCGAGGATCTAGCAATCCTTCCAGGAGGCCTTTGGATCTCAATTAGATCTAAGCATGACCTTCCACCCGTAAACAGACGACCAGAGCGAATGAACCAAACAAATGCTGGAAGATATGCTTCGCGCATGTGTTATGGACCTAGGCGGCAGCTGGGATACTCACCTACCTTTAGTTGAGTTTTCCTACAATAACAGTTATCATACGAGCATAAAAGCCGCACCGTTCGAAGCTCTGTATGGCTGCAAATGCCGCTCGCCATTATGTTGGGCAGACGCTGGAGACAAACGTATGGTTGGTCCTGAACTTGTACAAGAGACAACCGACAAGATCATGTAGATCCGAGAGCGCATTAAGGCGACTCGAGATCGACAAAAGAGCTACGCTGATCGAAGACGAAAACCATTAGAATTCGAGGTGGGAGACAGAGTTTTGTTGAACGTCTCACCTTGGAAGGGCGTAGTAAGATTCGGAAAACGTGGAAAGCTGAATCCACGATACATTGGACCATTCAAGATCTTGGAAAGAGTTGGTACCGTGGCTTACAAGTTGGAATTACCAAAAGAACTCAATGGAATACACGATACGTTCCATGTATCCAACCTCAAGAAGAGTCCAACACAAGAAACAGTGATCATCCCTGCGGATGAAGTGCATATTGACGACACCCTCCGATTTACAGAACAACCCGTTGAGGTTACAGACTGGAAAGTCAACAAGACCTGAAGGAGCAGTGTCAAACTTGTCAAAGTACGTTGGAACTCTAAGCACGAACCCGAGTACACGTGGGAACGTGAAGACCAATTTAAAGAGAAGTACCCCATCTGTTCAAGAAAGCTCTTATGAGAGATAGATCAGCCTAAATTTCGGGACAAAATTCTTTTAACGGGGGGAGACTGTGACAATTGGCACCAAACCGGTAATTTTCGTACACTTTAATTATTATTTAATGACTGCAATTATGTGCTTAAATGTCGACAATGTCTGATTACATACTATACAAGTGAATTCATGCACGTTTTATAATACAAATATTGCTTTATGCATAAATGATAGCGTTGCGTCAGAAAGACTAGTAAACTCACCGGTAAGACACACTGTGTCAACAATTCTGCAGAAAGCAGTCAGACAATAGAATTGGGGCCTAGGTGTAGGTCCAACGTCAAGAATACATTAAAACCCAAGAGTACATACAAGGGTTAACATATAGACTTTCCGAAAGCTAGAATATGCACTGAAAAGCACCCGAAACACACTTTAAATGCTGAATTTTACATATTTCAGCAAAATTCCGCATTGTAACAAGATTGTACCATGCAAAAACATGACTAAATGGTCCTGAATACTTTCCTAAGTGTCGGGAATTGAAAGCGTCACAAAAGGATACATAAAGGACACTAAACGGTGCAATTTAGCGCTTTAACGAACCGGTATCTAACCGAACAACCGGACAGTACCCGGAACATCAAAATATTACTAGAAGCATTGTTTTAATGTTTCTGAACTAGTCATGATCCTCGAACACCCTAACACATCATACACTTAAACACTAAACACTATACTTGAAATCTAATTAGATTACTTAACTTACCATTGAAAGTTACATTTAACCCCCCCCCCCTGTATGTGGTGGACGGTCACCTTAGTGGCCCCACTCTTGATTTTGTGTGATCTTGCTAAGATATTATGAGATCTTATGAGATTTACAAGAGATCATGCAGTGTACTTTGAAGACATAATACCCCATGGACAACACTACAACATGGTTATAAGTAAACTTGAGTCTTCATTCTCACCACACTTCACCTTCACCACTCAACCTCCTCCCTTGTCCACTCTCGGCCGTGACCACCATCATCATCAACTCCATTCTATCCATTCCAAGTCCATTTAGAGGTGCAAGAAGGTGTCTAACGAAGTGTGGAGCTTGTGGATATTGAAGGACCTTCTTCATTTGCTTTTATCCAACCATTTTGTCATCTTCAACTTCTAGTATTCTTCCCTAGCCTTGTTGCTAGTGGTGAGCCCTCATGATCTCTTATTACTTCATATCTTGATGGTTAAAAGATGATAAATATTGTTAATCACAAGAACACTAAAGAACATGATCATGATACTTTAACATAAGCTTAAAAATATGAGATTACATGTTGAATGTGTTGATTTGCTTCTTGTTGATTGATTATTAGTGTTAGTGATGTTAGACATCATATGGAGCCTACAAGATTATGATTAAACACATGATCTAGTAAGTTAAGGTGGTGATCTTGTGAAAGACCAAGATCATCATACTTTATGTCTTCATGAACTTGAATAATGAAGTTGGTTTTCTATGTAAAAGTGATTTCAACAAAATACAAATCTTGTAGATAGATGATTACAAAAATGATTTCCTCAAGAAACCAAGTTTATTTATAAAGTTTACAAAGTCATGGTTTCTAAATAAACTAATCGTATTTTTAGTGTTTAAACAAGACTAGAAACATGTGTGTAACAAGAAAAATACAAAAGAAATATTTTTAAACAAATCATCTTACAAGTTGTAAATGACTAAATCTTTCAAGAATGAGATTTACAAAAACAACCATGTTTTTAAGGGTAACTAAACCTACTAAATAACATTGTAAGTTACTAGAAGTTTTTACAAAACTTCAAGTTCATGATGTAGTGTAATTTATTTGATTTTGACACTTGGTAAGTGTTGAATGAGTTGATGATTGTTCGTGATGATTTTAAAAGAAAATAAACACATGTTTTGAAAACATGGGAAACCTCCATTTTTAGGGGAAACCATGTCAAAATTTCTATAGAATTTTGACACTTAGAAAAAATATAAATTTTGGTGAAACTTATTCCCTAAAAATTCACCTAAAAATATTTACCAAGGTTTCCCTAATTTTTGTGTAAACTTCAAGTTAAGAAATGATGATTTCTTCAAGATACAAATTGATATTAAGTATGTATATTTTTCAGGAAAATATACATATTTATTGATCACCAAATTTTGTGCTAAGTGTATGTAGTATGTATTACATGTAATAGTGTATTAGGACTTGAAAATACACTAAATACTCCTAAGGAGTGAAGATACAAAAATACACATACAACGTGCTTAGACAAATACAAGAGAATATATTTATGAAAATATATTACTTGAAAGATTATGTAACTTGGACAAGTTATGAACTTAAAGTGAAGTTTTGGACAAAATACATAATTCGGGTGAAAAATATACAAGATACTTATATTTATTTTTGAGAAAATAATATAAGTAAGATACATAGTTAAAAATACAAATTATTTTTAACACAAGAACACATACATAAAAGATGGTGACTTGTACTTGTGCGATACAAGTCTAGTGACTGACGTTAATAAAACACGTTTAGGTCACGACGCTATATAAGCAAACTCGGTGAAGTTTACGACGCAAGGAATGCACAGTAGTGAGTTCATGCTCCTCCTTTTCTTTTAACTGTTTTCAGTTTTATAACTTTGGGGGTGAAGTACATGTTACTAAATGTTTACAGAAAAGTAAGTTCGTGTCCCCACTTTTAAACTTTTACATACTTTTTAAACTTGATGAAAATACATGTGTTATGGTATGACGGATACAAGAACTAAGGAATGATACTAGAATTCGTGTCACGAATAGGGTACGAGAAGCACCATTAATCGTGTACATACCAAGACCGCAGAACAAAAGGTTAGATCTAATGGGTTTTCGGGCAGCCGCACTCTTGGTGAAAACTAGTACCAAGAAGTGCTTTTGTGTCTCGGTCGTGAATCGACAACTAGAAAAATGCCTATGGTTTGGATGCTTCATACAAACTATACAGACGTTTAATACAAAAACTGCATGAATTCACACCAATATTATGTTGACGATTTTCCAAAAACTCACATGAATTTCAGGTAACTAAAGTGGATGTGCGCACGGTCATACTCTTGCTCTGGATGTTTGTTTATGTTTATCTTTGAATAATGTTGTAACTTTTCAGACAATGTCTTATGATGTCTTGTGATGTAGACACTCAACCTATGTTTTCAGTTACGTAATGTTATTTGAAGTTATTTTTACGAGCATGTGGTATGTTTACCATTCGTATGCAATGAGAACCTTTCATGATCATACCTCGTGCTTCCGCCTTAGAAAGGGGTGTGACAGATTGGTATCCGAGCTGCGATTGTAGTGAACCAGGATTCCTTCTCGAGTCTATTCTACAATCTTTAGGATCCTTTCACCAAAACAATTTTTCAAAAAGTTTTCACTGCATAAAACTTTCCGCGACATCCACTACCTGAAAACTGTTTTCAAAGAGTCAAGAAAGGACACTACGAGACTTAGGGTGCACTGGAGTGGCACTTGTCTATGACTAGAAATTGCTTGCAATTATGGGTGATGATTAATATATACATATACTAGAAATAGAACCTCTCGAGTACTCGTGACTTTACCTGAAAACGGCGGCCTATCTGAAGGATGTGATACGAGGATGAAACGAACTGTGCGGACTGTGCAAGGACTTACGTAATTATGGATGCATACATAATAATGGAATTCAGTGCACAGAAACCACAGCAAGTCTTGTCACGTATCATAAGAGATTCCTTCAAATACAAGAGAAGGTCAAACGTGAACAACCTTCCCCCCAGCCTATTAAATACTCTGTTGGAGTAATAATATAGGGTATAAAGACAAGAAACGCCAACGTGAAGTAAGATATTTTGTCCTTTACATATATTAAACTTGTACCTTGGGGAGATGTAACCCTTATGCATATTGCTGACCTTACAAACAATGATGTGACAAGTTTCCCTGATATGTGTAAAGACTCGGTAAATATCTTATGACACAAAAGTATTTATCTATTTATGCATGCTTGTTGCTGTATGAATTGATACGTTTGGTGAATTGTTTGATGTCACTTAAGTGGTATATGCCTATATATATACTACTACTGTCTCGCATGACGATATCAAACAAATGTCTAACCCTATTGTGTTGTGTTCTTTCAGAACATGGCACCCAGGAGAGCTATGAACAATTGAGATTCTGATCAACCTCCTCCTCCCCCACTTCCAAGGACTGCTGAGGAACTAAACTCCCTACTGGAAGAAAGGATCTCCGCAGCTATCACCCAGTACGAGGCGAACCGCACTGAACAAAGTGGAGGACCAAGCAATGCTAGACGTAATGGGAATGGAGATTCATCTGGAGGAAACACAGCTCAGGGTTGCACTTTCAAGCAGTTTCTCGACTGCAAACCGCTGAACTACGATGGCACTGGAGGTGCAGTGGCATTTGTACACTGGACGGAGAAGACTGATGCCACTATCCGCATGAGCAAGTGTACCGTGGATCAACAAGTCACTTTTGCTACTGGGTTGTTTGTTGATGAAGCTTTGACTTGGTGGAATTTGCAAGTCCAAACTCTGGGTGATGATGCCGCATATGGCATGTCTTGGGATGAGCTGAAGGAGAAAATGAGAGAAAAGTATTGCTCTCGTGCTGAACTCCAAAGGTTGGAGACTGAGTTATAGCACTTAACTGTTTTCAGTTTTATAAATTCGGAGGTGAAGTAAATGTTACTAAATGTTTACAGAAAAGTGAGTTCGTGTCCCCACTTTTAAACTTTTACATACTTTTTAAACTTGGGGAAAATACATGTGTTATGGTATGATGGATACAAGAACTAAGGAATGATACTAGAATTCGTGTCACGAATAGGATCCCAGAAGCACCATTAATCGTGTACATACTAAGACCGCAGAACAAAAGGTTAGATCTAATGGGTTTTCGGGCAGCCACACTCTTGGTGAAAACTAGTACCAAGAAGTGCTTTTGTGTCTCAGTCGTGAATCGACAACTAGAAAAATGCCTATGGTTTGGCTGCTTCCTATGTCGTGTCACATGTTAATGGCCTTGCAACCCATTAACAATCTCGATACTTATAGAAATACTTGATTTATACAAGATACATACTGTAACAATCCTCAAGAAAACCGACACCTTTGATTATTTTTCCGACACCCTGATATATTTAAAATATTCTAATATGTCTTTAAATATACCCCGTATGTGAAAACCGAGCCCGAAATGCCGTATAGCCTTAAAAATAAAATTTAAAATCTGAAACCTAAGCTGAGGCGGGCCGCGTAGACCCACCCCAACCATTTACGCGGGCGGTATCAAGGCTAAAGCCTGAATTCGTTGAATTATAAGTTTAGGCGGGCCGCGTAAGCCTTAGACTACACTTATGCGGGCCGCGAGAGCCCCAAATTGTGGCACAGCCCGGTGTTGACACGTGTCGTAACGTGTGTTGAACCTATTGATGACCCGGATCACCTACGACCCTATTCCCCTACCACGCGGGCCACGTAAGCCTAAGCTTACCCTAACGCGGGCTGTGAGAGACTTGAATTACAGCCCTATAAATAGATTGCATCGGCCTTCAGTCGAATTCGTTCATTTTCTTTTCTCAATCTCAATTTCCTAAATAGTGGGCATTATACTCGGGTCTAATACTCCCTAAATAGCGAGGTTCTGCTACGATGTAAGTATTATAACCCCTGGAGACGTATTAGATACTCTGCCCGATTGATCTAGGGTTCCGTAACGGCTGTCGTGGTTCTGCCTGACGTAGTCGTTGGAATGCCGTCTCGGGGAGGGTATTACTAATGTTAAAATGGGTTATTATACTAACACACGTGCATTTGTGTAATTTATAGATTATTCCCAGGAAATCCTTACTGAAAACCCTAAAACAGCAATGTGAGTAGTCCTCTTTTTGTTAAATGTTTTTACAAAACCTCACTTAATTAATTATACATTAAGCAGTTATTGAGTATTTGTAAGAATACAATTATAGTGGGTATGTTGGGGTTTTGTATACAAAATTTGTTACTGGCGTGGTAATATTCCACAAGTTGAGTATGACAGTACCTGACGTGACCGTGTCCTCCCGATCAGTCAAAAACCCAATTAACCTAGGTAGCTAGGGTAAGTCGAGTATCGTATCCACGAAGAGCATGTGGTCAGTATCACACTGGTTGTTTGATTAGCCAAAGTTATTCACAAACAAATATGCAAAATAATTATGAAGCTTGCTAATTTTTATTTTTAGTTTGTTTAGAAAAATTATTAAAAACCACTAATTAGAATGAGGAAAAATAACAAGTTAGAAACAAGGGTCACACCCGGTTCGACAACTGCAAGACCTAGAGTTTCTACACGTTAGACTTAATTTAGTTGCATTTGATTATTAACGGATTTAGTATTACGTGGCTTAGGTGTCAAGAGCTATCAACGTCATAGACAACGGACCGCACTACACTTCGTTACCAAGAACATATAAATCCTAACCTATAGCAAGGCATAATTGCACATATTCATTTCACAAAGTCAAATTTAATAACTCATTCGACAATTCATGAATCCAATACAAATGCAAGACAATCGATATAAGTTTCAAATGGTTAAATACAACTAGTCACAAATTAAATCATAAACAAAATATTAAAACCCTAGAATTCTTACAAAATCTACACCGGGGTGAAACCTTAGAATTAGCCACGCATCACCTTCAAAGCAATTATCATATTTTGTTTTTGTGCTTCACAAGGTGTGTGCAAAAGCCTAGAACAGCCAATGGCTGCCTTCCCACAGTAACCGTCAGTCTTCGTCTTTTTGTAACCCCCTATGCGATCCCCTCTTAAATCACACGAACAAAACTTATGTCACCATGATTAGTTTAGTGGGCCATACTTACTTTCTGAGAATCCATGTCTTCGGCCTACTAGAAATTGTAATTGTGTTGTGAGCCCACCACTTCATTTCGAGACCTGCACACCATTGTCAAAACATAGTTTTTTTTTTCAATTCCACCACAAGAACCATTTTATTTCATTTATTTACTAAATATTATAATTAATAAATCTTAACATATAAAATAGAAAAACATATTAAAATAGTATATTCTTAAACAAGATGAATGCAGTTATATTAGAATTAATATTAAATAAGGTGTACTTAAAATGCACCGATCACATCCCCACACTTATCTTTTGCTTGCCCTCAAACAAATCTGTTTTTCACTTTCACGTGGGTCGAACAAGAAACACACGTCCCATTCCCGAGACTAAGGTTAAGGTCTAAGGTCATACCCGGTTCAAACTTTTTACAATTTTCAACATATTTAGTAATACATGATTAATCATATAAGAATGGTTATCCAAGATTAACCCGTCCTTGAAACTAATAAACCATGCCCATCCCTCACAATGTTCTCTCCACTCGGTTTAAAATCTGGCTAATTAGATAATGAATTAGCACTTTCTAAGTAATCACTCAAAACCGATTAGAACACGTACCCGCATATGCTTGCGACTCAATCATTTTCCACCACCGAACACGAATACTAAGCACAAGTCAAAAGGTCTTTAAAGGGTTGTAGCGGGGCTAGGTGAAGGGTAGGAAATAGAATTTTTTTTTAAGTGGCTAAGGTGATGAAAAGTCAATTCTTATTTCAAAATCACTATGCTAACACAACTATCTACAAACATTGAGCTAGAGGGCAATACTTTTCACCTTTTATTCAACAAACTAAAACACATATTTTTGTATTTTTCTCAACAACTTTTCTCTTTTTTTTCGTAACATTTATGATTTTTTTCTTTTTTTTTTCAATAAATAAATAAGTCACAACTATACGAACATATACTCTTACAATCGAATTTTCATCACACGGGCTTAAAAGGAAAAAGGTTTACGGTTATGGGCTAATTGGGTTGGTCAAACGAAAGGTTTAGGCTCAAAGTGGGCGACTAGGGGATTTATTTGGGTAAAGGTAAGCAAATTGTGTAAAAGGAAAAGGTTTACCTAATGCCTTAATCATTCTCGTGCTTGTATTTGGTCTATGGTCTCAAATGTATCAAAAGATGCAAGTTCTACAATACATGACTAATGGTCCACTCAAACAAAGAAACATAAATATGTAATTCTATGATGTAAAAGTGGCTCAAAACCTCACATGTATAAAGGGTATGGTATGTGACATGCATGATGTGCTAGTTTCTTAGGCGGATTATTCCCAAATAACCACCCGCTAAATACGCGTCATGCTAATTGTTTGAACTTGACCATGACAATAGACCAAATGGGTTGTGTTATCCCTCGTTAACTTAGTTACTTGTGCTTTTAAGATCGCTTCAAACAAAGACATTTTGAAAAATTTTTGAAATTTTTCCCCCATCCCCACACTTGAGGTAAATATTGTCCTCAATGTGTAGTGTTTAAATGAACGGGTCAAAAATCAAAAACTTTTACTCCCTCATCCCCAAACTTGAGGTAAACATTATCCTCAAATGTGTAAGAACTAGAGTTTTTAAAACGCACAAAGGAGGTGACACGGCTAACATCCCCAAAATTTCACCTCGGAAAATAAAATACAATTTACAAACCACTTATTTGCTAACTAAAAATCAAAAGTAAAAAGAAACGTATGCACCTGATTTTTTAGCTCATTCCTCGTGTGCTCTTCTTCTCTTCAAGAAAGCGGTCGTCCCACGAACATAATGTACCTAAAAATCTTAACACTTGTGTAGAAGCATGCTTCTCACAACCATTAAAATTTATTAGCTACCTAGTTCTACCACTTTTATGAAAATATTACCAAGTTATACGTTAATTTACTTTGATTTATGTGGAAAATTTATTTACAATAACAACAAACCTAACTCACTTTCGTAGGAATCACGGTTGCATTTAGCTTACGCAACAAGGCCTTTTAAACCCCCCAATAGCTTGGAAGGACGAGAGGTCTCGTGAGGGTTATATA
This sequence comes from Helianthus annuus, assembly GCF_002127325.2. Taxonomy (NCBI): domain Eukaryota; kingdom Viridiplantae; phylum Streptophyta; class Magnoliopsida; order Asterales; family Asteraceae; genus Helianthus; species Helianthus annuus. Next base: position 36,309,101 of record NC_035439.2, on the reverse strand, counting down.
GGGAACACACCCACAACGTTCATTTAACAAAGAAAATAAAATAAACGAATACTAGTACAAACTCTACAACAATCATACCTGATTTACCTCTCATGGTGGTCGAAGTGCACATTTGCCTATCGAGTTTCCAACATACGCTCGGTAGTTGGCATGCCGAATCCACTCTCTTTTTCTTCTATTCGGCATGCATAATGTACAACTTCGGGGTCGCTTCTTACCAAACCGGCCAATGTCTTGCAATACTACCTTTCGAATCCTTATACCCGAACCCTCATCCCCAACTTTGTTGGTTGGAGTGATAAGTATGGGAGAAGGATAGGCATGAACGTGGGCTTCTTTCGGTTCTGACCCGTCTTGTAGTGTTATGTCTTCCGCTCGGTTCAAACACTCAACTTCTTGCTCAGGAAGATCTATAACCTCTTCCACCATATCACCTTCCACCATTGTACCACTAGCCAACACCTCTCGGTCTCGTCTAAGTTGAGCCAATTCTTCAGCGAGTTGACCCACTTTCTTTGCCAAGGCTTCATGAGCTTTATCTCTTACTTCAAACTCTTTCTTCATTTCGGTTTTAATTTCTTGATTTGAATTCATGAGAGCTTGATGTGAGTTGGTAAGAGCACTCATAGCATTCATGATGACATCGAGCTTGGAACTTATTGAGTCTTGAGGTTCCTCGTATGTCGGTTGAGGGTATTCATAATAATAATCGTCATACTCCTCCTGGTAACTTGGGAAACGTGGCATCTCGGGTTCATAACTATCATAATCCCACTTTCGCTCATAATTGTTGTTGACATTTGACTGATAGTATCCCTGATATGAAGGTGGCTTGTAACCGGACTTTATTTTTTCTTTCCAAAACACTGGGCAATCTTCATGTATGTGAACTTTTCCACAACAAGGGCATTCATTTTCTTGCTCCGGTGGTAGAGGTGGTCTAGTGTATGGATAATATGAGGATGGACCATTGAAATCTTCATAATCCGCCCTCCTATATTCAAACAATCCGATGAGGTAGTCTTCCCGTTCCTTGTTGGCTTGAACTTTTTCGTAGAAAACAGAGCAACCCTCTAAATAGTGCTCTCGGCTTCCGCAACACTCACACGGATCATCATCTACCCAATTCATATTGAAAGATGGTACCTGCAAAACATCTACCTGCATAAACAAGCTCGACCACCCAAAGTAAAATCACGAATATACAAGAAAGAAAGAAAAAAAACTAAACTAAAATCGAACAAGCAATGAAATACTAAGCGCACTAGCTCCCCGGCAACGGCGCCATTTTGACGTGACCGTGTCGTCCCGATCAGTCAAAAACCCAATTAACCTAGGTAGCTAGGGTAAGTCGAGTATCGTATCCACGAAGAGCATGTGGTCAGTATCACACTGGTTGTTCGATTAGCCAAAGTTATTTACAAACAAATATGCAAAATAATTATGAAGCTTGCTAATTTTTATTTTTAGTTTGTTTAGAAAAATTATTAAAAACCACTGATTAGAATGAGGAAAAATAACAAGTTAGAAACAAGGGTCACACCCGGTTCGACAACTGCAAGACCTAGAGTTTCTACACGTTAGACTTAATTTAGTTGCATTTGATTATTAACGGATTTAGTATTACGTGGCTTAGGTGTCAAGAGCTATCAACGTCATAGACAACGGACCGCACTACACTTCGTTACCAAGAACATGTAAATCCTAACCTATAGCAAGGCATAATTGCACATACTCTGTCACACCCTGGCTTTGCGGAAGCGTGGTTAATTTTGGTGTGACTTCTTAATACCATAGCTTAGTCATAACAAAGCTATATGAATTAAAAACATGCAAGATCATCCATTAAGTTTTGAAAACCAAATACAATACCATTGTTTTAACGGGAATACACCCTAACAACCATAATCTTGTTCAACAAACAAACAAAACATAAACACAGTTCAAGGACTGTGACTTGTCCAGGAAAGAGTCACATCCCCTAAACCCCGGATGACCTCGGAAACTAGTGCAGCGGGAAAACGTGCCATACCGTGCCAGATCCTTTAATTCCCTGAAATACATGTAAGTTGAAAAATCAACAATAATGTTGAGCGAGTTCATGTAGTATGTGCGCGCGAATAAACCTTTATAACCATTGTAAGTGTGAATATTTTGTAAACTCTGGTATGAAAGCAAATAAGGAAACATATCAGTTAATGTGTAACCACATGGTCCAACCTGCGGGCGCATGGGGTGGGATAGGACAAGGTCACCACATGGTCTAACCTGCGGGCGCATGGGTGGTGTTACGACAAGGTCACCACATGGTCCAACCTGCGGGCGCATGGGTGGGGTTACGACAAGGTCACCACATGGTCCAACCTGCGGGCGCATGGGTGGTGTTAAGACAAAGTCACCACATGGTCCAACCTTAGGGCGCATGGGTGGGGTTTGTTATGCTCAAATAGGCCTATCACTTGTATCCCTCGATCGTACTATGAGGACTAATGTTCTTAAGGTTTCACCTACCCAAATCACATAACCTAACAGTTCCTTCCTTAGCTGACCATACCATGTAAGAAATATTCGTAATCATGGTAACATGTATTTCACCCCCGCAGTTTAGAAAACTGAAAACAGTTATGAGAAAAGGGGGACATGAACTCACAGTCGATGCGTCTCTACCAAGTACTCCAAATCGGGCAGCTGTGCAACGACCTACATGTGCTAAATCTATTAGACGGACGGCCGTGCCTTAGCTTTATAGTTTAAGTTTTTGGGAAATAGTTAGACAACTATTCCGTGTTTACTTTTCGTATATACTTGGTAGTTAATCTCCTTCCCAAGGATGGGGGATTTAATACATGTGCGTTCGAATTATAATATTAAGTCTCACTTAATATATTTTCATTTCTAATTCCAAATATAAATATTTTTCTCAAAAATATTATATTTCCATTTCACATAATTTTCCCAAAAAATAATACGTCGATAAAATACGCGTTCATAAATATTTCCGTATAATGCGTAAGTTACGTTTTATCATTCGTGTGGTAATAGTAATTACCGGTGTAACTTATATAATTATCGTAGAGGCGTTCGTATTATTTTGGATCTGTTAACGTTCGTAAATATTATTTTTTACTCTAAAAATAATATTTATGTATTTTTCACAAAATAATCATAAACAGTGTGGTGAAAATATATTTACCGAATATATATTTATCACGTTTAGTTTTTGTGAAAAATCCCACCTCCGAATATTTGTAATAAAGTCGTGGCGAAATATATTTTGAAAACATATCAAAAATAATTCTAACACTTGTAGTGTAAATAATTCTAAGTGTTAGGTTTTTAGAAAAATTTCGCCAGAGAGTTTCCTCTGTAACTGGAGGTGCCCACGCTTTCAAGCGTATCATTTTCTTTTACAAAATCAATTTCAACAACTTCTTTATTCAATCAAACAATTTCCGACACATCAAACCAGTCGACAAGTATGTAAATCGCATAATCGCATGAACATGTAGTTTTTCCGAAAACTATAGTGTAAATCCCATTATATTTTGTGGATCTTTATAGAAAGTAGATCGATCTCGTAAAAACCTCGTTTTTAAAGTAAATCCATCTTTACAACTTCTCGTCATCTTTTACAAAGTTTGTTATTTTGTCGAACCTTTCATTTCACAAGTGTCTACACACTTGTGGTTTATAAAAATCATACTTGTTAGTGTAAGATCCGTCTTTTTAGAAAACATGTTTTCTTTGATACGTGGTTCTTTGAAAATACCATTTGTACATACGTAGATCCGCTAGTTTCAAACACTATTTTACAAGTAAAAATACTTTTACACAAGTTCATGTTTCTCGTGTGGTAGAGTTTCACTTTTTAACCCTTGTCTCATTCAAAACAAGCTTATGTCAAGATCCATGATCTTAACCAAACCGGGTTAAATGGTGATCCGAGCTACCACAACGTAGATCGGGTCTAGGTAACCACAAATTTCAATTACTACAACTTTTACACAACTTATATGCTTTTAACCAACAATACTTGTAATTTTAGTAGTCTTTAATGCCTCAAAATGCAAGATTCCGAGTTTTAATCATCATATATCTTATTAACCACTTTAGAATGGTTCGAGAGTGTGTTTTAAGTATTATACCTCTAGCTCAAGGCTAGGGAAGAATCTATGCGAAAAACGCGTGGATAAAAGCTAGGTAGAGAGGTCCTTCGCCTTCCGTTTGCTCCAAGACTCCTAATGCGTGACCCGTAACACTTGAACAACCTTGGAATGTGGAGATCAAGAGCCGAAAATGGATGGATGGGGAGAGGGGTGTTCGGCCGTGAGTGATGGAGCAAGAGGGAGAGAGAGTTTCAGTGGTTTGTGAAGTGAAAGTTCTCTTGTGTTTAGGCCATTACTTATAGACAAATCACAAGTTCTTGATCCATTGGATTTAATGTTGTCTAGATATCCAACACAAGGAAATAAAATAATCTAGATTGTACAAGAGGTGTCCCCTCTAGTTTGGGGCCGGTTAGGATTGGGAAGGGGGGGTACTAGTCCATTTCCAACTAGAGGTTAAGTATTAGTTAGGTTAAACCAAGTTAGTTTAGAGATTAACTCGGTTACTAGTGTGTTGTGCTTTAATGCGGGTGTTAGGGTATTCAGGGACCCTAACTGGCTCAGAAAAAGATCAATAATGTTTATGGCAATATTTTCATGTTCCGGGTAAAGTCCGGTTGTTCGGTTGGATAGTAATCCGTTAAAGCGCTTAATGAAGCTTTTAAGTGTCGTACATAACATTTTTAGTGACACAACTTATTCTCAAAGTGTCAGGAATAGTTTCCTCATGTTTTGGCACTTTATTAGTTAGCCAGAAGCTGAAATGTTAATTAAAGTGCTATGTTTTGTGCTCAGTGTATGTTTTAGGCACATCCAGTCACTGTAACTTATTCCTAGAGACGCAGTTCCACAACCCTTGTATCCCTACACTCACTATGGGTGCAGTAAAATATTTCTGGCTCATACAGGCCTTAGAGGCAGTATCTGCCTGATGCTGGCTTTATCAGCATGTTCAATAGGTTATCCGTTCATGGTGCTACTGTGCTTTTGTGCATCACGTTTGTCACTAAGGTTCAGCATGTAAAATAATGTAGTGACGGTATGTAGAGTATGATGCAGATATGTTCAAGTAATAAAATCAAGTAGCAGTTCATCAGCAATTTGAGTTAAGCACAGTAATCAGGCAGTAATTAATAATTAATTAAATCGTACGGATACCTGGTTTAGTGAGGGTTGTCACATACTCATTTCACAAAGTCAAATTTAATAACTCATTCGACAATTCATGAATCCAATACAAATGCAAGACAATTAATATAAGTTTCAAATGGTTAAATACAACTAGTCACAAATTAAATCATAAACAAAATATTAAAACCCTAGAATTCTTACAAAAACTACACCGGGGTGAAACCTTAGAATTAGCCACGCATCACCTTCAAAGCAATTATCATATTTTGTTTTTGTGCTTCACGAGGTGTGTGCAAAAGCCTAGAACAGCCAATGGTTGCCTTCCCACAGTAACCGTCAGTCTTCGTCTTTTTGTAACCCCCTATGCGATCCCCTCTTAAAGCACAGTAATCAGGCAGTAATTAATAATTAATTAAATCATACAGATACCTGGTTTAGTGAGGGTTGTCACATTCTCCCCCCGTTAGAAAAATTTCGTCCCGAAATTTTAAGTTCTGCTTGTAGAAGCAGGGTTCTTAGGAAATAAGTGGGGGTATTTCTCTTTCATTCGGTCCTCACGCTCCTAGGTGAACTCAGGAACATGGCGGGCATTCCAACGAACTTTGACGAGCTTGACACTGCTCCGGCGGGTCTTGTTTACTTTCCAATCCGTGACCTCAACGGGTTCTTCCACGAAGTGGAGCGTGCCGTCAACATGAATTTCATCGGTAGGAATGGCAACGGTATCTTGCGTTGGACTTCTCTTCAGATTGGATACATGAAATGTATCGTGAACACCATTTAGTTCAGCAGGTAAGTCCAGCTTGTATGCTACGGTCCCAATTCTTTCCAAAATCCTGAACAGACCAATATATCGCGGATTCAACTTTCCACGCTTCCCAAAGCGTGCCACACCCTTCCAGGGTGATACCTTCAACAAAACCATATCACCAACCTCAAACTCTAGAGGTTTCCTGCTTCGATCCGCGTAGGCTTTCTGCCGGTCACGGGCCGCACTGATGCGATCTCGTATCTGTGCAATCTTGTCGGTGGTTTCCTGGACTACATCAGGACCAACCAACTGTCTATCACCGGCGTCAGACCAACAGAGCGGTGATCTGCATTTGCGCCCATATAAAGCTTCGAATGGCGCGGCACCAATGCTGGTATGGTAGCTGTTGTTGTAGGAAAACTCAACCAGGGGCAAATGCTTGTCCCAGCTACCGCCTAAATCCATAACACATGCTCTCAGCATGTCCTCCAACGTCTGAATCGTCCGCTCGCTTTGACCGTCGGTCTGCAGGTGAAACGCGGTGCTCATATTCAACTTCGAGCCAAAAGCTTCTTGGAAGGATTGCCATATCCTTGACACGAACCTTCCATCTCTATCGGAGATAATCGAGAGAGGTACTCCATGGCGTGTAACAATCTCTCTCATGTAAATTTCAGCCAATTTGCTCGTATTATCCTTTTCTCGGATAGGCAAGAAGTGTGCTGACTTCGTTAATCGATCCACTATCACCCAGATAGTGTCATGGCCTCTTGGCGTTCTTGGCAATTTCGTAATAAAATCCATGGAGATTTGTTCCCACTTCCACTTGGGAATCTCGGGTTGCTGCAGAAGTCCTGAAGGCTTCTGGTATTCCGCTTTAACCTTAGCGCAAGTTAAACATTTGCTCACATAAACAGCCACATCGCCTTTCATCCTAGGCCACTAATAATAATCTTTAAGATCCTGGTACATCTTATCCGCTCCAGGGTGGATAGAGTACCGTGACTTGTGAGCTTCATCGGAAATAACCTTCCTTAAACCTCCAAACAAAGGAACCCAAATCCTTTTCTCAAAACACAACGTTCCTTCCTTGTTTGGTACCAATAACTTCTCCATCCCACGGAGATACTCTTCTCCAAGGTTTCTTTCCTTGAGAGCTTCTCTCTGCGCGGCACGAATGCGCAGAGGAAAATCGGTTCGAACAACCTTCTCCAAAGCCCTAACCCTTATGGGCTTTATCCTCTCTTTTCGACTTAGGGCATCGGCGACCACATTCGCCTTCCCTGGATGATACTTAATCTCGCAGTCGTAGTCGTTCAACAACTCAACCCATCGTCTTTGCCTTATATTCAACTCCTTCTGGCTGAATATATGCTGTAGGCTCTTGTGATCTGTGAAGATCGTACACTTCGTCCCATAAAGGTAGTGCCTCCAGATTTTTTTTAAAGCAAAAACCACTGCGCCAAGCTCCAAATCATGTGTGGTATAGTTCTTTTCATGTACCTTCAGCTGGCGTGACGCGTAGGCAATAACCTTTTGGCGTTGCATCAACACACAACCCAATCCTTGACGCGAAGCATCGCAGTATACCACAAAATCATCTGTACCTTCCGGTAGGGCTAAGATTGGCGCGTTGCAAAGCTTATCTTTCAATATCTGAAATGCTTCTTCCTGTTTGATTCCCCAATCAAACTTTTTGTCTTTCTGCGTGAGGAGCGTCAATGGTTGAGCGATCTTTGAAAAGTTCTCAATGAATCTTCAGTAATAGCCAGCCAAACCCAAGAATTGCCGAATCTCGGTTGGCGTCTTTGGCGTTTCCCAATCCTTGATCGCCTCGATCTTGGTTGGATCCACGTGGATTCCATCTCCATTTACCATGTGCCCAAGGAATTGCACCTCCTCGTAGCCAAAACTCGCACTTAGAGAACTTGGCATACAACTGTTCCTTCTTTAGCGGCTCCAGAGTGGCTCTTAAATGCTGCTCGTGCTCAGCCTTCGTCTTTGAATAAATCAAAATATCATAGATGAATACAATCACGAACTTATCCAAGTACGGCTTACAAACTCGATTCATTGGATCCATGAATATTGCAGGTGCGTTTGTCAACCCAAACGGCATAACCAGAAACTCGTAGTGCCCATAACGAGTTCTGAAAGCTGTCCTTGGGATACTCTCCTCTTGTATCCTTAACTGATGGTATCCAGATTGCAAGTCGATCTTTGAGTAAAAGCTTGAACCTTGCAGTTGATCAAACAGATCATCAATTCTTGGCAGAGGGTATTTATTCTTGATCGTCAGCTTGTTCAGCTCCCGGTAGATGATGTTTATTTGAAAATCATCATCCTTCTTTTTGACGAGTAGTAATGTGGTTACCCCAAAAGGGAATTTTGGTCTGTTATCTTCCTTCTCTATCCATTGCTAAAACTTCTCTGTCATTCCTTGCATCTCCGAAAATGTAAGTCGCTACGATGCATTGACTACGGGTGCAGTGCCTGGAATTAATCGTTGAGGAGACAATTCCGGCAAGTCATCGAGGAAGACTTCGGGTTATTCTCCAATCACAGGGATGCCTTCGGGTTTTGGTTCTTCGGCTTCTTTTTCCACGACATGAGCCAAGAATGCAACACATCCTTTGTGCGAAAATTTTTGTGTCTTCTTTGCCTGATGATCCGTAGGAGCGTATCCTGCTCCATGAATCACCATCATTTCTCCGTTCGTCGTCGGGGTGCGGACGACAATCTCCGCTGGGTTGTTCGACACAGTCCATCCCAATTATCACATCGAAGCTTCCGTTAGGCTTGTTCTATCGAGAACTCGGTATCTATGTTACTTACTACTAAAACAACCATATTTTCTGAAGCTAAAATTTGACAATACTGTCAAATAGAGCGTAACATTGACTATTCTGAGATGTACCGATATCCACGCTTGGATTCTATCCCCGCTGTTGAGCTTTCATCCACGTGCCTGAGTGTTCTTAGGGCAATACTTCCTGAAATGCCCCACATCACCGCAATTAAAACATGCTTGGCCACAGCCTTGATCGTCACCATCCCTGCCTTGATAGTTGTTGTTGTTGTTATTTCCTCCGCGATTTCCGTTACCATCTTGACCTCTATTTCCATGTTCAGTACCTTGCCGACATGTTTCCTTGACATGTCCCACCTTGCCACAGTTACCACATTTTCCATATCTACACCGCCCGTTATGGTGACGTCGACAGTTGTCGCACTTTGGTAGGATACCCGTGTACTCTTTTCTCTTTTTGGCCTTGTCGTCGCTACTCGACTGGGTACCCTGTTTGAAATTCGCCAACTTCCTCTTGTTGTCCCCAGATGACTCTACATGAGTCTCCTTCTTCTCCTTAGAGGCTGAAAATTTGTTCATCCAGATTGCCTCTTCCGTCAGGGCTACACTTAGATTGATGGCCTCAGAGATTGTGGCAGGCTTTGATGCCGTTACCATGCTCATGATTTGGGGTGCCAATCCCCAAATGAAACGCTCAATCCTCTTAAACTCCGAAGCTACCATGTAAGGAACGATACGCGATAGAACTTCGAACTTCTCCACATACTCAACTATTTTTGGACCTTCCATCTTCAAGTTCCAGAACTCAGTTTCTACCTTCTGGCTTTCTGTTCTCGAACAGTACTTTTTATGCATTAGCTCTTTCAGCTCGTCCCACGAGAGAGCATACGCAGCAGCCTCGCCCATTGTCTGAACCTGAAGTTTCCACCATGGCAGAGCCCCATCTCGGAACAGGCCGGAAATGTACGTGACCTGATCTCTTGGGGCGCATTTGCTCGCACGCAAAACAGTGTCCATCTTCTCAATCCAGCGTACGAAGGCTACGGCACCCCCAGTGCCGTCGAAATGTAAGGGCTGGCAGCCTAAGAACTGCTTGTAGGTGCAGCCGTTGGGTGGGTTATTTCCTGAGGTACCTCCGTTGTCCTCGGAGTGATGGGCCTCGTATTGTGCGATGACTGCAGCAATGATTCCCTGAAGTTCCGCCTCGTTGGTGGGTATGCGTACATCCCGTCTTGGAGGCATCTTCTAAATGATGATCGTATGGGTCAGGTCATAGTAAGTAAAGTGTACGTAAGTATACAACAATATCAACACATAACATCCCATGTTATAAACAAATCAATCACATAACATCTCATGTTATAAAACATATACAATAGATTACTGCGATTGCATTGCCACGAATCGAGACCAAAATGTAAGGTTTACAGGTACCCAACTGTATCATACAACATCAATGACTTAGTAGGTGACGACCCTAGGCAAGTCGTGCGATCGCTGGACAGGTTCAGGAATCTCTGGTTCGTCCATTTTCAAATTCCAGGACTTCATCTCAAACTTCTGTTATTCCAATCTTAGAACCATATTTCTCCTTAATCATTTCCTTGAGCTCGTCCTAGCTCAGTGCATAAGCAGCATCTGTACCAAGGGTCTGAATCTGAAGATCCTATCATGAAAGTTTGCCATCTAGAAATGACCCCGAGGTAAAGGTAACACTCTGTTGGGGTGAACAGTTAGTCATTCTTAGAATGGAGTCAATCTTTTCGGACCAACGACAAATGCAATGGTGCTTCCTGTTTCGACGAAGTTCAAAGGCTTGTAGTTCAGGAACTGCTTATAGGTGCGGTCAGTTTGGGGGGGGGGGGGTTACTCCCAGTAGTGCCATCGCTACGCTTAGTGCGGAGTGCTTCATGTCATGCATTTGCCTGTGAGATGCGTTTTTGCAGCTCGGCTTCTATCCTTGGCAACATACTGGTGTTTGTGTCACGCCTGGGTGACATTCTCTTCTGCCGAAATGGCATGAAGTGGGTTAGACAACTTCCCAATTGTCTATGAGATACATAGCACCATAAGCCATCATGTACTCACCTAATTTTACACGTAAATATACTCAATGTATGGGTGGGGAAATAAATTACTGGGCCTTCACATAGGCTTGCCAATTTGGCTTGTTCCTTGAAATAGAATGAACTCGAGGCTTCATCGCCTTGGTCATTCGTGTTCGAGTTATTTCCTGCCACATGGGTTTTTATTAGCTTGACCCGCAGAGTCCACCAGGATTTCTGTGCACTACAAGTCGTTATTACGTGGGCCCCCGTAATAATAAATTGTCTTGCACAGTTACCCCAAATTTTCTCTCGTCCAAGCAGATGATCAATCAAGGAGCAACAGCAGGTGCATTGGCATGAACAGGGTCATGCTCTAATGCGGTGTTAGGAGCGACGCCTGGCTCAGGGGCCACGGCTGGCTCCGGATCAACAAACTCCATCTCAAAATCAGCTGGATCAACCATCACAGGGGGTTACAGGATCCTCCAAGGGCTGGCCTAAGCGTATGAACTCAAGGTCATGGTCTGGATCAAAACCAGATGGAAGAACAGGATCACCCTCAATACTGTGATCAAACTCAAAGCTATGTGCGGGAACCGGTGCAGTCGATGATGCCGTATCAGGGTCGGCGTTATGTGAATGGTGCTGCACTCCCTGTATATGCGAAAATGCGGATGTCAGCAACTCAAATGAGTCTGGGACAGGGGAATGGGCATGAGTTTCCCCTGCAGGATCGTCCGCAAGCAGTAGGCTAATACCAGCAGCAATAGGGCCTCGCCCTCGAATGGGTCCTCCTCTAGTATATCGTTATCGTCGTCAGAGGCCACGTCGGGGGCATATCAACAATGGGATAAGCGGCAAGGGGGCACAGGAGCAGGGATCACCGCGAGTGGCAAATTCCCAACAAGATGGCCATCAGTAGGCTCTGCTACGACTTTAGGAAGCGCAAAGGGCTGAATGTCGTCATTGTCTGTGCCGGTAGTATCGGAAATGTGCACCTCGTGCTTCGATGTACTATGTCGTCTGATGCTATGGCCATGGGATATGTAGTGTCCATCTTTCTTGTACATGATGAAAGCATGACATTTGTAACATAAACACATATACGTATAACAATCAATCACATCCACATATAAACATGTTAGTCAGCAGTAAGCAATCAAATAATTCTCCTAGTCCCACTAGCCTCCCAGCCTCCCAGACTGATATTCCTAGTCCCACTAGCCAAATTCCTCCCAGCCTCCAAGGCTGACATTCCTAGTCCCACTAGCCAAATTCCTCCCAGTCTCTAAGACTGCTCTATCATCCACCTCGACCTCCTAGATCGAGCCTCGGCCTCCATGACCGAGCCTCAGCCTTCATGACTGAGCCTACTCTTCCTAGTCTCACTAGCCATCTACCTCGATCTCTAAGATCGAGCCTCGGCCTCCAAGACCGAGCCTCAGCCTCCAAGACTGAGCCTAAAATAATAAAATATGCTCAACATGTGTTTGTAAAAACGTTTTGGATCAGGACTTAAGTGGTATACAGTAAAAATGTTTTCGTGAGAGCCCTAGTGATCATAGTCTAGACTCGAGAAAGAATCCTAGTTCGCTATGATCAGGGCTCTGATACCAAGCTGTCACACCCTGGCTTTGCGGAAGCGTGGTTAATTTTGGTGTGACTTCTTAATACCATAGCTTAGTCATAACAAAGCTATATGAATTAAAAACATGCAAGATCATCCATTAAGTTTTGAAAACCAAATACAATACCATTGTTTTAACGGGAATACACCCTAACAACCATAATCTTGTTCAACAAACAAACAAAACATAAACACAGTTTAAGGACTGTGACTTGTCAAGGAAAGAGTCACATTCCCTAAACCCCGGATGACCTCGGAAACTAGTGCAGCGGGAAAACGTGCCATACCGTGCCAGGTCCTTTAATTCCCTGAAATACATGTAAGTTGAAAAATCAACAATAATGTTGAGCGAGTTCATGTGTTTAGTATGTGCGCGCGAATAAACCTTTATAACCATTGTAAGTGTGAATATTTTGTAAACTCTGGTATGAAAGCAAATAAGGAAACATATCAGTTAATGTGTAACCACATGGTCCAACCTGCGGGCGCATGGGGTGGGATAGGACAAGGTCACCACATGGTCCAACCTGCGGGCGCATGGGTGGTGTTACGACAAGGTCACCACATGGTCCAACCTGCGGGCGCATGGGTGGGGTTACGACAAGGTCACCACATGGTCCAACCTGCAGGCGCATGGGTGGTGTTAAGACAAAGTCACCACATGGTCCAACCTTAGGGCGCATGGGTGGGGTTTGTTATGCTCAAATAGGCCTATCACTTGTATCCCTCGATCGTACTATGAGGACTAATGTTCTTAAGGTTTCACCTACCCAAATCACATAACCTAACAGTTCCTTCCTTAGCTGACCATACCATGTAAGAAATATTCGTAATCATAGTAACATGTATTTCACCCCCGCAGTTTAGAAAACTGAAAACAGTTATGAGAAAAGGGGGACATGAACTCACAGTCGATGCGTCTCTACCAAGTACTCCAAATCAGGCAGCTGTGCAACGACCTACATGTGCTAAATCTATTAGATGGACGGCCGTGCCTTAGCTTTATAGTTTAAGTTTTTGGGAAATAGTTAGACAACTATTCCGTGTTTACTTTTCGTATATACTTGGTAGTTAATCTCCTTCCCAAGGATGGGGGATTTAATACATGTGCGTTCGAATTATAATATTAAGTCTCACTTAATATATTTTCATTTCTAATTCCAAATATAAATATTTTTCTCAAAAATATTATATTTCCATTTCACATAATTTTCCCCAAAAATAATACGTCGATAAAATACGCGTTCATAAATATTTCCGTATAATGCGTAAGTTACGTTTTATCATTCGTGTGGTAATAGTAATTACCGGTGTAACTTATATAATTATCGTAGAGGCGTTCGTATTATTTTGGATCTGTTAACGTTCGTAAATATTATTTTTACTCTAAAAATAATATTTATGTATTTTTCACAAAATAATCATAAACAGTGTGGTGAAAATATATTTACCGAATATATATTTATCACGTTTAGTTTTTGTGAAAAATCCCACCTCCGAATATTTGTAATAAAGTCGTGGCGAAATATATTTTGAAAACATATAAAAAATAATTCTAACACTTGTAGTGTAAAAAATTCGAAGTGTTAGGTTTTTAGAAAAATTTCGCCAGAGTTTCCTCTGTAACTGGAGGTGGCCACGCTTTCAAGCGTATCATTTTCTTTTACAAAATCAATTTCAACAACTTCTTTATTCAATCAAACAATTTCCGACACATCAAACCAGTCGACAAGTATGTAAATCGCATAATCGCATGAACTTGTAGTTTTTCCGAAAACTATAGTGTAAATCCCATTATATTTTGTGGATCTTTATATAAAGTAGATCGATCTCGTAACAACCTCGTTTTTAAAGTAAATCCATCTTTACAACTTCTCGTCATCTTTTACAAAGTTTGTTATTTTGTCGAACCTTTCATTTCACAAGTGTCTACACACTTGTGGTTTATAAAAATCATACTTGTTAGTGTAAGATCCGTCTTTTTAGAAAACATGTTTTCTTTGATACGTGGTTCTTTGAAAATACCATTTGTACATACGTAGATCCGCTAGTTTCAAACACTATTTTACAAGTAAAAATACTTTTACACAAGTTCATGTTTCTCGTGTGGTAGAGTTTCACTTTTTAACCCTTGTCTCATTCAAAACAAGCTTATGTCAAGATCCATGATCTTAACCAAACCGGGTTAAATGGTGATCCGAGCTACCACAACGTAGATCGGGTCTAGGTAACCACAAATTTCAATTACTACAACTTTTACACAACTTATATGCTTTTAACCAACAATACTTGTAATTTTAGTAGTCTTTAATGCCTCAAAATGCAAGATTCCGAGTTTTAATCATCATATATCTTATTAACCACTTTAGAATGGTTCGAGAGTGTGTTTTAAGTATTATACCTCTAGCTCAAGGCTAGGGAAGAATCTATGCGAAAAACGCGTGGATAAAAGCTAGGTAGAGAGGTCCTTCGCCTTCCGTTTGCTCCAAGACTCCTAATGCGTGACCCGTAACACTTGAACAACCTTGGAATGTGGAGATCAAGAGCCGAAAATGGATGGATGGGGAGAGGGGTGTTCGGCCGTGAGTGATGGAGCAAGAGGGAGAGAGAGTTTCAGTGGTTTGTGAAGTGAAAGTTCTCTTGTGTTTAGGCCATTACTTATAGACAAATCACAAGTTCTTGATCCATTGGATTTAATGTTGTCTAGATATCCAACACAAGGAAATAAAATAATCTAGATTGTACAAGAGGTGTCCCCTCTAGTTTGGGGCCGGTTAGGATTGGGGGGGGGGTACTAGTCCATTTCCAACTAGAGGTTAAGTATTAGTTAGGTTAAACCAAGTTAGTTTAGAGATTAACTCGGTTACTAGTGTGTTGTGCTTTAATGCGGGTGTTAGGGTATTCAGGGACCCTAACTGGCTCAGAAAAAGATCAATAATGTTTATGGCAATATTTTCATGTTCCGGGTGAAGTCCGGTTGTTCGGTTGGATAGTAATCCGTTAAAGCGCTTAATGAAGCTTATTCTCAAAGTGTCAGGAATAGTTTCCTCATGTTTTGGCACTTTATTAGTTAGCCAGAAGCTGAAATGTTAATTAAAGTGCTATGTTTTGTGCTCAGTGTATGTTTTAGGCACATCCAGTCACTGTAACTTATTCCTAGAGACGCAGTTCCACAACCCTTGTATCCCTACACTCACTATGGGTGTAGTAAAATATTTCTGGCTCATACAGGCCTTAGAGGCAGTATCTGCCTGATGCTGGCTTTATCAGCATGTTCAATAGGTTATCCGTTCATGGTGCTACTGTGCTTTTGTGCATCACGTTTGTCACTAAGGTTCAGCATGTAAAATAATGTAGTGACGGTATGTAGAGTATGATGCAGATATGTTCAAGTAATAAAATCAAGTAGCAGTTCATCAGCAATTTGAGTTAAGCACAGTAATCAGGCAGTAATTAATAATTAATTAAATCGTACGGATACCTGGTTTAGTGAGGGTTGTCACATACTCATTTCACAAAGTCAAATTTAATAACTCATTCGACAATTCATGAATCCAATACAAATGCAAGACAATTAATATAAGTTTCAAATGGTTAAATACAACTAGTCACAAATTAAATCATAAACAAAATATTAAAACCCTAGAATTCTTACAAAAACTACACCGGGGTGAAACCTTAGAATTAGCCACGCATCACCTTCAAAGCAATTATCATATTTTGTTTTTGTGCTTCACGAGGTGTGTGCAAAAGCCTAGAACAGCCAATGGCTGCCTTCCCACAGTAACCGTCAGTCTTCGTCTTTTTGTAACCCCCTATGCGATCCCCTCTTAAATCACACGAACAAAACTTATGTCACCATGATTAGTTTAGTGGGCCATACTTACTTTGTGAGAATCCATGTCTTCGGCCTACTAGAAATTGTAATTGTGTTGTGAGCCCACCACTTCATTTCGAGACCTGCACACCATTGTCAAAACATAGCTTTTATTTTTTTTTTTAGTTCCACCACAAGAACCATTTTATTTCATTTATTTAAAAAATATTATAATTAATAAATCTTAACATATAAAATAGAAAAACATATTAAAATAGTATATTCTTAAACAAGATGAATGCAGTTATATTAGAATTAATATTAAATAAGGTGTACTTAAAATGCACCGATTAGTACCACTGATGTTAATTGTTATATCTTGGAAACAAATGTAATTGCGGATGCGCCCTCAATACTGCAAATTGGTTTTACTTAAACTTGATTAAACTGGGATTCACTCACCAGTATTTCCCACTGATAAAATGTTTTTAAAACGTGTTTCAGGTAACAAAATGTGAAAGCCAATTAGAAGCCAGCTGGACAACACTGAAGGCTTGGAAAAGTGGCAATAAAGTTACCTAAAAGAAATAGATGTTTTTCTTAAATAAAAATAAGATGTATTCCTATGAAAAGTGTGTACTAAAAACTTGGGTTTTACCCTTGTGTTTAATATTATGGAAATGTGGTATTTTACTCTGATTAAATATTTCCTAACTACGGTCCTGATGAAATTTCCGCTGCCAAATTAGACAATAACGTGATACCACCGAAACTGGCTCGCGGCCGCCCGTTCCCGGGGATTTGGGATCGGGGGCTGTGACAGAAGGTGGTATCAGAGCTATGCCACTAATTCAGCCACAGAAGTGTTCTGCTGACACCAAAATTCAAAGTGTTAGGAAATAAATAACGGAAATACATGCATAATTGTATTTTCTTCTTATGTAATATTTGACTATCTGTTAGTTTACAGTATGAGCGACCAAGGACCATCTAACGCGTACCGTCAATTGTCTGGTTTACCTAGAAGCGAAGGTGCCTCTTCTCAGCCTGCCCTCTCGGGGTACTCTACTGATACGGAAGAAGGGATATTCGTGTTTAAGGCTCAGTCTGAAGAGCCATTTCCTGAGAAAAAGAGGGGATGGTTCAGTAGGGGAGCACACGAGCGTAGAAAGCGTATGAAAAAGTTACAGGACCAGCGAGTGTTAGCCGTAGCTAAAAGAGAAACCGATGCCTATGCCCAGGATATGCTTAATAGGGGTATAGCTAATATCCATATTTTAGCAACCACTGCAGCTGACCCAAACCTGGAACAAATGTTAGCACCCCAACAACAACCACCAATTCCTGACCAACCAATGGAGATAGAAAACCCTGAAAATCAAATAGAAATGCATGATTTCAACCCGGAGGAGATACCTAGGGTACTTGCACCAAATCCCCTAGACCCGAATAATTACGACCCCTGGTGGGATGATGTTAGGGACTATGTGCAACGCTACCCGATACAGGATAATGTGCCAATGCCCAACCTAGGAGTCTACCCAGGGTTAGATCCTCAAGATTTCTATTACGATAATGATGCATACATTAGGGAGATCTTAGAAAATCCTTACCCATACCAGGCCCCGTACCAGGAACCCGCACCCCAGATTTCGAACCCAGTACTAGAACCTGCACCCCCAATGAGTGCAGAAAACGTACAAGAACTCAGGACTTTCGATGAGGAAATTTTAGAAAGCAGCGAGAGAATGAGACAAGTGGGAGAGCGTCTCGTATGGTAATACGACGAGCGCAATATGGATTTTTGGATGAATCCATATCCATGAATGTGACGGTGGAAACGGTAGTAGTAAAAATATAATATAATATAATAATAAATATGTGTGTATGTGTTAGAAAAAAAAAACTACGGATGCATATTACTAGTATTGTAGCTTTACATTTCAGTCGGTATTGTAATTTTAATTTCAGTACTGATGTGTAATAGATGCATACTATAAGAAAGAGTAAAAGTCGCAATGCTCGACGTTTTTGATCAACCTGTGTGTTGTGTGATTGTTTGTATTAAATATTATTTTGTGAGATTAATAAGTGGAAATTGTTTAAAATTCAGATGGACAACGAAGTGAATCAGGAAAACCAGAATGATAATATTCAGAACGACAACCACTCGAATAATGATAATCTGAATAATGAGAATCCGAACAACAATAACAATGGAAACCATGTGGATAGTAGTGCTATCTAACACATAGTGGCACAAGGAATCATAGATGCAATGCCATTTATTATCCAAACTGTTTAGGAAGCTGAAAATAAAAGTAAGCATAGCAGTAAGCGACCAACTAACCTGAACACAGCGTGAACAAGGGACCCGTACTTCAAGCGCCCATTCCCAAAAGAAGAAGAACCATGCCATATGGTTATTCTTACAAAGAATTCTGGTCCTGCAAACCAATAGAATTCTGGGGTAATGAAGGACCCATTACAGCTCTACGCTGGATAGAAAAGACTGAGGCTGTTCTAAAAATAAGCAAATGTGTTGAAGAAGATAAGATAATGTTTGCTTCGAATCTGTTTAAGAACTCAGCCCTAGAATGGTGGAACACTATCCTCCAATCAAGGGGAAGTGATTGGGTTTACAACATGGAATGGGAGGAATTTAAAAAGATGGTAGAAAGGAAATTCTGCCCTCCCAATGAAAAGGAACAAATAGCAAATAAGTTTCTAAATCTTAGAATGACCGGGGTGGATAGTAAAGGGTACACTACTACATTCGTTGAATATGCTAGAATAGTACCGACCCTCGCATCACCTGAACTGGTATTAATCTCCTGATACATCTGGGGATTAATTGGAGAGATTAGGCATGTAGTATAGGCAGCTAGACCCCAAACCATAGAAGAAGCTGTAGAACTAGCCAATACCTTGACAGATGAATTAATCCGTACTAGAGAAGAAGACCAGAGGAGAAACCTATCCCAAAGGCTTACTCAAGAATTCCGTTCTGGGAATTCTAACCGTAGAAATGTAGGTTCTACCTCTGCACCATACTGTAAAACCTGCAGAAAGAAGCATTCAGGAAGATGCTTCACTCACTGCAATTTCTGCAAGGCTCCAGGACACAAGGAAGAGGATTGCAAGAAGAAATCCAGTAATGGATTCTGCTTCAACTGTGGAGAAAAAGGTCACATCAGGCCAAACTGTCCAAAATTGGCCCCAGCTGCAAACAACAAGAACACTAAAAATGCTAGAGCATTTGTTCTAACTGCAGATGAAGCCAAGATGATCCCAGACGTTATAGCTGGTACGTTTTTAGTTAATGATATTTTTGCTAAAATATTATTTGACTCTGGTGCAAACCAAAGTTTTATCAATACTTCGTTTTGCAAACTTCTAAACCAATCATTAACTAAACTACCACAAGAATGTCTAGTGGAAACCGCAAATGGAGAAACCGTTAGGATTTCTGAAATCTTGCAGGGAGCAAGAATAGAAATTTTTAATCAAAAATTTATTACAAACCTTTACCCAATGAATCTGGCAGGATTTGATGTTGTCTTAGGAATGGATTGGTTAATAGCCAATAAAGCCAGTATTTTGTGTGATCAAAAGTCAATTCAAGTAAATTCACCAAGGGGTGAAAAGATCACAATTAAAGGAGATAAACCATCTAGATCCACTAAATTCATCTCTGTGATGAAAACTGCAAGTTATATAAGAAAAGGATCTATAGTGTATTTGATCTCTATAATCACTAACACTAAAGGAAAAGAACTAAAAGACATTCCAGTAGTATCTCAGTTTTCAGATGTATTTCCAGAAGAATTTCTAGGGCTACCGCCAGACAGGGAAGTTGAATTCAGAATCCATCTACTACCAGGGACAACACCGATTGCCAAAACACCTTACCGTTTGGCACCCGCCGAAATACAGGAACTGAAGAAACAGTTAGACGAATTGCTGAAGAAAGGATTCATACAGCCAAGCTCATCACCATGGGGAGCACCGATACTGTTTGTTAAAAAGAAGGACGGATCAACGCGTACGTGCATTGACTACCGTGAATTGAACAAAGTCACGATTAAGAATCGGTATCCATTACCGAGGATCAATGATCTGTTCGATCAACTGCAAGGAGCTCGATTTTTCTCTAAAATCAATTTAAGATCAGGATATCATCAATTAAAGGTACAGGAAGAGGATATTCCTAAGACCGCATTTAGAACAGGGTATGGTCATTATGCATTTACTGTCATGCCATTTGGTTTAACCAATACCCCAACCGCATTTATGGACATGATGAACCGAATATGTAAGCCATATTTGGATAAATTCATAATTGTCTTCATAGATGATATTCTAATTTACTCTAAGAGTAAAGAGGATCATGCAAAGCACTTGCACTTACTTTTAAGTTTATTAAGAAAAGAAAAGCTTTACGCTAAGTTTTCAAAGTGCGAGTTTTGGTTAGAGCAGGTACAGTTTCTTGGACATTTAGTCAATCATGAAGGAATTCATGTGGATCCAACAAAGATCGAGGCAATTAGCAAATGGAAAACCCCTGAATCACCAACCGAGGTTAGAAGTTTCTTAGGATTGGCCGGTTATTATAGAAAATTTATTCGAGATTTTTCCAGAATAGTCATTCCCTTAACTAAGTTAACCTGTAAAAGCTGTTAGGTTTGAATGGGGACCAAAACAAGAAGAAGCCTTTAGAATCCTTAAGCAAAGATTAACCCATGCACCCATACTAGCATTACCAGAAGGAACTGAAGACTTTGTGGTCTATTGTGACGCTTCTAAGTTAGGTTATGGATGTGTATTGATGCAACGTCAAAAGGTTATAGCTTACGCCTCTAGACAACTTAAGAAACATGAAGAGAATTATTCAACCCATGATTTGGAATTAGGAGCTATAATTTTCGCCCCTAAAATTTGGAGACATTATCTTTATGGTAGTAAGTTTACCATATTCACTGATCATAAGAGTTTAAGGTATGTTTTCGGGCAAAAGGAATTGAATATGAGACAAAGACGTTGGATGGAATTGCTTAGTGATTACGATTGTGATATCCAATATCATGAAGGAAAGGCAAATGTAGTGGCAGATGCTTTATGTAGAAAGTATCACGAAAAGCCAAAAAGGGTACGTTCTCTTAAATTAAATCTACAAGTAGATTTAAATGAACAAATTAAAAAAGCTTAAGAATCAGTAATCAAGGAAGATACTGAAAAATTAAAAGGAATGATTAAGGAATTAGAACAAGGGACAGATGGAATTTGGAGATTCCATTAAAAGAGAATGTGGATACCTAAATTAGGAAAGTTAAGTCACCGTATATTAGAAGAAGCTCATAAGTCTAAATATACGATGCATCCAGGAAGTGATAAGATGTACCAGGATTTAAGGAAAAATTTCTGGTGGATAGGAATGAAAAAGGATATAGTAGCTTATGTTTCTAAGTGTTTAACTTGTTCACAAGTCAAAGCTGAACATCAAAAACCCTCAGGATTGCTGCAACAGTTAGAAATGTCAGTTTGGAAATGGGAATTGATAACAATGGATTTTGTTACCAAATTACCCAAAACAAGAAAAGGTAATGATACAATCTAGGTGATTGTAGATAGGCTAACTAAATCAGCTCATTTCCTACCAATGAAAGAAACTTTTAACATGGAACAATTAGCCAAATTGTATGTAAATGAAATCGTTTCATTACATGGAATACCTTTATCAATTGTTTCTGATAGGGATAGCCGTTTTACCTCTCATTTTGGGCAAATTTCCAAAAAGCAATGGGAACCAAGTTAAATCTAAGCACAGCTTATCATCCTCAAACGGACGGACAAAGCGAAAGGACAATTCAGACATTGGAAGACATGCTTAGAGCTTGTGTAATTGATTTCGGAGGTAATTGGGACGTTCACTTATCTTTAATAGAATTTTCTTATAATAACAGTTATCACACAAGTGTCAATGCTGCACCATTCGAAGCACTTTATGGACGACAGTGCAGAACCCCAGTCTGTTGGGCAGAAATTGGGGAAAAGAAACTATCTGGACCTGAGATAGTGCAAGAAACAACCGACAAGATCATTCAAGTCAAAGAACGACTAAAAGCAGCAAGTGATCGACAGAAGAGCTACGTTGATAACAGACGTAAGCCGTTAGAATTCCAGGTAGGTGATGAGGTATTGCTAAGAGTCTCTCCTTGGAAAGGAGTGGTAAGATTCATCAAAAGAGGAAAGCTAAGTCCCAGGTATATTAGACCTTTTGAAATTATTAGAAGAATAGGACATGTAGCCTATCAGCTACAACTACCAGAGAAAATGGCAAGGATACATGATGTATTTCATGTATCTAATCTCAAGAAATCCTTAGTCGATGAATCACTCGTAGTGCCTCTTAAGGACAAAGAGGTAAATGAACAACTTAAATTTGTAGAAAGGCCTCTACGAATTGAAGATAGGAAAGTTAAGAATCTTAAGCACAAGAGATTAGTTCTGGTCAAAGTGAAGTGGGACTCCAAAACAGGACCTGAGTACACATGGGTGCTTGAATCAGAAATGCAAAGGAAATATCCACACTTGTTCCAGTAGATCTCGAGGACGAGCACTAAACAAGGTGGGGAGGTTGTAACAATCCTCAAGAAAACCGACACCCTTGATTAGTTTTCCGACACCCTGATATATTTAAAATATTCTAATATGTCTTTAAATATACCCCGTATGTGAAAACCGAGCCCGAAATGCAGTATAGCCTTAAAAATAAAATTTAAAATCTGAAACTTAAGCTGAGGCGGGCCGCATAGACCCACCCCAACCATTTACGCGAGCGATATCAAGGCTAAAGCCTGAATTCGTTGAATTATAAGTTTAGGCGGGTCGCGTAAGCCTTAGCCTACACTTACGCGGGCCACGTGATTCCCAAATTGTGGCACAGCTCGGTGTTGACATGTGTCGTAACGCGTGTTGAACCTATTGATGACCCGGATCACCTACGACCCTATTCCCCTACCACGCGGGCCACGTAAGCCTAAGCTTACCCTTACGCGGGCCGCGAGAGACTTGAATTACAGCCCTATAAATAGATTGCATCGGCCTTCATTCGAATTCGTTCATTTTCTTTTCTCAATCTCAATTTCCTAAATAGTGGGCATTATACTCGGGTCTAATACCCCCTAAATATCGAGGTTCTGCTACGATGTAAGTATTATAACCCCTGGAGACGTATTAGATACTCTGCCCGATTGATCTAGGGTTCTGGAACGGCTGTCGTGGTTCTGCCCGACGTAGTCGTTGGAATACCGTCACGGGGAGGGTATTACTAATGTTAAAATGGGTTATTATACTAACACACGTGCATTTGTGTAATTTATAGATTATTCCCAGGAAATCCTTACTGAAAACCCTAAAACAGCAATGTGAGTAATCCTCTTTTTGTTAAATGTTTTTACAAAACCTCACTTAATTAATTATACATTAAGCAGTTATTGAGTATTTGTACGAATACACTTATAGTGGGCATGTTGGGGTTTTGTATACAAAATTTGTTACTGGCGTGGTAACATTCCACAAGTTGAGTATGACAGTACCACTGATGTTAATTGTTATATCTTGGAAACAAATGTAATTGCGGATGCGCCCTCAATACTGCAAATTGGTTTTACTTAAACTTGATTAAACTGGGATTCACTCACCAGTATTTCCCACTGACAAAATGTTTTTAAAACGTGTTTCAGGTAACAAAATGTGAAAGCCAATTAGAAGCCAGCTGGACAGCACTGAAGGCTTGGAAAAGTGGCAATAAAGTTACCTAAAAGAAATAGATGTTTTTCTTAAATAAAAATAGGATGTATTCCTATGAAAAGTGTGTACTAAAAACTTGGGTTTTACCCATGTGTTTAATATTACAGAAATGTGGTATTTTACTCTGATTAAATATTTCCTAACTACGGTCCTGATGAAATTTACGCTGCCAAATTAGACAATAACGTGATACCACCGAAACTGGCTCGCGGCCGCCCGTTCCCGGGGATTTGGGATCAGGGGCTGTGACACATACCATGTTTTCATACAAAGTATACAAATGTTTAATATAAAAACTGCATGAATTCACACCAACATTATGTTGACGATTTTTCAAAAACTCACATGTATTTCAGGTAACTAAAGTGGATGTGCGCACGGTCATACTCTTGCTCTGGATGTTGTTTATGTTTATCTTTGAATAATGTTGTAACTTTTCAGACAATGTCTTATGCTGTCTTGTGATGTAAACACTCAACCTATGTTTTCAGTTACGTAATGTTATTTGAAGTTATTTTTACGAGCATGTAGTATGTTTACCATTCGTATGCAATGAGAACCTTTCATGATCACACCTCGTGCTTCCGTCTTAAAAAGGGGTGTGACACTTGAAGGGTTCACAACAGGGTCAGGTATTAGTTGCAGTAGGCTTGGATTCCAACAATGGACTCTATCCACTGGCCTATGCATATGCAGAAGCAGAGAACAAGGATTTCTGGACATGGTTTCTTGAATGTCTCAAAGATGATCTAGCATTACAAAACAACTCAAGGTTTACCTTCATTTCTGATAGACAAAAGGTTAGCCTATGCAATTTCTGATCCACTGTTTATAATTATGTTGATTTATTGGTTTGAGTTTTAACATGTTTACTATTTTGGGTGTTAATTTTAGGGCCTTATTCCTGCACTTGAAATGGTATTCCCTGCTGCAGAACACAGGTTCTGCCTTAGGCATATTCACCAATATATAAAGTTAAAATGGAGGGGCAAAGCATTTAAAGATTGCTTATGGGCATGTGCAACTGCCAGAACAGGTAACTTGTTGATTCATTAGTTGGGTAAAGATTGTTATGCCTTTATTGACTCATGTTCTTGTGTAATAGTACCTAAGTTTAGGGAAAAATGGAAGAGTTGTAGAAGTTCAATGAGGAAGCATACAACTGGTTGTCACAAATTCCACCAAAGCATTGGTCTAGATCTCACTTCACAGGTTGGTTATCAATTTAAGTACAAATTTATTTATCACTTTAAACATTGCTTTATTGGTTATCAATGTAAGCATGTTGTAGCTGTTAACTGGGATATGGCTGCACATAAACAACAGGTTCAGCCACCTGAGGATTGGGTCCATCCATGCTACTATCTGGACACTTGGAAAAAGGCTTATGTCTACAAGGTTGGTCCCATCAATGGTCCCAAACTCTGGCCAATATCACCAGTTCCAACAACATTGACCCCTCCACTTCACCACAAACAAGCTAGCAGGCCAAAGAAAAAGAGGAGAAGAGACCAAGTGGAGGTTGAAGATGCCATGGAGAAGAAAGGAAAGTTGACAAGAAAGGGTGGGACCGTAACCTGTAAGAAATGCAATGTGAAGGGGCATAATTCAAGAAGCCGTAAGGAACCAAAGAAAGGAATGGCAACTGAAGGTGGTTATGCAAATGATGAGGTAGCTGCTGGTGGTTCTGCAGCTAAAGAATAGGTTGGATGCTTTTGAAGGGCTGCATTTATATTCTCTTTCGGTTATGTTAATCAGCCGTATGCTATAAACAATACTTAGTAACTTTTGGTTGTCTATTATGTTTGACATGTTTAACTATTGTGGCTTATGTTTATGCCACCATTTTGGTTGTCTATTATGTTTGACATGTTAATCAGCCGTATGCTTATGTCTATTATGTATTTGGAAATTGAGTGTCTTTATTATGGTTGTTGTGAAATAATTATGGTTGCTTGAAAAATCAGCTATGGCAGGGTAATAAATAGCTGCAGTTGAGTGTCTTTATTATGGTTGTTGTGTCTTTATTAAATAGGTTTGTTGTGTCTTTATTAGGTTTGTTGGGTATTAAATGGTCATGCTTATCGCTTTTGCGCTTTATTATAAATTGGTCATCCGTATTACATTTGCGCTTTATTAACAATGGTCATCCGTATCGCTTTTGCACTTTATTAACAATGGTCATCCGTATCGCTTTTGCGCTTTGTTAAAAATTGTCATTCGTATTGTTTGGCACACACACAATACCTTTGAACACCCAAAATCGACCAATTTCATTCAATCAGTATTTGGTCAAAATACGTAATTCACATTACACTCAAGCTAACAACATTCCAAACTGTAACCCTAGTAGAAACAACAGTACTAAAATCAGCTTGTTCTTCCATCTTAGTTCAGTCCGTAGTTCATCCCTTTCTTGATCCGCCCTGTTTCTTGCTCGAAGTAGCCCTGGAATGATGCGAACAGCTCGTGGACACATTGGCTGGTCAACCCAACCAACAAATCCAGGACACGTGACATCCTGTCACATCAAACAATTCAAAAATTCGAACCAAATACAACATCGATTCATCAAATCTATTGCTTACCGGTGATGGACATGAATAGAATCGACGTCCTGGGTTGTTGTCGGTCCATGATGTTCGAACAATGGCTAACTTTCCACATCGACAGGTTGCCATCTTCTATGGTTCCAGGAGAAACATAGGAGACAGGAGGAAATCTAGGATTCCATGAAGAAGACGGTCGTTATTATTGAGGGAAAAAAGGAAGATAAGGTGGTTTTTATAATGGGCTCGAGGTGAAAAGACCAAATTACCCTCACGTGCTAAGCACATGAGGGGTTTTAACAGAGAAATTTAACTTAAGTTGGGGCTGGGGACCAAGCGAGTGCATTTTTGACAAGTTTTGGGACCACGAGTGTAATTAGTAAACCACTGGAACCAAGTGTGAAATTTTTGCAAACCACAGGGACCAACCAAGCATTTAACTCTTTTGCAATGAACTTTGGGATGCCTTCTAAACAACATAGTCACAGTAAAGTTGGCATTCTTAATCTCTTAAAACTATTTATCATGTAGCTACTATACTTTAAAGGAGAAGAAAGGAAACAAACGTTTGATTCTGCTAGAAGTCTTACATCGTCCATTTAAACAAAGATTTAAATAAATTCTAAGTATAAAAGGAAGTGGTAAAAGAAACAAGCGCATTAGTTAATCAACATTCCACGTCGATGGCTAAACTATCAAAACTCTTTGGCATTTGCTTTATAAGAAGATAGCCCTTAGAATTTTTAAGTTCACATCTATGATATTTTAGTTATTAGCTGGAAGACCACTAAATTTGTTCGTCCCATGTTGAATATTATAGCGCAAGTTAAGTTTTCGATTATTAACCAAAACTGAAAACCAAATTCGAACAGACTCAATGGTTAAAGCTGAATTAACCAAAATCGATATGTTTATTTAAATCTATTAACTGAAAGTGTTGGTTTGGGTTACAGTTATAGATGAAAACCGAACCGATATATCCATACGAATAAAACAGCATAACCAAAAAAGTTATATATTTGTAAAATACTATACGAATAACATTCACCTATAACCGAACAACCCAATATGTGACGAGAAAATTAATAAACTAATAGACTACGAGTACCGTATTTAAATTGTTGTCGCCGCTGCATCGCGTGGGTATACTACTATTAGTTATTATATATACTAGGTTCTTTAATGGTTTTATAAAACCATTCAGCTCAAATGGTTTTAAGAACATTAATAATTATCATATTTTTACTATATAAAAGGCAAATGAAATTTACAAGTTTGAAGTAGAAAATTATAAGTTAATATTCTTTTTTCATTTTCAGTGTATGTCTTTAAAAATATATAAAACATCAAATCAAACTAATAATATACTAAAATTAATTCGATATTTTCAAATAAACGATTAGCATGTATTCCTTCTTTATCTCGTTTCGTGTTTGAAATATATATATATATATATATGTATAAGTATATATATATATATATATGTATATATATATATATATAACTATTTTTAGCCTGTATACATTCATGATAAACTACCACTACAAGAAAACTGGGTTTTTAGTACGTGCAAAAGCGTCCTAAAATGCTATTTTATAGGACCTTTCATTTAATAGGACCAATGGTAAAAGCGTTTCATGTAAAGGGGTCGTAATAAGTCTCGGAACTAAAAAAGCGTCCTAACATCTCAAATAAGATTATGAAACCAATTTTATGGTCGCGTAATATGTCTTTGAACAACCAAAATAGTGTCCTAATAAAAACATATTAGGACACTTTTACGATATTCTAACATGTGCTTACATACTTTTAATCTTTTGATACACTTACAAGCGTCCTTAGAACTTAACTAATAGGACCCTGATGATGTAACATTATAGCTAATTTAGTACCAAGAAAAGGGTCCTAATATACCAAATAAGATTATGAAACCAATTTTATGGTCGCATAATATGTCTATAGACAACTTAAATAGCGTCCTAAAAAGAACATATTAGGACACTTTTACAATGTTTTAAAATGTGATTACCTATTTTTAATCTTGTGATACACATACAAGCGTCCTTAGAAATTAATTTATAGGACCCTTATGATGTAACGTTATAGCTATTTTAATATCAAGAAAATGGTCCTAATATCCCGAATAAGATTATAAAACCAATTTTATAAACAGACCATCAACGTATAACATCCTAATAGTTATTGTATAACATCAACTAATGAAAGAAATAAACTTCATTATATTTCAAATAAGCATGTTCATAACAAAAACACTAACCATAAATAAGTTATAACATTATCTGACATAAAGTCTTAACATTTAACAAAGAAATTAAAGCAATTAAAGAAATAAGAAGCATAAAATCTTGAGTCATCATGCGTCCTCAATCCTCATGGACTACCTACAAATAAACCATCCATGTATAAGCATTAAGTTCCATCATGTTAAAATTATTTGTATCACAAGTTTAACAAATACATACCGAGATGAATGGATAGGGCCATGCGATGGATGCACCAATACAATCTTGAATTATACAAAATAAACCATATGGTCTTACCAAGTTTTCATCTTTTTCATTGGTACTTGAACGTTTACCTCACACCATTCTGGTTCAATCTCTGTACCACCAACTAGATCATTTGGGTCCAAGTTCTAGACCCTTCTTCTTGCTACAGTCTCGGTAGAGTTTAGAATGCTTTTGAGGAAAACTTCATCTCCGACTTAGATTTTAGGTAAAAGAAACAATTATTAGATAAACAACCTATACTAATTAAATAAATCTACTAATTAATTAGTTATGTTTTCTAAACAGCAAAAACGCAAAAAAAAAAAAAAAAAAAAAAAAAGAATGGTTTAAATCATGACTAATTTAGACCACTAGTTTAACACTAAAATCTATACAAGTTTTATCTCTAATATAACAATCAACAACACTATGCTTGTTTTTTTTATAAGTTTACAAACTGTAATATGTTTAAACAAGCAACGATTATGTCATCTTCTTCATTGTTCTTAAACAAAGAGCAACAATCAGAACATGAAACGACCACTGTTATTACATCTCGTTTTCGATTAAATATAGTTGAAGCTTTACTTGATACATATATATAAAAAGAAGGTAAAGCAAATGGATTGAAGGTAGAGGGTATACCGAGAACGAGTGAAGCGATCTTCGCCGTAACTTCGGATGGCCCCGGCGAGTTCCGAATGCTCCGGCGACGGGTTGCAGGTGACGAGAGAGTGGGAGAGATAGGGAGAGGTTGTATTTGTGTGAGGGTGTCGAATAGAATAAGTGCATCTAATATTGTTATGAAACCTTGCAAAGTTTCCGTAAGGGATTTATGGTAATGATTGAAGATTATACCGGTTTTGGCCGGAGATTGTGTCCAGATTCGTGATGGTACAAGAATGAAACGCGTTCTGGGAATCAATCAATATATGGAAACATAGCCAAGATGTTCGCTGGCAAGTGTTTTTGGGCGGCAATGCAAAAGAGTTAAAATGGTAAAAGAGTTAAAATGGAACGATAAGTTAAAATGATTATAAGATGAGTTTTGATGAATTAACATGTAGTGGTGGAGTGGTATATGTGTTACGAATAGGGCCGGTTAAATCGCTAGTCGCTCGCTCGACAAACGTTCGGAAGTTGCTTGGAAAATACTCGTTCGATTTGACACTCGGTTGTAAATAGGGATGCAAACGAGCCGAGCCCGAGCTTGACCAGGCTCGAGCTCGAGCTCGATTAACTTATGAGAGCTCGGGCTCGAGCTCGGGTCGATTCGAGCTTTGATTTCAAGGCTCGAGCTCGACTCGTTTGTATTTTCTCAAAGCTCGGGCTCGACTCGTTTATTATCTATTAATTAATATATTAAATAAAAATAATACAAATAACAGACTTTTAGGCTTGCGAGCTCGATAACTGAAGCTCGGGCTTGGGCTCGTTTACTAAATAAGCTTATTTTTAGGTTCGAGGTCGGCTTATAAACAAGTTTGAATAAGCTCGGCTCGACTCGGCTCGTTTACACTAAGGCTCGATAAGGCTTGACGAGCCTAACGAGCTTCACATGCGAGGCTCGAGCTCGGGCTCGATAAACAAATGAGCTTTATTTTAGGCTCAAGCTCGGCTCGGCTCGTTTCGAGCGTTTTCTCGAGCCGATCTCGAGTGGCTCACGAGCCGCTCGTCTCGTTTCCACCCCTAGTTGTAAACGAGCCGCTCTACTCGGTTCGGTTCAGTTTGTAAACGAGCCAAGCATGAGCAAAGGTTCGATCGGCTCGGTTCGGCTCGAAATATTATTTTTAATTAATAATTAGTATATATTTATACATACACATACATATATAAACATGTATATACATGCCGTTCAAAAAAAACATGTATATACACATATATATACACAAATATAAATTATACATATATACACACACACACCTATATATAGGGATGAGCAAATCGTTCCCTGTACCGGTACGGAACTGGGTACTTTTTCGGTACTGATTTGCTACCGACTTTTAGCATTTTCGGTATCGGTCCGGTTCGGTACCGGTCTGGTACGGTACGGTACCGGTATTTACCGGTTTTTAGCCTCAAATACCGGTACTGAACCGGTACCGGTACCGGTTCCGTACCGAACCGGGTATATTGGGTACCGGTACCCACTTTTGGGGATTTTCGATACCGCACCGGTTCGGTACTGGACGGTACCGAGCTCATCCCTACCTATATATATACACACATTACACATACATATATACTTAAATATAAATTAATTAATAGTTTTATATATGCCACTCTATTATATTTTGGTCCACTATATACAAATTTACAACTATATCTATACGTACTAGCCGAACCACGCCAATAAAAAAATTAATATCAAAACCTAAAAGTTAAATCCTAAACCGATAAACGACAAGCTGCTCATCGCCTCAATGTTTCATGTCGTTACCTTAAGCCGATTGTCTCCTGCTCTCAAGGTAATTGTTTGTGCAATGTGCAATATGATCATCGCCTCACCGGCTACAACATTGCTATTCATAAGAAAAATATTATGTCATGAAACGTGCATGTTTTTAAAGACATAAAAACTTGAGACCAAACATTGTCACTAGCTCTCTTAGAGAATTTCAATCGAGCGACACGGTTGTCCAAATTGCTCGAACTTCCCTCGACGCTCGCTCGGTATATTTACTGCTCGTTTGATTTGAGGCACGGTTTTAAATGAGCCGCTCCGCTCGATTCGATTTGTAAACGAGCCAAGCATGAGCAAAGGTCCGCTCGGTTTAGCTCGGCTCGTGAACCGCCCTAGTTACGACTTGACGTAGGATGAGACCCGGGTTTAATCCCGCCATCCACCCTTCTTTTGTATTCGACTTCTATTTTCAAATATTATAAATGTCACAAACAGTTCCTGTACTATAAGTTTGTCATAATTACTAAATTTGTCCTCATTATTTGAATAAGGGTCCATGTTCTTATTTATATCTTTAAGCAATTCAATATATATTTATATACATTGTGGATACATATTATTTACCAATCCGTGCACATATATGTGTTTTGGAATATAATGTACATACATATTTTTGTATAAGTAACTAAGATCTCCCGATTGCAGTGATTATTTGGATCCAAGATTATAGAGAAATAAAACTCGAAAGAATTTCAAAACGGGTCGGATTTTGGAAACTCATTTTTGACGAATGTTACATAAACGTCCTATAAAACTTATGTTTTAAGACTCAAATATCAAGTGTCTTATTACGGTGTATTATAATAAAACCATAATGATTAAGCGTACTATATAGGTTAAAATTATAAGACCCTAGTGTCAAGTGTCCTATTAAGTTATGTTATAATAGAACTCTAGCGAATAAGCGTCCTATAAAACTGATGTTTTACGACTCAAATATCAGGTGTCCTATTACAGTGTATTATAATAACACCACTATGATTAAGCGTCCTATAAAGGTTAAATTTATAAGACACAAGTGTCAAGTGTCTTTTTAAGTTATATTATAATAAAACTCTATCGAATAAGCATCCTATAAAACTAATGTTTTATGACTTAAATATCAAGTGTCATATTACAGTTTATTATAATAACACCACAATGATTAAGCGTCCTATAAAGTTTAAAGTTATAAGACCCAAGTGTCAAGTGTCCTATTAAGTTAAGTTCTAATGTGACTTCGATTAGAAATGGTCCTATAACACTGAACATTTATGACTTAACTACAACGTGTCCTATTAAGTTATGTTATAATAGGACCCCAGATGATCAAGTGTCTTAATACAGTACCACATAATGGGAGATCTAAATTTTAAGTGTCCTATTAAATTATATGATAATAGGACCCAAAAAAATCATCCATCCTATTAAATAATTTTTTAGGACACCGGTTTAGTAGAGTGTATTATAAAAGGACCCCAAAAGTTCATTAGTCCTATTAAATAGTTTTTTAGGACCTTCTTTTACAAGCGTCCCACAGAAAAGGTCCTAAAAAGCCATTTTTGTTGTAGTGTACAATATTAGCTCCATTTGCTCTAAAGGCACAATTTATTTCATGGGGTATTTCCTATACGTTTTTATATTGATGTTTAAATGTAACGGATAAAAAGCATTCATAGGTAAAGGGTTAGCCTTGAATCCTAAACTAAAAACTAAGGACAATTTTAGGAAATTATAATTATAAATATCATAAATATAAAATATAGGATGTTACATATTAGTATGTTGTAATAACAATATTACATGATAAAGACAAAATATAAAAATAAGACACCATAACAATACATCTGAACTTACTTTATATGTTGACCAACCTCAAACTCTTGACATTTCTCTTTAGATACTTTACCACATCCACGTTACTATCACTGTATTTTACACCCTCAAATTTTTGACATGAAACACTAAGGGTATTGTAGGATCGTTTTCAGACCCGAACGAGTCGATCAGAAGAGTTTATCTCTAAACGAAAGGCGGAAACAGACATGTAGAGTTCAATTTAGCTAGATTTACTCTTTAAACTGTTGTATGATTGATTTCGTAACGTTTTACAACCTGACAACACTTCGGCAGCACTTCGTTGCATAAGCCGGAAAGTTACAAATGATGAAAGTTTGAAAGCTATATATAGGTAATGACCCTTCCGTTTGAAACTCTTCAAACGGACAGGACACTTCAAACTAAACCCTTTTCAAACTTTCAACTTCAAACTAAATCCTTTTCAAACTTTCAGCTTCAAACTTTCAGCTTCAAGTATAGTAAATCGAGACTCGATATAAGACGAAGACGACAAATGCATGAACCAACAGACTCCCCCTCAGATGTTGACGAGTCTTAAGTGTCGAGTCTTCGCATCTTCAGTCTTTATCAGTCTTTTCGAACTCTCCAAAGATTCTCCATTGAAAGCATCCTCAATCAATCTCTTACTCTTTCTCGAAATCTTCAGGATCTGAATCTGGCTCTACTATCTTCAGACTCCCTCTCGATGTCTTCAGACTCCCCCTTTCGCTAAACCGGGATCATAGTCTGGAATTCTTAAAATCATGATCATGTCCTGGCTCGCATCCTGCTCTGGATCGAAATCTGGTCAACCTGCGTAAACTCTACCCAAAAGTAAATTTCCAAAATTTTTATCCTGACAGATTTAGAAATTACAGGTAGATTTCTTTCAACAACACCATTTATAAACTCTGAAGACTTACTTTTTTCAAAATTAATATTCTTCATTTCAAAGATTATTTCTCCCAAACCTGTTGTTCATCATGTTTAGCACTCGGAATTTTGAAATTTAGCTCTTCAATATCAGTTATCGAATTTTTTTTTGGGATTTTTCAAAATTTATGCTAAAACACACCAAAAATCTTTTTGAATTTTTGAATAAAAGTAAATGCAGAAACGAAATATTTACAGACAATATTTTGTGAGTTCGTGCAAGAGGATCATATCAGTTTTTGAGACATATCACCAACACCGTTAAGCTTGATTACATTTCAAGTTATAAACAATTTACCTAGATTGTTAGTATATTGGTCCACTTAAATTTTCACACAAATTTCAATTGATTCGAGATACGATATTAACGTTTTAAAAACTTGAACTTAATTGAGTATCACTCCACTTGAATATACTCCCGTATCCAGATCCCAATGTTCAGTCTTACAGGTGAGTATACCACAAATGATATCTGTAAGTGCGAGGGCCGTGAGAGCTCAGGTCGATACTTCTGTATACCCAGAGAGATGACGGCTTCGATTTTTGGTGGGTCCCCTTTAGAGGATCTTTTGATTACAACAACAACGACTATCAATTTTATTGTTTCATCAGCTTGCTGAGGGCGAGCTTATATCTCAAAGCTTTTTGCAGAAAGTATTATTCGGGGACTAGGTCAGTATTTCCATACAACAGAAGTCCCGGAATAATACCCCAGATATCACTGAGTATAAAGACCTAGTATCTCAGAAAGAGGGACCTTTCAAATAAGATTTTGGGGGTTACCCATATATCCAAGAATAGTTACCCATGAATTAAGCAAGATTGAATTTAGGTTTATATCTCAATTCAATTTACTAAATGTATAAAAATCTACCGACACATCCGCGGTAAGATTGTTTATCACATTTAAGCATTTCATATCTTTAGCGTGTTGTGATAGTCCACTGATGTACTATCATTTCCTCTTTTATGCAACAAAAACTCATTTTTCAGTTTTATCATGTTTTTGTCTTTTTCAAATTTTCTGATGTTTTTGGATTTTCTAAAAATTCTTACTCCCCCTAAAATTCAAATACATCTAATGAAAATTGAAAACAAACTGTACAGAACATGACAACTGATATCGAATCGTTTCAATTCTCCATCCGTTTGGCTTAAACAATCAGTACTCCCCCTCACAACAAACTATTTTCCCATAATGATTTCAAAACACTTAAGTTTGTTTTAATCAGAATGGTTTTTCCGGAAAATAAGTTTTGTTGATTTTACCACTTGTAAAATTTTGGGGATCAAATCATCACATTGTTTTACCAATCTTTTGAATGATAGTTAACTCAAGTTCAATTTAATGACCTTGATTTAACCACTTGTAAGATCAACCAAGATCAAATTCTGAACCGCTTATAACAGTCACAAACATACAACTCAAACCTGTTTTTCAACCAATTACCATCTGTTGGTTGAATTCTCAAGGTGCCGATTCCTACTCCACGCTTACAAACCTAGGAGTTCCGGCAAGTCCTGCTTTTCAAAAACACATTTTCAAACATGATAAAGAATGATGCCGATTCATGATCCACAATTACCAACTTGGGATCTCCGGCAAGTCAGGTTTTTATTCTTTGAAAAATATATCCACCCAAGCCTGACCTTCCTTGGGTGTAACAACAACTTCTTCATCTTTTCTTTCAACAGATTTGTGAACACGTCGTTTAGAAGCATAAAAGTCTTTGACACTTTTTGCCTTACCATTGACCATTTGTCCAAAGATACGTTTCACATTTCCGTTGAAAGTCTTTTCAACATCAAATTTCTTCTTGTCAGAATAAAATTGATTTGAAATTTCAACTTTTCCAACTTTCTTCATAAAATTTTCAGCACACAACGGTGGAAAATTTTCATCGTTTATAGTTGGAACTGATCTTTCAACTTTTTTCTCAACACGTGGCTCCTCTGATTTTGTGGAATCAGATTCATCACCAGACTTGTTACCTGAACCTTTCACAACCCATTTTTGATTTATTACATTTTCTTTTCTTTTCTTTTCAAAGCACTCTTTGAACATTCTCCCTTTTCAAAGATTGAATTTTCAAAGCCTGTAAATTTTCGTGTTGAAAGTTCAGTGTTATCGACAACTTTCTCTTTCAATTTACCAGAGACTTCCTGTTTTGGTTTGAATGTTTTCGGACAATTCTTAGCAACATGACCAGCAATCTTGCACTGAAAATAGGTTCTGGTTTCTATCTTCTTCTGAACAACATTCTTCTTCAACGCTTCTTGCTTCTTGGCAAGAAATTCCTGATTTGTCTGCTTTCTGAATGATTGTTCTTTCTCAGCTTCTGTTGTTTTCACTGAAACAAACACAGTTTTTGGTTTATAAACTTTTTCATTTTTATAGTTTTTCGGTGGAACAAAACCAAGACCTTTCTTTTTGAAATTACGATTATGGTTTGATTTCTTTTGGAAATTATAACCACAATTGTAACCCATTTTCTTGTTAATTCTTTGTTGATCGCTTGAAGTGTATTGTTTAGGTTTTCCGGAAAGATTTAAATCTTTTATTTCAGAAATATTAATTTCTGTGATTTTGAAAACCTTTTGAATCATTTCAAATTTGACACTTCTTATTGGAAAAGCATCATCAGAATATAATTTGTCAGAATCTTTCAAAGTATATGCCACTTTGAATGATTCATCATGCAAATTAGATTTTGATAACAAAAATTGTTTGTCATAAACCCGTTTGTCCTGTTTGACTGTTGACTTTGACGTGTCGAACTCAGATTTTGACTCGGGTTTGAACTCCATGTTTGACTCCTCACTGTCGTCTTTATCTAACACCTGATCGACCACACTTTTTATCAACTTTGACTCATGATCAGTGTCGGATGACGTGTATGTAACATCAATATTTTCTGGCAAGTTATCCGATGGCCCAGACTCCCATTTTAAGTTTATTGCTTTTTCGACTCTCTCAGAATTTGGATTTCGAGGTGAATATCCATTTTCGACCGGGGGCGGACATCTATTGTAGACCACACTTGATTTCTTACCAGAAGTCTTCACCTTTTATTCGTCTTTTGTCACAGATTTATTTTCTTCGGACGTCTTCTCTTCTTCAAACGTCTTCAAATTCTCCACAACCGGATAAATCCTGTCAACAACAAAAGTAGAACATGAGTAACTTTCTAATAACTTTTTAACTTTGTCAGTTTCTATCTTTTGTGTTGCTAACTCCAACTCCAGATAAGCACATTTCTTTATATGAAAATTTGCATCATCAAGCTGTCTCAGGTACGCTATCTTCAATGTATTCATTGCCACAGCTTGTTCACCATTTGAATCAGTATATTTGTTGATTTCTCTGTTCATTGTATCATATGATTCTTTCAATCTGTTTATGTTGTTGAGCAACTCATTGTTCTGCTTGATTAAAGAATCACAATTCATGCACTTTTCAGGAACTTTGACAGGTTCTGCATCAATTTTGACTTCAAATTCAGGAATCTCTTTGGATGTTCTGTTTGATCGTAAGAATTCAGCTCTTCTCTTTTTCTCAGCTACAGCTTCAACTTTTAATCTCTCTTCCTCTTCTTCCTTTTCTTCAAGCTTTCTTCGTCTTGCTTTAGCAGCTTCTATGACTTTTCTGCTTCTTTCTGCACATTTCAAATCATAAGCGTTAGCAATGAAAGCATGAGCATTGAAAAGGTTGTTGGACATCTCTTTGGCCATGAGATCTTGATCTGGGCAAAAATCGTCCCAACAGAAACCTTCAGCCAACTTTTCATCATCTTGCTCTGCCAAACACACTTTGCTGTTTGATGGAAGATATTTATCCCATGTAAAATTTTCATATTTGCCTAGACATGCTCTTTTTGAACCCTTAATTACGTCTCTCCCGTGAGCAGTTTGTGCCTGATGCTGTGCTGGTGGTGTGACTTGATGATAAATCGCCTTTTTGTGATAATCGTTGTTTCCAAAAGGATTCTGGGCACCAGTAGCTTCACGATTTTTGCACTCCCTCTTGAAATGTCCCTTTTCCCTGCAACGAAAACACATAACTTTAGATTTATCAAAGCCTAAAGTTGAAATATTTGCATCACGAAAATCATCTCTTCCCGTGATTTGTTTAAACTTCTCAGCTCGTCGCATCAATGTCCATCAATTCCATTTCCTCAGCATCAATTTGATCGTAATCCTCTTTAGTGAGCATTGGATTACCGATCTTTCCGGCCACAAAACTACTATAAGACTCAAGAACCATTCCTAACAAAGACATTTGATTTTTAGCCATCTCTTCAGTGTAATCTTGATCATTTTCAATACTAAGAACAATATTGCACTGAAGTTTTCTTCCATTCTTTGTTACAGAAATATTTGGATCGAATGATGAAAATCTTGAGCTGCTTGATCCCTGGGAAGATTTCTTTTCAGAGTGGGGCAACCATAGTCGGGCAAAGCAGACTCAACTCCTCAAACCTATCAGTATATGCCCTGTGTTCGCCACTATCTTGCTTCAAATCATCAAACTCTTTCTCCAACGCTCGTTGCTCATGACGAGGACAAAACTCCCTTATCACAAGAGCTCTCAGTTCAGCCCATGTCTGTGCTAGAGCGACGTCTGCACCACGGTCTCTCATTACCCCATTCCACCATGTAAGAGCCCTCTTTTGAAACACGCTTGAAGAAAACTCGACCTTGCGATTATCCGGACACTGCACGTGGCGAAAAGTATTCTCGATGCTCTCGAACCATTGAAGAAGCCCAGTTGCTCCCTCAGAACCACTAAACTTGAGTGGTTTAGCCGAGTTAAAGTTCTTGAAATTGCATGTACCATTGTTGTTGTTGTTGGCCTGGTTCCATTGAGCAAAGAGATTTGGGAATTGAGCAGCCATCTGCTGTGCAATAATTTCTGCCAGCTCGGCAGTTGCTATCTGGTGTTCGCGTCGAGGAGGCATTCTAAAAGAGGAAAACATGAAAGGAAACGAGTGAGATGATTGGATGAAGAGAATGAGATGAAACAGAATCAACAAAAGCAAAGATGGTGGTTACGCATCGCAAAGCAAACAAGCGACACGAAATGTCTAGTCAAAGTAAGTGGGTCAAAAATAATGTACCGCGAAGACGTGTTTGCCTATAAGTGAACACTCACCCCAAGAGTTCCTAGGTAAGAATGACTGGTCCGATTATGTGGATTTGTACGAACACTCTAGCCTTAAACAGAAAACTCAGGGTACAGGCATTCACTCTTCCAGCTCGCACGTGTTCACACTATTAAAACCCGAAAACCCTGACGAGATTTTGAAAATTCAAAGGGGTTCAAAACCATATAACAGAGGGTTCAAAACCTAGTAATCAATCATCCTAGAACAGATGATTAATTTTCAAAGCGGATTCGAAATCGAAATTCTCTTTGTGGTTATCACGTAAGGATAGGTGATGTGCATGTTTTAAAATCTAAACACAAGGTAACTTGTGTTAGGGTCCTAGAAAGTTATAGTCTAGGTCAAAGCATTACTAATAACCTAATTCCCTATAACCATTGGCTCTGATACCAACTCTTCTATCACACCCCGGCCGCGTATAACATGCAACCGCGGCGGAAACGCCGGGGAGTGTTGGGACAGAATTAGTTGTTTCATAACCATGGAAATTAAAGTTACATTTTTATTTATCAAACAGAAGTGTTACATTGTCTTAAACAGGAAACAAAGAGTTCATAACATAATTATACTAGTCTATCTTCATTTTTAGTCTCTAAGGCACAGGTCCGCCCTAGTGTCATGATCATCATCCTATGGAATAGCTCCTGAAAACACATGTGAAAGTAGGTACGTCAGCATAAAAATGCTTGTGAGATACATAGGTTTTGTGAAAATGGGATTCATGACTTGAGTTTAAAGAAATGTTTAATAACAGTCAGTCATGAACCTTCTAATTTGTCTTGCTTTGTAAACCTTTTGAAAAACGATAATAACAGATGATATGTATAGATAAGTGTAAGGTTAAACGAGTAACCAAGTAAAATGAGTTGAATAAGATAAGTTGTTTGTAAAAATAATGTCTTGTGAAGAGTATGTTATTTGTGTAAAATGCAATGTGTCTAAACTGAAATGAATTAGATAACGCTACGATATGTAATATTATACAAGCATTTATATATAGGAAGTACCAGCGGCGTATCCACCATGTTTGTATCATATTACATACGCCACGTTACTCCAACCATTTACCCAAACCAACCACTATGTAAATTGTTCATGTACAAATCAGTTGTCAAGTGTTATTGTGTAAACCATATCGAAATGTCTATGTTCAATGTAAACCACCAAGTATGTATATCAATGTCAAAATGTTTATGTTTAATGTAGATCATGTAATGTGTACCCAAAATATATCTTGTATGGTAAGTGAGATGTATCAACTATACCATATGTAAAATGCACAAAACAAGGAGTTGAAGTAAAACATGGTTTAAATCAACGTTATGTTTTGTGGAACAATGCATGCTCTACTGATATTAACATTTATGCGGTATTGTGAAATATGCATACATTCAAGCCTTGAGACTGTGGCGATAAACCCTTAAACAAATTAAAGGTTTATCTAAGTTATGTATATCGAATTCGGTCATTCCTTCCAATCCAAACAACCAAGGATTTCAGGAATGGGAGTTGTCAATTCCTATGGTACCACTACCTACTAACGAATGGCGTAGCTAATGTTAATGAATGTATTGTTCCATGTTAAACAAACCAAATGTTATACCAAAATGAAGTCATGTGATGTAAACAATTGTACTAAGTATGCACACAATGGGCATAAATAGCATGAAATGTAATGTGAAACAATGTACTAAGTATGCACACAATGGGCATACATAGCATGGAATGTAATGTAAAGAAATGTACTAAGTACGCACACAATGGGCATACATAGCATGAAATGTAATGTAAAGCAATGTACTAAGTACGCACACAATGGGCATACATAGCATGAAATGTAATGTAAAGCAATGTACTAAGTACGCACACAATGGGCATACATAGCATGAAATGTAATGTAAAGCAATGTACTAAGTACGCACACAATGGGCATACATAGCATGAAATGTAATGAAATCATGTACTATAATGTACTAACGAACATAGCCGGTATATGATGTGAAAACATGGAAAGCATGAAAGTAACAAGTAGGCACATGTGTCTCACCCCAAAACAGTTTAGAAAACAGTAAAAGATAGGGTTTAATGTACTCACCTGAGATTGCTTTGAATTCCTTGTGTAATAATCACACAATGCTAGAGATCACGGAATATCAAACGGCACCTAATAGGTAGCTATATCAATATACCGGACCAAATCGGAAGGATCGGATAGTATGCGGGTTCGTAAACCAAACGAGTATGGAGACTCATGAAATTTGGTTTAACAAAGCCTACATACTAAAATGAAACCTAACCTAAGTGCTTATGATCCATTACGACCCGTTTAGGTAGCTTATGCTACCTTAACGCGTCGTTCGTGTAGAACGCGTTTGGAACGCCTATCATCGTGGCCATAAGGTATAACCTCGGAAGGTTATAGCTATGGTCACCAAATGTGTTTGGTCGGATCCTAATGATCGACCAAATGGGTCGGGTTTGAAAGTATAAGCGATTGTTTAGATCGCTTACCTTACGACCCTATATATGCACTAAACTAAAAGTGACGAGCTAAG
Source organism: Helianthus annuus (assembly GCF_002127325.2). Lineage (NCBI taxonomy): Eukaryota > Viridiplantae > Streptophyta > Magnoliopsida > Asterales > Asteraceae > Helianthus > Helianthus annuus. Next base: position 36,267,006 of record NC_035439.2, on the reverse strand, counting down.
CATGTTTGGACATGCTTAACTAAGTTTAGAAAACTGGTTTGGCATCAAAACAAACAGCTTTGATGCTCACGAGTAGTTTGGTTACAAAATACGCAAGAATGCGCATTTTGGCCGAAACTACGACTCGTCACTGAGCCTAGATAACGTGGTAATCAGTAGGTATAGTCACTACGGACTCTAACCATCGTGATCACGCTCACGTTATGAAGTTCCATGAAGGGTCCTCGAATGCTAATCTAGATCAAAACGGCTCAGGTATGAAACAAAGGTTCCAACTTAGAGCTTAGATCAGATTTTTGTGGGTTTTAACAAGAATGGGGGTGGGGTATTTATAGTATTTCCCGAACCGTTAGGATCGTTTCGTGAAAAACGTGATCGAATCTCGTGCGTACACTTGTCGAAAAGTTGTGGTTACTGAAAATGACCCTTAGTGAGCTGAACGGGCAAGTGAAATCATGTGGATGTGGTTTAATCAGCTGAAATTTGCTGACTAATTGATCTTATCTGATCTGTATGTCTGACGCGGCCCGCGTAAGGATTGCCTCCAGGCTTACGCGCCCCGCCTGACCTTGTCTGATCTGCACCACTTGCAGAATTTACAATTTAGGTCCCTGTCGCGTATTTAAGCCATTTTCAGCACTTCTAAGGCCCGTAAAGCCAACTTTAAGGCCCTAAAATGATTCCTAAACATTGTGGACATGAAACATGCTAAAAAATATGTCGGGTGTTGGTTCGTTTGGCCGTACGAATGCGATGTTCGCTTAATTACGACGGAATGCGCATAAGCGCGAGAAACGATCCAAATGACGCGACGAATGGATTTTTCTCATGCCAAACACTAAGGCATAATATGAGGATGCTTACATAAATTTTTGGATGTCCGGATGTATTCAGAACGTAAGTTATGCGCGAAAGTGCAAACTTGTGCACTTTTTGGCACTTTTAGCCCCTGAATGATCCAAAAGTTTGTTTTAGCATACCAAACCCCTCAAAGCCTATTTCTAAGCTATGTAAAGGATATTTATGGTATGTTTAACTTATGGACATGCTCCGGAATGTTTGTTACAGTTCAAATTGGCATACTTTCACAGTTTGTCAAGTTTAGTCCCTGTAAGCGAATTAACTTGTTTTTGCCATACCAAAGCCTTTAAAACTTATTTCTAAGTTATGTAAAGGTTATTTAAGGTTTGTTGAGTATATGTTGAGGTTCCGGAGTATTTGTCGCATTAAACTGAGTACGTTTACGCACCAGTTTGCGTATAATTCTCTAGAAAGCGATGTAGAGTTTAAAATTGAACAAAAGTCAAAACATGAAAAATGTAAAACACAACCAAACAAACATTGGGATCAAAAAACATTGTTTTATTGATAACTGAACTGTTCATAATAATTACAAGCACAAATGTTACAGTCTCCCCTACTTGTGGAAATTTCGTCCCGAAATTTATTTAGAGGAAACTTGTGGAAAAAGATGCGGATACTTTGCCTTCATTTGATCTTCGCGTTCCCAAGTAAACTCGGGTCCACGTTTAGATTCCCATCGAACCTTGACCAAAGGAATGCGCTTGCGTTTAAGCCACTTGACTTCACGTTCCATGATTTCCACTGGTTTCTCAACAAATTTCAGTGTTTTATCAACACGAATTTCATCGAGCGGTATGTGGAGGTTCTCATCAGCTAAACACCTCTTGAGATTGGACACGTGAAAGGTTGGATGAACATTTCCAAGTTCAGGAGGTAACTCAAGTCTGTAGGCTACCTTACCGATTCTTTCGACGATCTTGAATGGTCCAACGTATCTAGGTGCAAGTTTTCCTTTCTTTCCGAATCTGATCACACCTTTCCAAGGTGAGACCTTAAGTAATACCCGATCACCGCCTTGAAAATCCAAGGGCTTGCGTTTTAGGTCCACGTAACTCTTTTGACGGCTTCTAGCTGTCTGAAGGTTATCCCGAACTTTCTTAACCTTATCTGTTGTCTCTAAAATGAGGGCAGGTCCAGTAAGCTGAGCCTCGCCGATCTCATTCCAGCAGACTGGTGAACGACATTTTCGACCATAGAGAGCCTTGAAAGGAGCCATGTTGATGCTGGTGTGATAACTGTTGTTGTAGGAGAATTCAATCAACGGAAGATGTGAATCCCAACTACCACCAAAATCGATCACACAAGCTCTAAGCATATCCTCCAGTGTCTGGATTGTTCTTTCAGATTGACCATCCGTTTGCGGATGATAGGCTGTGCTCAGATTAAGTTGGGACCCCATAGCAGATTGCATGGTTCTCCAAAAATGAGAAGTGAAATGAGCATCTCTGTCAGAAATGATGTTCAAAGGAACACCATGTCGAGCTACAATTTCATCAACGTAGATTTGAGCAAGTTTGTCAACCGAAAAATCCTCACGGATTGGCAAGAAATGCGTTGATTTAGTAAGACGATCAACAACTACCCAGATGGCATCGTGACCTTTCTTTGTGCGCGGGAGTTTGGTAATGAGATCCATGGTAATGTTTTCCCATTTCCAAACTGGGATCTCTGGTTGCTCCAATAATCCAGAAGGACGCTGGTGTTCAGCCTTGACCTTAAGACAAGTAAGGCATTTTGATACATATAAGGCAATGTCTTTCTTCATACCAGGCCACCAATACTGAATACGAAGATCCTTATACATCTTATCTGAGACAGGATGAATAGAATAATGAGACTTATGGGCTTCATCCATAAGCAAGGTACGAAGATTATCTTGGCTCGGGACCCACAAACGGTCCATGAAGTAATACGATCCATTGTCCTTCAGTTCTAGAGCAGGAGTTATGTGATAAGGAAATTCCTTATCCATCAAACCTTGTGAAACACAAGCTTGTTGAACCTGAGAAATACGGGCTTGGATATCGGATTGAGCTTGAATAACATATTGGACACGAACACAATGAAGCTTAGTATGTTCCTTGCGACTCAAAGCATCGGCTACGACATTCGCCTTACCAGGATGGTAGCGAATCTCGCAGTCGTAGTCGTTTAGAAGTTCAACCCAACGTCGCTGTCTCATGTTGAGTTCTTTCTGATTGAAGATATGCTGGAGACTTTTGTGGTCTGTGAAAACCACACATTTTGTACCGTACAAATAGTGTCTCCAGATTTTAAGAGCGAAGACAACTGCACCCAACTCAAGATCATGAGTGGTGTAGTTCTTCTCATGTATCTTCAACTGTCTCGATGCGTATGCTATGACTTTGTTTCTTTGCATCAGAACGCAGCCAAGACCTAATTTAGATGCATCGCAATAAACGACGAAATCATCATTGCCCTCAGGCAATGTTAGGACAGGCGCGTCGCAAAGCTTTTGTTTCAAAGTCAGAAACGCTTCCTCTTGTTTGACTCCCCAATCAAATGGCTTGTTCTTCTGAGTTAGAGCAGTTAGAGGAACTGCAATCTTTGAGAAGTTCTCAATGAAGCGGCGGTAATAACCCGCTAGACCAAGAAAAGAACGAACTTCAGTAGGAGTAGTAGGTGTATCCCAATCCTTGATCGCGCTGATCTTGGAGGGATCTACATGAATACCTTGTTCGTTGACAATGTGTCCTAAGAATTGAACTTCTTTAAGCCAGAATTCACACTTGGAGAATTTGGCGAAAAGTTGCTCTTTCTTTAGGAGTTCCAAAGTAAGACGAAGATGTTGCTCATGATCAGCTCGCGTCTTAGAATATATTAAAATGTCACCAATGAAAATGATGATGAACTTATCCAAATAAGGTTTGCAGACCCTATTCATTAAGTCCATGAAAACAGCAGGAGCATTAGTCAAACCGAATGGCATGACTGTGAACTCGTAATGCCCATAACGAGTACGGAACGCTGTCTTGGGAATGTCTTCTTCATGCACACGAAGCTGATGATATCCAAATCGCAGATCAATCTTTGAAAAATAAGAAGCGCCTTGCAATTGATCAAAGAGATCATCAATGCGAGGTAGGGGATATCGATTCTTGATGGTGAGCTTGTTAAGCTCACGATAATCGATACACATCCTAAAAGATCCATCCTTTTTCTTGACAAAAAGAACGGGAGCACCCCAAGGTGAAAAGCTAGGACGGATAAAACCTTTGTCGGAGAGCTCCTGAAGCTGCTTAGATAATTCTTGCATCTCAGACGGTGCAAGACGGTATGGAGCTCTGGCAATGGGATTTGCACCAGGTACGAGATCAATACGGAACTCGACTTGGCGTGCTGGAGGTAGACCAGGTAACTCTTCAGGAAAAACTTCAGAATAATCCCGAACGACAGGAATATCTGAAATAGACTTACCCTTGCCTTCATCTGCTGTAACATGTGCTAAGAAAGCCACATATTTCTTCCGTAGATACTTCCGTGCTTTAAAACAAGACATGAGTCTGAGACCACCGGCAGGCTTCTCACCACGAACCTGTAGGATCTCGCCTGTCGACAGCGGCACACGAACAATCTTCTCAGAACAAACTATCTCTGCACGATGCTTAGATAACCAATCCATACCCACAATAACGTCGAAGCTTCCAAGTTGCATTGGCGTGAGGTCAATAGGAAAAATATGGTCGTTAAGGTTCAACTGGCAGTTGCGGAGAACAGAATCAAGAACAATGGGTTCACCATTAGCAACCTCTACTGTCAAAGGTTTACCTAGTTTCGTTCTAGACACGCGAAGCATTGGCTCAAAAGACAATGACACAAAACTCTTGTCGGCACCCGAATAAAAAAGAACAGATGCAGGCTGATTATTAATAAAGAACGTACTGTTCACCACTTCATTGTCTCCTTGTGCCTCTTGAGCATTCATGTTGAAGACTCGCCCTCGAGCCTGAGCCTGATTCTGATTCTGGTTCTGGTTTGCTAGCCTTGGGCACCGGTTTCTTTAGTGGGTCAGATCCCCACAGTTATAACAAGCACTTGGTAGGTAGTTTGGTCGTGCAGCCTGACCCTGTTGCTGAGCAGGAGGCTGAGCAACTTGTTGAGCAGGGTTCTGAACTGCACGATTTTGAGCAAACCGATAAACATCGGCAAGATAACCTGACTTCCCACAGTTAGTACAGAAACGGCACTGATGCTGTGGCTGATGGTGGCTGTTGCATCTATTGCACAAAGGTGCGTTCCCTGAATAGGGCTTCTTTGCTGGAGGCTGTGCGGGTTGGTTAGGAGCTGCGTGGTTAACCTGAGTAGTGACCGCAAAATTTTGGGAAGCCTTACGCTTCCTTGACCCCCTTGAGGAACCAGAATCCTTTCCCTTCTTGTTTTGAACTTTCTTGCTATCTTCCTTGTCAGACGACTGTTTCTTGCCCTTGTCACCCTTCCTGTGTAGTTTATTCTTCCGAATCTGTGACTCAGTCAGTGTCGCTGATAACTCGATTGCCTGACGGAGTGTGGTAGGGTTGCTACCAGTAATAATGTCTTGTACCGAGTCAGGCAGGCCGTCGATGTACCTTTCGATGGCCTTGTCGAGTGGGGCAACCATAGTCGGGCAAAGCAGACTCAACTCCTCAAACCTATCAGTATATGCCCTGTGTTCGCCACTATCTTGGTTCAAATCATCAAACTCTTTCTCCAACGCTCGTTGCTCATGACGAGGATAAAACTCCCTCATCATAAGAGCTCTCAGTTCAGCCCATGTATGTGCTAGAGCGACGTCTGCACCACGGTCTCTCATTACCCCATTCCACCATGTAAGAGCCCTCTTTTGAAACACGCTTGAAGAAAACTCGACCTTGCGATTATCCGGACACTGCACGTGGCGAAAAGTATTCTCGATGCTCTCGAACCATTGAAAAAGCCCAGTTGCTCCCTCAGAACCACTAAACTTGAGTGGTTTAGCCGAGTTAAAGTTCTTGAAATTGCATGTACCATTGTTGTTGTTGTTGGCCTGGTTCCATTGAGCAAAGAGATTTGGGAATGGAGCAGCCATCTGCTGCGCAATAATTTCTGCCAGCTCGACAGTTGCTATCTGGTGTTCGCGTCGAGGAGGCATTCAAAAAGAGGAAAACATGAAAGGAAACGAGTGAGATGATTGGATGAAGAGAATGAGATGAAACAGAATCAACAAAAGCAAAGATGGTGGTTAGGCATCGCAAAGCAAACAAGCGACACGAAATGTCTAGTCAAAGTAAGTGGGTCAAAAATAATGTATCGCGAAGACATGTTTGCCTATAAGTGAACACTCACCCCAAGAGTTCCCAGGTAAGAGTGACTGGTCCAATTATGTGGATTTGTACGAACACTCTAGCCTTAGACAGAAAACTCAGGGTACAGGCATTCACTCTTCCAGCTCGCACGTGTTCACACTTTTAAAACCCAAAAACCTTGACGAGATTTTGAAAATTCAAAGGGGTTCAAAACCATATAACAGAGGGTTCAAAACCTAGTAATCAATCATCCTAGAACAGATGATTAATTTTCAAAGCGGATTCGGAATCGAAATTCTCTTTGTGGTTATCACCTAAGGATAGGTGATGTGCATGTTTTAAAATCTAAACACAAGGTAACTTGTGTTAGGGTCCTAGAAAGTTATAGTCTAGGTCAAAGCATTACTAATAACCTAATTCCCTATAACCATTGGCTCTGATACCAACTCTTCTGTCACACCCCAGCCGCGTATAACATGCAACCGCGGCGGAAACGCCGGGGAGTGTTGGGACAGAATTAATTGTTTCATAACCATGGAAATTAAAGTTACATTTTTATTTATCAAACAGAAGTGTTACATTGTCTTAAACAGGAAACAGAGAGTTCATAACATAATTATACTAGTCTATCTTCATTTTTAGTCTCTAAGGCACAGGTCCGCCCTAGTGTCATGATCATCATCCTATGGAATAGCTCCTGAAAACACATGTGAAAGTAGGTACGTCAGCATAAAAATTCCTGTGAGATACATAGGTTTTGTGAAAATGGGATTCATGACTTGAGTTTAAAGAAATGTTTAATAACAGTCAGTCATGAACCTTGTAATTTGTCTTGCTTTGTAAACCTTTTGAAAAACGATAATAACAGATGATATGTATAGATAAGCGTAAGGTTAAACGACTAACCAAGTAAAATGAGTTGAATAAGATAAGTTGTTTGTAAAAATAATGTCTTGTGAAGAGTATGTTATTTGTGTAAAATGTAATGTGTCTAAACTGAAATGACTTAGATAACGCTACGATATGTAATATTATACAAGCATTTATATATAGGAAGTACCAGCGGCGTATCCACCATGTTTGTATCATATTACATACGCCACGTTACTCCAACCATTTACCCAAACCAACCACTATGTAAATTGTTCATGTACAAATCAGTTGTCAAGTGTTATTGTGTAAACCATATCGAAATGTCTATGTTCAATGTAAACCACCAAGTATGTATATCAATGTCAAAATGTTTATGTTTAATGTAGATCATGTAATGTGTACCCAAAATATATCTTGTATGGTAAGTGAGATGTATTAACTGTACCATATGTAAAATGCACAAAACAAGGAGTTGAAGTAAAACATGGTTTAAATCAACGTTATGTTTTGTGGAACAATGCATGCTCTACTGATATTAACATTTATGCGGTATTGTGAAATATACATACATTCAAGCCTTGAGACTTTGGCGATAAACCCTTAAACAAATTAAAGGTTTATCTCAGTTATGTATATCGAATTCGGTCATTCCTTCCAATCCAAACAACCCAGGATTTCAGGAACGGGAGTTGTCAATTCCTATGGTACCACTACCTACTAACGAATGGCGTAGCTAATGTTAATGAATGTATTGTTCCATGTTAAACAAACCAAATGTTATACCAAAATGAAGTCATGTGATGTAAACAATTGTACTAAGTATGCACACAATGGGCATAAATAGCATGAAATGTAATGTGAAACAATGTACTAAGTACGCACACAACGGGCATACATAGCATGGAATGTAATGTAAAGAAATGTACTAAGTACGCACACAATGGGCATACATAGCATGAAATGTAATGTAAAGCAATGTACTAAGTACGCACACAATGGGCATACATAGCATGAAATGTAATGTAAAGCAATGTACTAAGTACGCACACAATGGGCATACATAGCATGAAATGTAATGTAAAGCAATGTACTAAGTACGCACACAATGGGCATACATAGCATGAAATGTAATGAAATCATGTACTATAATGTACTAACGAACATAGCCGGTATATGATGTGAAAACATGGAAAGCATGAAAGTAACAAGTAGGCACATGTGTCTCACCCCAAAACAGTTTAGAAAACAGTAGAAGATGGGGTTCAATGTACTCACCTGAGATTGCTTTGAATTCCTTGTGTAATAATCACACAATGCTAGAGATCACGGGATATCAAACAGCACCTAATAGGTAGCTATATCAATATACCGGACCAAATCGGAAGGATCAGATAGTATGCGGGTTCGTAAACCAAACGAGTATGGAGACTCATGAAATATGGTTTAACAAAGCCTACATACTAAAATGAAACCTAACCTAAGTGCTTATGATCCATTACGACCCGTTTAGGTAGCTTATGCTACCTTAACGCGTCGTTCGTGTAGAACGCGTTTGGAACGCCTATCATCGTGGCCATAAGGTATAACCTCGGAAGGTTATAGCTATGGTCACCTAATGTGTTTGGTCGGATCCTATTGATCGACCAAATGGGTCGGGTTCGAAAGTATAAGCGATTGTTTAGATCGCTTACCTTACGACCCTATATATGCACTAAACTAAAAGTGACGAGCTAAGCATGTTAGGACATGCTTAACTAAGTTTAGAAAACAGGTTTGGCATCAAAACAAACGGCTTTGATGCTCACGAGTAGTTTGGTTACAAAATACGCAAGAATGCGCATTTTGTCCGAAACTACGACTCGTCACTGAGCCTAGATAACGTGGTCATCAGTAGGTATAGTCACTACGGACTATAACCATCGTGATCACGCTCACGTTATGAAGTTCCATGAACTTCGTGTTGACCAAAGGCTGGTCACACAGAAAGTCAAACAAAACTTTGACTTTCGGACTCGAAAAGCGAATAAAAGAACGAAAGAACACTTACGAAGGGTCCTCGAATGCTAATCTAGATCAAAATGGCTCAGGTATGAAACAAAGGTTCCAACTTAGAGCTTAGATCAGATTTTTGTAGGTTTTAACAAGAATGGGGGTGGGGTATTTATAGTATTTCCCGAACCGTTAGGATCGTTTCTTGAAAAACGTGATCGAATCTCGTGCGTACACTTGTCGAAAAGTTGTGGTTACTGAAAATGACCCTTAGTGAGTTGAAAGGGTAAGTGAAATCATGTGGTTGTGGTTTAATCAGCTGAAATTTGCTGACTAATTGATCTTATCTGATTTGTATGTCTGACGCGGCCCGCGTAAGGATTGCATCCAGGCCTACGCGCCCCGCCTGACCTTGTCTGATCTGCACCACTTGCAGAATTTACAGTTTAGGTCCCTGTCGCGTATTTAAGCCATTTTCAGCACTTCTAAGGCCCGTAAAGCCAACTTTAAGGCCCTAAAATGATGCCTAAACATTGTGGACATGAAACATGCTAAAAAATATGTCGGGTGTTGGTTCGTTTGGCCGTACGAACGCGATGTTCGCTTAATTACGACGGAATGCGCATAAGCGCGAAAAACTTTTCTCATGCCAAACACTAAGGCATAATATAAGGATGCTTACATAAATTTTTGGATGTCCGGATGTATTCAGAACGTAAGTTATGCGCGAAAGTGCAAACTTGTGCACTTTTTGACACTTTTAGCCCCTGAATGATCCAAAAGTTTGTTTTAGTATACCAAACCCCTCAAAGCCTATTTCTAAGCTATGTAAAGGATATTTATGGTATGTTTAACTTATGGACATGCTCTGGAATGTTTGTTACAGTTCAAATTGGCATACTTTCACAGTTTGTCAAGTTTAGTCCCTGTAAGCGAATTAACTTGTTTTTGCCATACCAAAGCCTTCAAAACTTATTTCTAAGTTATGTAAAGGTTATTTAAGGTATGTTGAGTATATGTTGAGGTTCCGGAGTATTTGTCGCATTAAACTGAGTACGTTTACGCACCAGTTTGCGTATAATTCTCCAGAAAGCGATGTAGAGTTTAAAATTGAACAAAAGTCAAAACATGAAAAATGTAAAACACAACCAAACAAACATTGGGATCAAATAACATTGTTTTATTGATAACTGAACTGTTCATAATGATTACAAGCACAAATGTTACAATGTTTCATGTGGTAGCGCATCTGCAAGTTTTTCAATCAATTCGTCAGTATCTTTCTTAATACCAAGTTTTGTCATGTTTCTCACCAAGTTACAATATCTATCTATTATCTGCTTGGTGTTTTCAGTTTTCAAACCACGGAATAAATCGAATTCTTTCTTCATGAGAGACATCTTATTTTTAAGCATATCATCACTTCCAACAAATTTTGCTTCCAATTCCGTCCAGATTGAATAAGCAGTTCCATCATGTTGAAGCAGTATCAGGATATCTTCTTTTATCGCTTGCTGAAGCAGACTCACCATCAGTTTCTCATCTCGATATTTCTTTTTATCATCCGTACTCATTTCTCGAATTGTTTGCTGCACACCATTTGTAACGGGTCTAACATATGGCTCTTCAGTATGTTCCCATGCATCTAGGTGATAAGCTTCAACCCAATTTCCAAAACGTTCAGACCACACATTATAATCATCAATATCCATGAGTTTGGGCGGTTTCTGAGACGTCCCGGTTTCATTTTCAATCAAAGCATTTTGAGTCATTGAGATCGGGCTAGCAAAGGCGTTATAAAACTCGTTGTCCATGTTTCGGTATTTGAAATATCACAAACTTTGAATTTTCAAATGAGCTGGTAAACAAATCACCTTGAATCACCTTGTACAATAGTACTTGACAACAAACAAATAAACGATCAGTTTAAACGAACAGAATACGTAAAACGTGTGTTGATATAATCAATCTAAGACTTGTGTCTAAGATTCGTGGACTCGTTTCAATGTAACCCGCAAACTGAATGAATGAACTAAGATCAAATGTGCCACGAAATATGAGCTTCCAAATTGCAGCAAACAATGAAGTTCACTTGGGCTGGGCTTAGAAAAATTTGGGCCGAGATGTATGCTTATAGATATTGTGACTGTTGTTGATATATGAAGCCAGCAATATTAACTTTCAAAATTCTATGATTGGGCCTTTGTATGACTCACATGTAGCCTTTTTCAAACCGACGACAAACTTTATTCAAACTTCAATCTTATTGGGCCGAAAGATCTTGTAAAATGATTTGGCCGTTTAAACCATGAATCTAACAACAAAGACAATGTGATTGGACCGTATGCTTTGATGGCGCCTGACACACTTTTTGATTCCTTTTTGTGATTGGGATGTGACTATGAATTTAAGTCTTGAACAAATATTGTAATTAATTCCTTTTTGTGATTGGGCCGTGACTATGATTGGGCCGTGGCAATGAGTCTATTTTACTTGACAGATCACATGGCTAACAAACACCAATTCACGATGCAATTTTCATTGGGCCTCCACACAACCTAAAAATATGAGCTGATAACTTTTTGAATTTTGTTTGCACTAATGATGAGTGGCCGACAAACAACCTTGAAATAATATTTTGATTGAACCGATACAAAGGTAGACTGACAAACTAAAATCACATGCTATTTCTTGAACTAAGCACTCACATGCGACCGACTGACATCCTCAAATTCAATGTTACACACAACACAATGCACAATCATTTGAAATAATGAAACACTTTCAAATGGTAACCATGTTTCAAACGGTCATGTCATATTTCAAACGGAAGTGATTGCTTCAAACTATAGTTCAAACGGAATGGTCGATTACAAACGGAATAGTCCAAATTTCAAACGGAATGAGTATCTTCAAACGACAGTTCAAACTAAATAGGCATTTTCAAACGATAGGGCAAGATTCGTTCAAACGGAAGCCAATTTTCAGTCCATTTTTACCAGTTTTACTTCGAGTTTTGAACTGAAATTCTCAAGGGTTGGTCAAAACACAATTATGCACACATTGTGAAAGTTTCAGACGATTTTAACCGTGAAAACTTGTAATTTTCGAAAAATAAAGGTGTAGAAACAGAAATCGCAGTTGAATTGTATAGAACTCTTCTTCCTGGGCTCTGATACCACTTGTAGGATTGTTTTCAGACCCGAACGAGTCGATCAGAAGAGTTTATCTCTAAATGAAAGGCGGAAACAGACATGTAGAGTTCAATTCAGCTAGATTTACTCTTTAAACTGTTGTATGATTGATTTCGTAACGTTTTACAACCTGACAACACTTTGGCAGCACTTCGTTGCATAAGCCGGAAAGTTACAAATGATGAAAGTTTGAAAGCTATATATAGGTAATGACCCTTCCGTTTGAAACTCTTCAAACGGACAGGACACTTCAAACTAAACCCTTTTCAAACTTTCAGCTTCAAACTAAACCCTTTTCAAACTTTCAGCTTCAAACTTTCAGCTTCAAGTGTAGTAAATCGAGACTCGATATAAGACGAAGACGACAGATGCATGCACCAACAGGTATGTTTGGTATGAAGCTTTTAGGAGCTTTTAGAAGCTTCAAGCTTTAAGCTTTTAACAAAAAGCTCCTACTCAATAAAAAGCCTTGTTTGATTGAAGAAGCTTGAAGCTTTTAGGTTAGGAGCTTGAAGCTTTGGGCTGAACGCTCCTACTAGTAGCGTTTAGAAGGAGCTACAAGCTTTTAGGGAAAAAAATGACTATCTTAACCTTTAAATATAATGAACTTTTTAATGCACAAACTTTTAAATTTTTTAGTTATGTCCATTTTGGTCATTTTATACATTTTATTAAAAGCTCCAGCTACTCTGCTAAACACCAAATATATCTAAAAAGCTACAGCTAACAGCTACCAGCTAGCAGCTTCCAGCCACCAGCTACCAGCTACTTTTGCCAAACATACCCTAAGTATGTTACACATTCACTTCTAACTTTTGGTATTTTCAAGTTTGACCCTCTAAACTTTTATTTTTATCTATGCTTAACGATGTTAATGCCCAAATTACTTTTACGACTTTACGTCGCAATGTCTGAGACATACTCTTTTTTTTCTAGAGTTAATTGCCAAAATCGTCCCTGAGGTTTGGACAGGTTTGCCATTTTCGTCCAAAATGACACTTTTGTACCAAATTGCCCACAAGGTTTGTAACTTTTTGCCATTTTCATCCAAACCACTAACTTAGTTTATTTTTTGTGTTAAATTGAGGATGTTTGGATGAAACTGGTAAATATAAAACAACAGGGACGATTTTGGCAATTTACTCAAACCCTTTTTAATTTCTTTTATTTAATTATTTTTGTTACATATATAATAAAAAGAATATACATGGAGTTTTTAGAAAAAAAAAATTAATAGTTTTGTCACATAATTTTTATAAATTTTCATCCAAATCACTAACTCAGTTTATTTTTTCTGTTAAGGTGAAGAATGTTTTAAATTTTATAAATTAAGACATAAATTAATTTACAGCTTCTTTATATAAATAGGTTTTATAAAGAGAAAACGTCATTGGTGTGCAACACATAACAATCGATTACAACGTTTAGTATTTATCAGTTGTGGAGTTGTAGAGATGGAAAAAAAAATTGTAAAACGTTACATATTTTTTAAATGTGTTGAGCACTTAGGAAATATGTTGGTAGAAATAAAATATTTATTTAATTAAGATTATGAGGGTATTAACAAATACTTATTTTGAGTGGCTTGAGTAAAGAAACTTTTGGTTCATAGCATTATAATTACAATTTGGTGGGGTATTTTAAGTGAAAAGATCAAATAGGAAGTTAATTTTCGCTAGGAAGGATAGGAAGCCATAGGATTATGACATGTGACAAATTTTAAAATAAAGAGAAAGGGTATTTTAGTCAATCCAACTCCTTCTTCTTCCTTTTTCAAAACCCAGTAAATTCAAAAACCCACCATTTTCAAAACCCACCATCTTCAACTATTTCTTCACTGGCGGGGTCCAAGGGGCAGAGCCCCTGGCTGGGGTTGAAAACGCATCAGAAAAATTCATTTTCCAGAAATTGGCTCATTTAGGTAAAACACATTTTTAGGTGTTTTAAGTCCATTGCGTTTTAGAATGAGTCATTTTTAAGTGTTTTCTGGCCATTGCGTTTTACATATAAGACATTTCTTTGTGTTTTTGGTGCATTGCGTTTTAGGTAAAACACTTTTTTATGTGCTTTCAGTCCATTGCGTTTTAGAAAACAGACATTTTAAGTGTATTCTGGCCATTGCGTTTTACAAATAAGTCATTTCTTTGTGTTTTTGGTGCATTGCGTTTTAGGTAAAACACTTTTTTATGTGTTTTCTGGCATTGTGTTTTACAAATAAGACATTTCTGTGTGTTTTCTGGCCATTGCGTTTTACAAATAAGTCATTTCTTTGTCTTTTTGGTGCATTGCGTTTTAGGTAAAACACTTTTTTATGTGTTTTCTGGCCATTGCGTTTTACAAATAAGACATTTCTGTGTGTTTTCTGGCCATTGCGTTTTACAAATAAGTCATTTCTTTGTGTTTTTGGTGCATTGCGTTTTAGAAAAATCTCATTTTTTAGGTTTTTTTTCATTTTGTTTTACGTAACTGGTGGTTTTCTATTGCGTTTACGCAACTGGGTTTTAATTTTTTTTTTTAAATATAGCAATAGTATACTCGTTTTAAAGATAAAAAAACGATCGTTTTTTTGGTGCAATTTTTATAAAAAAATAATGTCGTATGAAAGAGTTATTAACGTTTAAAAAATGGGGGTGGGGGGAATTGGAGGAGAGAGAAACTATTGGCTTGGATTGACTACAATGCCCTTGAACAAACTCACGCGCCTCTTTTCTTCCTTTCAATTTCCCTGATTTAATCTTAGCCCGTGATTAACTTAATGGATGGTCAAGATCACTTCCTATCCTTCCTAGCCAAATAAACTTCCTATTGTATCTCCACCCTTGGTAACGATACGTTGTTTAATAGGGGGGGGGGGCACTGGCTTCTGTTTTATAAAATTTAGAGGTTTAAGTAGATTTATTTTTATAAAACTGATCTATATAAAAATATTAGAAATTAATTTCTGTCTTAGTTTATAAACATCGTTCGACTTAATAGAAAAATTAACTTAGTTAGTGGTTGGATTAAAATTTATAAAAATTATGTGACAAAGCTATTATTTTTTTCATATAAAAATTGTATGTATATTCTTTTTTATTATATATGTAACAAAATTAATTAAATAAAAGAAATTTAAAAGAGTTTGAGTAAATTGCCAAAATCGTCCCTGTGATTTTATATTTGTCAGTTTCATCTAAGTATCCTCAATTAACAGAAAAATAAACTAAGTTAGTGGTTTGGATGAAAATGACAAAAACTTACAAACGTTGGGGGCAATTTGGTACAAAAGTGTCATTTTGGACGAAAATGGCAAAACTGCCCAAACCTCAGGGACGATTTTGGCAATTAACTCTTTTTTCTATGTCTAATCAAGTTAAAGTTAATGTCACTAACGTAACGCGTGTGACAAAGCTAAAAACAAGTCAGGTCACGTCATAAGTGAACACCACACGTTAATGTCATCATCGTATCGCATGTAACAAAGTCACAAACATGACTCTGCCGCAACGTACGGCACGGGTTAAATTCTAGTTTTTATACAAAACTAAATAAAACTCAGAAGGATGATTGTTAATTATAAAGGATAGATGACATGCGTATTTTCATATAGAACAAGATATCCTCATTTAAATTAAGACTTAAACTCAATATACTTCTAAATGTCCAACACATTACTACATATGAGAAGCCCAAAAGGGTCCTTCACACAAAGAAATGACCTTACTAGCTGCTACAACATTTGTCCTTCATTGTATCCTTACACCGCGAAATACGGTGTCCTTAGAAGCCTTATACTAGCACGGACATGTTTTCGTTTCTAGGTCATGTGGCTCCAAGATCGTACGTAGGCCGACCGATTTAGTTCAAACAATCATTCAACTCTCTGGTTGGGTTTAAAGACATACTTGATTATAGAACTTTTAACTGACAACAACTCTGGGAACTCTTTCTTGAGCTTAGATACATCCAACTCATTGTTGCTTCTTGGAGCTAATATCACTTTGGCTTGTTCTTCCAAATCAAAATTGACCCATTTGAAGTTAGGGTCTATGTATTCTCTATACAACTCCAAGATCTCATTGTGGCTCACAACACCTGGATTTGTGAAGTTCCACACCCCTTTACATTTCCTCTTTGCCATCTCTATCGATATTGGTAGGAGCTCGTCTAGCACGCTCATACTGTTGGGTATGTTAACCACTTTGTTGTAACGTGTGATCTTTGTTATAAAGTTTCTTGAGTTGCTTAAATCCGATGAAATTGGCATCCTTAATCTTAATGTGCAAACGTTGTCGTAGTCCCTCAACATTCCCTCCACCTAAACATTAAAACAAGGTATTGTTATACTCTATAACTCAATCAAAAACAATATAATATTCAAAGATTATAACCAATTTTTGTATTGATAGGAATGATATAAGTTGTGATTAATTCTTTACCATAGCCTTTGTCTTGGAGTAGAACGATCCTGTGAAGTTAGGCTTATCTTCTTCCTTGAATCCGATCCCCGAACCCTGAGGATGATCCGTATCATATTGATATATGCACCCGGTTGCAAAATTTATCATATAAACACCTTCTTGCTTGCATACATCAGCCAAATTTAACGTTCCAACGACGTTTGTTCTTATGGTTTCGGCCTTATGCGTTTCACACCAATCCACATTCGGCCTGCCGGTTACACCAGCCGCGTTAAACACATGTGTAGGCTGCATTGCTCGTATATCGCTTAGCAATGTTTTCCTATCTTGAAGCTTACCTCGACCGTAAGCATACGGGATCCCTTTATCCGTGCATAGTTTTCCCAACAATCCCCCTATCCACCCGGTCCGACCGTAGATCAAGAACTTAACATCATTAGTCGAGCATGCAACTTTATGTTGCATGATCAAAAACTCTTCTTCATTGTGTGATGGTACCATGGGTGAGATCCGAGGGTGGGGGTGCAGTGCGGACGTCACGTTCCCCCACCAATCCGGGTTTTCACGATACCATGCAATGGTCATCCGTAACCCGGCTTCCCACGGAGTCCTCTCCTCCCACCCGAGATCTTTTAGCTTTTGATCATCTAAAAAGTAGCGTTTATCGTTAAACGGTCTATCGTTTACATAACGTATGGTTTTCGTGACATCAAATCCGAAAAGTTTACATATATCCGCAGCTACATCCAACACACTCCTCTCATTTCTCGTGCGGATGTTATAAACATGCCCAATCGCGCCTTTATGGAGCACCACATCAAACGCCTCTGCGACATCGCCACTATACAAATAACTCCGAACATTCGACCCATCGCCATGAATGGGCAACGGGTCACCCCTCATTGCTAGCAAAATAAATTTGGGTATGATCTTTTCGGGAAACTGGTTCGGACCATACACATTATTCCCTCTTGTGGTTATTATTGGCATCCCATATGATCTATGGTACGCCATGACCAACATCTCCGCACCCGCTTTTGTAGCCGAATACGGGTTGGTGGGAAGCAATTGGGAGGCCTCGGAGCTCCCAATATCCGTCTCGAAATCCGATTCACCGTAGACCTCGTCGGTACTCACATGAATAAACCGGTTTATGCGCCTAGTGACCTTGCATGCTTCTAACAACACATGTGTTCCATAAATATTGTTGGTGGTGAACTCGAATGAATTCCCGAAGGAGTTATCAACGTGAGTTTCGGCTGCAAAGTGCATAATGGTGTCGATTTCTTCGGCATCCAGAAGGTAATTGATGAGATCTGGACTTGTAATATCCGCTTTGACAAACTTGAAATTGGAAAATGGGAAAGATGGTTGTAGATTCTTGAGGCATGAACAATAGCTAAGCTTGTCAAGAGCAACAATCTTGTAATTAGGGTAATTGGAAACAAGACGATTGGTGACATGAGAAGCAATGAAACCTGCGGCACCAGTTATTAGAATGCTTTTTCGAGGTGATTGATGAACAGATGACATTATTTTTGAAGAGATTCAGATTTGGTATTCATGCATGGAATGGAAGAAGAAGAAGAATTGGAAAGAAAAGAGGTATGAAGGTTAAAAGACATGATGCGATATAGACGATGGGTTGTTGGTCATTTAATTTGATGTTCCATTTTTGGCTCCATAAAATGTGTATCAACTTCAACATGATCTACTTTCATGGATTGGAGGTATTTGAGTTGTGGAGTCCAAAATTTTAGGAAATACACATTGGTAATATTTAAAAGAGAAGCCCGTGTGTATATATATAGGGTTAGGATTTAGAGAAAACGCTCAAAAGTGTGAGAACGGAGAGAACGCTTATGGATCGTCAGATCAAAACAATCTATGGACTAGATGACGCGGTGGCATTTTCGTAAATAAAATCACTTTTATTAATCTGGCGCGCTTCATTAAGGGTAAAAGGGTCTTTTGACTTAACATAAAACGCCAAACTCACGCTATTTAAATCCCTCCTCAACACACATAGCACATTTCATCATAATATAACGCCATAGATATAAAACGCCAAACTTTGTTTTTAACCGATAAAGCTGAACAAACAGTACTAAAACGACGGAACTTTATTACGAGCATTTACTGCAATAAAAATCGCGCCTAAAATACGCGCCAAAAACTTCCTATATAAACAAACTCTCAGAATTACTAAAATCCACACCAAAACCACAAAAACCTATATTTTCCTCTATACCATTCATTTTATAAACGCCGAAAAAACCAAAATATCAAAGATTCAAATCCATGTTTCTTTTGTTGATCATATCTATAAACATGAGTCAAAATATATAACCTAATCATGTTTATTCAATCATAACGTAAATATAGATACCAAGTTAGAGACACTTACTTGTGGGAGTGGTCATCTTTGAAGACGAAGATAAGGTCATGATTCTCGTTTTGGTACCTTGGGTTGATGAATCACCTTAGAGAGAATTTTAGTATTGGTGTTCTTATAGAGTTATTCATCTCTTATGATCAAATATATATATAACATCAAAATGAATGATGATCATGAATAGTGATATGTTATGAAAACTCTTTACATTCTCTATTAAAGGTACCTAAAGGGAAATCATAATTGCCCCTTAAACTAATCAATAATAACTATTACTACCATCAAGTAATTGTCGGGGACTAGTTATGTCACATTGGTAATGTCACCAAATGATCCGTAAGGCCACATCAACGGGTTATTTCTAACATTCTCCCACTAGGCCGAGTGATCATTTGTGATAAGTATAAGTAAGTTTGGCCAACTTAAAACATTAATCAATGTTTCAAATTGAAATTGCAACAGAAAAATACAGTCATTGAGTTATTGTCAACTCAAGACCCCCATTAATCATGTTACAACCCCAAATCAAAACATACGTAAATTTAAGACCAAAATGACTGAGGTAAGCCCTTTGAAATTAATTTGTATAATTCTTGTCTATACGTCATCAGGTGCACATACGTATATATAGACAAACAAATTTAAACAATTGAGGAAATTTAATAATAACTAATCATTCATATGTACGATATGCTATTATGTAAGGCCTTTAGTAAAACCCGTCTTTATTATGAGCTCTTAAAAAAGACTTTGGGTGTAGACCTTAGTTATCGGATCCGCAAGCATATCATGAATGTAAATGTATTCGATACAAATAATTAGTTTCCTCTTCTTGTTCATAAACGAACAATAATTTTGTACCGAAGTTTAATGCAGCACCTCTCGAACTGTTACTGTTCGAGGAAATAAGGTAGCTGACTTTTCACTGTAAGTCTTCAATATATTATTTATATGGAGTTAATAAGTTTATGAGTCTACTGATAAAATTTTAACAACATTTAGTGATAATTGCGTTGTTAATTAACAACATATTATGTCATTATAATTTAGGTTGTTCTTAACAGTTTCTTATGACTCCTCCATGAGATAAATTTGTCTGCAAACATAAGGATTACCCCAAATTGACTTTTAGGTTCTTTTGAATATTACAAAATCAAGGTAAGAATAATCAACCTCTTTTTTTATAGTCTTTCTCGTTTCTTAAAGATATCGTAAGATGCTTCACAATAATCTAGAGTGGTCTAATGTTCATAAATGTGAGCAATATCTAAACGAGTATAGACTTGAACCTTCGTAAGGCTTCTAATTAACGAAGCATAAGGAAGTAATATCATTTAACATTTTATCTTCTAAAGGAGAGCTATATTGTTTGTTACACATGTAAGAGCCCGCTTTAGAGTAAAGCTTATGGGACGAAACTAATGTCCTGTTGAGTCTATCTCGGTATATTTTGATATCTCTCGCGTAAGTGATATATCCGAGATTCATTATATCAAAATATGTGTGAGAAATTATTTGACTTGTGTAACATATACTTATCCAAAAGGTGCTATCTATATAAGGACAAGTTTACATTAGTTGCTCCCACTCATCTTGAGGTAGGTACATAAATCCACTTAATTATTGATGAAAAATGCATTAAGAGTTCATCACATTTTGATGTTTGCCTTAAACCCATACATGGAATTAATTGACTTACAAAGTAAGTGTTCTTGACCTTCAGTTTAGAACTTTCAGGTTGTTTTATGAACATGTAAGTCTTTGTTTAAGGAGAGTCTGTTTTGATGTTCATATAATGTAGCTCTAAATGATTATAAGCCACTAAAACAACAATGATCCTCAAAGAAACATTTTGTAAGAAAGGTAAGATGATTCTTTGATAAATAATTCTCTTCTGAGCATAACCATTAACAATCAATATTGATTTTAGTGTCTTAATGTTTGCATTTGGATTTAGGTAATTCAACCAAATCCCAAACGTTATTTTGACACATAAAATCAAATTTGCTAATAACAATTTTTATTCCATTTAAAAATTGATTGATGCTAATGACTTAATTAGAAGAGGTGGGATCAGTAAACTTTCTAATATCCATTTCAACTTTAGTCAAGGAGGATACATAATCATCAAAGTTAAACCTAGATGACCTCCGTAGTTGATTATTGGGTTGTATTAAGAGTTTCAGTTTTATGGATTAACTCTTGTCTAAGTTGCTATCACTTTCATAATTCTAAGTGTGTAAGAGTTGGTGTAGTATGGTGTGCAAGAGGTGTAATCGGAGTAAAATTTAATAGGTCTCTTCCCCCGCCTCTTGCACTTCTGGCAAATCCTGATAAGGACTTTTACTACTCCCACTAATTTTAGAAATCATTAAAAAATTTAGCATGCTTATGGTCAACATTAGAAGGCCAATAGATTCTAATAGAGAAACAAGTTATTGATGTAACTCATTGTAGTTTCTTTGTTTGAGGATTATAATTTTGGTAAGAAATCTGAGTGTGCCCACGTTTAAGCAACAATGAAACTTTTGTTAGAGTAGCAGTAGATTCTTAAAGAGAAAAGTTGTGAAGAAACAATGTCTTGTACAAGAGGTACAAATTGAGGTGACAACAAGTTTTCACTCCTCTACCTCTTGTAACTCTCGCAAGTTAACATTAAGACACTTAATGCTCCCACTAACCTTTTAGATTTCTAGGAATGCTACAAGATAAGTTTCAATGATTTACGTGTTGTGGGAACCTGTCATATATGTCAGACTTGATTTCCTTAATGTCCAGATGTTATAAAATTTTGAGGGACATATTTAGAAGGAACCATAGTATATATGAATTAATTTCTTTAATACCTTTATTCATATAAGACATATTAAATACAAGTAAATATTATGATAAATGAATTATGTCTGAATATTCCACTTTGGGATAAGTTCCAATGAAATATAACTTCTAATGGAACTTAATTTATTCCCTTAGCCATTTAAATGTTAAGGCTTATAACACATGCTCATAAGTCACTAAGAATGAGATTTGATAATATTTCATCCTTCACTAACCTAGTCATGATTTCTCATGAAATTTGGTCTTAATGGATGGAATTTCTAAGTCTCATTTTTCTTTTATTAAATTTTCATTTTCATGATAACAAAAGGTTGTGAAAAAGTGTAGCATCATCTAGTTATATCTTATAAGGTCTCGATCCAGATTGAGATGACAAATAATATGAGCATTTAAGGTAAGAGTGACTTTGTTTTAACCATGCAAACCTCACAACTGTCATCATGCAGCTTTTATATTGATACTAAATTCTGAATAATCTACGGAATATATAAGGTATCATAAAGCCCAATTATAAAACAGTTTATTATGGTTCTTATAGTCTTAACATAAGATTTTGCCACTAACTCTCATATTAATTATTTGTTGATTTCTGGTAAGGAAACACATAGAACTAGAATCAACCGGTCATGTGTTGGTTAGAATATTACCATTAGCAGACTTAAATATCATAAATATCTTATTACTTATCTTAGCCGGCTGTTTCATTGAATTATGGATAGTCTCGATGCTCATGCCTAGTTTAATGGCATAAACCTCCTTTGAGACTTTCCTTTGAAGAAACTTATAGCTGGGAGTAGTAGTTGTACACTATCTCTGAATCTTAAAAGTATCCTCCTTTTAGGTTTAGTGGCGGTGAGATGAACAACATCTAATTTTCCAGTTTCATGCATTCCTTTTCCTGTACATATGTTGCTAATCAACACACTCATTTTCCTTTGGTACTCTTGAGTGTTATAGTTGATTCTTAAGGAAACTTATGGTATTAGTGGAAAAGTTATATGTAATGCACTGGAAAAGTGTAATGATTTCCATATGTAAACCTTTAAATTATGGGTCATGGTATTGTACATTATGATGTATTCACATATCCCACAAACTTTATAGTAAGAATCTAGAGTAATGCATGCGTCTTAGGAGTTATTTTGATTCTTCCAAAGAAAACAAATTAGTCTTAGGAAATTTAGAATCTAGAATAGCTCCTATGATAGCAATAATGAAATGAGTTCTTGATTATCATAAGAGATATAATGGTTGACTTATCCCACTAGTCATGCTCTAGTTTTCTTCTGTAATACTTTTTATCAGAAAAGAGCAGTAGGATTATCATATCTTAAGAAATAATCAACAATCCAACAAGAGCAAATTTTGTAGAAACTCTTTAGTAAGCAAAACATTTTAGGTTTTGAAATTAGAGTGGATAAAATAGTTGAGATACAAACTTAAGAAGAAACTTGGAGTGATTTACATTATGGGGTAATCAAGTAAGGCAGACACAAATTATTATATTGAAGATATAGTCTACTATAACACCAAAATAACAGACTAATTTAAGGTTGTACCTGAATTTTGGCTTCGCTTTGGCTTTGACCAAAATTCAGACATTATGAACGTACATAAATAACAGATTGTCTTGATGTTCTAATTAAATTTGGCTTTGCTTTGGCTTTGACCAAAATTTATGCATTATGAACATACATAATAGACTGACTTATTGTTCTACATGAACTTTGGCTTCGCTTTGGCTTTGACCAAAATTCATGTATTATGAACATACGTAAATAAAAACCAACTTAATGTTCTGCCTAAATTTTGGCTTCGCTTGGCTTTGACCAAATTTCAGGCATAATGAACGATATAAATAATAGACCGTCTTTGGTGTTCTACATGAACTCTGGCTTCGCTTTGGCTTTGACCAAAATTCATATATTATGAACACACATAAATATAGACAGTATCAATGTTCTACATGAACTTTGGCTTCGCTTTGGCTTTGACCAAAATTCATGTATCATGATGAACATACATACACAATAAGGTAAAACACATAAATATAACATAACACCTTTGGGACAGAAATGAAATATTTATGTAAATTAAGCTAATAATTTATTATGTATGTCATTAAACAATTAGTTGTTGGGTTCATTATCCAATAATACACATAATAACATAAAATGACATAAATTAAAGTTGGGTCATTCGCAAGTTATGGTCATACGAAACCAAATAAAATAAGGCTTCCAAAAGTTAACATAAGGCATGCGAATTCGTATAAACGTTATGCGAAAATTTATGCAGAAATAATTTATACAAAATATCACATACGAAAGCTTAACATATAATTCATGACCATTAATAAGACTAGACATCAACATAAATATTTGTCTCTAATATAAAAACATGTTGATAAATTATTAGTCCCTGATAATAATTGAGTGGATTTATGGAAGGTCTAAATCCATATATAATGACAGTGTTATGGAAATCAAAATTATGCATAAAAATTGATTTCTTACATCCTGGTTAACAAATTTTGGGAATCTAAATTATAATCCACATAAAAGTATAATTTATTAAAATCTAAATACATAAAATGAAGTTCTAGAAAATGGATTGCAACACATAATAACAAAATTGGATTCCATATCCATACAAATTCCATTAATCATTTTGAAGCATCAATTTTAAGAATTGTAAAAGTCAGGCATTAATTTCAATGGCACTAAAATATTCATAGTCCATTAAGTTCTTATCCACCAAATTAACAAATATCAAAACTAATTTTTTTTTTTTTGTGATTTCAACATATAATTCGGTTCAAAACCAAAATACAAATCTTCAAAAATCAACAGGAACTCGACCGTGCTTTTGTAAGTTTCATCAATTATTTAGAATCCAACTTCTAGAAACCTCAAATCAAGTTTGATAATTAGATTGATATAATCAACATTGCTCTGATACCACATGTTGATCATATCTATAAACATGAGTCAAAATATATAACCTAATCATGTTTATTCAATCATAACGTAAATATAGATACCAAGTTAGAGACACTTACTTGTGGGAGTGGTCATCTTTGAAGACGAAGATAAGGTCATGATTCCCGTTATGGTACCTTGGGTTGATGGATCACCTTAGAGAGAATTTTAGTATTGGTGTTCTTATAGAGTTATTCATCTCTTATGATCAAATATATATATAACATCAAAATGAATGATGATCATGAATAGTGATCGGTTATGAAAACTCTTTACATTCTCTATTAAAGGTACCTAAAGGGAAATCATAATTGCCCCTTAAACTAATCAATAATAACAATTACTACCATCAAGTAATTGTCGGGGACTAGTTATGTCATATTGGTAATGTCACCAAATGATCCGTAAGGCCACATCAACGGGTTATTTCTAACATCTTTGATATACACTATTTTCTCAATATAAACGCCAAAACATATAAAAACCACAAAACTTCAAAAAAGCCATTTCATGGAGATTCTGTTTTTGTTCTCTATAAAGTTTAGCTAAACGGGATGGATAACATTGTTACACATCTTTCTTGACTGATGATTAACAACGTTATCCATTTCGTTCAGCAAAACATTATTGAGTTTAGCACGACCAAAAATAGAAGTTTATGGAAGTTTTATATAGTGGCGTTATTGTTTTTTTTTTTGGCGTTTGATTTCCTTGCCCGATCTTATATTGTTTGTTATTTAACTTTGAAGTAGCATGATATGAACAAAGAGATAGAAAAAAAGAAAAAGATGCAAAAAAAAAAGGCCAAACTGAGAAATGTATGTGTTCTATAGCATTGAAATAAAAAAACGCCAAACTACTCTACACTGGCTCTCAAAGACCATCTGTATGTGTTCTGTAAGAATGACAAATACAAAACGCCAAACTACTCTTCTTTTAATTACGGCATGTTTGCATGTTGATGCGTAGTGTCCATAGGCTTTGCAGTTCTGACGCTGTCTTTCTTTGGCCCAGGGTTTCGACTTTGATTTCTTTTTGTTGATTGCTATCTCCTGTTTAGATTTCAGGCGCTTCCGAGAACCAGAACCTTTGGATTTATAACCTACATGGACTCTTATTGGATTCTTGTCGTTTGTATATTGACCAGTTATCTTGGCAAATCTATCCCTAGAACTAGCGGGAGGAGCAACAATCTGCATATCTTGAACCTTCTTCATACAAGATTGAACATGATCCTTGTATAAGGATAGCTCCTCTTTATTACCAGATAAACGGTTCAAAGTGTATTCGGTTGAATAAATAATATCACGCATCATACTTTGCACATCAGGATCAAGCTCGGTCATATATTCACGACTAATTGAGAATTCAGGAGAGCAGTTTGGGGAGGCCTCTTTGCGCCATCTATTCAGAATGTATTGTTTTGGAAATTCCCTAATGTCCATACGTCTCAAAACAAAGAATATATGTCTACATAGTAAACCAAACTGTTCAAAACATCTGCATGAGCAACTGCATGTGCAATCAGACTTACGGAACATTACCTGAAAAACGCCAATAACAATATATCTATAACGCCATGCCTATAATGTTTGTCTAAAAAAGAAAAGAAAACATTGCATATGATAAAACGCCATTAACAGAAAACGCCATAAAAACCAAAACGCCATTATTTACCTCAAATAAGGATGTACAAAGCTGTTGGAAGTCATTTACGTAAAACTTAACAAACCCATCAGGCTGATCTTCTTAACGTTGATTTATGCAATCTGCAACTCCAATAAGCTCAGCTTGAACGTCCCAAAAAATACTTTTTGTGTATATATCAACAGCTTGCCCTTCCAACAATTTGTAACTACTCTTCAACTGGGGTCTTTTGTATCGAGATTCATGATCATTTTTACGATGCGTGTGACGCTGTGCTTCTATTGCAGTCTCATAATGCGTCATGAATTCAACAAGAGTAGTTTTCGAATTGCACACTTGACCAAAAAAATGATTCTCACTCTCCGACCTGGATGTCGTTCGCATAAGACCAGACATATGCTCCATTCTATAGTATGCAGGGATCCAAGATTCTCTAAGTGCAAAAATATCAGATAGCCAGTCATTATCTTCTAAATTGAGTTCTGCAATAACCGCTTCCCATTGTGATTCAAACTCTTCAGGTGTGAGAATATCCGTCCACACAACACCACAGATACGTTCTTTAAAATTGGTGGAATTGCATAGCCTAACACCAACCTATAAATAACACAAAAACGCCATGCATAAAATAAAGAGAAAACAAAAGACAAAACTTAATTAAAAAACAGTAACAAGGAACAAAACGCCATGTATCTTAAAATGCATTGAATCCTAAAACGCCATAGGTAAAAAAAAGAATAACAACCTTCAGAGAAAGTTTATGCATCACATGCCACATGCATAACCGATGCCTCGTGTCAACAAATACAACAGAAATAGCCTTTTTCATCACTGGATCTTGGTCAGTGACAACAACTTTTGGTTGAGAACCAACAGCTTTTAGAAAAACTCTTAACAACCAAATATACGTATCAGCAGTTTTAAACGCCAACAATGTTGCACCAAATGTAACATTGCAGTGATGATTGTCTATACCAGTGAATGGTACATACACTATAGAGTATCTGCATATGAAAACGCCATGAGAAATGAAACAATAATAAAACGCCATTGCATGTAAACTAGTAAAACGCCATTGCATGTAAGCTAATAAAACGCCATTGCATGTAAAATATAAAAACGCCATTGCATGTAAATTAATAAAACGCCAAAAACAAAGAAGTTGAATTATAAAAAATTACTTGTTGGAACGATACGTGGCGTCAAATGTGTTGGTGCAGTTGTCTGTCGACTACATCTTCGTTCGAGTCCTAGAGTCTTAGAATAGGAATGGTTGTTAAATGATTGTAAATATGAGAAATAGTGATTGTATAGGTTGTATATGATTGGATCGCTTTTTAGGTCATCAATGGGCTGAACCGCTCGAACGGTTAGGGGACTGAACCGCTCGAAGGCAAAACAACTTGGACCGCTCATTGGACATGATTGCATGAACCGCTTATTGGACATGATTGCATGAACCGCTCCAATGACATGTATGGGCCGCTTATTGGGCCTGTCCAATAAGCGGTCCCAGAAGCCTATTTATACCTCATTAGCGATTCTATTTAGAACAGTTGTAAGAGTTAGAGAAATCGTGCCGAAGCTTTGCCGGTGCGAGATTTGAAGTGTAATCAGCGTCAAATCAATAAAACAAGTAGTTAAAGTGATCTGCCTGCTGTTTCTACCTTAGTTTCTTGTAATTCCGCACCTGAAACCAAGGAGAAAACCTCTGAACGACTCGTTCGGGTTAGAATACGATCCTACAAGTGGTATCAGAGCTCAGGAAGAGGTTCTCTGCAGAAATTAGCCGGATTTCGTCACTTTTTCTTACTTCTACACCTTCTTTTTCTGATTCGAGAAGATTTCACGGTCGGAATTTGCTCAATTTTTCACAGATTGTACTAAATAGTATCGAGATAAACCCTAGAAAGTTTCAGATCTAAATTCAAAGTTTTAGTGGATCAAAATTGGAATTGAAGTTGAACCGCTCGTTCGAACAGCTCTTGGACCGCTTATCTGGACGAATCAGGAACCGCTCATTCGATCGAATTACCCTTGAATCGCTTATTCGAACGGTTGAGAACCGCTCATTCGAAAGATCTGGAACCGCTTATCCGAACGATCAGGAACCGCTTATCCGGACCATTGTGAATCGCTCATTCGGTCGGATCATTTCTGGATCGTTTATTTGAACAATTTTTGGACCGCTTATAAGACTGGTTGTGTATCGCTTATTTGAATCATTTCTGGATCGCTTTTTCAGACAACTTTTGAACCGCTTATTTGTCATCTGGATTGCTTATCTAGACCGCTTATTTGGCTCAATTGCTGTTTGATTCGCTTTTCTGTCACATTTAGATCGCTTATTCGTCAACAAACACGTGTCGTTCTGTTTTGCGAAACATGGCAATGATGTTTGATGAACAGGAGAATTATTATTTCGAAAGATTTAATAACTGGAATAACGGATTTCTAGATGAGGGGTATAGAAAAGTGAGCAAAGATGGTTGGGCAAAAAGGTTCAAATATTTCGTGTGTCTGAAAGACGAAACGTTGGAGGATCTTAAAGACAGATATAGTGTTTTACTGAGTTATATGAAAGATCATGAGATATACCCGTCAAATGTTGAAAAATTGGAGAAATTTGCAGATGCATTACCGATTGAATGGGGTGAATGTTTGAAGAATTTAAGGGAGAACTCAAATTTTTCAAAACTACCTCTAAATCAATTCATCAGCAAACTTCAAGCTCATGAACTTGAAACCAGAAAGAAAAAGAAAGATTTGATCAAGGTTTTGGAATATAATGTGCTAGATCTAAGTTCAGATGTGATTGAAGAGATGCACAAAAGGGTTACTAAATGTATCAGGGCAAAACATGTGCTAAAATACGATTTCAAACGAGGTTGTTATATTGATAATAATGGAAACCCTTTTGATTTCGTTAAATTGTTTTGTGCAGGTACATTGATAGCAAAGGAAGAAGAAACTTCAAAAGCTGAAGAATCGGTGAAGAATGAAACAATGTGCTCAACATGCGATAACTTTAAGACTGACAATGACAAACTCGTGAGAGACATAGAAAGTTTGGCATTTACAGTCCAAAAGTTGAAAGACAAGAAGCACGTTGCTGAAAATCAGATTCTTTCTCTGGAAAAAGATTGTGAGAAGTTGAAAGCCGAAAATGACAAACTGTTGGTTGATTTTAATAGTTTGACTTTGAAAAATCAAGAATTTGAGGGGCAAGTGAAAATTCTTGAAGATGGGAAGAATGTGTTTAGTAAAAACAACATTGAAAAACAAAAGATGATAAATTCCCATCTTCAGAAGATTGTCGAACTTGAAAAAGAAGGTGAAAGCGCTCAAAAGAGAATCAAAGAGTTGGTAAAAGAGCTTGAAAGCAAAAAGAAATCGTCAGAAGATGAGGATTTCTGGATAAAGCTTGAAAACAGGAATCTGAAAGCGAATGAATCAAAATTTCAGGAACAGATCAAAATTTTGATAAATGAAAAGTCTGTTCTTGAAAATTTGAAGGTTGAGAATGAAAATTCCATCAAGTCTCATCTTGAGAGAATATCTCAGCTTGAGGAAGAAGCTAAGAATTCCAGGACCAAGATAGATAAACTTGAGAAGAAATTGATCAGTTTTGCGACTAAATCTGACAAGTTGAATATTCCTTGTCCAAAACCGATCAATTCTGTTCCGATGAGTGAAAAGGCTACAAACTTTGACAAAGTCAAAGTCAAAGATTGTGATGATAAAACTGATGAGGAAAATGAGAAATTTTATTCAGCAGATGAGTCTGTGACAGAGTCTGATGATGAAAATGTTAAGAAAGAAAAACAAAAATTGTTTTTAAAGTTGAAAGAAAAATTTCAGAAAACTGTTCTGCAATCAACTGAAAAAGGTGAATGCTCTAAGCAAAAACCTGTGAAGAAGATTGTAAAACAGAATCAAAACTTTAAAAATGAAGGAAAAAACTCATCAGTGCGATCATCCAATCAAAAGAAAAAATTACAAAAAATAGAAAATGAAAATTCAAAATTTGTTATGTGCAGAACAAACCACAGTGCAAAAGCGTCAAAACCAGCACATTTGAGGAAGGAATATCACCAAGCCAGACAATGCTATGATCTGAGCATTTGGTGTGAAAAAGGTGGTAACTGGTATGATAACAGGGTGTGCTACAGCTGTGGATATCAGGGGCATATTGCTGTTAACTGCCAATACTGGAGTTATGAGACCAGGAGGTGCTACAATTGCAATATCAAAGGTCACATTGCCAGAGATTGCCCAAAGAGATCGCATGAAAGATTGAGGGCCAATTCTCAGAAAATGGCAAAGAAGAAACTAGTCGTTGTCAAGCCTAGAGAATTGAAGCTTCGGGTCAAAATGTCAAAGAACAGAAGGTCAAAGAATCTAAAGTTCAAGAAACAAAAGTGAAGCTGTCTCAAGGGCAGAAAGACCGACTGAGAAAGAAGAGGAAGAAAGCGAGAGAATATCTCGAAAAGATTTTGTCCTCGGGTTCACCCGACAGATCGAAGAAGAGTGCTGATGAATCAACTTCCTCAACTGCAAAGTCAAGCAAGTCGAATTCATCAGATGCAAATCTGAGGACAAAAGAGGAGAAAAAGAAGAAAGTGAAGTTTTCACTTCCTGGCGATGAATCTGTTTCTTCGGAAACAAAGGAGCCACATGTCGGCGATGAATCTGACTCATTAAAGTCAGACAAGCCACATTCAGGCAATGATTCTGGTATGGTAAAACCAGAAGAGCCATGTGTTGAGGTAAAGGTCGAGAATTCTAGTTTAACAATGGATGAGAAAAATTTTCCACCATTGTTGAATAAGAATTCAAAATCACCCAAGGCTGGTCAGGCTTGGGTGAAACTTTTCAAATAGAAAAACCTGACTTGCCGGAGCTTCCAGGTTTGTAAGCGTGGAGCATGAATCGGCATCTTTTTAAAATCTGTGTTTGAAGATTTTGCAGGAATTGCCGGAGATCCCAAGATGGTATCGTGGATCATGAATCGGTATCTTTCTTGAATTTTATTCGGTAACGTCAATCATGCAAACGGTAAAGAGGTTTGGTTGTGTTTGTGAATGTTTTACAAGTGGTACAGAGGATTCTGGACTGCATATGGTAAATCAAGGACATTAACTTGTACTTGGATTTTCCTACTTTTGTGTAGAAAACAAGATGATGAAGTAACCCCGTACCTAAACTGTTTGGTAAACAAACTAAGTTTTCCGGAAAAGCCATTTTGATTAAAACAAACTTAAGTGTTTTGAAATCACAATGGGAAAATAGTTTGTTGTGAGGGGGAGTTCTGATTGTTTATGCCAGGTGGATAGAGAATTGAAGTGATTCTCATCAGGTTGTCAAGTTTGTACAGTTTGTTTCAAATTTTCCCAGAAAATCAAAATTGAAACATATTTTGATTTTTGGGGGAGAAAAATTTTAAAAAAATTAGAAAATTTGAAAATGTCAAAAACATTAAAAATTTAAAAAAGAGTTTTTGTTGTAAAAAAGAGG
Organism: Helianthus annuus; assembly: GCF_002127325.2. Classification (NCBI taxonomy): domain Eukaryota; kingdom Viridiplantae; phylum Streptophyta; class Magnoliopsida; order Asterales; family Asteraceae; genus Helianthus; species Helianthus annuus. The sequence continues at coordinate 36,235,026 of NC_035439.2, read as the reverse complement.
AAATGATTGTAAATCAGTGGACTATCACAGCATGCTAATGAAATGTAATGCCAAATGTGATAAACGGTCTCACTAAAGATGTGACGATAGGCTCAGCTAGACTAGTAGATTTGCGATAACGATACAAACTTAAATGTAAAAGCCTAGTTCTAGTGGGAAACATGGTTGAAAGCATAGTACTTAGTTTTGTCCTTCTTGACTGTGTGCCTACTCGGTAATCGCTGAATGCCAAAAAGCATAAAACTGGTTGAGTTTGTGAACTTTCACAACTTTGCTGAAAAGTCGTTGTGATTGTGTATTTCATTTTGCAAAGATTTAAACTTGTTTGATTTTTTTTATTTTGTTTAAGCATCGGACATCCTCTGCGTATACGTGAGTATCGACCTGGATGTTGTTGCCTAAACGTTCTGCTTTATTTTCTTTGGTGTTTCGTTTAAGCTTTGGACCTCCTCTGCGTATACGGAAGTATCGACCTGGTGGTTAAAGCCTAAACAACTTCAACTTGTTTTATTTTCTTATTTTGTTTAAACATTGGACTTTCTCTGCGTATACGGAAGTATCGACCTGATTGTTAATGTTTAAACATTCTGCTTTGTTTTCGCACATATCACAGTTGATGAAAGTTTAAAGGCATTACTTGAGTTAGTGTATTGCATGATGACGGGATATGCTGAGATCGTGGGGTCCATAAGAACTTAGTGCATAATTAATATACCTTAAACGTATCAGTAAGCATTTCGAAAGTTGTTAGATTGAGCTTAAGTGGACAACAATATCGTCAATCAACGTGAATCGTTTAGAACTTAAAACGATTAGAAGCTTAACGGTGCTCGTGACGTGTCTCAAAAACTGATATGATCCTCTTACACAAACTCACAAAAATATGTTTGTATATATTTCATTTCTGCATTTAAATTTCTGTTTTTGCATTCATGTTTCTTATTTTGAAAAATCCAAAAAGATTTTCGACAACTGATGGTGAAGAGCTGATTTTCAAAATCTCAAAGGCTAAACTTGATGAACAGACAGGTTGGTTAAGTTGTTTGAAATGTTTAAAATGATTCATTAGGTTGAATCAGAAATTGAAATGTTTCAAATTTGTGAAGCAGTGGTTAATTGAGAATAGTATCACATAATTAAGTTGATTCATTAGATTGAATCACAATTATTCTGTTTTGTGATAGAGTGGTTGAGTTTTGCAGGTTTCTGATCCTGTTGCTACAGATAGCCAGGAGATATATCAGAACCAGAGTTGATGAACTGAACAGAGAAGCCAGGAGATAATTTCGATGGTGGTAACAAAATCCCAGACATCTATCCTAGCAGGGTGTTAGGGGGAGTCTGATGAAGGTTATAGCCAAAGAAAGATAGATCCAGGCAGAATTCTTGAAGAAGACCGAACTATATCCGAGAATGTCTTGTTGAAGACTCTCACTGAAGATTCCGTCAACATTCAAGGGGGAGTCTGTTGGTGCAGTTGTCTGTCGACTACATCTTCGTTCGAGTCCTAGAGTCTTAGAATAGGAATGGTTGTTAAATGATTGTAAATATGAGAAATAGTGATTGTATAGGTTGTATATGATTGGATCGCTTTTTAGGTCATCAATGGGCTGAACCGCTCGAACGGTTAGGGGACTGAACCGCTCGAACGGCAAAACAACTTGGACCGCTCATTGGACATGATTGCATGAACCGCTTATTGGACATGATTGCATGAACCGCTCCAATGACATGTATGGGCCGCTTATTGGGCCTGTCCAATAAGCGGTCCCAGAAGCCTATTTATACCTCATTAGCGATTCCATTTAGAACAGTTGTAAGAGTTAGAGAAATCGTGCTGAAGCTTTGCCGGTGCGAGATTTGAAGTGTAATCAGCGTCAAATCAATAAAACAAATAGTTAAAGTGATCTGCCTGCTGTTTTTACCTTAGTTTCTTGTAATTCCGCACCTGAAACCAAGGAGAAAACCTCTGAACGACTCGTTCGGGTTAGAATACGATCCTACAAAATGAAATCACATCACCAAACACGTGGTAATTACGTTTGGCTTGATCGTCACACCAAAAAAGACCCTTCAAACGATTCTCTTCGTCTGTGATGTAATCATACGAGAAATTAGGCCGGGAATGTTTTTTTTCATTCAAATGTTTCACAACCATATCAGCGTCATATTCCCCTATGAACAAGTTAGTTTGCCTCTTATAGTTCTTAAATTCAACTTTGCTTGCGCCCACGTCTTCAAAACCGCCAAAACAAGTCTTCATAACATTAAATGCCTTGACATGACCCAAATTCAGCTTAGACATGCTATGAATAACATGCTTCTGGAGCTGAGTGAGGTGTCATTCAGATGGAAGAAAATGCTTATCAGGACATTCAACAAGTTCATGATTGTGCTCCTCGACAAACTTATACACCTTCCAAAATCCATCCCCAAATTCTACACATAACAGTGCACCACAATCAGTCCTCTTTGAAAAGTGAGATCGCACTACTCGCTCCTTTTGATTGGGGTCCAACGTATCAACCTTCTTGTCCTTGTATACCCCAGCTCTCGTACACAAGAAATACTTAATATGTAAGACACCTTTAGAGTTTGTCTTTGTAGTCCCTTTCCTGACTGAAAACCCACACTCCTTGGCATACTTAACATACATTGAATAACAATCATCAAGGCTTGAGAATAACATGTCCTTTCTGGGTTTTAATTCTTCACTGACGTCAGGAATGATAAATGGTAATCCAGTTTTGGGGTAATGCCTTTGACTCGAGGAAGAGGCTTCGTCTGAGAAAACACATGGAGGAACAGAAAAATCAGAGAAACAGAGTGATGTCTCGTAATAACATTATACATTAAAACGCTATTAATTGAATAATAAACAAGACATAATAAACACATAATTTAAAAACGACATGATAAAAAAGCAATGAGATGAATAATTAAAAACACTTAACAACAGAATAATTAACAAAATATAATATCATAATAAAAACGCCAAAATTAACAAAACTAATGTTTACACAAAATAACAAAATAGTAATAACTGATATTCACAAATACTACTAAATAAAATTCAAAACTAATCAAATAGACGAAAAACACCAATGATCGTAAAAACATAAGAAATACACTAGAACGTAAACGACAATTAAAATTAATATCGAAAACTCCAATTGCAGTTCTTAATAATAGATTAAATATCAATTAAAACGCGATTAAATTGCATAATTGAATAACGCTATTGAAAATCATACCACACATTATAAAAATAATACTACAAAAAAATGCCATAGAACAATGATAAAAGAACAAAACACCATATCTGTTGCATGATTTGCTGGAACGAAAAATAGTAAACGCCAACGAATTTTACTTTGTCGAACAGAATTCACGTTAAACGCCATAGATCTGAGAAAGCTTGCAAAGGAGGTAACAACTAACAATAAATATTTGGAGTTTTAATTTGAAAGAGATTTATAACGCGAATAAGGACGGAACGTATAAAAGGACAATCGTACCCCACATAACAATTAGGGCCCCCGCCACGTGTTGGGCCAAGATCCGTTCTCACCGTTCTCACACTTTTCACCGTTCTCTCCTGAACCCGTTTCTATATATATATATATATATATATATATATATATCCTAGTGCTAATACCTGTGAATTTCGCGGTGTTGAAAAATGATATGTTTCTTAGTTTTACAAAAGAAATTACGTTACTGATAATAAAGAAACTATACGCGTTAACTTATTATGAAAATCTGAGGATGAATATTAAAATAAAACGAAGCATCGAACTCTATATGTAACAAAATCGAAAAGATAAACAAAATGAAAGTTGTTATTCGGGTTAGTTAGTTGAAGTTCGTATGGTATTATGTCAATAATGAAAGTTGTAATGAAAAAAATACGTTTTTCTGGATTGACATATAAATTGAAAGCCTATTACTATAATACTTCTTCTAGCAGGAAACAGTTTCGTACAATGAGAGAAAAAAGTATAGAATATGTATTTATAAAAGAAGATTGTAAAATCACTTATAAAAAGAATTATACATCAAATGTTGAGAAAGTTGAGAAATATTTTACAAATACTATGTAAAAAAATTGGTTTTTTTCCATATATAAACCAATATTGCCAACTTTATATACATAAACACATAAGATATAAGAATAAGAATAAGAATTACAAAGATACAAATCTATCATGGAATTATAATTAATAAGTAAATGTAAATAAATACTAAAATTAAAAAAACAATAAAATAAAAAAACCCTGCATACGTATGTATTATAAAATTATAATATATATATATATAGAGAGAGAGAGGATCAAGATTTAGAGAGAACGGTAAAAAGTGTGAGAACGGTGAGAACGATTTTGGAGTTGACATGTGGCATTGATTCTAAATTACACTAAGGGGTAATATTGTCAAAAAACTCATACACATGAACTGGATGTTCAAATAAAACGCCATAAAAACTCCAAATTCATTAAAAAAACGCCATGAAAAACCCAGTTAAAACGCCATAAAACACTCAGTTCAGAAAAAGGCCATGAAAAACTTAGTTTAAAACGCCATAAAACACCCAGTTCAGAAAAACGCCATAAAAATAACTAGTATAAAACGCCATAAAGTATAAAACGCCATAAAACACCCAGTTTAGAAAAACGCCATAAAACCCATTTCATTTTTTTTCGAAAAGCATATCAATAGTATACTCGTTGGAAAGATAAAAAACACTGAGTTTGATGGTGTAATTTTTTTAGAAAAATAATCATGTATAAAAAGGTTATTGGCGTTTAAATATGATGGGAAAAATGGCATGTGATTAGCATGTGCATCTTGTTTGAATCTTCCAATTTTACCCCTCCTGGTACTTATAAGGTTCCCATTATTTACAAAAATGCCACCGTATCATCTTAGCCACAAATCACAAAGATCCTATGGCTGAAAATCGTTCTCACTGTTCTCACACTTCAAATCGTTCTCTCCTGATCCTATTCCTATGTATATATATATATATATATATATATATATATATATATATATATATATATATATATATATATATATATATATATATATATATATATATATATATATATATATTAACGTTATAGGTTTATAGGTTATAGATGTTGAACATCATTACTATATCCAGTTATCAACACATCCATCAACTATCAAATCTTTATCATCTCCGTTACACGAAATCATCCTTCTCTTCTTCGCCGGTTAGATTTCTTCCAAAAAAGTAAACTTCCCTCCTAAATCCGATCAGTTAACATTCAATTTTTTTGTGAAATTCAGCAAGTACATATGTTTTACTTAGTAGATATAGAACATACGATGTTTTATAGGCGAGTAAATCGGTGTTAGACATGAAATCCGATTTTAGGGTTTAATCATCTTCAGCTTTGATAAATTTGGTATGTTTGACAGCTATTGTACCTATTTCGTGTGATTTACATTGTGGATTAAATGTTTAATGAATATGATATATGCGGATATTGTAATGAATCATAAAAAGAAGAAAAACAGATAACGTTGTAATAAATTTATTGATTACAACGAATCTTTCTTTAGTTGTATTCAAATAGGATGATGTGATAACAGTTCCTTTAGTATTATATACATGTATATCATATTATTGAAAGTCTGTATAGAAGATATTTGATGTAGATTATGAGTTAGGATTACGAATAATGGAAATAATATTAACATTATATCAGTATACATTTTCAAAATATAAGAATGATAAAAGCATATTTATAAAAAAAACTGTTTGTCTATTGGTCCTTAACACATAATTTTTTATCGTTATGAATATATATGTATGCATTCAAGTTCAATAGTAAATGTTAATAACAAATCTTGGTATATTAAAGGTATACCAAAATGAATCCGTCATGTGTGTCTGTGTTAGAAGAGCCAACATCATTAAAACTGGTATGCGATAATGCTTACAAAAAGTATATATATATATATATATATATATATATTATATCAGAGAACATGTAACACGTAAATATAACTGCAGGTGCTGCCACTTGAGTTTGTTAAGAATGTATATGGAGATTATTGGCAAAAGACAAAAATAATGATCCATCATCAAAGTGAAAGAAGTTGGCCAGTATCGTTGAGAAGTGTAAGTGGAGAATCCGTTATCACTGACGGATGGGTAAATATCGCAAGGGTTCTTGGGTTGACAAAGAACACGTTATTGCTGTTAAGGATAATCGAAGAGAAAAGTATAGAAATCGATTGTTTCGTAGAAAACGTATGTGGTGAATACTTCTTGACAGTTAACCGTTACGGAGTTTTAAAAATAATAGTAAGTATAATAATACGTTTGAATCAATATTTATTTTGTTATACTTGTCAACTAAATGGTATAAATATATATCTAACAGAAAAATGTTCCATAAATGGGAATCCACCTTGTGGGCCAACATGGTTAACTCAGCTAGGTTTTGATTAAAGGCATTCGGGAAGAAGTTGGAAGGTTTACTAAGAGGTGGGAACCATTTATTTGTGATACAATTTGGTGGGACGTGGTCAAGCAACTATGTTGTATATTGATTTTGTTTTGGAACTTCTTCTAAACCATTAGCTGATGAAATGCATTATATAGTTATTTGTGATACAGTATGTCACACCCCGACCACGTAGAACATACAAAACGTGGCGGAAACGTCGGGGAGTGTTGTAAGAGAATCAATTGTTTCAAATCCATGGCAAATGAAATTTCGTTTTATTGATCAAATATGAAAGTATACATTGTTTAAACAAGAACCAAAGAGTACATAACATGAATTAACTAGTTCTTGTCTCGTTTTAAGTCACTAAGGCACAGGTCCGCCTAAGTATGTCTTGATAAGTCCTATGCATCATCTCCTGAAAACACATGTGAAAATAGGTACGTCAGCATAAAAATGCCTGTGAGATACATTGGTTTTGTGAAAACGGAATTCATGACTTATGTTTGAGAAAATGTTTAGTCATGAACCTTGTATTTTGCTTTGTCTTGTAAATCATTTGAAAAACGATAAGATCAGATGATATGTATAAATAAGAGAACACTGTATGGTTAAACGGATAACCATGTAAAATGTGTTTGTATAAGATAAGTCGTTTGTAAAACAATGTCTCGTGAAAAGTGTGTTATTTGTATAAAATGTCATATGTATCAAATTGAAATGATTCAAATAACGCTACGATATGTAATACCATACAAACACTTATATATAGGAAGTACCAGTGGCGTATCCACCATGCTTGTATCATATTACCCACGCCTCGTTACTTAATCACTTACTCAAACCAAACCATCAAGATGAAATGTTTAACAATTGTGGAAATGTTTATGTATAGTCGAATGTCTATTGTCAAATGTAAATCATGTCAACGGATACAACTGGTTTACACGGTTCAATGGTTACAAACGGTTCATATAATCGAAGGGTTAAGACGGTTCACATAGTCAAATGGTTACAACGGTTCAAAATGTAGCATAATGTGTTCATATGCTGGATGAGCATATGCAACAGAAATGCAATGTAAAACCATGTACTAAGTACGCACAGAATGGGCATACTAGCCTGTAATGTAAAGCAATGTACTAAGTACGCACACAATGGGCATACATAGCATGTAATGTAAAGCAATGTACTAAGTACGCACACAATGGGCATACATAGCATGTAATGTAAAGCAATTGTACTAAGTACGCACACAATGGGCATACATAGCATAAACACAATGAAATCGTGTACTATATATGTACTATCGAACATAGCAAGTATATGATGTGAAAACCGGAAAGCATGAAAGTAATAAGTAGGCACATGTGTTTCACCCCAAAATAGTTTGGAAAATAGTAAAAGAGGGGTTCAATGTACTCACCAGAGATTGCTTTGTAGTTCTTGTATAATGACCAAATAATGCTAGAGATCACGGAATATCAAACGGCACCTAATAGGTAGCTATATTAATTTACCAGACCAAAATCGGAAGGATCGGATAGTATGCGGGTTCGTAAACCAAACGAGTATGGAGACTCGTGAAATATGGTTTAACAAAGCCTACATACTAAAATGAAACCTATCCTAAGTGCTTGCGACCCATTACGACCCGTTTAGGTGGCTTATGCTACCTTAACGCGTCGTTCGCGTATAACGCGTTTGGAACGCCTAACATCGTGACCACAAGGTATAACCTCGGAAGGTTACAACTATGGTAACCTAATGTGTTTGGTCGGATCCTAATGATCTACCAAATGGGTCGGGTTCGAAAGTATAAGCGATGGTTTAGATCGCTTATCTTACGACCCTACATATGCACTAAACTAAAAGTGACGAGCTAAGCATGTTAGAACATGCTTAACTAAGTTTAGAAAACTGGTTTGGCATCAAAACAAACGGCTTTGATGCTCACGAGTAGTTTGGTTATAAAATACGCAAGAATGCGCATTTTGGCCGAAACTACGACTCGTCACTGAGCCTAGATAACGTGGTAATCAGTAGGTATAGTCACTACGGACTATAACCATCGTGATCACGCTCACGTTATGAAGTTCCAACGAACTTCGCATCGACCATAAACTGGTAAATGCAGAAAGTCAAACATAGTTCGACTTTCGGACTCGAAAAGCAATAAAACAACGAAAGAACACTTACAAAGGATCCCCGAATGCTAATCTCGATCCAAGGAACTCAGGTATGAAGCAATGGCTCCAACTTAGAGTTTTAGATCAGATTCTTGTGGGTTTTACACCAGGGGGGTATTTGTAGGAAAAGCATGACCGTTAGGATCGTTTATCGATTAACGTGCTTTGATCTTGTCCATACACTTGTTGTAACATTTATGGTACATCAGATTTGCCCCTAATTGGCCTGAAGAGTCAAGTGCAAGTGTGGCCTTTCACTACATGAAGAGGCAACTGCATTTAAAGTTGAATCTGCTGTACTGGGGACTCCTTACGGATCGTATGGGTGATGGTTTACGGTCCGTAAGCCCTTAGTTTGGCAAATTTACAGTTTTGGTCCCTGCAGCCCCAAAACTTGGTATTTGATGCATTTTTGACACGTTTAAGCCCCGTTAACCCCATTTCAAAGCTCTAAAATGAAGTTAAAGTATAGGGAACTTAAAATGTGCTCAAAAATATCTCGGGTGTCGGTTCGTTTGGCCGTACGGTCGCGATGTTTGGTTAATTACGACGGAATGCGCATAAGCGCGAAAGACGATCCAAATTGCGCGACGAATGGATTTTTCTCATGACATGCACTAAGGCATAATATAAGGATGTTTACATAAATTTTTGGATGTTCGGAAGTATTCAGAACGTAAGTTATGCGTGAAAGTGCAAACTTGTGCACTTTTTGACACTTTTAGTCCCTGAATGACCCAAAAGTTTATTTTAGCATACCAAACCCCTCAAAGCCTATTTCTAAGCTATGTAAAGGATATTTAGGGTATGTTTAACTTATGGACATGTTCCGGAATGTTTGTTATAGTTCGAATTGGCATACTTTCGCAATTTGTCAAGTTTAGTCCCTGTAAGCGAATTAACTTGTTTTTGCCATACCAAAGCCTTCAAAACTTATTTCTAAGTTATGTAAAGGTTATTTGAGGTATGTTGAGTTTATGTTGATGTTCCGGAGTATTTTTCGCATTTAAACTGAGTACGTTTACGCACCAGTTTGCGTATAATTCTCCAGAAAGCGATGTAAAGTTTGAAATTGAACAAGAACTGATATGTGCAAAAGATACACATATTTATACAAGATCCCAAGTATGAAATACAATATTTCATTGGCTTGGTATTTGTTTGATGGTCGCGGTGGCACAGGTGTCACAGTCTCCCCTACTTTAGGAAATTTCGTCCCGAAATTTATTCGTAGGAGTCTATTTGTGACTCTGCCAAATAACCATTAGTGATATGCAAAGCAATATCCTGTCATTTCCTTAACGGTCATTCTTCAGAAACGAAAATGAACAGACGAAGTCATTTTCCTCAACGAGTATTCTTCAGAAATGGAGATGACGGAATAAGCAAACGGATGTTCATTTCCTCAACGGACAAATCTTTAGAAACGAAAAAAATGAACAGACGGAGTCATTTTCAATGGTTGCTTCATCAGAAATGGAAATGAAAGATTATACAACGGATATTCATTTCCCTAACGGATAAATCGTCAGAAACGAAAATGCACTAACGGAGTCATTTTCAACGGTTGCTTCATCAGAGTTGGAAATGAAGGATTACACAACGGATATTCATTTCCTCAACGGGTAAATCTTCAGAAACGAAAATGAACTAACGAAGTCATTTTCAACGGTTGCTTCATCAGAGTTGGAAATGAGGGATTACACAACGGATATTCATTTCCTCAACGGGTAAATCTTCAGAAACGAAAATGAACTAACGGAGTCATTTTCAACGCTTGCTTCATCAGAGTTGGAAATGAAAGATTACACAACGTTGTTTCATTTCCTCAACGGGTAAATCTTTAGAAACGAAAATGAACTAACGGAGTCATTTTCAACGGTTGCTTCATCAGAGTTGGAAATGAACAGGGTTAACTCTAGACATATGACAGAACTTGCTGTGATTTCTGTGCACAAAATTCCATAATTATGTATGCATCCATAATTACGTAATCCCTTGCACAGTCCGCACAGTTTGTTTTGTAATGTTTTGGGGAAGGATATCAAACTTGTGATGAGGGTGACTAGACTTCCATCGGTTCCTTTTTAATTAGATCGACAGGGGATCTTCTTAGTTAGGCCACCAAGGAGTCCTTTCAGCTGTATCATCACATGATATCCCTAGCCAGATTTTTGGATCAACCTGTTTATCTAGACCACTCAAGGGGTTTAATTATGAAGTAGTACTTTATAATCCAAGGGACTTAACTATAACATAGAAGTCCATTGAGGATTTTAAGTAATACCTTTGGGTATCCTACTATGAATCTCTTGTACAAGGATATGTAAGATTCTTACGAAGATTTGGATAACATAATTTGGATCACACAACAACATATAAGGGAACACATAAGCACAAAGTCACATAATTGTTTAACTTGATTATAATTTGTTATTAACTTGTTATTGATTGAATACGGATATGGAAACAAATCGACGGGTCTCAATGTTCACTGGAATCTATCCGAGAAGATAGAAAGATCTCCCAAAATTCGATTTTTGATTACAAGGAATTATCACATTCGAATTAAGGTATACAACAATTAAGGATTTACGGGAAATCCTTAGGTACCCTATTAAGGATTTATAGTGGTACTTTGGGTATTCGTCATGCGTTGTAACTTGCGCCTTGTACTTCGTTTTTCTTAGAAGAAACGGGTACTTAGGAATTACGTGGAAGACGCAAGAGATCATAGAATGGGAGAATTTTGGGGGTAGTTTGTTCTTCAAGGAATACGGTTCTTTGATTGTCGGTATTGTTAGGGATATGTCGTTTATACATGCAACCACAGAAATATATTGCAATGCAAATAAAAGATTTATTTATAAACAATGATAACAACTGTTTCTTGGATCTTGACAACAAAAGAAAATAATACATAAGACGTGATTATTTCTAAACGATGTTGTCTTCTAGTCAGTCAGATGCTTATCCCTGAGCTGGATTTGCATTAGCAAGCTTTGGGCAATTTCTTCGGAAATGACCCATCTCGCCACAGTTGAAACAAGAGCCTGGTAGAAAACGACCTTGAGCAGGATTGTTGCCAGCTTGGTTTGGCGCAGCTGCAATTGGGCAGACTCTTGCTGTATGGCCTATAAGTCCACAAGTTTGGCATTTGCGGCACTTTACGTTGGTGTGATGATGGAGGCTACATTGGTTGCACAAGGGTGCAGTTCCATTGTATGGTTTTCTAGCAGGGGGCTGAGCTGGTTGGTTGGCTTGACCATTGTGAGCGACCACGGCGAAGTTCTGAGAACCCTTTCGCTTCTTTGACTTTTTAGAGGATTCAGTCTGTTCATCCATGGTCTTTGATTCCACGATTGGGTTCGATTCCCCGACCGGTTTCTTGTCAGCTTTTCGGAAAAGTTTACCTTTCCTGATCTTTGATTCAGTCAAGGTTGCAGATAGCTCAATGGCCTGTCTAACTGTAGTAGGGTTGCTACCAGTCATAATGTCTTGTATTGAGTCAGGGAGGCCATCAATGTACTTTTCGATTGCCTTATCCAAAGGTGTAACCATAACCCGGCATAACAAACTTAACTCCTCATAACGATCCGTGTAGGCTCGATGCTCACCGCTAACTTGCTTAAGATCGTCGAACTCCGTTTCCAAGGCCCTGATCTCGTGACGAGGACAGAATTCCTTCATCATCAGAGCTCGAAGCTCTTGCCATGTTTAAGCTAGTGCCACATCGGCACCCCTATCTCTCATCACACCATTCCACCATGTCAAAGCTCGTTTCTCAAAGACGCTAGATGCGAATTCTACCTTTCGCTCGTATGGACATTGAACATGTCTGAAGGTGTTCTCTAAACTCTAGAACCATTGTAGAAGTGCAGTTGCTCCTTGAGACCCAGAAAACTTTGATGGCTTAGCTGAGTTGAACGTCTTGAAGTTGCAGTGGGCATTATTGTTGTTGTTGGCTTGGTTCCATTGAGCAAAGAGGTTTGGGAATTGAGCAGCCATTTGCTGCGCAATGATCTCTGCCAGTTCTGCAGTCGCTATCTGGTTTTCGCGTCGAGGAGGCATTCTAAATGAGAGACAAGAAAGAAAACAAATGAAATGGCATTGGGTAAGAATAGGATGTTACAATTACCGGCCATAATCATGGTTGAGGGTCATTTGTTTGAATCCACGAAGCAAACAAACAACACCAAGGCTGAGTCAAAGCAAATAGATCCTCATAGTGCATCGCGAAGACATGCTCGCCTATAAGTGGACACTCACCCCAAGAGTTCCCAGGTAAGAGTGACTGGTCCGATTATGTGGATTTGTACGAACACTCTAACCTTAGACAGAAATCCCAGGGTACATGCATTCACTCTTCTAGTTTGCACGTGTTCACACTATTTAGGACCAAAAACTTTGACGAGAGTTTTGAAAACTCAAAGGGGTTCAAAACCTTATAACAGAGGGTTCAAAACCTTACAATAGAGGGTTCAAAACCAAGTAATCAATCATCCTGGAACAGATGATTAGTTTTCAAGCGGTTTTGAAATTTATGTTCTTGTTGTGGTCGTCGCCTAAGGATAGGTGACGGTATTGTTTTATGACTAAACGCAAGTAAACTCGCGTTAGGGTCCTAGGAAGGTTATAGACTAGGTCAAAGCATTACTAATAACCTAATTCCCTATAACCATGAGCTCTGATACCAACTTTTCTGTCACACCCCGACCACGTAGAACATACAAAACGTGGCGGAAACGTCGAGGAGTGTTGTAAAAGAATCAATTGTTTCAAATCCATGGCAAATGAAATTTCGTTTTATTGATCAAATATGAAAGTATACATTGTTTAAACAAGAACCAAAGAGTACATAACATGAATTAACTAGTTCTTGTCTCGTTTTAAGTCACTAAGGCAAAGGTCCGCCTAAGTATGTCTTGATAAGTCCTATGCATCATCTCCTGAAAACACATGTGAAAATAGGTACGTCAGCATAAAAATGCCTGTGAGATACATTGGTTTTGTGAAAACGGAATTCATGACTTATGTTTGAGAAAATGTTTAGTCATGCACCTTGTATTTTGCTTTGTCTTGTAAATCATTTGAAAAACGATAAGATCAGATGATATGAATAAATAAGAGAACACTGTATGGTTAAACGGATAACCATGTAAAATGTGTTTGTATAAGATAAGTCGTTTGTAAAACAATGTCTCGTGAAAAGTGTGTTATTTGTATAAAATGTCATATGTATCAAATTGAAATGATTCAAATAACGCTACGATATGTAATACCATACAAACACTTATATATAGGAAGTACCAGCGGCGTATCCACCATGCTTGTATCATATTACCCACGCCTCGTTACTTAATCACTTACTCAAACCAAACCATCAAGATGAAATGTTTAACAATTGTGGAAATGTTTATGTATAGTCGAATGTCTATTGTCAAATGTAAATCATGTCAACGGGTACAACTGGTTTACACGGTTCAATGGTTACAAATGGTTCATATAATCGAAGGGTTAAGACGGTTCACATAGTCAAATGGTTACAACAGTTCAGAATGTAGCATAATGTGTTCATATGCTGGATGAGCATATGTAACAGAAATGCAATGTAAAACCATGTACTAAGTACGCACACAATGGGCATACCTAGCCTGTAATGTAAAGCAATGTACTAAGTACGCACACAATGGGCATACATAGCATGTAATGTAAAGCAATGTACTAAGTACGCACACAATGGGCATACATAGCATGTAATGTAAAGCAATTGTACTCAGTACGCACACAATGGGCATACATAGCATAAACACAATGAAATCATGTACTATATATGTACTATCGAACATAGCAAGTATATGATGTGAAAACCGGAAAGCATGAAAGTAACAAGTAGGCACATGTGTTTCACCCCAAAATAGTTTGGAAAACAGTAAAAGAGGGGTCCAATGTACTCACCTGAGATTGCTTTGTAGTTCTTGTATAATGACCAAAAAATGCTAGAGATCACGGAATATCAAACGGCACCTAATAGGTAGCTATATTAATATACCGGACCAAAATCGGAAGGATCGGATAGTATGCGGGTTCGTAAACCAAACGAGTATGGAGACTCGTGAAATATGGTTTAACAAAGCCTACATACTAAAATGAAACCTATCCTAAGTGCTTGCGACCCATTACGACCCGTTTAGGTGGCTTATGCTACCTTAACGCGTCGTTCGCGTATAACGCGTTTGGAACGCCTAACATCGTGACCACAAGGTATAACCTCGGAAGGTTACAGCTATGGTCACCTAATGTGTTTGGTCGGATCCTAATGATCGACCAAATGGGTCGGGTTCGAAAGTATAAGCGATGGTTTAGATCGCTTATCTTACGACCCTACATATGCACTAAACTAAAAGTGACGAGCTAAGCATGTTAGAACATGCTTAACTAAGTTTAGAAAACAGGTTTGGCATCAAAACAAACGGCTTTGATGCTCACGAGTAGTTTGGTTACAAAATACGCAAGAATGCGCATTTTGGCCGAAACTACGACTCGTCACTGAGCCTAGATAACGTGGTAATCAGTAGGTATAGTCACTACGGACTATAACCATCGTGATCACACTCACGTTATGAAGTTCCAACGAACTTCGCATCGACCATAAACTGGTCAATGTAGAAAGTCAAACATAGTTCGACTTTCAGGCTCGAAAAGCGATAAAACAACGAAAGAACACTTACAAAGGATCCCCGAATGCTAATCTCGATCCAAGGAACTCAGGTATGAAGCAATGGCTCCAACTTAGAGTTTTAGATCAGATTTTTGTGGGTTTTACACCAGGGGGGGGTATTTATAGGAAAAGCATGACCGTTAGGATCGTTTATCGATTAACGTGCTTTGATCTTGTCCATACACTTGTTGTAACATTTATGGTACATCAGATTTGCCCCTAATTGGCCTAAAGAGTCAAGTGCAAGTGTGGCCTTTCACTACATGAAGAGGCAACTGCATTTAATGTTGAATCTGCTGTACTGGGTACTCCTTACGGACCGTATGGGTGATGGTTTACGGTCCGTAAGCCCTTAGTTTGGCAGATTTACAGTTTTGGTCCCTGCAGCCCCAAAACTTGGTATTTGATGCATTTTTGACACGTTTAAGCCCCATTAACCCCATTTCAAAGCTCTAAAATGAAGTTAAAGTATAGGAAACTTAAAATGTGCTCAAAAATATCTCGGATGTCGGTTCGTTTGGCCGTACGGTTGCGATGTTCGGTTAATTACGACGGAATGCGCATAAGCGCGAAAGACGATCCAAATTGCGCGACGAATGGATTTTTCTCATGCCATACACTAAGGCATAATATAAGGATGTTTACATAAATTTTTGGATGTCCGAATGTATTCAGAACGTAAGTTATGCGTGAAGTGCAAACTTGTGCACTTTTTGACACTTTTAGTCCCTGAATGACCCAAAAGTTTATTTTAGCATACCAAACCCCTTAAAGCCTATTTCTAAGCTATGTAAAGGATATTTAGGGTATGTTTAACTTATATACATGTTCCGGAATGTTTGTTACAGTTCGAATTGGCATACTTTCACAATTTGTCAAGTTTAGTCCCTGTAAGCGAATTAACTTGTTTTTGCCATACAAAAGCCTTCAAAACTTATTTCTAAGTTATGTAAAGGTTATTTGAGGTATGTTGAGTTTATGTTGATGTTCCAAAGTATTTGTCGCATTTAAACTGAGTACGTTTACGCACCAGTTTGCGTATAATTCTCCAGAAAGCGATGTAAAGTTTGAAATTGAACAAGAACTGATATGTGCAAAAGATTCACATATTTATACAAGATCCCAAGTATGAAATACAATATTTCATTGGCTTGGTATTTGTTTGATGGTCGCGGTGGCACAGGTGTCACACAGTACATTTCATGATTGAATCTGTATTACAGGAATTTTGGTGGAATGCGGTCAAGTAAATGTGTTATATATTGATTTTGGACGCATCATTTTGTTGCTTCTTCTAAACCATCAACTGATGAAATCAGCGTTGTAAAAATCCCGACTAGTATCCGATTAATCACTAATCGGAGGTTTGCCGATTAATCGCTAGGCGGTCAATGGCGGTCTTATTCTGGCCAGATCCCAGCCAAATTTTGACCAAACCTTATAAAATCCAGTCAATTACTTAAAAAATAGGTCAACGAGAGGTTAAAACATGTCTACTATAAAAAACTATATATAAAAATGTGTGTGTATGTAATGTATGTAACTAAAAATTACATATAGAAATCCTGATCCGACTAATTCCGATTAATCGCTAGTCGGTACCCCACCTTGCAAATAGCAACTAGCGATTCTTACAATACTGGATGAAATATGCACTTGTTTAGGGGTTTCTCCTAGAACACAATTATTTGATGAAGTCATAAAACTTGTTTGGAAGTTTGACTGGGAATGGGATTCAAAACCTGATTAGATCTCAATGTGAGAAGATATTTGATGTTATCAAACTACAGAAACCAAGATGTAGCAATTGATCTAGTTTCAGGAAAAAAGATAGGTTACTCTCATTGTTGAACCTGCTTCAAGATTCAAGATTCCACAGGAATTGCCAGCGATATTAACAAACTTTCGAAAGTGGTTCTATGACTGGTGAAGCTGTCATCAAATGAACGAAGATTATGAGGTTTTTCAATCCAATGGAAACGTGTTATGTTTTGTGCACCAGATCTAGGTATTGTGACAAATGTCAAATTTCCATGTATCCATACAATAATTAAAAAGTAATTTGTAGCTTAATGACTTGTAACACCCCAAAATTTTATAAAAGTTTATTTGAATCTTTAAATGTTTTAAATAAATTAAATAAGTTATAAATAAACAAGGAAGTTTTTTAAAAAATAGGAAATATGCTAGAATGACAACATGAATGAAACCAAGGGACTGAATGTGTAAAATTATAAATAAATAAGAAATTAAAAGATGAAATATGGGTGGAGTGTGGGTGTTCGACGCAGGGAACAATCAGGAAGGGGAAAACCCCCTTCAACCCTAGTTCATCAAATATCCAAGAATTGGATGTGATTCTGGGTCAAATTCGAATGCATGTGATGAAACTTCCAACCATCTAAGAGTTTCCTACATAGGGTAAGTCAGATTTTGTGATTTGATGCTAGTTAGTGTGAAAATGGGTTTTGATCAATCAGTGAATTAGTATGAAATTATGCTTGTGTATAAATTAGAACCATCGTTCGAGGGTGTTTTATGCTTGATTTCATTTGTATTGAAGGTTTAGTAGTATGATGTTCTTGAAGTAGAATAAATTTAGTAATTTTGATTGATGAATGTATGTGTATTAGGATAATTGATGAATTATTATGATATAGAATGAATATGATATGTGAATCTAGTTTATTAGAAGTGTTGTGTATATTGCTAGTGAAATCGTGCATTGGATACATGTACATAAGGCTTAAAATGTTGCATGCACACCATGTGTTCGTTAAAATGCCTTAATGAAAAACTATGTGATTTTGAATGGATCGAAAAGTGTTGAATTGCATAAAGAAAATATAGTATTTGATGCATTGAAAAATATGATATGGAAAGTGATTGATGAGTGAATGTGGTTATTATATAATGAATGAAGTAACCTAAATAAGAATGAATTATGTGTAGGAGTGAAAGAAGAAGGAGCTAATTCCGGTTCGCAACAAAAGGCTCAAGAACGAGGTAAGTTCGCTACTTACAAGTTTATTCAATAATATTAGTATATTGTTCCTCTAAATATTAGTTGCATATTGGAAGACATAGTATTAAAATGAGAACAAGAAAGTAGAACTCCGTAACGGTCCGTGATGAACGGGTCGGTTCGGGTTAGAATGAGAATTAATAAGTTAAAGTTTTCTTGACAATCCGCGTAAACGGGTTGTGATAGAACGAGTTGTATAAGAAAGAATGATGTAACGAAGTTGGTTACACAGACAAGAAAGCCGATTACAAGAATGAATTAGCCATGTACGGTACAAAATTAAAAGGGTGATTATTAGTTCGCGAAGTTTATTAATGTGTTAGTTGAAATATGAATATTGTGCTAATGTTGTTTCGTTATAATGGTTTTAGATAAAACTCAAGTTTAGATGCTATTGCCTCGCTCGGAACCGAACACACCTTGAACGTCTTTATGCGCTTCCGCAATTTTTGAAGTATCATCAATGGGTCAATACTTTTGTTAAACTAGGCTAAGTTTGGTAGTTAAACTCTAAACTTGAAGTTGTAAACCTTTTGTCAAAATGCTAGTTGTAATGGTTGTTTGAAAGGTCTTTAAAGTGTTATGATTTTGATTATGTCCTTTAAAATGTGTCGTAGGTTTAATTGTTAAATGTCATTAAAACAGGGAATTGTTTATATTCCGAACGGGTCATGCCCGAATTTTGTTGAATAATAGTATGAATTATTACATTTTCGGATTTAGAACTTTGGGCGTTTCAAGTTGGTATCAGAGCCGAGGTTTGAGGGATTCAAGTATTAGAGTTAAAAATGCTTGACCTCAAACCGAAAGCTCGTGTGAAAGTGTGTTCGTTCCGAAGCGCTATGCAAGTAAGTAAATCATAAATATGATCATAATATTAGCTAGTAATAAAAAGGGATTATGGTATTTTGTTTATGAACTGAGTTTTAAGACAAATGATGATGTTAAACGAGTCCGTATTTAAATTACGGACACATAAGAAAAAGAATCGGGTAAAACGGACTAGTAGAACTATAGTTATGAGGTTTTAAAGTTTGTATTTTAGAAAAAGGTTAGAGCTGGAATGTCCAAGATGTTACTAGAATGTTCATCATTTTACTGAAATGTTCATCATGTTAATGAAATGTTCATCATTTTACTGGAATGTTCATCATGTTACTAGAATGTTCATCATGTTACTGGAATGTTCATTATGTTAATGGAATGTTCATCATGTTACTAAAATGTTCATCATTTTACTGAAATGTTCATCATGTTAATGAAATGTTCATCATGCTAGTGGAATGTTCATTATGTTAATGGAATGTTCATCATATTACTAAAATGTTTATCATTTTACCGAAATGTTCATCATGTTAATGAAATGTTCATCATGTTACTGGAATGTTCATTATGTTAATGGAATGTTCATCATGTTACTAAAATGTTCATCATTTTACCGAAATGTTCATCATGTTAATGAAATGTGCATCAATGTTACTGGAATATTCATCATGTTAATGGAATGTTCATCATGTTACTGGAATGTTCACCATGATCTAAACGATACAACATGATCGTTGGTGACGATAATGTACGAAGTATGAATTGTAAATGGAATGTAGTATGATAATACAAGTATATATGTGATGAAGAGGTGTATGAAAGGAAACTCTAATGAATAGAATGAATGTTTTCTATAGATGACGGACACAGAGAATGTAGATGATGCTGAAGTAGCACGACAAGAAGCATTCGATAATAAGATTATGGAAGCGGCAGAAAAGGTTATACATGCTAACTTTCCCCAGTTAGCTCAAGAAGTCGAAAGCCGTGTTTTAGGAGTAATAGATGCTATGATGACTAGTAAGATTGAGGAGTTAAAAGAAATGATTGAAGGGTCTAGAAGCAAAAGTAAGGAACAAAGATGTACATACAAGGATTTTATGGCGTGCAATCCCCCCTCATTCAATGGGGAGGTTGATCCGATAAAATGTCAAAGGTGGGTAGCAAATATTGAAGCTGTGTTCATACGTAGCCGATGTGTGAAGGAAGATCAAGTAGTGTTTGCTATGGGTCAGCTTCAACAACAAGCTAAGGATTGGTGGGATACGCAATGTAAGGAGTTAGGTGAAGAGAAACTCCAAACGTTACCTTGGCAAGAATTCAAGGAATCGTTCTTGAAGTATCATTGCCCGCAGTTGGCAATTGATAGAATACAAGAGGAATTCTTGCGTCTTCGCCAACAGGATGAATCTATTGATGAAATCACCAACACCTTCTTTGATAAGCTAAAGTTTTGTGACAACTTTATCAAGTTTGAAAGAATGAAGATAAATCGGTTTCACGGCATGTTGAAGGCTGAATATAGGGAACTCATCACTCCCTCGAAGTGTGAAACTTTGAATGAACTTATCAACTTGGCTCGGGATAAAGAGATAGAGCTGAAGCGACAAGTAGAAAGGGGGGAGAGAGCGGCTGAAAAGCCCACAACTATGAGTCCGCCCAAAAACATAAGCATCATGACATTAGAAACAAAGGAGGATCTAAAAGCAGTATTCCTCCATGCAAAACTTGTGGGAAGCTTCATACTGGAGAATATCTATTGGGGAAGAAGGGATGCTACAACTGTGGTCAGGAAGGGCATCCTTACTATAAGTGCCCTAGTCCTGTGAGGACGTGTTTCAATTGCTTTACTCCTGGTCACGTCAAAGCTGAATGTCTGAAGCTTAAACAAAAGGGGAAAAAAGATGGAAAGAAGGATGAAAATCAGAAGGCTCGGGGAAGGCTGTTTCAAATTACCACGGAGGAGGCTAAGGTTCTACCGAATGTTGTATCAGGTATTTTCTTAGTCAACCTAATACCCGTAAATGTGTTGTTCGATTCCGGTGCTAGTAGATCTTTTGTGTCAAACGAACTTACGTGCCATCCCTCCTTTAGAAAA
The DNA here is from genome assembly GCF_002127325.2 of Helianthus annuus. Classification (NCBI taxonomy): domain Eukaryota; kingdom Viridiplantae; phylum Streptophyta; class Magnoliopsida; order Asterales; family Asteraceae; genus Helianthus; species Helianthus annuus. Next base: position 36,213,683 of record NC_035439.2, on the reverse strand, counting down.
GAACGAATGCCTATACCCTTAGAAGTAGAGGTAGCGGATAGAAAAAGTTATGTGTTATGTGAAATTTGTAAAAACTGTAAGATCACCATAGAAAATGAAGACTTTGAAATAGATCTTATTCCTATGGTTTTGGGGGAATTTAAAGTAGTAGTGGGAATGGATTGGTTATCCCGTTATCATGCGGAAATACGATGTGAGGCGAAAGTTATTCATGTATTGTCACCTAATGGGGCTCGAGTAAGTATTCGTGGGGATAGAAAATTAGAGACAAAATTGTGTACGATTGTCGAGGCGGTTAAGTACGCAAGAAATGAGGGCAAGGCATTTTTTGGCCTATGTAGTAGACACAAGACAAAAGACGCCTGAAATTGGAGAAGTTGAAGTTGTGAACGAGTATCCGGATGTGTTTCCGGATGAATTACCAAGATTACCACCTGAGCGAGAAGTGGAATTCCGAATTGAACTAAACCCGAGCACCAAACCAGTGGCCAAAGCTCCCTATAGTTTGTCCCGCTGAAATGCGAGAGCTAATGACACAGATACAAGAATTGCTTGATAAGGACTTCATACGCCCGAGTGTGTCACTATGGGGAGCCCCGTACTTTTTGTGAAAAATAAAAATGGTTCGATGCGCATGTGCATCGACTATCGAGAGTTGAACAAGTTGACAGTGAAAAATAGATATCCTCTACCTCGAATAGACGATCTTTTTGATCAATTGCAAGGAGCGAGCTGGTTTTCAAAAACTGATCTACGCTCAGGATATCACCAACTACGGGTACGAGAGAAAGATGTTGTGAAAACCGCGTTTAGAACCCGATATGACATTACGAGTTTTTAGTAATGTCATTTGGGCTAACTAATGCGCCGGCCGCATTCATGGATCTTATGAATAGGGTATGCCGACCCATGTTGGATAAGTCTGTAATAGTATTTATAGACGATATCCTGGTTTACTCTCGTAATAGAGCCAAACATGCAAATCATTTGCATGAAGTATTAGAAACTCTTCGAAAGGAAAAGCTTTACGCAAAGTTTTCAAAGTGTGCCTTCTGGCTTAGAGAAGTGCAATTTCTCGGCCATGTCATTAATAACGATGGTGTCTTGGTGGACCCAACTAAAGTGGAGGCCGTAATGAACTGGGTCCCTCCAAAGAACCCGAGTGAAGTTAGAAGTTTTCTGGGTTTGGCTGGGTATTGTCGAAGGTTTATACAGGATTTTTTCTAGAATAGCATTACCCTTGACCAAACTGACAAAGTAAAATGAGAATTTTATATGGGGGCCTGAGCAAGAGAAAGCATTCCAAACTTTAAAGAGTAGACTATCTAACGCACCAGTTTTAACCTTACCCGAGAGATCAGAAGACTTAGTGGTATATACCGATGCTTCACTTCAAGGGTTGGGAGCTGTTTTAATGCAACATGGTAAGGTGATAGCCTATGTGTCACACCCTGGCTTTGCGGAAGCGTGGTTAATTTGGTGTGACTTCTTAATACCATAGCTTAACCATAACAAAGCTATATGAAATAAAACCATGCAAGATCATCCATTTAATTAAGTTTTAAAAACCAAATACAACAACATTGTCTCAACGGAAACACATCCTAACGGCATAAACATTGTTCAACAAACACAAACATCAACATGACATAAACATAGTTTAAGGACTGTGACTTGTCCAGGAAAGAGTCACATCCCCTAAACCCGGATGACCTCGTAACTAGTGCAGCGGGAAAACGTGTCATACCGCGCCAGATCCTTTAATTCCCTGAAATACATGTAAGTTGAAAAATCAACAATAATGTTGAGCGAGTTCATGTGTAAGTGAGTAAGTAAACCTTTGTATGTATAAAAATCCTGGTATGTAGCAAATAAGGAAAAAGAGATCAGCAATGGTTTGCAAGGCCATTGATATGTGTGAAGTGCAAGTAGGGAGACTCAAACCTAGCAGATTTATGCATTGGGCACAAAGTCACCCCGAGGTCCGTTTCTAGTTTGGCCTGGGGCTGGGCTCGCTACACCCAGATAGATCTACCGCTCCTGTCCCTCGGTCCTACCATGAGGATTAATGACCTCATGTTGCTCCTACCCACTCACATGATCTAAGTAGTAAACCTCCTTACGCTAACCATACCATGTATAAAGTACTTGTAATCATAGTAACATGTATTTCACCCCCGTAGTTTGTAAAACTGAAAACAGTTAAGAGAAAAGGGGGACATGAACTCACAGTGGTGCGTCTCTACCAAGTATATCTCCTGATCAAGCAGCGGTGCGACGACCTACACGTACTAACTCTATTAGACGGACGGCCGTGCCTTAGCTTTATGGTTTAAGTTTTTGGGAAATAGTTAGACAACTATTTCGTGTTTACATTTAGTAAATACTTGGTAATCATTTTCCTTCCCAAGGATGGGGGATTTAATACATGTGTGTTCGAAATATATTATTAAGTCTCACTTAAAATATATTTTATTTCTAACTCCAAAATATAAATATTTTTCTCAAAAATATTATATTTTCTATTACATAAAAGTTTCTCAAAATAATACCTTGACAAAATACGCGTTCATAAATATTTCCTTAAATGCGTAAGTTACGTTTTAATGATCGAGTGGTAATAATAATTACCGGTGTAACTTATATATTTATCGTAGAGGCGTTCGTATTATTTTGGATTCGTTAACATTCGATAGTATTATTTTTACCCTAAAAATAATATTTGTGTACTTCACAAAATAATCATAAACACATATCAAGTGATTTTATGAAAAATATATACTAAATATATATTTACCAAGTTTTATTTTGTGAAATCCCACCTCCGATATTTTGTAAATAAAGTCGTGGCGAAACTTATATGTGAAAACAAGTTAAAAACGTATTTCTAACACTTGTGGAGAAAATAATTCTAAGTGTTAGGTTTTTGGAAAAATTTCGCCAGAGTTTCCTTTGTAACGGGAGGTGGCCACGCTTTTAAGCGTATCATTTTCTTTTATAAATCAAACCAACAACTTTCTCATTTAACCAAAACAATATCCAAAGCATCAACTAGTCAATATATATGTAAATCGCATAATTTACATGAACTTGTGGTTTAATAAAAAATATGAAGTAAATCCCATTACTTTTAGTGGATCTTTATATAAATCAATTCGGTTTCGTAAAAGCCTCGTTTTTAAAGAAATTCCATCTTTACAACTTCTTGTCGATTTTTACAAAAATAGTTATTTTGTCGAAACTTTATGTGTTTACACACTTGTGTGTTCTAAAAGTCATCCTTGTTAGTGTAAGATCCATTTTTAGAAAATATGATTTCTTTGACGTTTGGTCTTTTGAAAATACCGCTTGTAGATCCGTAGATCTACTAGTTTTAAACACTATTTCGTAAGTAAAATCATTTTTACACAAGTTCAAGTTTGATATGTGGTAGAGTTTCATCCCTTAACCCTTGTTACATTTAAACAAGCTTTATGTCATGATCCATGATCATGACCAATCCGGGTTAAACAATGATCCGAGCTACCACAACATAGATCGGGCCTAAATAACTACACAAAACAAATACTACAAGATTTACACATCATTCAAGCTTTTAACCATCATTACTTGCATTTTTAGTAGACTTTTATGTACCATCTTGTAAGATTACGAGTTTTAACCGTTACATATCATTTTAACCATCTTAAAATAGTTCGAGAAGGTGATTCAAGCAACTTACTACTAGCTCGAGGCTAGGGAAGAATCTAGACGCAAAAAGAGTGGATAAAAGCAACGAGAAGAGGTCCTTTGAGTTCCGAATGCACCAAGCCTCCTCTTACGTGATCCTTAACACTTGTGTGAGCTTGGAATGTGATGATCAAAGTCGGATGATGGATGGATGGTAGTGTGGGTGTTCGGCCGAGAGCCTTTGAGAGAGAGGGAGGGTGTGTTGTTGTGAGATGTTAAGTGAAAATGAATGATGGATTTAGTCTACTACTTATAGACATTACATGAGTTCATTAACCAAGAGTTCTTGTTTAGTCTTGATATTAGACAAAGAGATTTGTTTAATCAAAATGGTACAAGGGAGTCCCCCAAGGGGACCGAATTCGTAAAAAGGGGGGGGGGGTAATCCGGTTCCAAATCAACCATCTAGTTAGTTTAAAGTTAAGTTAAGCTAAGTTAGTTTAGGGATTAACTCGGTTACTAGTGTGTTGTGCTTTACAGTGGGTGTTAGGGTATTCAGGGACCCTAACTGGCTCAGAAAAAAATAAACAATGTTAATGGCAAAATTTTCATATCCCGGGTAAAGTCCGGTTGTTCGGTTGGATAGTAATCCGTTAAAGCGCTTAACAAAGCTTTAAAGCGTCGTTATTATTATTTTTAGTGACACAACTTATTCCCGACACTTTGGAAAGTGTCTAGTAACATTTTTCTCATGTTTTGGCACTTTATGAGTTAACCAAATGCTGAATTTTTAGTTAATGTGCTGAATTTTTATACTTAGAGTACGTTTTAGGCACATCCGATCACTGTAACTTATTCCTAGAGACGCAGTTCTACAACCCTTGTATCTCTACACTCACTATTGGAGTAGTAAACTATCTTGGGCTCATACAGGCCTTAGAGGCAGTATCTGCCTAGTGCTAGTTATGACAGCACGTTCAATAGGTTATCCGTTCATTGTGCTACTGTGCTTTTGTGCATCATGTTTGTCACTAAGGTTCAGCACGTAAATAATGTAGTGACGGTAAATAGAGTATGATGCAAGTATGTACATGTATAAACATTCAAGTAGCAGTTTATCCATAAATTCAAGTAAGCACAGTAATTAAGCAGTAATTAATTATTAATTAAGTCGTACGGATACCTGATTTAGTGAGGGTCGTCACATTCTCCCCCCGTTAGAAAAATTTCGTCCCGAAATTTTAAGTTCTGCTTCTAGATGCAAGGTTCTTGGGAAATAAGTGGGGGTATTTCTCTTTCATCTGGTCCTCAAGCTCCCAGGTGTATTCAGGACCATGTCTGGCATTCCAACGAACCTTGACGAGCTTGACACTGCTCCGGCGGGTCTTGTTCACTTTCCAATCCGTAACCTCAACGGGTTCTTCAACGAAGTGGAGCGTGTCGTCAACATGAATTTCGTCGGTGGGAATGAAAACGGTATCTTGCGTTGGACTCTTCCTCAAATTTGATACATGAAATGTATCGTGAACACCATTTAGTTCAGCAGGTAAGTCCAGCTTGTATGCTACTAGCCCAATTCTTTCCAAAATTCTGAGTGGACCTATATACTGCGGATTCAACTTTCCACGCTTCCCGAAGCGTGCCACACCCTTCCAGGGTGATACTTTCAACAAGACCATATCACCTACCTCAAACTCTAGAGGTTTCCTTTTTCGATCCGCGTAGGCTTTTTGACGGTCACGAGCCGCACTGATGCGATCTCGGATCTGTGCAATCTTATCTGTGGTTTCCTGGACCATATCAGGACCAACCAGCTGTCTATCACCTGCGTCAGACCAACAAAGCGGCAATCTGCACTTGCGCCCATATAAAGCTTCGAATGGCGCGGCACCAATACTGGTGTGGTAGCTGTTGTTGTATGAAAATTCGACCAGTGGCAAATGCTTATCCCAGCTACCACCCAAATCCATAACACATGCTCTCAGCATATCTTCCAAAGTCTGTATCGTTCGCTCGCTTTGACCATCGGTCTGCGGGTGAAATGCGGTGCTCAAATTCAGTTGCGAGCCAAAAGCTTCTTGGAAGGATTGCCAAATCCTTGATACGAACCTACCGTCTCTATCAGAGATGATCGAGAGAGGTACTCGATGGCGTGTAACAATTTCTCTCATGTAAATTTCGGCCAACTTGCTCGTATTATCCTTCTCTCTGATAGGTAAGAAGTGCGTTGACTTCGTTAATCGATCCACTATTACCCAAATAGTGTCATGGCCTCTTGGCGTTCTTGGCAACTTTGTAATGAAATCAATTGAGATTTGTTCCCACTTCCACTTGGGAATTTCCGGTTGTTGCTGAAGTCCTGAAGGCTTCTGGTATTCCGCTTTCACCTTAGCGCATGTTAGACACTTGCTCACATAAACAGCCACATCGCCTTTCATCCTAGGCCACCAGTAGTAATCTTTAAGGTCCTGGTACATCTTATCCGCTCCAGGGTGGATAGAGTACCGCGATTTGTGAGCTTCATCGAAAATAACCTTCCTTAAACCTCCAAACAGAGGAACCCAAATCCTTTTCTCAAAACATAACGTTCCTTCCTCGTTTGGCACCAATTGCTTCTCCATCCCACGGAGATATTCCTCTTCAAGGTTTCTTTCCTTGAGAGCTTCTTTTTGCGCGGCACGAATGCGCAAGGAAAGATCGGTTTGGATAATCATTTCTAAAGCCCTAACCCTTATGGGCTTGATCCTTTCTTTTCGACTTAGGGCATCGGCGACCACATTCGCCTTCCCCGGGTGGTACTTTATCTCGCAGTCGTAATCATTCAACAACTCAACCCATCGTCTTTGTCTCATATTCAACTCCTTCTGATTGAATATGTGTTGTAGGCTCTTATGATCTGTAAAAATTGTACACTTCGTACCATAAAGGTAGTGTCTCCAGATCTTTAAAGCAAAAACCACTGCACCAAGTTCCAAATCATGTGTGGTATAGTTCCTTTCGTGCACTTTCAATTGACGCGATGCGTAAGCAATAACCTTTTGGTGTTGCATCAACACGCAACCCAAACCTTGGCATGAGGCGTCACAGTATACCACGAAATCATCTGTACCTTCTGGTAGTGCTAAGATTGGCGCATTACAGAGCTTATCCTTCAATATCTGGAACGCTTCTTCCTGTTTGATTCCCCAATCAAACTTCTTACCTTTCTGCGTGAGGAGCGTCAATGGTTGAGCGATTTTTGAAAAATCCTCAATGAACCTTCGGTAGTAACCAGCCAAACCCAAGAATTGTCGAATCTCGGTTGGCGTCTTTGGCGTTTCCCAATTCTTGATCGCTTCGATCTTGGTGGGATCCACGTGGATTCCATCTCCGTTTACCACGTGCCCAAGGAATTGTACTTCTCGTAGCCAAAACTCGCACTTAGAGAACTTGGCATACAGCTGTTCCTTCTTCAGCAACTCCAAAATGGCTCTTAAATGATGCTCGTGCTCAGCCTTTGTCTTTGAATAAATCAAAATGTCGTTGATGAACACAATCACGAACTTATCCAAGTAGGGCTTGCAAACTCTATTCATCATATCCATGAAGACTGCTGGTGCGTTTGTCAACCCAAACGGCATAACTAGGAACTCGTAGTGTCCATAACGAGTTCTGAAGGCTGTCTTTGGGATACTCTCCTCTTGTATCCTTAACTGATGGTATCCAGATCGAAGATCGATCTTAGAGTAAAAGCTTGAGCCTTGCAGTTGGTCAAACAGATCATCAATCCTTGGCAGAGGGTATCTATTCTTGATCGTCAGCTTGTTCAACTCCCGGAAGTCAATGCACATTCGAAAACTACCGTCCTTCTTCTTGACAAACAAAACTGGAGTTCCCCAAGGCGAGAAGCTTGGTCGGATAAATCCCTTGTCTAACAACTCTTGAAGTTGTGTCGACAGTTCTTGCATCTCAGACGGAGCAAGTCTATAGGGTGCCTTAGCCACAGGCGCGGCGCCTGGAACTAAATCGATGTGAAACTCCACTTGCCTCTGAGGTGGCAGTCCAGGTAAGTCCTCTAGGAGGACTTCTGGATATTCCCTCACGACAGGGATGTCTTCGATCTTTGGTTCTGCAGCTTTCTTGTCTACAATGTGTGCCAGAAAGGCAGCACATCCTTTCTGCAAACACTTTCACGCTTTGAGGCAGCTGATAATTCTTAACGGCGTATCACGCTTCTCTTCGTGAACCACAATTGTTTCGCCATCTTCGGTTGGGATACGAACGACCTTTTCATGACAAATTATTTCTGCCTTGTTGCCTGATAACCAAACCATTCCTACTACCACATCAAAGCTTCCTAGCTGGACTGGTAGTAGATCCAAAGCAAACTCACGCTCTCCCAATTCGATCACACAACCTCTGACGACTTCATTGGCTTCTACCAACTTTCCATTCGCCAATTCGATTGAGTACGAAATATCTAATTTACTACCGGCTAAACCAAGCATATTCTTAAACTCTAACGACACGAAACTACAATCAGCGCCAGTATCAAATAAAACGGATGCATAGCGTTGGTTTATAGGGAACGTACCAGTAACGACATTGGGGTCCTGGCGTGCCTCCCTCGCTTCAATATTAAACACTCTTCCACGGGCTTGGTTTCACTCTGGGCAGTTCCTCTTGTAGTGCCCAATATCACCACAGTTGAAGCATCCGGGCCTTTGCCCGTTTCCACCAGCTTGATTATTCCTCTGGTTGCGATTCACAGCGCCCGCTTGATTAGCATTGTTGCCTCGATTCCCATTACCTCCATTGTTTCCTTGTGGGCGGTTTCCATTCCCACCCCGGTTATTATTTCTGTTTCCGAATCCTCCCTGGCCTCCCTGGCCAACAGTGGCCCAACAAGAATCCTTCAAGTGGCCAGGTTTTCCACATGCTTCCCATACTTTCACAGTACAATGGCCAGAATGGTGTCGTTGGCAGGTATTACACTTGGGTTGGGTGCCCATATATCCTTTTCCTTTCTTTCCACTACCAGCTGTAACCTGAGCTGGCATGCTTGTTTCTCCTTTCTTAACCACCCCGCTGGTGCCTTGCTTGAAGTTCGAGAACTTCCGCTTGTTACCTCCTGATGACTCGACGTGAGTCTCTTTCTTCTTTGCCTCGATCTCATCGAACTTGTTCAGGCGAATAGCCTCCTCTGTGAGAGCCACGCTCAGATCAATCGCCTCAGTAATAGTCGCAGGCTTGGAGGAGGTTACCATGCTTATGATTTGAGGAGCTAATCCCCAAATGAAACGTTCAATCCGCTTGAACTCTGGAGTGACCATATAGGGTACCACATGTGACAGGTCGTGGAACCTCTGAACGTATTCTGCGATCTTTGGACCTTCCATCTTTAAATGCAAGAATTCAGTCTCCAATTTTTGGATCTCCGCGCGAGAGCAGTTCTTTTTGCGCATAAGTTCCTTCAGTTCGGTCCATGTTAGTGCGTAGGCAGCAGCTTTACCAAGTGTCTGTACTTGCAAATTCCACCAAGATAGGGCTCCATCCAAGAGTAGCCCCGAAATGTAGGTGACCTGCTGGTCTGGTGCACATTTACTCATGCGAAGAACAGATTCAGTTTTCTCAGCCCAACGAACAAAGGCGACAGCACCTCCTGTGCCATCAAAGTTGACCGGCTTGCAGTCTAGAAACTGCTTGTAGGTGCACCCATGAGGTGGGTTGTTGTTCAGTGTTGCCAGAGTTGCTTCCACTAGTCCCTCCTTGAGAGGCGGCGTATTGTGCGATGGCAGCAGCGATGATTTGCTGGAGTTCTGCCTCATTGGTAGGCATCGGTGTTTGACGTCTTGGCATCTTCTAAAGATGTGTTCACGTAGGTCAGGCCATAGTAAAACGTATATATATAATAATAGTAATAGCATATAACATCTCATGTTATAAGTAGACCAATCACATAGCATCTCATGTTTCAACTATATCAATCGCACAACATCCCATGTCATAAAATATAAATAACCAAATCAAGCATCAAATATGATGAGAATACTACGATTGCCATATATCGAGACCATATAGTAAGTGTACAAGTACGTCATAGTGTCCTACAACATCAATCGACTAAGGGCTACATCACCCCAGTCCAAAAACTATATCAAATCAGTGTCAATACATCCCATATACATGATCAACAAAACTCAGAATCAGAAGGTGGTCTCCAAAAATGATGTGCAGTCAAAAGCAATCGTCGTCTTCTCACCAACGTCTACCCATACGGTACTAAAGAGCTCTACACTGATGGCGGTGGAGGAGGGGGGAAGTGGGTGTAGAACAAACGACGTAACTGGAGCCAGTCCTCCTCCATGGCTCTCTGGGTACGCAAGAAAGAAGCCACCTGCTGCTCTAATGCCGAAAGGCGTGCAGCATAGTCCGGTGGTAAAGGTCGAGGGTGCTGCGAAGTAGAGTGGGTCTGACCCTGGCACTGACATGTCGGCGGCTGAGCTCTCTCAAACTCCTGAATGCGCCGTGTGTGTGCCTCGTGCTGGGCGACAAATGACATCAAGACGTCCTCAATGGAGTACCCCATGTGGAAAGGATGGTAGGGGTCGGTCGGTGGCATAACAGGTGGTGATGACCAGAGAAACGGCTCCCTGGCTGGATCAAAAGGTGCCACATGAAATGGAGAAACAGGGGGTAAAACAGGTGAAAACTGTGGCATAACGGGAACAGACGTCGGCACATGTCCAAAGGGATGGGCCGAAGAACCCTCTCCAGGTCGAGCTGGAGGTGTAAACTGAGGGAATGAAAAGGAGGTATCAACATGACGAGTATCAGTGATCTGAGGGGGAATAGGTGGAACCTCATCATCAGCAGGAATCCACCCGTGCTGGGCGTGCTCATCTCGTGGGTCCATCTGTGCCTCAAAAAGTGCACGATCAAACTGAACGGGCATAGGATCATGGTGGGGTGCAACAACAGGGTCAACAAGTGCATCAGCGATAAGTGGGGATCAACATGATCAACAGCAACGACATGATCGCCCTCCAACAACGGAGCATCCACAGGGTGATCATCAATAGGTGGGTCAGCAATCACAGGCTCAATAATGGGTGCGCCAGCATGAACTGGGTCATGCTCAAACGCAAGGTCGAGAGCGGCTACCTGCTCAGGGGCCATGACAGGCTCGGGATCATCAAAGGCCATCTCAAAATCAAACTCAGGGTCGATGGGATCAACTGGGTCAACTGGGTCGACCGGATCCTCCATAGGCTGATCCATAGGTATAAACTCTATATCCTGATCTGGGTCGAATCCTGGGGGAAAAACAGGATCGGAATCGTCCTCATCATCGTGGTCGAAAGCAAAGCTAGGAGCAGGGGCAACAGAAGATGCTCTATCTGGATCTGAACCGTGAGAAAAGTGCTGCGCACTCTGAGTGTGTGAAGGTGCGGAGGCCACAGACTCGAAAGAGTCTCGGACCGGAGAGTGTGCAGGTGACTCCTCAGCGGGAGCATCTGCAAGCATCAAAAGATCACCAGTAGCAAGAAGGGCCCGCCCTGAACATCCTCCTCTAAGGGCTCGTCATCAAACAGATCGACGTCGCCATCAACGTCGGCGTCGAGAAGCAAATCGTAAGCAGGATATGAAGCAAGTGGTACGGGAGCAGGGATCTCTACAAGCGGTAGGTCCCCGGCCAAAGGGCCATCAGCGAGCTCATCAGCACCATCAGGTAATGCAAAGGGCTGAAAGTCATCCTCGTCTGTGCTAGTAACGTCGGATGTGTGAACCTCGCGCTCTGAAGACTCTAGGTCGTCTGATACTATAGGTCTAGGGCCTGTGGTGTCTGAATCACCAGTGCCGGACGAGTCCATGTGTCTGTAACATAAACATAAATATGCACAAATAATCAGTCATACAATCAGGTAAACACATTAGTCACCAAGTAAGCAATCAAATAGTCCTCCTAGTCCCACTAGCCTCCCAGTCTCCTAGACTGATACTCCTAGCCTCGCTAGCCAAATTCTCCCAGCCTCTTAGACTGCTCTTCCTAGTCTTACTAGCCAAATTCTCCCAGCCTCTTAGACTGCTCTTCCTAGTCACACTAGCCATCTACCTCGATCTCTTAGATCGAGCCTCGGCCTCCCAGACTGAGCCTCAGCCTCCCAGACTGAGCCTATAAATAACAAATAAAATGTGCTCAACATTTGTTTGTAAAAACGTTTTGGATCTGGACTTAAGTGGTATGCAGTAAAAATGTTTTCGTGAGAGCCCTAGTGATCATAGTCTAGACTCGAGAAGGAATCCTAGTTCGCTATGATCGCAGCTCCGATACCAAGCTGTCACACCCTGGCTTTGCGGAAGCGTGGTTAATTTGGTGTGACTTCTTAATACCATAGCTTAAGCATAACAAAGCTATATGAAATAAAACCATGCAAGATCATCCATTTAATTAAGTTTTAAAAACCAAATACAACAACATTGTCTCAACGGAAACACATCCTAACGACATAAATATTGTTCAACAAACACAAACATCAACATGACATAAACATAGTTTAAGGACTGTGACTTGTCCAGGAAAGAGTCACATCCCCTAAACCCGGATGACCTCGTAACTAGTGCAGCGGGAAAACGTGTCATACCGCGCTAGATCCTTTAATTCCCTGAAATACATGTAAGTTGAAAAATCAACAATAATGTTGAGCGAGTTCATGTGTAAGTGAGTAAGTAAACCTTTGTATGTATAAAAATCCTGGTATGTAGCAAATAAGGAAAAAGAGATCACCAATGGTTTGCAAGGCCATTGATATGTGTGAAGTGCAAGTAGGGAGACTCAAACCTAGCAGATTTATGCGTTGGGCACAAAGTCACCCCGAGGTCCGTTTCTAATTTGGCCTGGGGCTGGGCTCGCTACACCTAGATAGATCTACCGCTCCTGTCCCTCGGTCCTACCATGAGGATTAATGACCTCATGTTGCTCTTACCCACTCACATGATCTTAGTAGTAAACCTCCTTACGCTAACCATACCATGTATAAAGTACTTGTAATCATAGTAACATGTATTTCACCCCCGTAGTTTGTAAAACTGAAAACAGTTAAGAGAAAAGGGGGACATGAACTCACAGTGGTGCGTCTCTACCAAGTATATCTCCTGATCAAGCAGCGGTGCGACGACCTACACGTACTAACTCTATTAGACGGACGGCCGTGCCTTAGCTTTATGGTTTAAGTTTTTGGGAAATAGTTAGACAACTATTTCGTGTTTACATTTAGTAAATACTTGGTAATCATTTTCCTTCCCAAGGATGGGGGATTTAATACATGTGTGTTCGAAATATATTATTAAGTCTCACTTAAAATATATTTTATTTCTAACTCCAAAATATAAATATTTTTCTCAAAAATATTATATTTTCTATTACATAAAAGTTTCTCAAAATAATACCTTGACAAAATACGCGTTCATAAATATTTCCTTAAATGCGTAAGTTACGTTTTAATGATCGAGTGGTAATAATAATTACCGGTGTAACTTATATATTTATCGTAGAGGCATTCGTATTATTTTGGATTCGTTAACATTCGATAGTATTATTTTTACCCTAAAAATAATATTTGTGTACTTCACAAAATAATCATAAACACATATCAAGTGATTTTATGAAAAATATATACTAAATATATATTTACCAAGTTTTATTTTTTGTGAAATCCCACCTCCGATATTTTGTAAATAAAGTCGTGGCGAAACTTATATGTGAAAACAAGTTAAAAACGTATTTCTAACACTTGTGGTGAAAATAATTCTAAGTGTTAGGTTTTTGGAAAAATTTCGCCAGAGTTTCCTTTGTAACGGGAGGTGGCCACGCTTTTAAGCGTATCATTTTCTTTTATAAATCAAACCAACAACTTTCTCATTTAACCAAAACAATATCCAAAGCATCAACTAGTCAATATATATGTAAATCGCATAATTTACATGAACTTGTGGTTTAATAAAAAATATGAAGTAAATCCCATTACTTTTAGAGGATCTTTATATAAATCAATTCGGTTTCGTAAAAGCCTCGTTTTTAAAGAAATTCCATCTTTACAACTTCTTGTCGATTTTTACAAAAATAGTTATTTTGTCGAAACTTTATGTGTTTACACACTTGTGTGTTCTAAAAGTCATCCTTGTTAGTGTAAGATCCATTTTTAGAAAATATGATTTCTTTGACGTTTGGTCTTTTGAAAATACCGCTTGTAGATCCGTAGATCTACTAGTTTTAAACTCTATTTCGTAAGTAAAATCATTTTTACACAAGTTCAAGTTTGATGTGTGGTAGAGTTTCATCCCTTAACCCTTGTTACATTTAAACAAGCTTTATGTCATGATCCATGATCATGACCAATCCGGGTTAAACAATGATCTGAGCTACCACAACATAGATCGGGCCTAAATAACTACACAAAACAAATACTACAAGATTTACACATCATTCAAGCTTTTAGCCATCATTACTTGCATTTTTAGTAGACTTTTATGTACCATCTTGTAAGATTACGAGTTTTAACCGTTACATGTCATTTTAACCATCTTAAAATAGTTCGAGAAGGTGATTCAAGCAACTTACTACTAGCTCGAGGCTAGGGAAGAATCTAGACGCAAAAAGAGTGGATAAAAGCAACGAGAAGAGGTCCTTTGAGTTCCGAATGCACCAAGCCTCCTCTTACGTGATCCTTAACACTTGTGTGATCTTGGAATGTGATGATCAAAGTCGGATGATGGATGGATGGTAGTGTGGGTGTTCGGCCGAGAGCCTTTGAGAGAGAGGGAGGGTGTGTTGTTGTGAGATGTTAAGTGAAAATGAATGATGGATTTAGTCTACTACTTATAGACATTACATGAGTTCATTAACCAAGGGTTCTTGTGTAGTCTTGATATTAGACAAAGAGATTTGTTTAATCAAAATGGTACAAGGGAGTCCCCCAAGGGGACCGAATTCGTAAAAAGGGGGGGGGGGGGGGTAATCCGGTTCCAAATCAACCATCTAGTTAGTTTAAAGTTAAGTTAAGCTAAGTTAGTTTAGGGATTAACCCGGTTACTAGTGTGTTGTGCTTTACAGTGGGTGTTAGGGTATTTAGGGACCCTAACTGGCTCAGAAAAAGATAAACAATGTTAATGGCAAAATTTTCATACCCCGGGTAAAGTCCGGTTGTTCGGTTGGATAGTAATCCGTTAAAGCGCTTAACAAAGCTTTAAAGTGCCGTTATTATTATTTTTAGTGACACAACTTATTCCCGACACTTTGGAAAGTGTCTAGTAACATTTTTCTCATGTTTTGGCACTTTATGAGTTAACCAAATGCTGAATTTTTAGTTAATGTGCTGAATTTTTGTACTTAGAGTACGTTTTAGGCACATCCGATCACTATAACTTATTCCTAGAGACGCAGTTCTACAACCCTTGTGTCTCTACACTCACTATTGGAGTAGTAAACTATCTTGGGCTCATACAGGCCTTAGAGGCAGTATCTGCCTAGTGCTAGTTATGACAGCACGTTCAATAGGTTATCCGTTCATTGTGCTACTGTGCTTTTGTGCATCATGTTTGTCACTAAGGTTCAGCATGTAAATAATGTAGTGACGGTAAATAGAGTATGATGCAAGTATGTACATGTATAAACATTCAAGTAGCAGTTTATCCATAAATTCAAGTAAGCACAGTAATTAAGCAGTAATTAATTATTAATTAAGTCGTACGGATACCGGATTTAGTGAGGGTTGTCACACTATGCCTCAAGGCTGTGACATATGTGCCTCCACGGCCATCAAACAAATACCAAATTAATGAAATATTGTGTTTCATACTTGGGAATTTGTATAAATATGTGTATCATTTGCACATATCAATTCTCGTTCGATTTCGAGCTCTAAGTCGCTTTCTGGAAAGTTATACGCGAACTGATGTGTAAACATAATTAGTTTAACATGACAAACACTCCGGGATAGTGAAATAGGCTTAATATACCTTAAATAACCTTTACATAACTTAGAAATAAGTTTTGGAAGGTTTGGTGTGACAAAATCAAGTTTATTCGCTTATAGGGACTAATTTCAACAAACTGTGAAAGTATGCTGATTCGTACTGTAACGAACCTTCCGGAATATGATCATAAGTTAAACATGCCCTAAATATCCATTAAATAGCTTAGAAATAGGCTTTGAGGTGTTTGGTGCGCAAAAATAAATTTTCTTGATCAATAGGGACTAAAAGCGTCAAAAAGTGCATAAGTTTGCATTTTCGCGCATATCTTACGTTCTGAATATATCCGGACATCCAAAAATTTATGTAGTCATTAAAATATTTTATTTTAGTGATTGGCAGGATGAAATTCCATTCGTCGCGTAATTTGGATCGTTTTTGCGTCCGTTACGACTTCCGTCGTAATTACCCGAATAACGCAACCGTACGACCAAACGAACCGACATCTGAGATGTTTTTAAGCATATTTTAAGTTACCTATACTTTAACTTCATTTTAGAGCTTTGAAATGGGGTTAACAGGGCTTAAACGTGTAAAAAATGCATCGAAAATCAAGTTTTGGGCATTCAGGGACTAAAATTGTAAATCTGTGAAACTTGCTAGGCCTGGGGCGTAAGCCTAAGCTTATTCTTATGCGGCCCGCATCAGCAGCTTAGATCAGAAACACTGAATCTTGATTTCTAGCCTGTTTTTGATGGTTTTAATCATAGATTTGCAATACCATTTGCTAGTATTTCATGTCCCCATTGTTTTTAAAACCTTGTGCCCACATGTAAGGTCAAGATCAAGGCACGAAATGTGAGAAACGATCCTAACGGTTCTTTGAAATCTATAAATACCGAAGCTCTCATTCCATTTTCCTCACATCTTGATCTGATTTTATGCTCTAAGTTGAAGCTTTATGCTTCATACCTGAGTATTTAGATCAAGTTCTTCCTAGCTTGGACTCGTTGTATGTTTCTTTCATGCTTTTATGCGTTTTTAAGCACGAAAGTCAAACTGTGTTTGACTTTCTGCTTTGACCAGTCTTTGGTCAACACGAAGTTCGTTTGAACTTCACAACGTGAGTGTAAGCACGATGGTTATAGTCCCTTGTGACTATACCTACTGATTACCACGTTGATTAGGTGTAGTGACGAGTCATAGTTTCAGTCAAAATGCGTATTCATGCGTATTTTGCAACCAAACTATTTTTGGGTATCAAAACCTTTTGTTTTGATATCAAACTTGTTTTCTAATTTCGTTAAACATGTTTTAACATGTTTAACTCGTCACTTTTAGTTTAGTGCTTATATAGGGTCGAAAGATAAGCGGTCTAAACAACCGCTTAGACTTTCGAACCCGGCCCGTTGGTCAATCATTAGGTTCCGACGAAACATGTTTTGTGACCATAGTTGTATAGGGAATAACCTTCCGAGGTTATACCTTATGGTCATTTCGTTTAGTTAGTTGTATGATAGGTGATTTATATGCCTTAGGAAAATGACCAAAATGCCCTTTTCACGCATAAATTCATTTTAAGCATATGTAACCTAAATTTTTATATCAAAACTGATTAGGTAACATTATTAGACATGTTAAGGCATATAATACTTGTCATAGGACTGGTTAGGCGGTCCGGACGTGTTTCACGCGAACGACGCGTTAAAGTAGCGTAAGCTACCTAAACGGGTCGTAATGGGTCGTAAGCACTTAGGTTTGGTTTCGATTTAGTATGTAGGCTTTGTTAAACCATGTCATATGAGTTCCAATACTCATATGGTTTACGAAACCTCATCCTATCCGATCTTCTGATTTAGGTCCGGTTTATTTACATAGTTACTTATATTAGGTGCCGATTGATTTCCATGATCCCTTTAGCTTTGCTTGGTTGTTATTCAAGACTTCTAAGCATTCTCAAGTGAATACATAGTTCCCCTATTTTACTGTTTTCGATTGTTTTGGGGTGATTTATATGTGTTAAATGATTTTGATGTTTTTAACGATGGTTTCGAAAATGATTAAAATGGTTTATATTAAATTAATAACGATTTCGATGACGTGAATAAACATGTTGGTTGTAATTACATAATGAATAACATTCATTAGTTTTGGCTGAACCGACCAGTATTAGGTTAAGGTACCATAGGACCTGACAAATCCCGTTATCAGACTGCACCCATGGTTATGTGTGGGTTAGGTGGGTAACGACTGAATCTGTGATTGTTAATTTACCCTTTAGTGGTTTATTAATGCGAGTTTCGAGATAGTCGAGTTGCGAAGGTTTGAATGTTATTAGTGAGGCGACCAAAAGTAGTTTTCACAATTAAAACGAGAATGATTTAAACGACTGGAGCGATTTTAACGAGTTAATCGATTTGGGTAAGCGATTGGTTTTTGGTTAGTGATTAGATAACGGAACGGGTGTAATGTGATGAAAACATGGTAGATACGTCGCTGGTACTTCTTATATATAAGTGTTTTCATCATGTTACTTACCGTGGCGTTATTTAGTTCACTTAGGTAAACGAATTTGAAACGATGACACACAACGATGTTTTCTAAGTAATATAAACCATACGAGTTTTAATAACAAGTTTTTACGAGATGTTTTACAATTTGGTTTAATTAAACAAATGTTTTGGGGTTAAGAATCATGGCTACGAGATTTTATAAACTATAACCCACTTGATTTGAGTTGGTTAATTATGTTGCACTACTATACATTTTTTTAAAACAAGGTTTTTAATTAGGTATTGCAACATGTAAACTAGCCATGAATCCGACACTCTCATAAAACCTATGTGCTCGCCAGCATTTCTTTGTTGACTTTGTTTTTACATAGGTTTCAGGTGTTGCTGAATGATGTTGATTGCTAGGATGCATGCTCACATAGGACTGGACGAGGCCTTAGTGACTTAATAACAATGATAGACTATGTTTAACTTGTTTGTTTAAGTTTCAAGTCAATGTAAATGATTAATCTTTAAATAAAACAAAACTTCAAATTTCCGTGTGCTATGAAACAATGATTCCGTTACAACACTCCCCGACGATTCCGCCACGATTTGTTGTTTTACGCGGTCGGGGTGTGATAGAAAAGTTGGTATCAGAGCTCATGGTTATAGGGAACTATGTTATTAGTAGTGCTTTGACCTAGTCTATAACCTTCCTAGGACCCTAACACAAGATTCTTGTGTTTAGATCTTAAAAACAATATCGTCACTTATCCTTAGGTGACAACCACAACAAGAACACAAATTCCAAATCCGCTTTGAAAACCAATCATCTGTTCTAGGATGATATATTATAAGGTTTATAACCTTCAAAGTTTTCAAAATCTCGTCAAATTTGGGTCTTATAATGTGAACACGTGCAATCTGGAAGGGTGGATGCCTGTACTCTGAGTTTTCTGTCTAAGGCTAGAGTGTTCGTACAAATCCACATAATCAGACCAGTCACTCTTACCTGGGAACTCTTGGGGTGAGTGTCCACTTATAGGCTAAAGCATGACTTCACGATACATTAATATGACCCGCTTACTTTGATTAGTCACCGTCTCATTTGTTTGCCTTAGGTAACAAACAAATGATCACAATTTTTATACGTTGTCATTATCCGATAATATTTCATTTGTTTCCTCCCATGTCTTTCATTTCCTCCAGAATGTCTCTTCATCGCAGCGACACTCAAATGTCCGAGCAGACTACCAAATTTGCCCAGCGAATAGGCGAAGTAATCCTGAAGATTGCTGCATTAGTTGTCGCCATGTCTCATCTCAATAATGAAGCCACCCAAGAAGCATTAAAGGAAGCAGAAGCCGAGCCTTCGAAAAGGTTAAAGAAGCATAAAGCTTCAAAGAATCCCGCAGCTGTTGCACCAAAACAAGCAGGACCTAGCCAGGTGGCAACAACACCAGCCAAGAAGCCGTACTTGGGAACTACTCCCTTGTGTAATCAGTGTAACCTCCATCACCATGCCAGTGTCAAATGTCGAAAATGTTTCAACTGTGGACTTATTGGCCATATGGCAAGAGTTTGTCGTTCAGTTGTTGTGCTAAACCAGGCTTTATAGAACCCTGTTCAATTTCAAGCAGATCCAGCACAAGCTCATTTTCCTTCGGATGCTTGCTTCACTGATGTGCGTGCGGTGTGATAGGTTTTTATGTATATTTTTAGCCCTTTTTAACCACCTTAGTCAAGTTTTAAATTTATAAAACACGATATTTACTAACACCAAACACACATATGGGCAAGTGCACCCATCATGAGCGTAGTATAGTGTTGGTAAGATACCGAGGTCGCCCAAGGACACAAGAGCTTTTAATACCGGTTTATCCTCAATGTCTAATCAAATCAAAAATTTAGAAAAAAGGTTTTAAATAGAAAATAAAAACTAAAATGTTGAAAATAAAAATAAAATAAAACAGATAGACAAGATGAATCACTTGGATCCAACTCGCCTTTAGTGTAACCTTTGATTATTTCCGCACTTTTGCACTTTTTAAGAGATTATCTTAGTTATGTAGTAGGCCCCTCTTTTGAAGGTGACGTTACCCTCAACCCAGTAGTTTGAGTCAGCAAGGATACAATCGTAAAGGGTTGGATTATTGAAAGAAAATTAATTAAGTTATTAATGCGTAATGTGGTAGGCCCCTCTTTTGAAGGTGACGTTACCCTCGGCTAAGTAGTCTGAGTCAGCAAGGATACAGTCCTAAGTAGCCGGGTTAAAGTTTTAATAGTAGCTTACATATGAGGGGATCAAAGAGTTTGGACCCCCGCCATCCAATACCAGTGGGTATTGAAGGAGGTCCTACTAAATTTAACCCAGGTCCTTGCAGGATCTATACACTGAACAAGGCAAGACTCTTACCAAACCATTCCCTTAACCCCCGACCAGGTAGCCAACATAACTCCATATAGACCGTGGAGATATGAATGGTGAAAATCTTTTATTTTAAATAGACCGTAAAATAATGCCAAGACACCACGGATAAATGATAAGGAAGATTCACCTTCAACATAAGAAACTAGTTATTAAACTCATTAATACATAACCAAATAAAAAGTGCGAAAAGATTAAAAATAAAAAGTATTACACTAGACACTTGTCTTCACCAAGTGATGTAAGAGACTTAGGCAAACATGGCCTTTGATTGTCAACAACTCTTACGATCAATCTTGGATCCCTAGACTACTCACACACTCTATGATGGATGATGGTGGTGGTGGAGTGTGGGTGAAGTGTGAGGAGGTGGTTTGCCAATGGATGGTTTGCAAATGAGCCAACCACCCCTATTTATAGCCTGCATAGAAGCACGGACACGGCCCCGTGTCCATTGGGCTCGGCCGCGTGTCCACCCATCGTCTCTTCCCTCATTAATTGTAGTTTGTCTGCATTAGTTGACCACGCCCCCGTGTCCGCTGGGCATGACCCGTGTGAAGAAGCGTATCTGTACTATCAAGATGTTCTCAGATTTTTCGAATCTTAGAGTTGACCACGGCCCCGTGTCCGCTGGGCACCACCCCATGGTGGGTTATAGAAGCTTCTACAACTTTGTCTTTTCTGCAGACACTTGGGCACGCCCCCGTGCTCACTGAGCATGGGGCGTGTTCAGCTTTCTGTTATCTTGTTTTTGCTTGGGAAGATGTTGTCGGGGGGTCGGGCATGCCATGTTTGTTCCTTTTCTTGTATTTATGTTAGATTTAGCTGCCTTTTTGCTTCTTTTGTTCATTTGAGCTCATTTGATCCTGAAAATACAAAAGGAAGACAAAAACACACTTTTTCCAACATTAGTACTAAAAAGGGTTAGTTTTATACCACAATTAATACATAACCAAATAAAAAGTGCGAAAAGATTAAAAATAAAAAGTATTACACTAAATGCTTGTCTTCACCAAGTGATGTAGGAGACTTAGGCAAACATGGCCTTTGATTGTCAAGAACTCTTACGATCAATCTTGGATCCCGAGACTACTCACACACTCTATGATGGATGATGGATGATGGTGGTGGATGATGGATGCTGGTGGTGGATGATGGTGTTGTGGTGGTGGTGGAGTGTGGGTGAAGTGTGAGAGAGGTGGTGTGCCAAGGGATGATTTGCAAGTGAGCCAAGCACCCCTATTTATAGCCTGAACAGAATCTCGGGCACGGCCCCGTGTCCATTGGGCACGGCCCCGTGTCCATCCCTCTTCTCTTTCTTCATTAATTGCAGTTTGTCTGCATTAGTTGACCACGCCCCCGTGTCCGCTGGGCACGACCCCGTGTGCAGAAGCGTATCTGTACTGTCAAGATTCCCTCAGATTCTGCGAATCATAGAGTTGACCACGGCCCCGTGTCCGCTGGGCACGCCCCCGTGGTGGGTGATAGAAGCTTCTACAACTTTGTCTTTTCTGCTGACACTTGGGCATGCCCCCGTGCTCATTGAGCACGGGGCGTTTTCAGCCTTCTGTTTTCTTGTTTTTGCTTGGGAAGATGCTGTCGAGGGGTTGGGCATGCCACGTTTATTCCTTTTCTTGTATTTATGTTAGATTTAGCTGTCTTTTTGCTTCTTTTGTTAATTTGAGCTCATTTAATCTTGAAAATACAAAATGAAGACAAAAGCACACTTTTTCCAACATTAGTACTAAAAAATGTTTAGTTTTATGCCACAATTGATGTAATTTATATGTTGCATTTGGACACATCAAATACCCCCACACTTGAATCTTTGCTTGTCCTCAAGCAAAACTCTTTATAATGTGGCTTTTCACTCCCAAACGGAATGGGTAGAAGAGAAGGTTTTTTTGGGCTTGTCATAGCGTGTCGAGATTCCAAGACTTTATTAGGTTTTATTTTTATTTTATTTACAATCCTATTCGTCATGATTTTTTTAAAACATTACATAAGATAAATTACTTATTAGGGCATAACATGCCTTTTTAAAATTCCATTTATATACAAGTTCACATACCTCACGGGAGATCACTAAACACTCGGCCGAAGATGTATTTTCGTGAAACACTCGCGAGCGGCAAGGAACTTACTCCTACCATATGCTTGCCAAGCAATCAATCCTCCTCCTTTTTAACTATATACATTTGTAAATATCAAGAGGACTTTTGGGGTGAAGGGTTAGGCTTCGGTTAAAGGTAGGTGGTTGGGTTAGTGGTTAGTAGAAAAGGGCGAAAGGCGTAAACAAAACATCGGTTTTCGTAAGACTATTTATTTTTCATAACTTTTTTTTATTTTGATGAAGCAATTTCTTCAAACAAATTTGTTTTTGATAAACTTGTTTGTTTATTTCTTTTGGCTTCATCATTATCATTTTTTTTCGAAGAGGAAGTCATAAGAAAAATCGAGCTTTGTTACTAAAATAAAGGGTGTTGGACCGTGTTCCGACCCTAAATAGTCAGTTGAGAACGTTCATCTTCACATACGAAGGCGGAATCAACGTAAATGAAGTTACAACAGCTATTCCTTTCAATTCCTTCTTTATTAAAACTTTCTGATTACAATTTGACAGAGTTTCAACACCAAAAGCTCTCAACAGGTTCACTCCAACATACATGAATGATCAGGTATTTATAGTGCTAGAGGTTTCGCTCATATGGACTGCCATATGAGCGGATCTACTACGTTGACATAAAAGCGGATCACCTGATGACCACAAAAGCGGAACTACCTATGTACACATAAGCGAACCTACAACATAAAAACCTAAATTTGACTTTAAAGCTCCTATGTTGACCTATCTTGACCTAAGACGTAATGCAGACGTAGTCAACAGACATTCCATGCATCAACAGACTCCCCCTTGGATGTTGACGTAGTCTTCAGCTCCGAGTCTTCAGTCTTGGTCTTTTCTCTAACTCTCTGTCTTCTCATCATAAGCACTCTATCTTCACAGGCTTCAGAATCGTTATCTGACTCTAACTTCCATCTTGCCTTTGACTGTTGATCCAGACTCCCCCTTTCACAGACTCCCCCTCTCGATATGCTAGAATCTGAGAAATCTGGTTCAAGCTTTGACAGTTAGCTTCCGTTGGGAATAATGAAGTCCAAAAACCTGTTACTCAACCAATAACATTACAATCTATCTTTTCAAAAATAAATCACAAACTCAATCAGCTTTAGAAATCCACTCAAGTACTCAGATTCAAGTTAATGACCCTGATTACTCA
The DNA here is from genome assembly GCF_002127325.2 of Helianthus annuus. Classification (NCBI taxonomy): domain Eukaryota; kingdom Viridiplantae; phylum Streptophyta; class Magnoliopsida; order Asterales; family Asteraceae; genus Helianthus; species Helianthus annuus. The sequence goes on along the minus strand of NC_035439.2, from coordinate 36,189,858 downwards.
ATTAATCTACCAAGTTCAATTTAATGACCTTGGTTGATCCTTTTGACGAATCAAACTGATTTTGTAAAAACATTTTCACATTTTCTAAAAACAATGTAACAAGCATCAACTTAATGAACTTGTTTTAGCTTTGAAAACATCTCAATCTTTGACAAAGTAAGCTCTCCTCATTCTTCAGCTCAGAACTTTCCTGCATCTGCTTCAATCTTCTAGAATCCAACAATCAACTCTCTATTTTGGTTTGTCAAAAATAAAGCAGAAATAAAATCTTTTTAAATTTTAATAAAGTGTTCTAAACTAAGAAATGAAATAAAGAAAACTTAAATTGCAGAAAATAAAGAAATTGAACTATATACAAACTTATTTTGGTGAGCTTGTCAGAGAATCATATCAGCTTTTACAGACAAATTACAAGTACCGTTAAGCTTAATTACATGCTCAGACTTAAACAATTCACCTCGATTGTCGATATACTGATCCATCTTAAATTCTCACCCAGATTTCAATCTATTCAGGATACGATTTAGATGACTTATGAACTTAGCTCAATTCATGTGTTCCACCTCTTGAATATACTCTCGTATCCAGAATCCCAATATTGAGTCTTACAGGTGAGTATACTACAATGATATCTGTACATAAATTAGGTATGCGAGGGCCAAAGGATCTCAGGTCGATACTTCCGTATGCGCAGAGAGATATCAGCTTCGACTTTTCAGTATGTCCCCTTTAGAGGATCTTTTAGTTACAACATCAGCGACTATCAATTTTATTGTTTCATCTGCATGCTGAGGGTTTATGCTATGTTTCAAGCATTTGGTGAAAGTATTATCCAAGGACTAGGTCAGAACTTCCGTTCAGCAGAAGTCCCAGAATAATACCCCAGACATCATTGAGTATAAAAACCTAGTATATCAGAATATGAGACCTTTCAAACGAGATTTCAAGGGTTACCTATATATCCAAGTAGTGTTCCCCACGAATTTCACAAGTTTGAAATTTTAGGTTTATATCCCGAATAAATATACTAAATGTGCGAAAACCTATCGACACATCATTAGTGAGACTGTTTAACTCATTTAATCTTTACAAATCTTTAGCATACTGTAATTGTCTAGCCGATGTACCATCATTTTCCCTATATACACAAGCTCTTTTTTTTTTTCAATTTTAGCATGTTTTTGTATTTTTTTTTATTTTTTACTGTTTTTGTATTTTTCTGAAAATATATCTATTTACAACTATCTACTCCCCCTAAATACCAAAACATTTAAAAAATCGACAAACCACTGCAGATTGTTTCTCGTCTTCATCCGCAACAGTACTCTCATCAACGCCAATTACGCCATCCAACACCGAAAGAAGCTTCATACCATTCAGTTTTAACAAATTTTTAAACCGATTTTTATCAAAAGCTTTGGTACGTAAATCAGCTTTCTGTTCGTCAGTGTGGATTTTCTCAATTCGTATCAACTTTTTCTCGAAGCAATCACGAATAAAGTGATGACGAATTTCTATATGTTTAGTTTTAGCGTGATGTACTGGATTCTTTGTTATATTTATTGCGACCTCATTATCAACAAACAGAGGTGTGTTAAAAAACTACAAACCGTAGTCACGCATCTGTTGCTGTATCCACAGGATCTGAGAGCAGCAACTGCTAGCAGAAACGTACTCCGCTTCACATGTAGATAGCGCCACAGACGTTTGTTTCTTACACTACCAGGTAACCAATCTAGGTCCAAAGAACTGGCATCCTGCAGTTGTTGATTTGGTATTGACTTTGCAGCATCCGAAATCCGAATCGGAATACCCTTCGAGCGTAAAGTCGCCTTTCCTAGGATACCACAACCCCAATGTAGGTGTTCCTTTCAAGTAACGTAATATCCTCTTGACAATGATCATGTGCGAAGCTCTCGTGTTAGATTGATATCTTGCTGCGAGGCACATTGGGTACATGATATCAGGACGTGAAGCAGTTAGATACATCAAAGAACCTATCATGGAATGGTAGAACGTTTCATCAGCCCTATCTCCCGTGAGATCTGGGTGAATCCCATGATTAGTCGCAAGTGGGGTAGCAGCTGGAGTAGAACTTGACATTCCAAATTTCTCTAGAATATCATGCACGTACTTCGTCTGGTGAATGAAAATTCCCTCAGGTAGTTGTTCAACTTGTAGACCCAGAAAGAATTTCATCTCCCCCATTGATGACATTTCAAATTTTTGCTTCATCACTTGTTCGAAATCTTTGCACAATTTCTCATTCGTTGACCCAAAAATTATATCGTCTACATAAATCTGAACTATCAGAAAATGTCCGTCGGCCTCTTTAGTGAAGAGAGTGGCATCCACTTTTCCACATATGAACTTGTTGGCTAGTAGGTGTTGAACCAAAGTCTCGTACCAAGCTCTCGGGGCCTGGTGTAAACCATATAGAGCTTTGTCCAAAAAGTAGACCTTGTTTTTGTGGATTGGGTCACTAAAGCCCGGCGGCTGACCGACATAAACCTCCTCTTTGACCTTCCCATAAAGAAACGCCGATTTTAGATCCAACTGATATACTTTGAAGTTTTTCCAAGACGCAAATGCTAGGAAAATTCTGATTGCCTTTAGTCGTGCCACAGGAGCATAGACTTCTGTAAAATCAATCCCTTCCTGTTGACTAAAGCCCTGAACAACGAGTCGAGCTTTATTCCTTACAACAACTCCTCTGTCGTCTCTCTTACACTTGAATACCCATTTCGTATTGATTTTCCTTTGACCATCCGGTAAATCCACTAACTTCCACACTCCCAACTTTTCAAACTGACTCAACTCTTCTTGCATTGCAATGACCCAAGAGTCTTCAGTAAGCGCCTCTTTATACGTTCTCGGTTCGATCTGCGAGATAAAACAACTTAATGAAAATTCAGTTTGTAAAGGTGCTACTGTAGAATAAAAAATGTTAAGCCCTGGTCTATTTGACGTCTTGTGCGAACGCCTGAATGCAATTCTCCTATGATCAACTCCTCTGGATGATAAGCAAGAGTTCGCAGCATCACTTCGCTTGGAACATCTACATTCCCCTCCAGATTAGTAACATTCTGATCTGCATCTTGTTCACCAACTTGGTTTGTTTGACTTGAAATCTGGATCTGCTCCCCCTCAGAATCTGAATCACCATGATCAAATACTGGCATGTTGTCAGCTTCTTGATTATCATTCACATCCGACTGATTACCAGGAGCAACTTCATCATCATGTTCACCAGCATTGCTAGGACCTGCTTCATCATCATTTGAAATTTCTCGAGGTCTTCTAGAATACTCCGCTAGGAACCTTAGTTGCGACTCATACTCTCGCAAAATATCCAGCTCATCAAAGAAATCTTCATCTTCCTCTGATTCTTCTCTCATGTCAAACGAATCCCAAAGTTTGTCATAATGATAACGCCATCAATCTCCAGGATTCTGTGGCGGCATAGTGTGACCTTGACATTCAACATTTGCAGCTTCAATAATCCACTTCTCACTTGGAATTAAGACACGTCGCAATGGATTTGCATAGCCAACAAATATTCCCTCAATGCACTTCGGACCAAACTTTCCATGAGGCTCTATAACTGTACAGGGTGACCTGAATGGTTCTAGATACTTCAAATTCGGTTTGCGGTTATTGATCAGCTCAAAGCATGTTTTGTTGAACTTTTTGACAGTAAGAACTCTGTTGAGCGTATAGCATGCGGCGGAAACAGCTTCAGCCCAAAAATTTATCGGTAACTTTGAATCTGCAAGCATAGTTCTAGCCGTCTCGATTAGCGTCCGGTTTTTACGTTCTGCGACTCCATTCTGTTGCGGAGTGTACGGAGCACTAAACTCATGCAGTATACCTCTTTCATCAAAAAATTCTTCCATCTTACTGTTTTTGAATTCAGTACCATTATCACTTCTAATTCTACTGATAGGCCTTTGGTACAGATTCTCAATCCTTTTAAACAACGCCATTAAACTGTCAAACGTTTCGTCTTTCGTTCTCAAGAAAGAAACCCACGAAAATCTGGAATAATCGTCAGTTACGACCAAACAGTAGTAATCTCCTATAATACTCTTGACATTCACCGGGCCAAACAAATCCATGTGAAGTCTTTCTAGAGGTCTCGAAACTGAATTGACTTGCTTTGTAGGGTGTGACTTTTTCTTCTGCTTGCCTTTGACATAACTAATGCACTCCCCTTCCAGATGAAAACCTTTGACATGAACTCCTGTGACCAAATCATTATGCACCAAGTGATTCATCTTCCTTAGGTGAATATGCCCCATTTTTTGGTGCCACAATCTTGATTCTTTTTCCGTTGCTCTGGACACAAAATAATGAGCCTGACCCGTGGTTGTAGTAGCTACGCTCATGTCCAACACGTACAGATCATTGACTCTTGGTGCCCTCATGATGATCCATTCCTTAGGTATCACAAATCCCGGTTTCAAGATCAAACATTCTTTGTCAGTGAAGTGAGTAGTGTACTTCCTGTCACAGATCTGCGAGATACTAAGTAGATTGTTCTCCAGTTCTGCAATGTAGTTCACTCTCTCAAACGTTACAATCCCGTTGGAAAGCGTTCCTTCACCGATAATTCTTCCTCCCTGATTACCTGCAAAACCAACATATCCTCCATTTATATTCTTCACGTCGTATAACAATGCAGTCTTCCCAGTCATATGTCGAGATGCTCCACTGTCCATAATCCATCGTGAAACCAATCTCGGAAGATCCTGCACATATAACAATCATGATTTAAAAACTTCAATAAAGATGCCGATTCCTGCTTCGCGATCAAGGAAGCTCCGGCAATTCAAACTGCTTAGTCAAACATGGTATCCACCCAGGCCTCATTAGCCTTAGGTGTAACCTTGACTCTTGCAATTTGAATCTTGAAATTTTCAGCCTTAAGAGGTGGAAAATTTGCATCATAATCAACCGGAATTGATTCTTCAGCCTTTTTCACCTCAGAAAGTGAAACCTTTTTCTCAGTTTTGGGTTTCCAAACTTGTTGAGATAATACAACCCGTTTGTAAAATTTTTCATTTTTAGTTATCGACTTCTTTACGGGTTCATTTTTCACTTTGATGTTATTATTTTTCACACTCTTCTTCTCAACAACGATTGGTGTTTTACCCTTCACATCAACTTTCTTTTGTTGAGTCTTCACAGTTTCAGTCTTAGGCTTCACGTTGGTACACTTTCGTGCAATGTGACCAACTTGATTACATCTGAAGCATGTTCGAGTATCAGCCACTCGACTAGTGCCTTCAGACTGAGACTGAGAAGCTCTTTTCTCAAAGAACTCTTTGTTTGATTTTGAAAAAATTTCTTTCTCTTCATCAGCAAGTGAACTCGAACTATTCACAAACTTTTTCTTCTCGACAAACCTCTTGTTTGGAACATTTCTTTTCTGATACGATTTACCCCCCTGATAACCACCCGACCAGTTGTTTCTGTTGTTATTGCAAAAACGCTGTGGATTAACAAATTTCTTATTGTAACCTTTTTCTTTCTCAAACCTCATTTTACTTTTCTTTTGACTCAAATTGTTCACTGCTGACAACTCAACTTCAACCAGTTTAAAAACATTTGTCAATTTGTTCATGTTTACATTCTCGATTGGAAACTCTGAATCCAAAAACAACTTATCCGAACCCAACATCTTGTACATGACAAGATTTGATTCTTCATTTAAGTTGTTCTTGGACTTTTGTTTCGGAATATAATTGTCCAAGAAACACCCATCTTCCTCAGTAGTGTCACTATCCATTTTTAGCACATTTTCAACAACACCTTTTACAATATCATTTTGGACACTATCGTCATTGGAAGATGTGAACGTGACATCAATGTTCTCTGGAAGTTTAACTTCATTTTCTTCCCCAATTTCGACCAACCCAGATCCTTTTTCGTGTAATTATGTAAAATCGGCGGTGGAACTTTGTGAAAACCAACCCCGGTTCCATCAGAATATACGTCTTCGCCAGCTTTGTTTTTGCCGATGGGTTTTGGAACTATGTGTTGCAAAACAAAGCTTGCGGAGCTATAGCTGTTAAGCTTCAACTGGATTCGCTCGTTCTCAATTTCAGCCTCTTGTACTTTAAGTTTCAAATTAGCGATTTCATCCAGTTGTTTGGTGATTGATTCTTCTTTTACTCTAAGCACTGCTTTTAAATGCTTGTTTTCTTTAAAAGTTTTACCATTTCGATCATCACTATCTTTCACTGTGCTTTTGAGTTTTTCAAACTTTTCAAAAATTTGACGGTTTTCAAGAATTTTCATTTTCATTTTTAACTTTTTCATGATCAATTTTATCATTTTCAATTTGAGCAGTTAATTCTTTAATCTGTTCAGTTGAAGATTTAACTGTTTTGTCACAACCAAGAATTTGATTCTCAACGCTTCTGACCTTCGCTGTCAGATCTTCAACTTTCTTACTGTTGAGATACGTGACTGTATTACAAAACTTGCACTCTTTGTTGCAATTTTTGCAATCAGCATTTCCATCAATTTTCTTACCTGACGCATTTGTTGACAAGTTTGAACTGACCTGGCTTTTTGACTCAGACACGGAGTTAGAGTCTACCTCAAGTGCTTTAGCAGCAAGCACTTTGTCAGCCATTTTTCCCAGGTTCTCTGCAGTCAACTCCGGCGTTGTATCTATAACCCCAGTATCAATCTTCTTTGATTTCTCTTGCTCTTCTTTTTCTTCTTTCTCCTTTCTCTCTTTCTCTTCTTTCTCTTTTTCATCACCAGTTCCCCACCACTTATTCTGCCAGTACTAATATTCTTCTTTGTATTCCTTGATGATGGCTTCAATATCCAGTGTTTTGTCGTCGATCGCAATGTTTCCATACGGATCAAGGTAGCATTCTCTGTCCGGATCCCATCATCTCGCTCTCTTCGCTTCCAGATAGATACCAGAAAGTCTAATGATTTTGTTTTCAGCAATCATTTTTCTGTATCTATACTTGTGACAACTTGAGTTTCTGACTTTCACTTTCGCATTAAATGCACGTTGACTTTGACTGTTTAGTTGTTGACTTGTTTGACTTGTAACTATACACGTTATGTTATAATGAAAGGCACTATGATTGTTGCATGTTTATGTGTTTTAGGTTATAACATGAAACTTATCAGAAAGATCTAACTTATCAGAAAACTTAAACTTAAACTTAAACTTGGAACGTGGAACGACCCGACGAATCAAGTGATTCGCCATGACCCAACTCGACGAAACAAAAGCTTGCTTCGCCATTCCAATCCCGACGAAACAAGTGTTTCGCCGGCCCAGTTTCGCCGAAAGCCCAATAACGGCCCAATACGTTACATCGAGTATTTATCTCATGCCACTGGTTGTTTGTTACAATCTTTTCAAACCCTAGAACTTTCCCCCACCGTGACGGCAACTGTGTGTATTTTCCCCAAGCCCTTAGCAATTTACCCATCGTTCCTTCATCTCGGTTAGTACGTGTTCATTAAATCGATTTCATTGATGCTTTGATTATTGTTACATGTTTGTGTATATGCTTGTTTGATTTCTGGAAGGGATATGAATAGATAACCATCATGATTTCTTGTTATGATATGATTAACAGTGAATAGTTATGATCTTGACGAACCGAGTAGGGTTAAGCATGACGTATGTTATTGCTAAACTGAATTGACCGATATAGCAAATAAACGAATGATGCTAAACCCAATACCGTAATTGTATGTGAACGGGTTCGAGGTTCTTGTCGGTGGTATGTTAAGTATGGGAACCGTGTTTCCGACTCAATGATTATTGTATACTTCTGTATGATGATTCTGTTTGATGATGATGTTTGTGCTAAATGATTCCTGAATGATTGCTACCGTTGTGACGGCTGATTAGGGTTTCTGTGATAACTTGTAACGGATCTGTAATACGACGTAACTGATGCTTGTGACGAATCAGAAATAGACGAAATGGAATGTGTTTCGCCGATGGGGGTCACGACGAAACAGGAGATGTTTCGTCAAGAGATATCACGACGAAACCCAGCTGTTTCGTCAAAGGGAGTACACGGCGAAACAAGGGTGTTTCGCCGAAGGGATAATTGGCACAGTGACTTGATTTAACTCTGTTAAAAATTAACTGGACTAGTTAACTGCCGTTAAGTATAAATCAATACTTGTGTGATCATGAATACGTGCAATGTGATACTAGGTGATTATTGATGCGTTGTCCAATATGATTATACTTACATGCCAACTTCGTGAATACAAACTGATTGTGTATACGTGCATACTCTAGGACGTGATTGATTAACTGTGAGCACACAACTTAGCATACCGAGCGAACCAAGGTGAGTTCACACTCTTACCAAGGCATGGGATTCCGGGGGTTGGGAATGGGATTGGATGACTTACTCGTACGTACCTAGTAATGGATTTGGTGATAATGTCCTCGGGAGAGGAGGGTTATGGATAGATACTGCTAGACTAGTGATACATACTCTTCCATTCGCACGCACGCCGGGATTGGCTGCGATAATAGAACTGATCTTCGCATACACGCCTAGAATGGCCGCGAACTGTACACTAAACTTCGCACACATGCCGGGTGGGCTGCGATACAAATATACCTAGTCTAGAATACTTGGGAAATCTCCCCTAATCTTCGCATACATGCTTAGAGAGCCGTGATACGAACTAATACGATACATGGTTTAATGAACGAACATAAGGCATACTATACTATTACGATTATTGAACTATCAACTGTGAACTCGCTCAACTAGTTGTTGACTCTCTGTTACATGCCTTGCAGGACCTTAGGTACTATGGAGCTTGCACGGGAGGCGCGGTCGTTGTGGGAACGGATTGTGAACGTTTGATAAACACTTTATGACATTTCATACTATACATATGTTGGGTTTTATTTATACGCTTCCGCTAAACAGTGATGTTATACTTGTGTTTTGAACACCTTTCATATTGGTTGGTTTGAATGACATTCACTTTTACTTATTAATTACATGTTCAATATGATTGGTGGCTTGATCCTGGTCAGTCACGCCTCCGAGCGGTGATACTCCGTGTGTGGATTTTGGGGGTGTGACAGATTGGTATCAGAGCCATTGGTTATAGAGAACTTGGTTTTAATATGGGGGGAAAACTTTTTTATTAAAACCAGACTATAACCAGAACAGTGTTCTTAACGATCCACAACGACGCTTCGCTCCACGTGCAAGACTCGACATCCTAGGTAATAAGGTTTACGTTTATTGCCTACATGCTAAAAATTACATAGAACTTTACTCGTGTTATGCTTAGATTACATTGCTTACTATTCGCTATTGCTTGAGAACGCTTGTGTGCTTACTCTCTTCTGTCATCGCATTATTCGCGAACCTTTCTCACTAAATGTTGCCTTTGATATGAAGATCAATGGCTGGACGTATTAACCTGACTCAAGCCTAGTTGACGGCTCTTATCAACGAACAAGTAGCTGCGGCACTTGCAGCTGCACAAGCAGGTAGTATACCCTGCGGATGTGAATCACACTAGGATCTTTAGATCCTACATTCCTAAACCATCTCTTTTGTTTAACCTTGTCCTATTCTTACACAATAGGTCAACCCGCTCAACAACCTGTCTGCACATTCAAGAACTTTATGGACTGTCGCCCAGACACGTTCAGTGGCACGGAAGGAGCAGTGGGACTCCTCCATTGGTTCGAAAAGCTCGAGTCGGTATTTGAAATGTGTGAATGCCCTGAGGCTCGCAGGGTCAAGTACGCCACTGGTACTTTGGAAGGAATCGCGCTAACCTGGTGGAATGCGCAAGTTCAGCTTTTGGGGTTGGCAGCTGCTAACGCCACCCTTGGAACAATTTCAAGGAACTGATCAAGAGGGAATACTGCTCACGTGATGAAATCCACAAGTTAGAAGTGGAGTTTTTCAATCTGAAGATGACAGGGTCAGAAATCGAGGCATATACTAAACGGTCAAACGAGCTGTCCGTCCTGTGTCCAACTATGGTGGACCCTCCCGTTAGGCGTATAGAGTTGTATCTCAAGGGGCTGGCACCAGAAATCCAGAGCCACGTGACATCGGCTAACCTCGATAACATCCAGGACATCCAGCGTCTTGCTCATCGCCTCACCAATCAAGCAGTAGAACAAGACAGGCTGCCTAAACGCATAAGTGCTACCGCTACTGCTACCACTACTCCCGCTACTCCCAGTGACAACAAGCGGAAATGGGATGGGGATTCCAGCAAGGGATCAGTTTCTGTTCAATCTCAAGTACAGCAGCGCAAGACAAATGACTACCAGAGTTCGAGTCAACAATCATCAGGCAGTCAGGGGCAGGGTGGATATCGGGGAATTCACCCACTGTGTAAGAGGTGCAACAGACATCACAGTGGTTAGTGTCGCAAGGGCCGCTGTCAGAGATGTCTCAAGTTAGGCACGAAGCTAAAGATTGCAGGAGCTCACGGCCAGCAAATCAGAACCAGCAACAGCAACCACCAGTTCCTCATAACCAGCAGCAGCAACAGCGAGGCAACAGGGGATGCTTTCAGTGTGGTACTGAAGGCCATTTCAAGCGGGATTGCCCTCAACTAAACCAGAATCGCAACAACAATAACAATCAGGGGAATGGTAACAACGTGGAGAACAATAATGGCAATGAAGCTAGGGGTCGCGCATTTGTGTTGGGTCAGGGTGACGCAAGAAACCATCCTAACGTAGTCATGGGTAAGTTTCTTCTCGACGACTTTTACGTTACTGTTTTGTTTGATTCGGGTGCGGATACCAGTTATGTGTCTTTAAAAGTTAGTCAAATGTTAAAACGTACACCAACACCCCTAAACACCAAACATGTCGTAGAGTTAGCAAACGGTAAAAGTGTAGAAGCCTCACATGTAGTAAAGGGTTGTAACATCGTCTTGGCAGGTCAGATTTTCTCGATTGATCTCATTCCCATAGTTTTGGGTAGTTTCGACATCATTATTGGGATGGATTGGTTATCCCAACAGCAGGCAGAGATCTTATGCAGGGAAAAGATAGTTCGCATTCCTTGTTCTGGCAAAGAACCTCTCGAAGTACAAGGCGATAAGAGTGGTGCCGTGGTTGGTATCATCTCCTTCTTGAAGGCTCATAAATGTTTACGAAAGGGGCACACCGCCATTCTGGCACTTGTTACTGATGCATCGGCAAAGGAAAGGAAATTGGAAGATATTCCAGTGGTACGCGACTACCCTCAGGTGTTCCCTGAAGATTTACCTGGCCTACCGCCTCATCGCCAGGTCGAGTTTCAAATCGAGCTAGCACCAGGAGCAGCACCAATAGCTCGCGCACCTTATCGATTGGCTCCAACTGAACTGGAAGAACTGTCAAAGCAACTACAAGAGCTCTTGGATAAGGGTTTTATCCGCCCTAGCTCTTCGCCCTGGGGAGCTCCAGTGTTATTCGTGAAAAAGGACGGTACCTTCAGGATGTGCATAGATTACCGTGAACTGAACAAGGTGACAGTGAAGAACCGCTACCCTCTTCCATGTATTGACGACTTGTTCGACCAGTTACAAGGGTCGAGCTACTACTCCAAGATAGACCTGAGGTCAGGTTACCATCAGTTGAGAGTCCGGGATGAGGACGTCTCTAAGACAGCATTCAGAACTCGCTACGGCCACTACGAGTTTCTAGTCATGCCTTTTGGGCTAATGAACGCACCGGCAGTCTTTATGGACCTTATGAACAGGGTGTGCAAACCCTATCTAGACAAGTTCGTCATCTTTTTCATTGACGACATTCTGATCTACTCCAAGAGTCAGGAGGAACACGGACAACATTTAGGACTAATCTTGGAACTTCTTCGAAAGGAGCAGTTGTACGCCAAGTTTTCAAAATGTGACTTCTGGCTTCGTGAAGTCCACTTCTTAGGCCACGTGGTAAACAAGGATGGGATCCATGTTGATCCATCCAAGGTAGATTCAATCAGGAACTGGCCTGCACCGCGTACACCAACGGAAATACGCCAATTCTTGGGTTTGGCGAGTTACTACAGGCGGTTCATCAAAGACTTCTCAAAGATTGCACAGCCGCTTACTCTACTGACACAGAAGGGTGTCACTTATCGTTGGGGTAATCCCCAGGAAATCGCTTTTTAGCACTTAAAGGATAGACTTTGTAGTGCACCTATCCTCTCATTGCTAGAGGGCATGGACGATTTTGTGGTCTATTGTGACGCATCGATACAGGGGTTTGGTTGTGTGTTGATGCAACAGGATAAAGTTATTGCTTATGCGTCACGTCAACTCAAGATTCACGAGCGGAAATACACGACGCACGATTTAGAGCTGGGAGCTGTTGTTTTCGCGCTTAAGATATGGCGACACTACCTGTACGGTACCAAGTGCACTATTTACACCGATCATAGGAGTCTCGAGCATATCTTCAAACAGAAGGAATTGAATATGCGCCAACGTCGATGGGTTGAACTACTGAACGATTATGAATGTGCCATCAAGTACCATCCGGGCAAAGCCAATGTCGTGGCTGATGCCCTTAGTCGCAAAGACACTACACCTAGACGTGTACGAGCATTGCAGCTCACTATCCAGTCCAGTCTTCCTGCACAGATACGAGATGCTCAGGTAGAAGCACTGAAACCAGAAAACGTCAAGGCTGAAGCCCTACGCGGCTCAAGACAACGGCTACAACAAAAGGAGGACGGCGCCTACTATGTAACGGAGTGTATTTGGGTCCCACTTTATGGCGGTTTACGAGAACTTGTAATGGATGAAGCTCATAAGTCCCGCTACTCGGTACATCCAGGTTCGGATAAAATGTACCACGATCTCAGAACTACGTACTGGTGGCCTAGCATGAAGGCCCACATAGCAACTTACGTCGGCAAGTGTTTGACCTGCGCGAGGGTCAAGACGGAATACCAGAAACCATCAGGCCTACTTCAGCAAGCAAAGATACCACAATGGAAATGGGAGGAAATTTCCATGGATTTTGTTACTGGCCTGCCCAGATCCCAGCGTGGGAACGATACTATTTGGGTGATCGTGGATCGACTCACAAAGTCTGCACACTTCTTGGCAATCAAAGAAACGGACAAGTACTCCACATTAGCAGACATCTACTTGAAGGAAGCGGTCACGAGGCACGGGGTGCCCATCTCTATCATTTCGGATCGTGATGCACGATTCACTTCAGAACTATGGCAAGCAACGCACAAAGCTTTTGGCTCGCGGCTAGACATGAGCACAGCATATCACCCTCAGACGGATGGGCAGTCTGAGCGCACAATTCAAACTCTAGAAGACATGCTCCGGGCATGTGCTATTGATTTCGGCAACAGCTAGGAAAAGCATCTCCCTTTGGTGGAGTTCTCATACAATAACAGTTATCACACCAGCATTCAAGCCGCTCCATTCGAGGCATTGTACGGACGTAAATGCCGGTCACCTCTTTGTTGGGCAGAGGTGGGTGATAGTCAAATCACAGGTCCAGAACTTGTAGTTGATGCTACGGAAAGAATTGCTCAGATACGACAACGTATGGCGGCAGCCCGCGACCGTCAGAAAAGTTACGCTGATAAGCGTAGGAAACCTTTAGAATTTCAGGTCGGGGACCGGGTTTTACTTAAAGTCTCACCCTGGAAGGATGTGGTTCGTTTTGGCAAACGAGGCAAACTCAATCTACGGTATGTCGGACCATTCGAAATCACAGAAAGAATAGGCAAAGTGGCCTACAGACTGAACCTACCAGCAGAACTCGGGGCAGTTCACAATGTCTTTCACGTGTCAAATCTGAAGAAGTGCCTGTCAGATGAGACCCTCATAATTCCTTTGAAGGAACTCACTATCGACGAGCAGTTGCAGTTCGTCGAGGAACCTATTGAAATCACGGACCGGGATGTTAAGGTCCTCAAGAACACTAGAATACCTCTTGTTCGAGTTCGTTGGAACTCCCGTCGTGGCCCAGAATACACCTGGGAACGAGAAGACCAAATGGAACTCAAGTATCCCCAGTTATTCCGGAACAATGCACCTACTACTGAGGCTGAAGCTACTACAGAATTTCGGGACGAAATTCCAAATCAACGGGGGGATGATGTGACACCCCAGGAAAACCAATGAACGATACAACTCGAGTTTCCGACTTTCACTTTCACTTTCACATTAAATGCACGTTGACTTTGACTGTTTAGTTGTTGACTTGTTTGACTTGTAACTATACACGTTATGTTATAATGAAAGGCACTATGATTGTTGCATGTTTATGTGTTTTAGGTTATAACATGAAACTTATCAGAAAGATCTAACTTGTCAGAAAACTTAAACTTAAACTTAAACTGTTGAACGTGGAACGACCCGACGAATCAAGTGATTCGCCATGACCCAACTCGACGAAACAAAAGCTTGTTTCGCCATTCCAATCCCGACGAAACAAGTGTTTCACCGGCCCAGTTTCGCCGAAAGCCCAATAACGGCCCAACACGTTACATCGTGTATTTATCTCATGCCATTGGTTGTTTGTTACAATCTTTGCAAACCCTAGAACTTTCCCCCACCGTGACGGCAGCTGTGTGTATTTTCCCCAAGCCCTTAGCGATTTACCCATCGTTCCTTCATCTCAGTTAGTACGAGTTCATTAAATCGATTTCATTGATGCTTTGATTATTGTTACATGTTTGTGTATATGCTTGTTTGATTTCTGGAAGGGATATGAATAGATAACCATCATGATTTCTTGTTATGATATGATTAACAGTGAATAGTTATGATCTTGACGAACCGAGTAGGGTTAAGCATGACGTATGTTATTGCTAAACTGAATTGACCGATATAGCAAATAAACGAATGATGCTAAACCCAATACCGTAATTGTATGTGAACGGGTTCGAGGTTCTTGTCGGTGGTATGTTAAGTATGGGAACCGTGTTTCCGACTCAATGATTATTGTATACTTCTGTATGATGATTCTGTTTGATGATGATGTTTGTGCTAAATGATTCCTGAATGATTGCTACCGTTGTGACGGCTGATTAGGGTTTCTGTGATAACTTGTAACGGATCTGTAATACGACGTAACTGATGCTTGTGACGAATCAGAAATAGACGAAATGGAATGTGTTTCGCCGATGGGGGTCACGACGAAACAGGAGATGTTTCGTCAAGAGATATCACGACGAAACCCAGCTGTTTCGTCAAAGGGAGTACACGGCGAAACAAGGGTGTTTCGCCGAAGGGATAATTGGCACAGTGACTTGATTTAACTCTGTTAAAAATTAACTGGACTAGTTAACTGCCGTTAAGTATAAATCAATACTTGTGTGATCATGAATACGTGCAATGTGATACTAGGTGATTATTGATGCGTTGTCCAATATGATTATACTTACATGCCAACTTCGTGAATACAAACTGATTGTGTATACGTGCATACTCTAGGACGTGATTGATTAACTGTGAGCACACAACTTAGCATACCGAGCGAACCAAGGTGAGTTCACACTCTTACCAAGGCATGGGATTCCGGGGGTTGGGAATGGGATTGGATGACTTACTCGTACGTACCTAGTAATGGATTTGGTGATAATGTCCTCGGGAGAGGAGGGTTATGGATAGATACTGCTAGACTAGTGATACATACTCTTCCATTCGCACACACGCCGGGATTGGCTGCGATAATAGAACTGATCTTCGCATACACGCCTAGAATGGCCGCGAACTGTACACTAAACTTCGCACACATGCCGGGTGGGCTGCGATACAAATATACCTAGTCTAGAATACTTGGGAAATCTCCCCTAATCTTCGCATACATGCTTAGAGAGCCGTGATACGAACTAATACGATACATGGTTTAATGAACGAACATAAGGCATACTATACTATTACGATTATTGAACTATCAACTGTGAACTCGCTCAACTAGTTGTTGACTCTCTGTTACATGCCTTGCAGGACCTTAGGTACTATGGAGCTTGCACGGGAGGCGCGGTCGTTGTGGGAACGGATTGTGAACGTTTGATAAACACTTTATGACATTTCATACTATACATATGTTGGGTTTTATTTATACGCTTCCGCTAAACAGTGATGTTATACTTGTGTTTTGAACACCTTTCATATTGGTTGGTTTGAATGACATTCACTTTTACTTATTAATCACATGTTCAATATGATTGGTGGCTTGATCCTGGTCAGTCACGCCTCCGAGCGGTGATACTCCGCGTGTGGATTTTGGGGGTGTGACAATACTTCTGCTCTTCTGTTCGATTATCTTTCCATGGAATAGGTTCATTTTTCGCCATAAACGCGTAACCAACCACGTCTTCTTCTGGTAGAACCTCTTTGCTCCAATCATAACCCTCATCATCATAGATCACTGCAAGTGCTCTAGATTTCTCTTTGTTATCTTCAGCCTGCTTCAATCTAGGCGGCTCAGATTTATTCTGGTGATAAATCGCCTTCTTATAGTAATCATCTCTGAAAGGGTTCTCCGACTCATCAGCATAAGCATTTCTGCATTCTCGCTTGAAGTGATCCTTCTTCTTACACTTAAAGCATGTCACTTTGGATTTATCAAACCCCAGCTTGGTAGATGGACCACCAATTGTCTTCCTGCCGGTAATTTCAATAAAACGTTGTGCTCGACGAACAGCACTTGCCATAGCCCAACGAATATCGATTAACTCCATTTCTTCAGGATCTATTTGATCATAGTCCTCTTTCGTTAGGTTGGTGTTGCCTATCTTCCCAGCTACTAACCCTTCATACGATTCCAACACCGATGCTAGGAAGATCATCTGCTGTTTAGCCGACTCCTCATCAAAATTCTGAACATTCTTCAAATCTATCGTGATGTTGCATTGAAACTTAGCATCAGAATGACTTGCAGATGATGAAGATACACTGTGATAACCACTGTGATTTCCACTGCTTTGACTACTTTGACTTTCTTTGCTTGTTGAAGAAACATTCTCAGCAGAAAATGCAGTCTTGGGAGAAGTAGCTTTTGGCATCATACTCTTTGGATAATAAAGATCCAGATTCTGCTGATAGGATGAATGATTAACTTTGAATGTCTTCTTCAGCTCCAACTCATGACTCTCGAGTTTTTCAATCAGCAGATCTAAAGTTAACTTTTCTGGTGCCTTGATGGTATTCTTCAGCATTAAAGCGTAATATCTCCAATCCATCTCGTCTGGCAATGAATCAAACAACTTGTCAACAAGATCTTCTTCAGAATATCTGATATCATGTCTTGCTAACTCCAGCTTCAAATGACCAAACCTTTCTATCATTTTACAGACAGACTCATTCTTTAGACACCCAAAAAGATCAAACTCTTTTCTAAGAAGTTTTCTTTTGTGTTTGACAATTTCAGAACTTCCTAAGCACTTTGTTTCTAACTTCTTCCAAAGATCTTTCGCATTTGAATAATCTATCAAAGAAATAATATCCTCCCGAACCGACTGAAACAACAACGCTATACACTTCTGTTCAGCTACAAATGAATCAATCTCATCAGCTGACGTCAACATTTCACCAGATTTATCTCCATGTTCATAGCCGTTCTTCAAACTTTTCCAACTAGCAAATGCAAACGCCATCAACCAATCTTCAAACTTTCTCGACCATCTACTGTACTCTTCGATATCCATTAGCTTTGGGGGTTTGTTGAACGTTCCAAAAGCACTTTCCCATTCCCAAGATTCCTTTTCTTCACAACCGTTGGATTTTCTTCACATTGCTCGATGAAGTATCATCGTTTCCGGAGTTTCCAGCAAACGCGTACATGTCACTGAACGGGTTCAAGAATATATCATCCATCTTGAATGTACCTGCAAAATCAACTAACACTTAGAAAAATTTTCCGAAGTTTTTGAAAAATGTGACACAAAAGAGAAAAATGATATGACTGAATAAGCGAAACCAGCTTGTGTGACAGATAAGCGAAAGTATCACTTGGACAAATAAGCGAAAGTGTATAATGTTCAAATAAGCGAAAGTCACAGGTTCGTTCGAGCGGAACTAGATATGTCAGTATGAGCGGAACTACTCTATGTCACTAAGAGCGAACCTATCTTGTCCTTTCAAGGAACTAACTGGTTATTTCAAGCGGAACTATGTATTACGTGCGGAAACTATAAGCGAAACTAGCTCTTTCAAGCGGAACCTCTGATTGTCCGTAAAAGCGGAACCTAGTTCTAACCAGTTTTCACCATGTTTTAGTCCGAATTTTAACTCGAAACTGGTTTGTTATTACTGTGTTTCACACGTTATAGTCAAAATTCAAGCCATTTCGACCGCCAGTTCAAACTGAAAAAATATGAGAGAAAGTGAGTAGAAATGAGAGAATTCTGTAGAATCAAGCTGTAGTAGTATGAACTCCTCGTCCTGAGCTCTGATACCACTTGTTGGACCGTGTTCTGACCCTAAACAGTCAGTTGAGAACGTTCATCTCCACATACGAAGGCGGAATCAACGTAAATGAAGTTACAACAGCTATTCCTTTCAATTCCTTCTTTATTAAAGCTTTCTGATTACAATTTGACAGAGTTTCAACACCAAAAGCTCTCAACAGGTTCGCTCCAACATACATGAATGATCAGGTATTTATAGTGCTAGAGGTTTCGCTCATATGGACTGCCATATGAGCGGATCTACTACGTTGACATAAAAGCGGACCACCTGATGACCACAAAAGCGGAACTACCTATGTACACATAAGCGAACCTACTACATAAAAACCTAAATTTGACTTTTAAGCTCCTATGTTGACCTATCTTGACCTAAGACGTAATGCAGACGTAGTCAACAGACATTCCATGCATCAACAAAGGGTTTAAAATGAAAAAGGCTTTGGTGGGTAAAAGGGTGTTTGTTTAGGGTTAAGAAATGAAAAGGTTTAGGCTCAAGGGGTTAACTAGGAGGATTTTGGGTAGGTGGTGAAAAAAAGAAAAATAATGGTGTAGAAATAAAAAGGGTTAGTCCTAATGCCTCCATCATTTACTTACTTGGGTTTAAGTTGGAAAGGACCGGGAATGTATCGTCGTGGCAAGTTCTAGAGTTATAAGAAACCAAGCGGCTATTCACACAAGAAACGAAAAATGAGCATTTAGTTTAAAGATATGTATCAAAACTCACTTTTGTGGGAATGAGTTTTTATGTGATCAAGTATATATAATCAAATTTTAACTAGATTTGGTATGTCGTTTCATAATTTTCTTATGTTGGTTCTTTTTATCACGACGCCGTTAGTTGTAAATTTGTAAAAATATCACCTTTTTAAAACTTGTAATTCTCAACTTAACTCAAGACAAGTAAAAAAAATGAAAAATTTTTGAAAAAAAAATTGGGGTGATTAGCGGTTCCAATAGAGTTTTGTGTAAGGCTTGTGATTAGGACTTGCAAAAATTCAAGGTTTAGCATCCCCCCCCCACACTTAAATTACACATTGTCTTCAATGTGTCCCAAAAATAAGTTTGTAGGTTGATTTAATGTGTAAAAAGGTGTGAAAAAGCAAAAATTTATGTTACTGGGCGTCTGGACACGGCCCTGTGGTGTCCGGGCACGGGCCCGTGTTCAGATCGCCAGTAACAGAAATTGATAAAAAGAAACAGAAGTCTGGGCACGGGGGCGTGTTCAGTGAGCACGCCCCGTGTCCAGTTACCTGAACTGGGCATTTCCTGTAGATTGTGCAGCACGGGGCCATGCTGGGCGGGCACGGCCCGTGCTGAACCTGCTGTAACGAAGAAAAATTTTCGGGTGGACCTGTTTTTGTGCATGGGGTGTTGGTGCAAGTTTCCCTTGGTGTCCTTCACCATCTTGAGTGTGTTTTATCCATAACAACATCATCCCAACACCAATTTAACTAAAACCATCATTCATTCACATAGAGAGAATGTAGGATCGCGATCTGACCCAAATGAGTCGTTCAGAGGTGTTCTACTCTGTTTCATGTGCGAAAAACAAGAAACAAAGCTAGGAAAAGCTGATTCTTCACTTAATCTACTGATTGTATTGATATGACAACGATTACAGATCAATCTTCACACCGGCAGCACTTCGGTATGGAATACGTACAATCCTTATGTGATTTCGCTCAAGAGACCCTATATAGGGCTCCTGATTTCGCTCCAATGTACATGTCCACATGAGCGAAATCACCATGTTCACATGAGCGAAACCCCTATCTAATGCCTTATGAGCGAAATCTTAACATGTGATTCCCACATAGTGACATCTGACCATGTGATTTCCCACATAGTGACATGTCCATATATGTGAAATCAACTTTCTGATTTCCGTGCACTGTACAAACAATCCTAACCTAAGACTCGAACGAAGATGAAGTCGACAGACAACTGCACCAACAGAGAAATTACATAATATTCCTAATAAGTTAAAATTCTAGATAAAAAGGTCAAAAGAAGCATAAGAAGTTTAAATCAAGAAGTTCTAGCCTAAAGTTTATTCTATTAGCAAAATTTCCGAAAAGATAATTCTCTCGGTTGGAAGCGGCTTGAAGAACTTCTTCCTCCGGATATGGGTTCCTCACACGTTGGCGAGCCATTCTTCTATCTCCCCTGGGAGAAGGAACGCGGGCTCATTGGCATCGGTTTGAGGGGGTGTAACTTCCACCGGGACTTCTTGCAAGTTTTCAAAAGAAGGCTCCGGGGGAATGTCATCCCTTCCGGTGGGGTTGTTGACTCCAAGTGCTAGGTTCCAATCCTCTTGAGGGAGGATGGGTTCCATAGGAGGTGTCACAAGAATATTCAACCTTTGGTGCAAGAGGTTGATTTCTTGAAAACTGTTTTCCAGCCCCACCGTAAGATAATTTATATGGTCTATCAGGACCTCCTCTACCAAAGTCATCTCATCAAGAGCTTCGCGTAATGCCATTACGTAGCGTACGAGAGTTGCTTCAACTGAAGATCTTCTTTCCCGTTGACTGTTTTTGGAATGCGTAGAAGAGGTTCTACTGTTTTGACTTGACATTCTACGAAAACAATAGTTCATTTTAATGAAACAGTAAACTTGGACACGGCCTCGTGTTCACCTTTCTGCAGATTTTTGGATCAATGAATCTTGGAGTTTCAAATTATTTTTCAAACTTATGAAGCAATTTTGAGCAAAAATAACTTAAAACAATGTTGTACAACTTATTTTTAACAAGATTCCTTGAACAAAAACCTAACAATGCTCACAATAAAGCTTGGAATCATGGTGATCTCAAGCTTCAATGGAGGTGTTGAGGTAAGAAAGATGAAGAAGAAAGTAATGGATAAAAGAGGAAGGGACAAGATGGTTGTTGAGAACCTTCTTTTAGAAAATACCTAGGATGGTATGTGTGATATCCCAACAAATCTCTGTCCCTGGAATGGTCCAAATATGCAGGATTCTTGGCTGCATTTATAGAAAATGACAGCATGCTGGACACGGCCCCGTGTCGGCTGGACACGGCCCTGTGTGCAGACAAGATCCTAACACATTTTGTCCGTATTCTGACAAAAGTCAGAAAGGAATCTTTTGGTGGACATGGGGGCTTGCTGACCTGGGCACGGCCCCGTGTCTAGAGGCTGTTTATGAAGTTTTGTCTATTTCTTAAGGAACTTATCCGGATCGGGCGGTTCCTTACTGGATGGAAAAACCCCAAAGTGCCTAAGATACCTTAATTGCTCTAGATTAAGACGAGAACGCAAGAGGTTGTCGGTGAGGGTGATTCCTATGCTAAATGTAGGTGGACAAGTCCAACCCTTTCCTGGGCTCTCGTTAAAGAAGGTATATGTCGAATCGCTCGGGTCTATGTATGAATCAAACGAAGTCGATTGGGAGTCCTTCATGGCACAATTGACACTGGGACGACTATCGCTCAAATCTTCTCTAGAATTAGAGGTGATATTGGGAACAACGAAGTTGTTTTTATCCGAATGCGGTCCCAATAATTCTAATTGGGTATCGTCTTGAGATGAATTAAAATCCATCTCAAGTTCTTTTAACCAATTAAGAATTAGATCTTCTAATTGAAATAGTTCATCAAGAAGCCTTTCCCCTAGAAGGTCCGGGTGAGTGCATTCGAGGGAGAGATAAGGATTATTTTTACTTTCGCCCCTCTTAAGGCTACAGGAAAACAATGGGTCTATATAGTGGGGCTTGTAATTTAGTAAATAACATTCTAACTCTTTATGAGGGCCACCACATATTTGACACCACGTACCATAAGAGTGCCGAAAGTAAAAAATATCAGTGTCACTCATGTTTGTGTCAGAAATTACCAACCGTCGGGATCTTACGGTTCTGTTTTCAGTAACTGACGCTTGGGCACGGGGCGTGTTGAGTGGGCACGGCCCCATGTTCAGCTACTGTCTGACTTAAAAACAGGATTGCCAGTACCAAAGATTGTGCACGGGGGGTGTTCAGCGGGCATGGCCCGTGCTGAGTTCTGCGGAAGCTGAAAAACTAAGAAAAATCCTAAAAAAATAGAAAAATAAGAAAAAATGATTAGACCGGTGATTTTAAGCTTTCTTAAAATCCTTGTGTCCCCGGCAGCGGCGCCAAAAACTTGATGTGCGGTGTGATAGGTTTTTACGTATATTTTTAGACCATTTTTAACCACTTTAGTCAAGTTTTAAATTTATAAAACACGATATTTACTAACACCAAACACACATATGGGCAAGTGCACCCATCGTGAGCGTAGTATAGTGTTGGTAAGATACCGAGGTTGTCCAAGGACACAAGAGCTTTTAATACCGGTTTATCCTCAACGTCTAATCAAATCAAAAATTTAGAAAAAAAGGTTTTAAACTAGAAAATAAAAACTAACTAAATGCTGAAAAATAAAATAAAATAAAAACAGATAGACAAGATGAATCACTTGGATCCGACTCGTGTATTAGTATAATCTTTGATTATTTTCGCACTTTTGCACTTGTTTAAGAGATTATCTTAGTTATTGTAGTAGGCCCCTCTTTTGAAGGTGACGTTACCCTCAACCCAGTAGTTTGAGTTAGCAAGGATACAATCCTAAAGGGTCGGATTATTGAAAGATAATTAATTAAGTTATTAATGCATATTGTGGTAATCCCCTCTTTTGAAGGTGACGTTACCCTCGGCTAAGTAGTCTGAGTCAGCAGGGATACAGTCCTAAGTAGCCGGGTTAAAGTTTTAATAGTAGTTTACATATGAGGGGATCAAAGAGTTTGGACCCCCGCCATCCAATACCATTGGGTATTGAAGGAGGTCCTACAAAATTTGACCCAGGTCCTTGCAGGATCTATACACTGAACAATGGCAAGACTCTTACCAAACCATTCCCTTAACCCCCGACCAGGTAGCCAACATATCTCCATATAGACCGTGGATATATGAATGGTGAAAATCTTTTGTTTTATATAGACAGTAAAATAATGCCAAGACACCACGGACAAATGATAAGGAAGAATCACCTTCAACATATAAAACTAGTTATTAAAGTCAATAATACATAACGAAATAAAAAGTGTGAATAGATTAAAAATAAAAAGTATTACGCTAAATGCTTGTCTTCAGCAAGTGATGTAAGAGACTTAGGCAAACATGGCCTTTGATTGTCAAGAACTCTTACGATCAATCTTGGATCCCGAGACTACTCACACACTCTATGATGGATAATGGATGATGGTGCTGGATGATGGTGTTGTGGTGGTGGTGGAGTGTGGGTGAAGTGTGAAAGAGGTGGTGTGACAAGGGATGATTTGCAAGTGAGCCAAGCACCCCTATTTATAGCCTGAACAAAAGCTCGGGCACGGCCCCGTGTCCATCGGGCACGGCCCCGTGTCCATCCCTCTTCTCTTTCTTCATTAATTGCAGTTTGTCTGCATTAGTTGACCACGCCCCCGTGTCTGCTGGGCACGACCCCGTGTGTAGAATCGTATCTGCACTATCAAGATTTCCTCAGATTCTGCGAATCTTAGAGTTGACCACGGCCCCGTGTCTGCTGGGCACGCCCCCATGGTGGGTGATAGAAGCTTCTACAACTTTGTCTTTTCTGCTGACACTTGGGCATGCCCCCGTGCTCATTGAGCACGGGGCGTTTTCAGCCTTCTGTTTTCTTGTTTTTGCTTGGGAAGATGCTGTCGAGGGGTTAGGCATGCCACGTTTATTCCTTTTCTTGTATTTATGTTAGATTTAGCTGTCTTTTTGCTTCTTTTGTTAATTTGAGCTCATTTAATCCTGAAAATACAAAAGGATGACAAAAGCAAACTTTTTCCAACATTAGTACTAAAAAAGGTTTAGTTTTATGCCACAATTGATGTAATTTATATGTTGCATTTTGCACACATCAAATACCCCCACACTTAAATCTTTGCTTGTCCTCAAGCAAAACTTTTTATAATGTGGCTTTTCAATCCCAAACGGAATGGGTAGAAGAGAAGGTTTTTTGGGCTTGTCATAGAGTGTCGAGATTCCAAGATTTTTATTAGGTTTTATTTTTATTTTATTTCCAATCCTATTTGTCATGATTTATTTAAAACATTACATAAGATAAATTACTTATTAGGGCATAACATGCCTTTTTAAAATTCCATTTATATACAAGTTCACATACCTCACGGGAGATCACTCAACACTTGGCCGAAGATGTATTTTCGTGAAACACTCGTGAGCGGCATGGAACTTACTCCTACCATATGCTTGCCAAGCAATCAATTCTCCTCCTTCTTAACTATATACCTTTGTAAATATCAAGAGGACTTTTGGGGTGAAGGATTAGGCTTGGGTTAAAGGTAGGTGGTTGGGTTAGTGGTTAGTAGAAAAGGGCGAAAGGCGTAAACAAAACATCAGTTTTCATAAGACTATTTATTTTTCATAACTTTTTTTTTAATTTTGATGAAGCAATTTCTTCAAACAAATTTGTTTTTTATAAACTTGTTTGTTTATTTCTTTTAGCTTCATCATTATCATAAATTTTTTTTGAAGAGGAGGTCATAAGAAAAAACGAGCTTTGTTATTAAAATAAAGGGTTTAAAATGAAAAAGGCTTTGGTGGGTATAAGGGTGTTTGTTTATGGTTAAGAAATGAAAAGGTTTAGGCTCAAAGGGGTTAACTAGGAGGATTTTGGGTAGGTGGTGAAAAAAAGAAAAATAATGGTGTAACAATAAAAATGGTTAGTCCTAATGCCTTCATCATTTACTTACTTGGTTTTAAGTTGGTAAGGACCGGGAATGTATCGTCATGGCAAGTTCTAGAGTTGTAAGAAACCAAGCGGCTATTCACACAAGAAACGAAAAATGAGCATTTAGTTTAAAGATATGTATCTGTATGCTCAATAAAGGCTCAAAACTCACTTTTGTGGGAATGGGTTTTTATGTGATCAAGTATATATAATCAAATTTTAACTAGATTTATTATGTCGTTTCATAATTTTCTTATGTTGGTTCTTTTTATCACGACGCCGTTAGTTGTAAATTTGTAAAAATATCACCTTTTTAAAACTTGTAATTCTCAACTTAATCAAGACAAGTAAAAAAATGAAAAATTTTTGAAAAAAAATGAAAAATTTTTGAAAAAAAATTTGGGGTGATTAGCGGTTCCAAAAGAGTTTTGTGTAGGTCTTGTGATTAGGACTTGCAAAAATTCAAGGTTTAGCATCCTCCCCCCCACACTTAAATTACACATTGTCCTCAATGTGTTCTAAAAATAAGTTTGTAGGTTGATTGAATGTGTAAAAAGGTGTGAAAAAACAAAAATTTATGTTACTGGACGTCTGGACACGGCCCCGTGGTGTCCGGGCACGACCCTGTGTTTAGATCGCCAGTAACAGAAATTGATAAAAAGAAACAGAAGTCTGGGCACGGGGGCGTGTTTTGTGAGCACGCCCCGTGTCCAGTTAACGGAACTGGGCATTTCCTGCAGATTGTGCAGCACGGGGCCGTGCTGGGCGGGCACGGCCCGTGCTGAACCTGCTGTAACGAAGAAAAATTTTCGGGCGGTCCTGTTTTTGTGCATGGGGTGTTGGTGCAAGTTTCCCTTGGTGTCCTTCACCATCTTGAGTGTGTTTTATCCATAACAACATCATCCCAACACCAATTTAACTAAAACCATCATTCATTCAAATAGAGAGAAATTACATAATATTCCTAATAAGTTAAAATTCTAGATAAATAGGTCAAAAGAAGCACAAGAAGTCTAAATCAAGAAGTTCTAGCCTAAAGTTTATTCTATTAGCAAAATTTCCGAAAAGATAATTCTCTCGGTTGGAAGCGGCTTGAAGAACTTCTTCCTCCGGATATGGGTTCCTCACACGTTGGCGAGCCATTCTTCTATCTCCCTTGGGAGAAGGAAGGCATGCCCATTGGCATCGGTTTGAGGGGGTGTAACTTCCACCGGGACTTCTTGCAAGTTTCCAAAAGAAGGCTCCGTGGGAATGTCATCCCATCCGGTGGGGTTGTTGACTACAAGTGCTAGGTTCCAATCATCTTGAGGGAGGATGGGTTCCATAGGAGGTGTCACAAGAATATTCAACATCTGGTGCAAGAGTTTGATTTCTTGAAAACTGTTTTCCAGCCCCACCGTAAGATAATTTATACGGTCTATCAGGACTTCCTCTACCAAAGTCATCTCATCAAGAGCTTCACGTAATGCCATTACGTAGCGTACGAGAGTTGCTTCAATTGAAGATCTTCTTTCCCGTCGACTGTTTCTGGAATGCGCAGAAGAGGTTCTACTGTTTTGACTTGACATTCTACGAAAACAATAGTTCATTTTAATGAAATAGTAAACTTGGACACGGCCCCGTGTTCACCTTTTTGCAGATTTTTGGGACAAGGAATCATGGAGTTTCAAATTATTTTTCAAACTTATGAAGCAATTTTGAGTAGAAATAACTTAAAACAATGTTGTACAACTTATTTTTAACAAGATTCATTCAACAAAAACCTAACAATCCTCACAATAAATCTTGGAATCATGGTGATCTCAAGCTTCAATGGAGGTGTTGAGGTAAGAAAGATGAAGAAGAAGGTAATGGATAAAAGAGGAAAGGACAAGATGGTTGTTGAGAACCTTCTTTTAGAAAATACCTATGATGGTATGTGTGATATCCCAACAAATCTCTGTCCCTGGAATGGTTCAAATATGCAGGATTCTTGGCTGCATTTATAGAAAACGACAACACGCTGGACACAGCCCCGTGTGCAGACAAGATCCTGACACATTTTATCTGTATTCTGACAAAAGTCAGAAAGAAATCTTTTGGTGGACACGGGGGCGTGTTGACCTGGGCACGGCCCTGTGTCTAGAGGCTATTTATGAAGTTTTGTCTATTTCTTAAGGAACTTATCCGGATCGGGCGGTTCCTTACTGGATGGAAAAACCCCAAAGTGCCTAAGATACCTTAATTGCTCTAGATTAAGACGATAACGCAAGAGGTTGTCGGTGAGGGTGATTCCTATGCTAAATGTAGGTGGACAAGTCCAACCCTTTCCTGGGCTCTCGTTAAAGAAGGTATATGTCGAATCGCTCGGGTCTATGTATGAATCGAACGAAGTCGATTGGGAGTCCTTCATGGCACAATTGACACTGGGATGACTATCGCTCAAATCTTCTCTAGAATTAGAGGTGATATTGGGAACAACGAAGTTGTTTTTATCCGAATGCGGTCCCAATAATTCTAATTGGGTATCGTCTTGAGATGAATTAAAATCCATCTCAAGTTCTTTTAACCAATTAAGAATTAGATCTTCTAATTGAAATAGTTCATCAAGAAGCATTTCCCCTAGAAGGTCCGGTTGAGTGCATTCGAGGGAGAGATAAGGATTATTTTTACTTTCGCCCCTCTTAAGGCTATAGGAAAACAATGGGTCTATATAGTGGGGCTTGTAATTTAGAAAATAACATTCTAACTCTTTATGAGGGCCACCACATATTTGACACCACGTACCATAAGAGTGCCGAAATTAAAAAATATCAGTATCACTCATGTTTGTGTCAAAATTACCAACCGTCGGGATCTTACGGTTCTGCTTTCAGTAACTGACGCTTGGGCACGGGGCGTGTTGAGTGGGAACGGCCCCGTGTTCATTGAGCACGGGGCGTTTTCAGCCTTCTGTTTTCTTGTTTTTACTTGGGAAGATGATGTTGAGGGGTTGGGCATACCACGTTTATTCCTTTTCTTGTGTTTATGTTTGATTTAGCTGTTTTTTTTTTTGCTTCTTTTGATAATTTGAGCTCATTTAATCCTGAAAATACAAAAGGAAGACAAAAGCACACTTTTTCCATAGTACTAGAAAAAGGTTTAGTTTTATGCCACAATTGATGTAATTTATATGTTGCATTTTATAAATTACATCAAATGAGGCATAAAACACCCCTTTTTAAGTACTAATGTTGGAAAAAGTGTGCTTTTGTCTTCCTTTTGTATTTTCAGGGTTAAAAGAGCTTAAATGAACAAAAGAAGCAAAAATGCACCAAATCCAACATAAATACAAAGAAAAGGAAGAAACGTGGCATGCCCGTCTCCTCGACAGCATCTCCCAAAGCAAAAACAATAAGAAAGCTAAGCATGGGGCTGTGCCCAGCTGATCATGGGGCTGTGCCTAGCTGAACACGGGGTGTGCCCAGCTCAGCACGGGGCGTGTCCAGCTCAACACGGGGCCGTGCTCAGCGAGCACGGGGCAGTGTCCAGGATGGTCAGCCCTGGCACAAAAGACAAAGTGGTAGAAGCTTCTATTGCCCACCACGGGGTCATGCCCAGCGGACACGGGGGCGTGGTCAGAGTGCTGCAAGTGCATTTATTGTAATTGCGAATTACAATTAATGAAGAGAGAGAGTGTCAGATGGGCACGGGGCCGTGTCCAGCGGACACGGGGCTGTGCCCAGGCTTCTGTTCAGCCTATAAATAGGAGTGCTTGGAGCCATTTCAACTCATCCCTTGGCACACCACCTCTCTCACACTTCATCCACCACCCACCACCATGACAACACCATCATCCACCACCATCATCCATTGTCCATCATAGAGTGTGTGAGTCGTCTCGGGATCCAAGATTGATCGTAAGAGTTCTAGACAATCAAGGCCATGTTTGCCTAAGTCTCTTACATCACTTGGTGAAGACAAGTGTTTAGTATAATACTTTTTATTTTTAATCTTTTGCACTTTTTATTTGGTTTTGTATTAATGACTTTAATAACTAGTTGCTTATGTTGAAGGTGATCTTTCCTTATCGTTTGTCCGTGGTGTCTTGGCATTATTTTAGTGTCTATATAAAATAAAAGATTTACACCATTCATATCTCCACGGTCTATATGGAGGTATGTTGGCTACCTGGTCGGGGGTTAAGGGAACGGTTTGGTAAGGGTCTTGCCCTTGTTCAGCGTTTAGAGGTCCTGCAAGGGACCTGGGTCAAATTTAATAGGATCTCCTTCAATGCCCATAGGTATTGGATGGCGGGGATCTAAACTCTTTGACTCCCTCATAAGTTAACTACTATTAATACTATAACCCGGCTATTTAGGACTGTATCCCTGCTGACTCAGACTACTTAGCCGAGGGTAACGTCACCGCCAAAAGCGGGGCCTACCATAATTTGCATTAATAACTTAATTCATTATCTTCCAATAATCCAACACTTTAGGATTGTATCCTTGCTGACTCAAACTACTGGGTTGAGGGTAACGTCGCCTTCAAAAGAGGGGCCTACTACAATAACTAAGATAATCTCTTAAACAAGTGCAAAAGTGCGAAAATAATCAAAGGTTATACTAATACACGAGTCGGATCCAAGTGATTCATCTTGTCTATCTGTTTTTATTTTATTTTATTTTTCAGCATTTAGTTAGTTTTTATTTTCTTAGTTAAAAAATCTTTTCTAACTTTTTGATTTGATTAGACGTTGAGGATAAACCGGTACTAAAAGCTCTTGTGTCCTTGGACGACCTCGGTATCTTACCAACACTATACTACGTCCACGATGGGTGCACTTGCCCATATGTGTGTTTAGTGTTAGTAAATATGGTGTTTTATAAATTTAAAACTTGGCTAAAAGTGTAAAAAGGGCTTAAAATATACATCAAAAATATATTACACCTAACGCACATCAAG
The DNA here is from genome assembly GCF_002127325.2 of Helianthus annuus. Taxonomy (NCBI): domain Eukaryota; kingdom Viridiplantae; phylum Streptophyta; class Magnoliopsida; order Asterales; family Asteraceae; genus Helianthus; species Helianthus annuus. The sequence goes on along the minus strand of NC_035439.2, from coordinate 36,159,758 downwards.
TTTTTGGCGCCGTTGCCGGGGACACAAGAATTTTAAGAAAGCTTAAAATCGACGACCTAATCAGTTTTTCAAAACCTTTTTAAAACACGCGCACATTTTTCTGCATTTTAGTTTATTTTTCATTTACAGTAGCCTGAACACGGGGTCGTGCTCACTGAACACGCCCCCGTGCTGCATATTTTTTAGTTAGATACACAGATACAGAGTCTGAACACGGGGCCGTGCTCACTGAACACGCCCCCGTGCTCAACGTGACCAGTAGCTTTAATTAAAACGCCCAGATACAGATCCTGAACACGGGGTCGTGTTCACCAGACACGGGGCCGTGTCCAGCTTCTGCTTCCGTCTTTATTTTTGTTTTCTGGTCCCGAGGCTCAGTTGTGGTCTGCTGAGTGATTCTTATGGATCAATACTCAGGAGGTTACAACTACACCTATGAGGAGGATGATTATATGAGGGACTATTGCACTAATTGTGGAAACCCGCACTCGGTGCAATATTGTAACTTGTTCCAACCATCCGCTTCATACAACCATTATGAGGAGCCCAGGTACGAGCCATCAACTTCATACACATCCTATGAAGACCAAAGGTATGAACCTTCTCCCTCATACTCATATTTTGATGAACCAAGGTATGAGCCTTCATACTCATACTTTGAGGATTCGAGATATGAGCCACCACCTTCATACTCTTATTATGAGGAACCATGGCGTGAACAACTCACCTCATATGAGTACTATGAAGAACAAAGTTTCGACCCTTATCCATCATATGCTTACAATGAAGAACAATGGTGTGAACCATCTACTTCATATGAGTACTATGAGGAGCCAAGGATCGGACAACCGGATTCAAGCTTTGAGGATCCCAATTCTTTTTCTCTCACCGAAGTGACCAATAGGATATTAGAACACATTAAAACTATCGAACGTCGCATAAAAGAATCTCGCGCAGGGGAAGAGGACTCCCGCGCAAGAGAAGAATTAAATTGTAATAATAACGTGGAGATAGTTGAAAATGTAAAAATGGAAGAACAAATAAGTGAAGAACTGACACATGAGTTAAACAACGAAAGAGGTGAGGTCGATAACGCTAAATTACAAGAAGAGTCTAATTTTGAAGAAATTAATCTCTTGTCACCTTCTTTTGAAAATCATTATTTAGTAACCCCTCATGCTAAGTTTTTAAAAGAGCTAAACACTAGTACTAAAATTGAAGAAATGGTAAATGTTAAGTTAACTAATGATCAAACCTCGCTAATAAAAGAAGATCCTTTTGAAATTAACATTACACCGGTTCCATGTTTCTTTCAAAATTACTTTATTAGTAATATCACCATTGATAAAGATCTTTGTGTTAACATAATGCCGAATTACATTTTTGAAAAATTAAGTATTAGTGATTTCGCTCCACTTCAAATACCCATTTTTCTATCCGATCGGAAGGTAATAAAATCAATCGGTGTAGTTGAGGATGTCTTGGTTCAAACAAATCAAATGGTTATTCCAACCGACTTTGTCATCCTCGATGACGCTCCTCTAGTCTTAGGAAAACCTTTTGTAAAAACTCATGAAGCTTTGAAAAACCGGAAATTTAACAATCTACCTGTTCAGTTAGGGGCATTCAAAAGGAGCATAGATCTTGAGCGTTCTATGAAATATCCTTTTGGCAATAATGACCCCCTAATTGAAGATGAGCCAGAACCACCCGATAAGGAGGGTCTAGCCAAGGACCCTTATAAACGTGGCGCACCACGAAGGCATTTCGCGGAACTATCCTTAGTTTTAAATTAGTTTAACTTTTATGCTTTCTAGTTTAGTTTTAATTTGCAGGAATAAAACACACTCGGGATGGTGAAGGATACTAAGGGAAGCTTGAACCAACACCCCATGCACAAAAACAGAGCCTCTCGACAATTTTTCTTCATTACTGCAAGTTCAGCACGGGGCCGTGCTCACCCAACACGCCCCGTGCCCAAGGTTCTGCAGAAAATGCCCAGTTCCGGTAACTGGACACGGGGCCGTGCTCACTGAACACGCCCCCGTGCCCAGCCTTCTGTTTACTTTTGGTACTGGCAGTCTGGACATGGGGCCGTGCTCAGCCAACACCACCCCGTGTTCAGCTACCCAGTACCATAAAATCTTGTTTTTAACCCACTTTTACACATTTTAGTCAGCCGAAAACACTTATTTTTGGGACACATTGAGGACAATGTGTAATTTAAGTGTGGGGGGGGGGGTGCTAAAACCTTGAATTTTGCAAGTCCTATTAACAAGCCTTACACAAAACTCTATTGGAACTGCTAATCACCCCAAATTTTTTTCAAAAACTTTTCGTTTTTTTACTTGTCTTGGTTTAATTTGAGAATAACAAGTTCTAAAAAGGGTATATTTTTACAAATTTACAACCGATAGCATCGTGATAAAAAGAACCAACATAAGAAAATTATGAAAAGGCATGACAAATCTAGTTAAAATTTAATTATATATACTTGATCACATTATAAACCCATTCCCACAATAAGTGAGTTTTGAGCCTTTATTGAGCATACAAATACACATCTTTAGATTAAATGCTCATTTTTCGTTTCTTGTGTGAATAGCCGCTTGGTTTCTTATAACTCTAGAACTTGCCACGACGATACATTCCCGGTCCTTACCAACTTAAACCCGAGTAAGTAAATGATGGAGGCATTAGGACTAACCCCTTTTTATTTCTACACCATTATTTTTCTTTGTTTTTTACCACCTACCCAAAATCCCTCTAGTTAACCCCTTTGAGCCTAAACCTTTTCATTTCTTAACCCAAAACAAACACCCTTTTTCCCACCAAAACCCCTTTTTCATTTTAAACCCTTTATTTTAGTAACAAAGCGCGGTTTTTCTTATGACTTCCTTAAAAAAAAAAGAGAGAGAGAGAGAGAAAATGATGATAATAATGAAGCCAAAAGAAATAAACAAACAAGGTTATAAAAAAGAACTTTGTTTGAAAAAATTGCTTCATTAAAATAAAAAGTCAAAAAAAAAGTCTTACGAAAACCGACGCTTTTTACGCCTTTTGCCCTTTTCTACTAACCACTAACCCAACCACCTACCTTTAACCCATGCCTAACCCTTCCCCCAAAAAAAAGTCCTCTTGATATTTACAAAGGTATATAGTTAAAAAGGAGGAGGATTGATTGCTTGGCAAGCTTATGGTAGGAGTAAGTTCCATGCCGCTCTCGGGTGATTCACTAAAATACACCTTCGGCCGAGTGTTGAGTGATCCCCCGTGAAGTATGTGAACTTGTATATAAATGAAATTTTAAAGAGGCATGTTATGCCCAAATAAGTAATTTCTATTATGAAAACGTTCTAAATAAATCATAACGAATAGCACTGTAAATAGTATAAAAATAAAACCCAATAAAGATCTTGGGTTCCCAACACTCAAAGACAAGTCCAAAACCTTCTCTTCTACCCATTCCATTTGGGAGTGTAAGCCACATATTAAAGAGTTTTGCTTGAGGACAAGCAAAGATTCAAGTGTGGGGGTATTTGATGTGTGTAAAATGCAAAATATAAATTACATCAAATGAGGCATAAAACTACCCCTTTTTAAGTACTAATGTTGGAAAAAGTGTGCTTTTGTCTTCCTTTTGTATTTTCAGGGTTAAAAGAGCTTAAATGAACAAAAGAAGCAAAAATGCAGCCAAATCCAACATAAATACAAAGAAAAGGAAGAAACGTGGCATGCTCGTCTCCTCGACAGCATCTCCCAAAGCAAAAACAAGAAGAAAGCTGAGCATGGGGCTGTGCCCAGCTGAGCATGGGGTTGTGCCCAGCTGAACACGGGGTGTGCCCAGCTCAGCACGGGGCGTGTCCATCTCAACACGGGGCCGTGCTCAGCGAGCACGGGTCAGTGTCCAGGATGGTCAGCCCTGGCACAAAAGACAAAGTAGTAGAAGCTTCTATTGCCCACCACGGGGCCGTGCCCAGCGGACACGGGGGCGTGGTCAGAGTGCTGCAGGTGCATTTATTGTAATTGCGAATTACAATTAATGAAGAGAGAGAGTGTCAGACGGGCACGGGGCCGTGTCCAGCGGACACGGGGCCGTGCCCAGGCTTCTGTTCAGCCTATAAATAGGAGTGCTTGGAGCCATTTCAACTCATCCCTTGGCACACCACCTCTCTCACACTTCATCCACCACCCACCACCATCATAACACCATCATCCACCACCATCATCCACCACCATCATCCATTGTCCATCATAGAGTGTGTGAGTCGTCTCGGGATCCAAGATTGATCGTAAGAGTTCTTGACAATCAAGGCCATGTTTGCCTAAGTCTCTTACATCACTTGGTGAAGACAAGTGTTTAGTATAATACTTTTTATTTTTAATCTTTTGCACTTTTTATTTGGTTTTGTATTAATGACTTTAATAACTAGTTGCTTATGTTGAAGATGATATTTCCTTATCGTTTGTCCGTGGTGTCTTGGCATTATTTTACTGTCTATATAAAATAAAAGATTTACACCATTTATATCTCCACGGTCTATATGGAGGTATGTTGGCTACCTGGTCGGGGGTTAAGGGAACGGTTTGGTAAGGGTCTTGCCCTTGTTCAGCGTTTAGAGGTCCTGCAAGGGACCTGGGTCAAATTTAGTAGGATCTCCTTCAATGCCCATAGGTATTGGATGGCGGGGATCCAAACTCTTTGACCCCCTCATAAGTTAATTACTATTAATACTATAACCCGGCTATTTAGGACTGTATCCCTGCTGACTCAGACTACTTAGCCGAGGGTAACGTCACCGCCAAAAGCGGGGCCTACCATAATTTGCATTAATAATTTAATTCATTATCTTCCAATAATCCAACCCTTTAGGATTGTATCCTTGCTGACCCAAACTACTGGGTTGAGGGTAACGTCGCCTTCAAAAGAGGGGCCTACTACAATAACTAAGATAATCTCTTAAACAAGTGCAAAAGTGCGAAAATAATCAAAGGTTATACTAATACACGAGTCGGATCCAAGTGATTCATCTTGTCTATCTGTTTTTATTTTATTTTATTTTTCAGCATTTAGTTAGTTTTTATTTTTTTAGTTTAAAAATCTTTTCTAACTTTTTGATTTGATTAGGCGTTGAGGATAAACCGGTACTAAAAGCTCTTGTGTCCTTGGACGACCTCGGTATCTTACCAACACTATACTACGTCCACGATGGGTGCACTTGCCCATATGTGTGTTTAGTGTTAGTAAATATCGTGTTTTATAAATTTAAAACTTGGCTAAAAGTGTAAAAAGGGCTTAAAATATACATCAAAAATATATTACACCTAACGCACATCACTAAAATAAAGGGTTTAAAATGAAAAAGGCTTTGGTGGGTAAAAGGGTGTTTGTTTAGGGTTAAGAAATGAAAAGGTTTATGCTCAAAGGGATTAACTAGGGGGATTTTGGGTAGGTGGTGAAAAAAAGAAAAATAATGGTGTAGAAATAAAAAAGGGTTAGTCCTAATGCCTCCATCATTTACTTACTTGGGTTTAAGTTGGTAAGGACTGGTAATGTATCGTCGTGGCAAGTTCTAGAGTTGTAAGAAACCAAGCGGCTATTCACACAAGAAACGAAAAATGAGCATTTAGTTTAAAAATGAGCACTTAGTTATTGTAGTAGGCCCCTCTTTTGAAGGTGACGTTACCCTCAAGCCAGTAGTTTGAGTCAGCAAGGATACAATCCTAAAGGGTCCGATTATTGAAAGATAATTAATTAAGTTATTAATGCATATTGTGGTAGGCCCCTCTTTTGAAGGTGACGTTACCCTCGGCTAATTAGTCTGAGTCAGCAGGGAAACAGTCCTAAGTAGCCAGGTTAAAGTTTTAATAGTAGTTTACATATGAGGGGATCAAAGAGTTTGGACCCCCACCATCCAATACCACTGGGTATTGAAGGAGGTCCTACTAAATTTGACCCAGGTCCTTGCAGGATCTATACACTGAACAATGGCAAGACTCTTAACAAACCATTCCCTTAACCCCCGACCAGGTAGCCAACATATCTCCATATAGACCGTGGAGATATGAATGGTGAAAATCTTTTATTTTATATAGACAGTAAAATAATGCCAAGACACCATGGACAAATGATAGGGAAGAATCACCTTCAACATATAAAAATATTTATTAAAGTCATTAATACATAACCAAATAAAAAGTGTGAAAAGATTAAAAATAAAAAGTATTACACTAAATGCTTGTCTTCACCAAGTGACGTAAGAGACTTAGGCAAACATGGCCTTTGATTGTCAAGAACTCTTACGATCAATCTTGGATCCCGTGACTACTCACACACTCTATGATGGATGATGGATGATGGTGGTGGATGATGGTGTTGTGGTGGTGGTGGAGTGTGGGTGAAGTGTGAGAGAGGTGGTGTGCCAAGGGATGATTTGCAAGTGAGCCAAGCACCCCTATTTATAGCCTGAACAGAAGCTCGGGCACGGCCCCGATTCCATTGGGCACGACCCCGTCTCCATCCCTCTTCTCTTTCTTCATTAATTGCAGTTTGTCTGCATTAGTTAACCACGCCCCCGTGTCCGCTCGGCACGACCCCGTGTGCAGAAGCGTATCTGTACTATCAAGATTTCCTCAGATTCTGCGAATCTTAGAGTTGACCATGGCCCCGTGTCTGCTAGGCACGCCCCCGTCGTGGGTGATAGAAGCTTCTACAACTTTGTCTTTTCTGCTGACACTGGGCACGCCCCCGTGCTTATTGAGCACGGGGCGTATTCAGCCTTCTATTTTCTTGTTTTTGCTTGGGAAGATGCTGTCGAGGGGTCGGGCATGCCACGTTTATTCCTTTTCTTGTATTTATGTTAGATTTAGCTGTCTTTTTGCTTCTTTTGTTAATTTGAGCTCATTTAATCCTGAAAATACAAAAGGAAGACAAAAGCACATTTTTTCCAACATTAGTACTAAAAAAGGTTTAGTTTTATGCCACAATTGATGTAATTTATATGTTGCATTTTGCACACATCAACACCTATGGTGAGATGGGTTATGTCATGGACAAATACCCAAAGATTGTCAATGCAAATCTGACCCACGAATGAACATTTGGCTGCTTAGAAGAAGCTGCTGCTTTGAATAATCTGAATCTTATGCTTTTGTTTCTTTTGTTGAACTTTGAAACAATGTGTTTAGTTTATAAATAAATCATTGTTTGCAATTCTGATGTACAAATGTAGTTACATGTGTGTATGGCATATCCCTACGATACCTACACAAAGAACCATATTTGTAGATCTCTCGTTCATATGATCGCTCATGATTTCCTTGAAAATTCTAAGTGCTCGTTTCATTCTAAGAAACGAAATACAGAAAATAAGTGACATTTTGAGTAATCACTTTAAATTCTTGGTTAGATAACTAAGGATATTCTTCGATCTCATACCCATATCATTACATTCTAGGCTTTATAACAACATAGTATATGTTTTTCAAAACACAACCTTCATGATTTCAAAATATTTCATATAGTTTGAAAACAATTTTAACACGGTATATTTATTTAATATATCAAGTGCATGATTTCAAAAAGCATTATTCATGTTTTCAAAAACCTTATACATGATTACAAAATTCATCTCGCATGATTTTAAAACATTTTATAAATATACTTACCTAATACACCTACCTTACGATTTCAAAAGTATTATGTAAGATTTCAAAAACATTAAACATATTTCTAAAGAACCCCATGCATAGTTTTCGAAAAAGCATTCTGCTCGTATTACCCAACCTTCAAAATCTGCTTCATATCTCGCATTGGCATATCTACCACCTCAACTTCATGAGCATTCTACCTCGTGTATCGACTTAAGCACGTCTAGTGCAAGGTTTCAAAGCGTCTCCCGCTTTTCAAATGTGACAACCGTCATTTTTGCATGCATCCGTACAATTAATTTATCTTAATTATGTGCTTAATGACTGTGCTTGATTACAACTGACATCTTAAACTGCTTACTGATTTATGTTACATACATACATGTGCATCACTTTACATACAGTCACTCCATTTATTTCATACAGACTCTTAGTGACAGACCTGATGCACAAAGCACAGTTAACATAGTGAGCGAATCACTCAGACACATGCTGACAATGCCAGCACATAGACAGACACTATATTGAGGCCAGCATGAGCCAGGGATAAAGTACTACACCAGTATGGAGTGTAGGGAAGTGAGGACCATAAGACTGTGTCACTAGGTGATAGTTTGAATGCCGGAAAGTGCCTAAAACTCATTTTAAATTCAGAATTCTGCGTTTTTAGTAACAATTCAGCCCCTAACACACTCTGTTATACAGAGAACTGACTAAATGGTCCTGAACGCTTTCCTAAGTGTTGGAATTAAAATTCGTTACAAAAAGATGCATAAAAGACACTATGCGGTACAATTAAACGCTTTATCGGAACGATACGTAACCGAACAACCAGACATTAACCGGGACACCAAAATTTTGTCAGAAACATTATTTTATTATTCTTAAATAATTATGGTCATAAAAGTCCCCACACACTATGTAAACATAACATACACCCACTATTCTAGTAAATACCCTTAACCTTCTAATTAATTACCCACTAATTACCAAAATTTTCCATTTTACCCCCCCCCCCCTAACTGAATTTGCAGCCCTAGGTGGACCCACCACATCTTCATAATCATTACTAAGGATTTGTGGTGATTTCCAAAGTGATAGTTTGCTTGTTGCCTTGTCCAAGAAATTTTTGCAATCATGACATATCCCCCAAAATCTCTACATTAGCCACTCAAGATCATTCACTCTCTCACCTCACTTCTCTCTCTCTCTCTCTTTCTCGGCTCCATAACCGCCACCACCATCATCACCCCTAATATCACCATCTTCATCCATTTCTAAGATCCATTCAAGCTTCATGGGTGATTCAAGGAAGTTGCAAGCTTGTGGAGCTTCAAGGGACTTGCTTCTTGCTTTGTCTTCATCATTTCTTCACCACCTTTACACTTAAGGTTCATCCCTAGCTTTAAGCTAGTAGTGAGTCCTTGATTAAACCTTTAGTCATCTTGTTTTGTAGTTTAAAGTATAGTATAATGCTATTTACAAGAACATTGAATGGATTAAAACAATAAATAAACATGCTGATTCACATTTTCAGCCGACTTCAACAGGCTGTAACTGAACCGTTTTAAATCGAAAACCTGATTTTCTGAAGCCTAAAATATGCATTTTGGAATAACCAAACAAATGGCACTAGAATCGTAATTTTTTGAGGTCGTTTACTATTTTTAAAGGACTGTTTTTGGACAGCAGCTTAAGCTGTGTTTTTCCTGCAGAAAAAGTGTGTTGTATTCGGAGTCATAACTTGAAACCTGAGTAGAATCAACTCATGGAATTTTACAGGAGATGGTCACCGTTGTCAGGATGATCCTCCAACTGGAATTTCGTCAATCGGACTTACGGTTAATTTTTAGTGAATTATTCCGTAAACTGCAATCAGAAAGTAACAAATCTGATTGCAGTCGGGTAAATAAATTTCTGTAAAATATTGGTAATGAACTGGACCCTGATATTTTTACACAATAAAATTTGGATCGTAGGAGTCATTCTGTAGAAATTTGGGAATTTTTGTAAAAGGTTAACTATTTTATAAAAATCCTCGAAAACAGTCCAGTTTTGGGTGATGAAGCTGAAATAAAGTAAGTAATGCTTTGTATGTCTATATGTCGGTTTGATTATTGAAAATAAACTACGGGATATACGTAAAAGAAAATGATATGCTATTTAGCATGGACACCTCTATTTACAAAGGAGACTATGGCGAAATTTTCCGAAAATCCTAACACTTAGTAAATATTTTCTAGACAAGAGTTTACTAGTATATTTTCAACTATGTTTTGCAAACATAAAACTCGCCATAATTTTTGTAACAAAATACCGTTACTAGGATATTTTGGATGGATAACATTTTGATAAATGAAATTTATCACAACATATAACGTATTTATGAAACAAGTAGAAATATATTAGTTTGAAAGTTATGATATATTTTTCTAGAAGACAGGGAAATATACATTATGTATGTGTTATTTTCGGACAAATAAGCTATTGTATATTTTTCTAAAGTGGGACTTAGGAATGTATAATATCAATACCTTAATCACAAAATACATGTATAAATACCCCCACCTTTGGGACGGAAGCACGAAGCTAAAATACTTGAGAAGTATTAATACAGAATTATTGTATAAACAATTATTCCAAAGCTAAAACATAATTATTATAACTTGGAATAATATAAGAAAACGTAACTCAAAGACATAAATACTAAGACAAGGCACGACCCGTTCGTCTAATAGACGTTAGACCATTGCAGGTAGTCGTGTTTGCTGAAGAGATTTGGGTTACGAGTACCAAAGACGCAATACTGTGAGTTCATGTCCCCCTTTTTCTCTTAACTGTTTTCAGTTTTATACTTCGGGGGTGAAATACATGTTACAATTATTACATACATTTACAGACACTTACAGACTTTTACAGACATTTACAGACCTTTTATACATGGTATGATTAGCTAGGTAATTTACTGCTAGATCACGTGAATGGGTAGGCTATTATCGTAAGACCGTTAATCCTTGTATAAGGACCGAGGGGCATGAGTGATAGATCTATTGGGTGTTGCGAGCCCCATCCATGGGCCTGCGAGTGGCTGCATGTGGTGACTATGTCGTTCCGCCGGAGGGGCCGGTACGAAATACGCATACAGGTTTGAGTGCTTCCTAGGCCATGTCACTTATTAATGTATTAGCTACACATTAATTGATCTGTTTTTCCTTATTGCTACATACCAAAGACCTACATTTATACAGACACATTTTAACAATTTATACAGACTCACATACACATGAACTCGCTCAACTTTTTGTTGACTTTTCAAACTACATGTATTTCAGGGAATTAATTGGATCTGGCAAGTGATGCATGTTAGCTGCGTACTAAATAAGGATGTCATCCAGGGTCATAGGTTTGGGGGGTGTAACTCCTTCCTGGACGGGTTGGATGTCTCAAATCCTCGTTTTGTTAATAGTCTTTCGTCGAGTCTTATGGACTCCTTTTAAACAAATCATGGTTTGTAACGTATTCAGTGGTTGATATTTTTAAAGACAATATGTTATGCATTTTCTAAATTATTTTAATGGATGAACATCTTACGTTTTTATCATATAGCATTGTTGTGATTGTTGCTATGATATTAAGAAGTCACACCAAATAAACCACGCTTCCGCAAAATCCAGGGTGTGACAGCTTGGTATCAGAGCCTCGATCATAGCGAACTAGGATTCTTTCTCGAGTCTAGACTATGATCATCAGGGCTCTCATGAAAACGTTTTCAAACATTTTTACATTGCATACACTAAACGTCCAGATCCAGGGCACAAACATTTTTACAAACGAAAGGGCACAAACACACATTTCCAAATTTAAATTTATAATTCAGTCTTAGAGACTGAGGGAGGATCAGTCTTAGAGACTGAGAGAGGATCAGTCTTAGAGACTGAGGGTGGATCAGTCTTAGAGACTAAGGGAGGATCAGTCTTAGAGGCTGAGGGAGGATCGGTCTTAGAGACCAGGAATTTAGTCTTAGAGACTAGGGAAAATTTGGTCTTAGAGACCAGGGATTAAGGAGATTTGGTCTTAGAGACCAGGGAGTTAGTCTGAGAGACTAGGGAGTTTAGCCTGAGAGACTGGGTAGGATAGTCTTGAGAAGACTAGGATGATTACATGCCTACATTGTCGTTACATACACGCTTAATTACTGTTTATTGAAATACGTGCATAGGCGATGACTATTTGCATATGCTAACTGATAGTGATTACTATGGAAATATATACTATGACTACCATGTACCGATACACATGTCGCTTGATTAGAAAGCGGGTTGTCAGACATTGATGACCCTATGGCCGCCACAGATGATGAGACTGCACTTGCACCGGAGATATTTATGACAGACACCAAGAGTGACCCTGACACGCTGACCAAGGACTAGGACGACTCTCAACCGGCCGCGCCGACAGACTTTGGCGATGAACTACCCCTACTGATGGCTCCTCCGACAGGAATTCTCCTGTCACTCTTGTTTCTGTCCATGACCACTTCATCACTGGACATTCTGATAGTGAACACACCATGGCTCCAATCCTTGACAATACGCATCATGTGGACCTTTTCTTCCAAAGGGTGGTTACTCGATGAATAGTCGATGACGTTGACATGACTATTGATGGTCCTCCTGACGACATCCATGGTGAGGGAAAGTTAGACGAGAACGTTATTATAAATATCACATCTGAGACCCCTGTTATAAGACTATCCTCTACGCCTAGAATACACTCAATTTCAGACTCCTTTTAGTCTGTGACATTTACAGCCTTATAGATGGCCAGATTACAACTTTCTACTACTGACGCAGACGACGACGCCGTTATGACTGCTGCACTATCACTTGCTCGAGGCACCACACCGTTAAACGACCTAGGGACTGCCCCTGAGCTAGCCTCTGCACCTTTGTGGGACATTTTGATGTTGTACCTGCTGAACCCACACCTTTACTTGACCATGACCATGTTCCTTTTGGTCTACCAGACATTGCATCCCTTATACCCGACCCAGTACCTGCACCTAATGATCTTCCTAACAGTTGAGACGTTTGTTCTTGCACCCGTAACCGCTGATGTTGCTCTTTCTCTCCTATTTGAGACCGACGTCCATTGCACTCCTATCGCTTTCTCTTAGGACTTACCCACACCCCGGAAAGGTACTCCAGGACAGCACTCGCGTAACGATCCCTATTGTTGCTGCAACATTTGCTACGACCTCACAGGCCGCACCGCTTGCTACTTTCACCTCTACATCGCCGGACGAGCCATTTCGATGGTTCCCATCATACACCATGCTGAAATTAGACCCTTACATAATGGAGGCTACACACGGGATAAGTTGCTCCTGTAACATCAGCTACAGTTTGAGGATATGAGTCGCAGAGTGTTGGAGCTTGAGCTGACACCACATTGGGTAACCTCAAATGCAAAAACATTGCATAATTGAAAACATGATTTAAGTATTTACATCACAAGACAACATATTGCCTGAAAAGTTTATGTAAGACACCACTCCCTCCACCCTGTCTATTGCCAGTATACTTTAATCCTCCACATTCATCACTGTCTCCTTTGGCACACTCACCTGCTGTTATTACGCCTTCTTGGTTATTACGGCTCGTTTCTTTACTGTCGAGCGACAGGTCAGTTAATTACTTCAACGTATATACAAGCTCGCGGAGGGGTTCATGTGACAACCCGAAATCCAGAACCTTTCGTTGTGTCTTGATGTAACATGTTTGTACATTATGTGATTAGTTGACATGTTTGGTGCAATGATATACGAGAACATCTTATGTGAATTATATGTTATATTATGTGTATGCTTGTATGTATATGAACCGAAACAACAAGGACCCAACTCGAGACCATGTGGTCTCGAGTGAACAGTAACCGGTTTGGGCCTTTGGCCGGTTGGGCCATTTGGGCCGTAAACCCCTTAGCCGATTTGTAAACCCATTAGGGTGCACCTTGGGGGAACTAGTATATATAGCATACTCTTTGCCAACCTTACCACTCTTTGGGCAACCACACTCACTCTTCTACATACATACTCTCCTACTAAAACCCTAAGAACACAAACACACATCATTTTCGGATCCAATCGGTTAGCACTAGGATTTCGGCTCAAGCTTGGAAATCGACACTTGGAGTTCACCTTTCCTACCTCTTAACCGGTTAGTGATTCTTATTGTGTTTGTGCTTGGATTGATGATTATGACATTATGATTGTTTGCTAAGTTGTTGCACATGAAATGATTGTTTATGATAAAAATGTTACTTGAAAGGAAATAGCTACTTGTTGAACAAAGGATGATGTTTATTGTGTTTGGATATTAGTGTTTACATGATGTTCTTTATGTATATGATGATCCTAGTGTGTACAATGTTGATAATCGGTTAATATGTCTTGATTCCGGATATATAATGCATGATGGGTTATGGTATCTTGTGTCTAAATGTGATTCAAACCACTTATGTTGATGAACATGAAACCGAGTTGCACTTGTCATGTAATCGGATTTATATAAAAAAAAAAAGAAAACCGAGTTGTGTGTTATGCTAAGTGTTTTGATGCTTGTTCATAATTTGGTAGAATAAGGGTTGTTTGTGATTTGAATATTTGAAGAACTTGATGAATGTGCTTTGAATATGTGAAGAACAACTTGAATATGCTTTGAATGTGGGTTGAATATTTGAAATCTGCATTGTTTGATCCATTTTGAGTAAATATTAGACAACAAAACATGTTTAGTGGATAGTACATAATTCTGCATGAATTCTATTGGATAGTACGATCTGTGCAGAATCAGCAACTGTTGGGGAGTCGAGACCCCTGGTTGCGACTCGAAATCTCCACATTGCGACACCAGTTGCGAGTCGAGAACACCTGGTTACGACTCGCAACCATAACATGACAAGCCGAGACCACAGGTTGCGACACAGGTTACGAGTCCCGTTGCGACTCGAGACCTTAGCATGATCAGCCGAAACCGTGGTTGCGACATAGGTTGCGACTCGCAACCACCTATGACCAACACAAACAGCATGACTCGAAACCACGCTTGCGAGTCCGGTTGCGACTCGAGACCACACTTAATGGGCTTGCTCAGTTACGGGCCTTAGTTAATGGGCCGGCCTTGTGGACTTCTGTGTTAACTGTTGATACGTTGTTTTGGGCCTGTTATCACGAGCCTAACTGTTAGGGCCTCACACTTAGACCTTGGGTTGTGTATGACTGTTAACTGTGAGCTGTTAATGTTAAACGTGTTTGCCATGATCAATACCTGTGTACAATACGTGTTGAACATTCGTGCACTGCTTGGCTTGAATCTGATACGAATAATATCTGTGATAGGACCTAATTGATTACCTGCAATTTGATTAAATTTTCTGTGTTACTGCCGAGCAAACCAAGGTGAGTTCACACCCTCTACAAAGCATGGGATTCCCTGGGTTGAGAACGGGGTTAAGGAACGTGGATTCCTCGTCCTCCTTGGGTAGGACGGTAATGGTTCAGGAATGTGATTCCTCGTCCTGGTGGACGTATAACTTGTACTAGACCAAAACTCTATCACGAAGTCCCTCCTTTTTGTATCGACTTAATCGCCGGGCCAATGGCGAGCGGGTCATTAGTTAGATAGCGCTATTTAGGTCTGACAAACCTCACACCGTGCCGCAGAGGACGGGCGTGAACTAATGGATCTGGGGCACGTCAATGATGATAGACATTGATGGTTTTCAGGGCACATAAACATGACTACAGTCAGCAGTCGATATGGTAACGAGTCTAGTGTACGCATGGGGTAGCCCCCACGGCCGAAATGCCTGATAACTAACATGGGGTAGCCCCCACGGCCGAAATGCCTGATAACTAACATGGGGTAGCCCCCACGGCTGGAATGCCAGAGTAACTGGGAATGAACAAGTCACGTTTTTAAACTATGGGGTAACCCCCACGGCAGGATGCCAGTTAAAGGAAACTGTTTTCGAAACAACTAAAACGAACACCCAACTGTGAACTCACTCAACTAGTTGTTGACTCGTTACTACATGCTTTGCAGGACCTTAGGTACTCAGCTGGAGCTTGCATGGAGGAGAGTCGTTGTGGGACACAGATTGCTGCGTGCCATGTTCTATCTGAAAACATTTGAACTTATATTAATACTTTAAACTTATGCTTCCGCTTGCAACTTAAACTTTGTTTGTTTGAAACACCAATCGTATTGGTTAAACTTTTATAACTGCTTATATGCTTGTTCAGTATGATTGGTGGCTGGATCCTGGTCAGTCACGCCTCCAAGCGGTGGTACTCCGCGGGTGGATTTTGGGGGTGTGACAGATTGGTATTAGAGCCATTGGTTATAGTGAACTAGGTTTTAATAAAGGAGAAACGTTTTTGTTAAAACCAGACTATAACCGGTTTGGTGCTCAACGGTCCACAACGACACTTCACTCCACATGCAAGGCTCGATATTCTAGGTGATATGGTATGTGTATATTGCCTACTTGTTAGTTACATAGTACATTGCTCATGGTATACTTGATTAGTATAACTACTGTTGTTTGAACACGTGCGTGCTTACTCTATCCTACTATCGTACTTTCGCGAACCTCTCTCACTCGTATTACTCTTGATATGAAGAATCATGTCTGGACGCGTTAACATGACACAAGCCCAGTTGACGGCTTTGATCAACGAACGAGTTGCCGCAGCACTTGCAGCTGCACACGCAGGAGGTCAATATGCTCAGGCACCGGTGTGCACTTTTAAGACCTTTATGGACTGCCGACCCACTACTTTTAGCGGAACTGAAGGAGCAGTAGGTCTCCTACACTGGTTTGAGAAACTAGAATCTGTGTTCGAAATGTGTGAATGCCCTGAAGCGCGCAGGGTGAAGTATGCTACTGGTACTCTCGAGGGTTTGGCCCTCACGTGGTGGAATGCTCAAGTGCAAATGCTGGGGTTAGTTGCTGGCAACGCCACCCCATGGGAAAATTTCAAGGAAATGATCAGGGAGGAATACTGCAGTCGTGATGACATTCACAAGCTGGAAGATGAGTTCTACAATCTCAAGATGACGGGGTCAGAGATTGAGGCATACACTAAGAGATCGCATGAGCTTGCCTTGTTGTGTCCTACTATGGTGGACCCTCCGTATAAGCGAATTGAACTCTATCTCAAGGGCTTGGTGCCAGAGATCCAAAGTCATGTGACTTCAGCAAACTTGACTACTATCCAGCAGGTTGTTCAGTTGGCTCACCGTCTTACTCATCAGGCGGTGGAGCAGAACAAGTTACCGAAGCGCGTAGGTGCTGCAACTACTTCTGGTACTTCTAGTGAGAACAAACGGAAATGGGATGGAACTTCAAGCAAGGGTTCAACTTCTGTGCAATCTCAGTCTCAGCAGAGAAAGACTGACGACCACAAGAGCCCCAGTCAGCAATCGTCTGGTGGTCAAAGTCATGGTGGGTACAAGGGGAGTCACCCCAAATGCAATCGTTGCAACCTACACCACAGTGGGCCATGCACCAGGGGCAACTGTCATCGGTGCAACAAGCCTGGTCATGTTGCAAAGGATTGCAGGAGCGCATATCCCGCCAATCAGAATCGTCAGCAACCTCAGCAGAACCAGCGACAGCAGCAGGGTAACAACAAAGGGTGCTTTCAGTGTGGAGCTGAAGGCCACTTCAAGAAGGATTGTCCCCAACTGAACCAGAACAACAACAACAATCAGGGGAATGGTAACAATGGGAACCACAACAACAACAATGGTGCTAGGGGACGAGTGTTCGTGATTGGTCAAGGTGAAGCAAGGAATGATCCCAACGTGGTGACGGGTAAGTTCCTTCTCGACGACTTTTATGTTACAGTTTTATTTGATTCGGGTGCCGATACTAGCTACGTGTCCCTAGAAGTTAGTCAAATGCTTAAACGTATTCCAACACCCCTGAGCGACAAGCACACTGTAGAGCTAGCTAATGGTAAGAGTTTGGAGGCCTCACACGTAGTCAAGGGTTGCCAACTTATCCTCGCTAACCAGACCTTCTCTATTGACCTTATTCCTATCGTCTTGAGTAGTTTTGACGTTGTCGTTGGGATGGATTGGTTGTCCCAACACCGAGCAGAGATTCTTTGCAACGAGAAGATCGTTCGTATCCCTGGTTTAGGTAGTGAACCTCTCATGATTCGTGGCGACAAGAGAAGTGCTGTTGAGAACATCATCTCTCTTCTTAAGGCCCAGAAGTGCTTACGAAAGGGCCACACTGCGATTTTGGCTCTAGTTACTGATACCACAGAGAAAGAGAAGAAGCTAGAAGATTTTCCAGTTGTACGTGACTATCCTGAGGTATTCCCTGAGGAATTACCTGGTCTTCCGCCCCATCGCCAAGTCGAGTTTCAGATTGAACTAGCTCCTGGAGCTGCGCCTGTAGCACGTGCACCTTATCGATTAGCTCCATCAGAGTTGGAAGAACTCTCCACGCAACTACAAGAACTCCTGGATAAGGGTTTTATTCGTCCTAGCTCATCGCCTTGGGGAGCTCCAGTACTATTTGTGAAGAAGAAGGACGGTACCATTAGAATGTGTATCGACTATCGTGAACTCAACAAGGTAACTGTGAAGAACCGTTATCCTCTACCGCGCATTGACGACTTGTTCGACCAGTTGCAGGGGTCGAGCTACTATTCGAAGATCGATCTGAGATCGGGATATCACCAGCTGAGAGTTCGAGAAGAGGATGTCTCTAAGACAGCCTTTAGGACTCGATATGGGCACTATGAGTTTTTGGTCATGCCGTTTGGGCTGACAAACGCACCCGCAGTTTTCATGGACTTGATGAACCGAGTGTGCAAGCCGTACCTGGACAAGTTCGTTATAGTCTTCATCGACGACATCCTGATCTATTCTAAGAGTCAGGAGGAGCACGAACAGCATCTACGACTTATTCTGGAACTCCTTCGAACATAACAGCTTTATGCAAAGTTCTCTAAATGCGACTTCTGGCTTCGTGAAGTCCATTTCCTAGGACATGTGGTGAACAAGGATGGGATTCACGTTGATCCATCCAAAGTGGACTCTATTAAGAACTGGCCTGCACCTCGTACACCAAAGGAGATTCGCCAATTCTTGGGATTGGCAGGTTACGACAGGAGATTCATTAAGGATTTTTCTAAGATCGCGCAGCCTCTCACCTTGTTAACGCAGAAAGGCGTTGTTTATCATTGGGGAAATGCACAAGAGTTAGCTTTTCAGCATCTAAAGGATAGACTTTGTAGTGCACCTATCCTTTCACTGCCAGAGGGCACAGAAGATTTTGTGGTTTACTGTGATGCATCAATTCAAGGTCTTGGTTGTGTATTGATGCAACGAGATAAAGTCATAGCCTACGCCTCACGACAACTCAAAGTTCACGACAAGAACTACACTACGCATGATTTAGAGCTGGGAGCTGTTGTCTTCGCACTCAAGTTATGGCGGCATTACCTGTACGGAACCAAGTGCGCCATCTACACCGACCACAGGAGCCTAGAGCACATATTCAAGCAGAAGGAACTGAATATGCGGCAACGACGATGGGTCGAGTTACTGAATGACTACGAGTGCTCTATCAGGTATCACCCAGGCAAGGCCAATGTTGTGGCTGACGCCCTCAGTCGAAAGGACACTGCGCCTAAGCGCGTAAGAGCTTTACAACTCACGATTCATTCTAGTCTACCTTCACAAATACGAGCTGCTCAGATAGAAGCACTGAAACCAGAAAACGTAAGGGCCGAAGCCCTACGCGGGTCAAGGCAACGCTTAGAACAGAAGGAAGACGGTGCTTACTACGTAACAGGACGCATTTGGGTCCCACTCTATGGCGACTTACGAGAACTTGTGATGGATGAAGCGCACAAATCTCGCTACTCGGTACACCCTGGTTCGGACAAGATGTACCACGATATTAAAACTACGTATTGGTGGCCTACCATGAAGGCCCACATAGCAACTTACGTCAGCAAGTGTTTGACTTGTGCGCGAGTCAAGACGGAATATCAGAAACCCTCAGGCCTACTCCAACAACCAGAGATACCACAATGGAAATGGGAGCAAATTTCCATGGATTTCGTTACTGGCCTACCTACATCACAGCGCGGAAACGATACTATCTGGGTGATTGTGGATCGACTCACAAAATCCGCACACTTTTTGGCAATTAAGGAGACGGATAAATTCTCCACTTTAGCGGAAATATACCTCAAGGAAGTTGTCTCGAGGCACGGGGTGCCCACCTCTATCATTTCTGATCGAGATGCACGTTTTACTTCGGAACTGTGGCAGGCAATGCACAAGTCTTTTGGCTCACGTCTAGATATGAGCACAGCGTATCACCCACAGACGGACGGGCAGTCCGAGCGTACTATCCAGACATTAGAAGACATGCTTCGCGCTTGTGTAATCTGCCACTCGTGGAATTCTCGTATAATAACAGCTACCACACCAGCATTAAAGCTGCTCCGTTTGAGGCATTGTACGGACGTAAATGCCGGTCACCTCTCTGTTGGGCAGAGGTGGGGGATAGTCAAATCACTGGTCCTGAACATGTGGTAGACACTACTGAGCGGATTGCTCAAATACGACAACGCATGGCGGCCGCTCGAGACCGTCAGAAGGCCTACGCCGATAAGGGCAGGAAACCACTTGAGCTCCAGGTTGGGGAGCGGGTATTACTCAAAGTTTCACCCTGGAAGGGTGTGGTTCGTTTTGGTAAACGAGGCAAACTCAACCCACGATACGTTGGACCTTTCGAAATCATTGAGAAAATAGGCAAGGTGGCCTACAGACTGAACTTACCAGCAGAACTCGGTGCAGTTCACAACGTTTTCCATGTGTCGAATCTGAAGAAGTGTCTGTCAGATGAGACCCACGTAGTTCCTCTGAAGGAACTCACGATCGACGAACAGTTGAAATTCGTCGAGGAACCAGTCGAAATCACGGACCGGGATGTTAAAGTCCTCAAGAGCACTAGAATACCTCTCGTTCGAGTTCGTTGGAACTCACGTCGCGGCCCAGAGTTCACCTGGGAGCGCGAAGATCGGATGAAACAAAAGTATCCCCAACTGTTTGCAAACGGTACAACCACTACTGAGGCTGAAGCTACGGAATTTCGGGACGAAATTCCAGATCAACGGGGGGAGGATGTGACACCCCAGGAAAACCGGGAAAACCATACAACTTGACTAGCTTCCTCAGTGAGTGCCATCAAATTTCGGGACGAAATTTCTTTCAACTTGGGGATGATGTGACAACCCGAAATCCAGAACCTTTCGTTGTGTCTTGATGTAACATGTTTGTACATTATGTGATTAGTTGACATGTTTGGTGCAATGATATACGAGAACATCTTATGTGAATTATATGTTATATTATGTGTATGCTTGTATGTATATGAACCGAAACAACAAGGACCCGACTCGAGACCATGTGGTCTCGAGTGAACAGTAACCGGTTTGGGCCTTTGGCCGGTTGGGCCATTTGGGCCGTAAACCCCTTAGCCGATTTGTAAACCCATTAGGGTGCACCTTGGGGGAACTAGTATATATAGCATACTCTTTGCCAACCTTACCACTCTTTGGGCAACCACACTCACTCTTCTACATACATACTCTCCTACTAAAACCCTAAGAACACAAACACACATCATTTTCGGATCCAATCGGTTAGCACTAGGATTTCGGCTCAAGCTTGGAAATCGACACTTGGAGTTCACCTTTCCTACCTCTTAACCGGTTAGTGATTCTTATTGTGTTTGTGCTTGGATTGATGATTATGACATTATGATTGTTTGCTAAGTTGTTGCACATGAAATGATTGTTTATGATAAAAATGTTACTTGAAAGGAAATAGCTACTTGTTGAACAAAGGATGATGTTTATTGTGTTTGGATATTAGTGTTTACATGATGTTCTTGATGTATATGATGATCCTAGTGTGTACAATGTTGATAATCGGTTAATATGTCTTGATTCCGGATATATAATGCATGATGGGTTATGGTATCTTGTGTCTAAATGTGATTCAAACCACTTATGTTGATGAACATGAAACCGAGTTGCACTTGTCATGTAATCGGATTTATATAAAAAAAAAAACCGAGTTGTGTGTTATGCTAAGTGTTTTGATGCTTGTTCATAATTTGGTAGAATAAGGGTTGTTTGTGATTTGAATATTTGAAGAACTTGATGAATGTGCTTTGAATATGTGAAGAACAACTTGAATATGCTTTGAATGTGGGTTGAATATTTGAAATCTGCATTGTTTGATCCATTTTGAGTAAATATTAGACAACAAAACATGTTTAGTGGATAGTACATAATTCTGCATGAATTCTATTGGATAGTACGATCTGTGCAGAATCAGCAACTGTTGGGGAGTCGAGACCCCTGGTTGCGACTCGAAATCTCCACATTGCGACACCAGTTGCGAGTCGAGAACACCTGGTTACGACTCGCAACCATAACATGACAAGCCGAGACCACAGGTTGCGACACAGGTTACGAGTCCCGTTGCGACTCGAGACCTTAGCATGATCAGCCGAAACCGTGGTTGCGACATAGGTTGTGACTCGCAACCACCTATGACCAACACAAACAGCATGACTCGAAACCACGCTTGTGAGTCCGGTTGCGACTCGAGACCACACTTAATGGGCTTGCTCAGTTACGGGCCTTAGTTAATGGGCCGGCCTTGTGGACTTCTGTGTTAACTGTTGATACGTTGTTTTGGGCCTGTTATCACGAGCCCAACTGTTAGGGCCTCACACTTAGACCTTGGGTTGTGTATGACTGTTAACTGTGAGCTGTTAATGTTAAACGTGTTTGCCATGATCAATACCTGTGTACAATACGTGTTGAACATTCGTGCACTGCGTGGCTTGAATCTGATACGAATAATATCTGTGATAGGACCTAATTGATTACCTGCAATTTGATTAAATTTTCTGTGTTACTGCCGAGCAAACCAAGGTGAGTTCACACCCTCTACAAAGCATGGGATTCCCTGGGTTGAGAACGGGGTTAAGGAACGTGGATTCCTCGTCCTCCTTGGGTAGGACGGTAATGGTTTAGGAATGTGATTCCTCGTCCTGGTGGACGTATAACTTGTACTAGACCAAAACTCTATCACGAAGTCCCTCCTTTTTGTATCGACTTAATCGCCGGGCCAATGGCGAGCGGGTCATTAGTTAGATAGCGCTATTTAGGTCTGACAAACCTCACACCGTGCCGCAGAGGACGGGCGTGAACTAATGGATCTGGGGCACGTCAATGATGATAGACATTGATGGTTTTCAGGGCACATAAACATGACTACAGTCAGCAGTCGATATGGTAACGAGTCTAGTGTACGCATGGGGTAGCCCCCACGGCCGAAATGCCTGATAACTAACATGGGGTAGCCCCCACGGCCGAAATGCCTGATAACTAACATGGGGTAGCCCCCACGGCTGGAATGCCAGAGTAACTGGGAATGAACAAGTCACATTTTTAAACTATGGGGTAACCCCCACGGCAGGATGCCAGTTAAAGGAAACTGTTTTCGAAACAACTAAAACGAACACCCAACTGTGAACTCACTCAACTAGTTGTTGACTCGTTACTACATGCTTTGCAGGACCTTAGGTACTCAGCTGGAGCTTGCATGGAGGAGAGTCGTTGTGGGACACAGATTGCTGCGTGCCATGTTCTATCTGAAAACATTTGAACTTATATTAATACTTTAAACTTATGCTTCCGCTTGCAACTTAAACTTTGTTTGTTTGAAACACCAATCGTATTGGTTAAACTTTTATAACTGCTTATATGCTTGTTCAGTATGATTGGTGGCTGGATCCTGGTCAGTCACACCTCCAAGCGGTGGTACTCCGCGGGTGGATTTTGGGGGTGTGACAGTTCACGCATGATAACGATTTACTTTTCTTTCCTTCTCCACCTCAGTCACCAGTATAATTGGTTCTGGATTATGTGGACTGCATTACATTTGGGTAAAGACACTAATGATAAGTTGGGATTGTGGAGACTTTTAAAGACTACTTCTGACCACGTGATTTGGATACAATGATAGATTTATTGGGCAAGGGTAGGGTGACCCTGTGTCCCATTTGATGTAATACGCTTCGTAGACACTGTGATTATGGGTGGTAAATGATGAAAGCTCAATCGCTATGTTCTTACTAAATACGTGTTGACCTGCATATTTGTGCTATAACTATAATACTACATGCTTACTTGCTACGTTCCTATCTACAAGATGTGCTATAATTGTGACGATATGTGATTGATTGTTATAACAACTACGTATATACATCTATGTAATACACCCCCTGGGTTTCAGTCGTTAAGTAGATGCTTTTGTGCTTATGTTCTTAAAGAAACCTGACCTATCCGATCTTCCTCTTAGAAGATGTCAATTCAAGGAAACACCGATACCAGCAACCCTCTGCCAACTACAGAGGCGGAATTTCAAGAACGCCTCATACAGGTCATCGCACAATACGAGGCCCTCCGCTCCGAGCGCAACGGAGGTACCTCAGGAAGTAACCCACCCAACGGCTGCACCTACAAGCAGTTCTTGGGCTGCCAGCCCCTGCATTTCGACGGCACTGGGGGTGCCGTAGCCTTCGTGCGCTGGGTTGAGAAAACGGATTCTGTTTTGCGTGTGAGCAAGTGCGCCCCAGAGCATCAGGTCATGTACATTTCCGGACTGTTCCAAGATGGGGCACTGTCATGGTGGAAACTCCAGGTTCAGACGATGGGAGAGGTTGCTGCATATGCTTTATCATGGGACGAACTGAAAGAGCTAATGCATCAAAAGTACTGTTCGAGAATAGAAAGCCAGAAAGTGGAAACTGAGTTCTGGAACTTGAAGATGGAAGGTCCAAAAATAGCTGAGTACGTGGAGAAGTTCCACGTTCTGTCGCGTGTTGTCCCCTACATGGTAGATCCAGAGTTTAAGAAGATTGATTGTTTCATTTGGGGATTGGCACCCCAAATCATGAGCATGGTGACGACATCGAAGCCTACAACGATCGCTGAAGCCATTAATCTAAGTGTGGCCTTGACTGAAGAGGCAATCAGGTTGAACAAATTTCAACCTCTGAGGAGAAAAAGGAGACTCATGTAGAGTCATCTAGAGACAACAAGAGAAAGTTCGCAAACTTCAAGTAGGGTACTCAGGCGAATAACAACAACAAGGCCAAAAAGGGAAAAGAATACATGGGTAAACTACCTCAATGCGACAAGTGTCGACGACATCATACCGGGTGATGTAAAAATGGAAAGTGTGACAACTGTGGCAAAGTGGGACACAACAAGGAAACGTGTTGGCATGAGACGAGGCGTGGAAAGAAAGGTAAAGGGTGTTATAACTGCGGTGACACGAGGCACTTTAGGAAAGATTGCCCAAGGGAGATTAAACAAGATCGTGGGAAAAATGTCTAACACCGGAGCTAGGGAAGCACGCCAGGATCCAAACATGGTCATCGGTACGCCTCATAGTAATCAATGTTATGCGCCTGTGCAATTTAATATTGTTGTCAAATTTTAGCTTCAGAATATACTTGTTTTAATAGTAAGTAAGATAGATATCCAATATTCGATCAAACTAGCTTAAGGGAAGCTTCGATGTGATGCTTGGGATGGACTGGTGGTCGAACAACCAAGCGAAGAAGGTTATCCGCATCCAGACGACGAACGGAGGAACGACCGTGATTCATGGAGCAGGATACGCTCCTACGGATTATCAGGCATTGAAGATACGAAAGCTTTCGCACAATGGGTGTGTTGCCCTCTGGGCTCATGTCGTGGACAAGGGAGCCGAAGAACCAAAACTCGAAGATATCCCTGTGATAAAAGAATATCCTGAGGCCATCCCAGAAAACTTGCCAGAATTATCTACTCAATGACAAGTCGAATTTTGCATCGATTTGATTTCCAGGCGCCGCGCTTGCAGCCAATACACCTTGCAATTTACACCTTCAGACATGCAAGGATCGACAGTGTAGCTTCAGTAGCTGATAGAGAAGGAAGATAACAGACCAAGTTTCCCATTTTGAGTAACCCCAGCTCTGCTCATCAAGAAGAAGGATGTGACTCTCAAATGAGCATCAATTACTAGGAGTCGAACGAGCTAACCCACGAGAGTCGGTGTCTCTCGCTAAAGATTAACGAATTAGGTATTTAACTAACCGTGAGGATCCAACTACTGTTACACGACTGATTGATGATCAAGTGTCGTTAGCGATGAATTCAGGAAGAAAGTATACCGGGGAAATCGTGGGACGATAACTTGTTTTTAGACGCACACAAGATGGTGTTTCCTACACAATGCACAAAACCGACTTACACAGAATACGAAACCTTGAGGATCTGGAAAACATATGATTAGGACCCTTGGGAACCCAGGTCCAAACGTGTAAAGGTTGTTACTTAGACACCATATCTGTTAACTCAATCGAACACCATTAACCTGACATATATGCCATCTCAGTTAACAGAACAGAAAGTACTTAAATTTCTTTCGTTGAAACCGTCACTTTTGCTTCTAAAGAGTAGATGTTTGCATCTCTACTCCCCTTAATGGTAGTTGCATCACAATAATTTTCTCGCTGAGAGCGAACACACATTTGCTTCGATATCTGGTCATTTCTTCACTTTAGCAGATACTCGTTGATCCTTTTCTTGGAAACTTACATGACATACATGCATCATTTGCTACGCATGTGATTTCGTTTTGAACAAACACTTCATTGGAATTTACTTATTATTTTGCTAAACCTAATTGCTGATTCCTGATTCGAGTAGCCTACATTATTGTTATTGTTGGCTCTTTTGTTACCAAGCCAACACATTTGTGACAACTCGTAATTTGAACCCACTTTGTGTAACTTATGTGAACGTTTTATGACTATATGAGCTTTGACGTATTGAATGCTTTGATGTATTGAATGCTATTATGAATGTATGTATGTCGTGTGCAATGTGTATTATGTGTATGTATGTATAGCCCAAACCGCACAACATGATCCGAACGCACAACACTAGCTCAACGCACAAGCCCTTTGGGCCGTATAGCTTGCAACCGGACTTTAAGGCAGCCCATGTTTGGGTCGGCCCACTCCCCTTTCACGCAAACAAACACCCTTAGAGGGGGTCGTTCTCTCATTTGTTACAATTCTCACAACACACACTCAAACCCTAGTGATTCCTTCTCGTTTACTTGGAACCCGACGGCACACACATCCTTGCTATCGAAGATATCTCCTGAATTGGATCAATCCTTGTCACTCTCTTAATCGGTTAGTGATTTATTAAGATTTCTTGATTGATGGTGATACGATTTATACGTGTTTCATGTAGGGTTAAGGGTTGTATGTTAATCGATGATTTTGTATGGCTATGTGTTGATCTATACGATTAAGGATTTGTTGATATAATGAACAATATGAATCATATATTGATGTTTTATGAATCGGAGATGCATAAGGTTAGCCTAAAACCGATTAAATGTTGCTAGACTATCATGTTCTATTTCGGATTAATTGTGTGATGAATTGAGATTGAAGGATATGTTATGGTGGATGTTCATGTGTTGAATTCACTTAGAGTTCATGTAAATTAGCGAATAGATTGCTTGTTTGATCGAAATCTATCTTGTTTTAAAACTGATTTGTTGTTGATTAATATGATAAGTTTGGAAACTGTTAGATAGATTGTAACTGATTGCTTGATAATCGGAATGATTGGAACCGGTCGCACAAGACCTCTTAAGCATACAAGAGGTCCAATCGCACAACTCATCCGAGTCGCACAAGACGAACTGGACCACACCAGATTGTTGTTTATTTGTTATTTGGGCTATGTGCTTATCTGTTGGGCTTCTAATCTGTGGGCCGGGTATTTGATAAATCGCACAACTCAAGCTGATCACGCAGATCTGCCTGGATTGCACAAGCTTGAGTCACGTATGTTTTGTTTGGGCTAGTTGTGTTATTGGGCCAAAACAGCCCAGGTCACACTGCACAAGGCATGTCCAGCCGCACAAGGCATGCCCGGTCGCACAAAGCATGACCTGTCGCACAAGTTGCATATTTGTTTAACTATTTGGGCCGGATGGTTATTTGGGTTGGGCTAGCTCAGATCGCACAACCCGTCCGGATCGCACAACTCAATCCGGACCGCACAAGTCACTATACGTGTTGGGCCGAGACTTGTGTGGGCCTCATCCGTATGATAAACTTATAACATTTAGAACATGCTATGTGTGTACTATGTTGCCATGACCGATACGTGTTAGCAAAATATTAAACTATGTGTTTTCCTATATGATATCTTACGTGATGCATACGTGCAATACTCGAGTCAAAACCTGACTTCTATGATAACCCTGTTAGGACGCGATTGATCACTGTTAGTTCAAGAACCCTCTCCTTTTGTGTATCTGCCGAGCAATCCAAGGTGAGTTCACACAGCCAAGGCATGGGATTCCCGGGTTGGGAATTGATTTGGAATAATGGATATGGAATGATTACTCGTACTTACGCAATCACTAGACTATATGTGACAACTCGAACCTTAGACTTACTTTGTATAACGATACGTGTGTACGAGAACGTTATTAATTGAATGAATACTTGATATGTTATGTTTATGTGCATTATGTGTGTATGTATGTTATGTGTTGCACGAGCCTAAATCACAAGGCTCAACCGGTCACAAGCCCATTCGGGCCACTTCTTGAAATCGTATACCATTGGGCAGCCGAGTTGGGCTCGGCCCACTCCCCACTCGCAAACACAAAACCAAGTATAGGGTTTTGATTTCATGGTTAGTTGGTCACAAAACACACAACACACAAGAACCCTAGATTTCCTTTCTCTCTCGGCTTGCTTAGAACCCGACGGCGAACAACCACCATCTTCGGCTCACCTTTCCTTTGTCTCAATTCAACCGGTTAGTGCTTGTATTGTTTTGCTTATTAATGATCACATAATCTCATGCTTAAACTAGAACGATTAGGGTAATTGGTTTGATGTTAATATGAACTATATAATGTTTATATGATTCTTAAATGCATGATCTAGTAATCGGCTATTTACTAGTGTTAATCGACTGCCATGATATGTGTTTTAGATCGTAGTCATTTGATAATATTCTAGCCTAATCGGATATGATGTTTGACTGTTGTTGTTGTTCATGTAAATCGGGTAGTTTGAATGTTCTTGTTATTCATATTAGGGTTCCTATGAATTGCTTAATTATGTTAGTTTGATCGATTAGAAACAGGATTGTGAAACTGTTAATTGTTAATTGATTTGGTTATGTTTGGAAACCTTGAAACGGATTGAAAGAATTCTGCATGAAATCAGGAAGTTGGTTGCATTGACTAACCACACGGTTGCGAGTCGAGACCGATGATCATTGCGACTCGAAACCTCACACCACACAGCAGCACGAGCCGCAACCACGGTTGCGAGTCAGGTTGCGACTCGTAACTGGACGATGACGAGCCGAAACCACCGTTGCGACTCGTAACTCCCTGTTGCGACTCGAGATCGTTAGTTGCGACTCGAAACCCGCCACTTCGCACACACTGTTTTGGACTCACATTGTCACGGGCCCAATTGATTGGGCCAAGTAATTGGACTTGTTCACATATCTGCTAATTGGACTGCTATACTTATTTGGACCGGGCTTTATGGGAATTCGCATAACAGGTTGGGCCGGTTAGTATTGGGCTTACTTGTTTAAAAACCGTACAAGTTGTATGTATTGCTTAACTGTCAAATGCTGCCATGACTTATACGTGATTAGCAACGTGCTAGACTATGTGAAACAAACGTGTATTATCTAAGTCAAGACCTGACTTGTATTATAACCATGATAGGACGTGGTTGACCATCTACTAGCTTATCTGTACTCTTTGTGTATCTGCCGAGCAAACCAAGGTGAGTTCACACAGCCAAGGCATGGGGTTCCCGGGTTGGGAATTGGGTTGGATTATTAAGGTTAAATAGATTCATTCGGATACCATTACTAGACTACCATACCATCGTCCTCGGTTGTGCAGGACACGTACGTAAAACCTATGTACACATATGCTACTCGCTATCCTCGGTTGTGAAGGATACTCACGTAAAACCTGCGTGAACGGATATTCACTACTGCCTCGGTTGTGTCAGGCACTTACGTAAAACCTACGTAAACCCCCACGTACCCTATCCTCGGTTGAGAAGGATACTTACGTAAATCCTGCGTAAACTTGTACGTATTACTGTTCTCGGTTGTGAAGAACACTTATGGTTACGCATAGTCTAGTGGATTAATGACATGGGAAGCCCCCACCAATAGAAAACTATACTGGCCCAGTAGAGCCACTTGATACTCATGAACTTACTGTTACGCATTTACTTTCTGTGAACTCGCTCAACTAGTTTGTTGATTATTTGCTGCATGCCTTGCAGGACCTTAGGTACTTTATGGGAGCTTGCACAAGGAGGAGCAGGTCGTTGTGGGCAACGGATTGATAAACACTTATTACGTTTCAAACAATTATACTTATGTTGGGTTTTACATAAATGCTTCCGCTACACTTACTTATGTTGGTTTTGATAAACACCTTTCGTATTGATTTTTATTACTTAATTACATGTTCAATATGATTGGTGGCTTGATCCTGGTCATGTCACGCTCTCAAGCGGTGTTACTCCGCGTGTGGATTTTGGGGGTGTGACAGATTGGTATCAGAGCCATTGGTTATAGAGAACTAGGTTTTAATATGGGAAAACGTTTTCATTAAAACCAGACTATAACCAGAACAGTGCTCTCAACGATCCACAACGACGCTTCGCTCCACGTGCAAGACTCGACATCCTAGGTAATAAGGTTTATGTTTATTGCCTGCTTGCTAGAACTGCTTAGAACTTTGCTCGCATTACGTTTAGATACACATGATACTATAGCATGAGAATCCCTACGTGCTTACACTTTTCTGTCATTGCCCTACTCGCGAACCACTCTCACTTACGTTACTTTTACTATGAAGATCATGTCTGGACGAATCAACATGATTCAAGCCCAGCTAGAGGCTCTCGTTCAAGCTCAAGTTGCTGCGGCACTTGCAGCTGCTCAAGCAGGTAGTATACCCTGCAGTATAGATTCATACTAGGATCCTTAGATCCTGCATTAACTCTCGTATTTAATCTCGTCCTATTCGTACACAATAGGTCAACACGTGCAGCAACCTGTCTGCACTTTTAAGAACTTCATGGACTGCCGTCCAAGTACCTTTAGTGGCACTGAAGGAGCAGTTGGACTCCTCCACTGGTTTGAGAAGCTAGAGTCAGTATTCGAAATGTGCGAGTGCCCTGAGGCTCGCAAGGTCAAGTATGCAACTGGCACCTTGGAAGGGATAGCATTAACCTGGTGGAACGCCCAAGTTCAGATCTTAGGGTTGGCAGCTGCTAACGCCACACCCTGGAACGATTTTAAGGAACTTATCAAGAGGGAATATTGTACTCGTGAAGATATTCACAAGCTGGAAGACGAGCTGTATAACCTGAAAATGGTTGGGTCAGAGATTGAAGCGTATACTAAACGGTCTAATGAGCTAGCCGTGCTGTGCCCAACTATGGTAGACCCTCCATACAAGCGCATCGAGATGTATCTCAAGGGGTTGGCGCCAGAGATCCAGAGCCATGTTACTTCGGCTAATCTTGATAACATCCAGGAGATTCAACGCCTCGCTCACCGCATCACAGACCAGGCAGTGGATCAGAACAAACTGCCTAAACGTATCAGCGCTACTGCTACCGTTACTACTTCAGTTACTCCTGCTACTCCCAGTGACAGTAAGAGAAAATGGGATGGGGATTCCAGCAAGGGATCAGCTACAGTTCAGTCTCAGGCCCAGCAGCGGAAGACTGACAGTTATCAGAGTCCCAGTCAGCATTCTTCGGGTAATCACAGGCAGGGCGGATATCGAGGGAACCTCCCAAAGTGCAACAACTGCGGTAGACATCACGGTGGCCAGTGTAACAAGGGTCGCTGTCAAAGATGCCTCAAGATGGGTCATGAGGCTAAGGATTGTAGAAGCCCTCGTCCTGCGAACCAGAACCAGCAGCAGCCACAAGCACAGCAGAATCAGCAACAGGGCAACAAAGTATGCTTTCAGTGTGGGGCAGAAGGTCACTTCAAAAGGCACTGCCCTCAGTTAAACAGGAACCAGAGCAATAACAACGACAATAACAACAATCAGGGCAATGGCAACAACAACGGGGGAAACAACAACGGCAACGAGGCAAGGGGACGTGCATTCGTACTAGGTCGAGGCGACGCAGTGAACGATCCCAACGTAGTTATGGGTAAGTTTCTCCTCGACAATATTACGTTACTGTTTTGTTTGATTCGGGTGCGGATACAAGCTATATGTCTGTGAAAATGTGTCAACTGCTAAAACGTGCACCAACACTTTTACCCACCAAACATGTAGTAGAGTTAGCTAACGGTAAAAGTCTAGAAGCCACGCACGTAGTTCAGGGTTGTAATCTTATCCTAGCTGGTCAAGCCTTCTCTATTGATCTCATTCCCATAGTATTGGGTAGCTTCGACGTCGTGATTGGGATGGATTGGTTATCCCAACACCAAGCAGAAATCTTATGCAGTGAGAAGATAATTCGCATTCCTCGTTCGGGTCAAGAACCTCTCGAAGTTCAAGGCGACAAGAGTGGTGCAGTGGTTGGCATCATCTCTTTCTTAAAGGCGCAGAAATGTTTACGAAAGGGGCACACTGCCATTCTGGCACTCGTTACAGACGCATCAGCAAAGGAAAAGAAATTGGAAGATATTCCAATTGTACGTGACTACCCTCAGGTGTTTCCTGAAGACTTACCTGGCTTACCGCCTCATCGTCAGGTCGAATTTCAGATCGAGCTCGCTCCAGGAGCAGCACCCATAGCTCGCGCACCATACCGTCTAGCTCCATCAGAATTGGAAGAATTGTCAAAACAGCTGCAAGAGCTCTTGAAAAAGGGCTTCATTCGTCCAAGCTCTTCGCCATGGGGAGCTCCAGTACTTTTCGTGAAAAAGAAAGACGGTACGTTCAGGATGTGTATCGACTACCGTGAACTCAACAAGGTAACGGTGAAGAACCGTTATCCTCTTCCGCGCATCGACGACTTATTCGACCAGTTGCAAGGGTCGTGCTACTATTCCAAGATAGACTTGAGGTCAGGGTATCATCAGCTGAGAGTCCGGGATGAGGACGTCTCCAAGACAGCCTTCAGAACTCGTTACAGCCACTACGAGTTTCTTGTCATGCCGTTCGGGTTAACGAACGCGCCTGCTGTATTTATGGACCTTATGAACAGGGTGTGCAAACCCTATCTTGACAAGTTTGTCATAGTATTCATCGACGACATCCTGATTTACTCCAAGAGTCAGGAGGAACACGAGCAGCATCTTCGCCTGATATTGGAACTCCTTCGGAAGGAACAGCTGTACGCCAAGCTTTCTAAATGCGACTTCTGGCTTCATGAAGTCCACTTCTTAGGCCATGTGGTGAACAGGGAGGGGATCCATGTCGATCCATCCAAGGTAGATTCGATCAGAAACTGGCCTGCACCGCGTACACCGACAGAAATACGCCAATTCTTGGGTTTGGCAGGTTACTACAGACGGTTTATCAAAGACTTCTCCAAGATCGCGCAACCACTTACACTACTGACACAGAAGGGTGTCACCTACCGTTGGGGCAACACGCAGGAAACTGCATTTCAGTACCTAAAGGATAGGCTGTGCAGCGCACCTATTCTCTCTCTGCCAGAGGGCACAGATGACTTCGTGGTTTATTGTGATGCATCCATTCGGGGACTTGGATGTGTGTTAATGCAGCGCGACAAGGTTATTGCTTACGCTTCACGTCAACTCAAGATTCACGAACGGAACTACACGACGCACGATTTAGAGCTGGGAGCTGTTGTTTTCGCGCTTAAGATATGGCGACACTACCTGTACGGTACCAGGTGCACGATTTACACCGATCACAGGAGTCTCGAGCCTATCCTTAAGCAGAAGGATTTGAACATGCGTCAACGACGATGGGTTGAACTACTGAACGATTACGAATGCGCCATCAAGTACCATCCAGGCAAAGCCAATGTTGTGGCTGATGCCCTCAGTCGAAAAGACACACTACCTAAGCGCGTGCGAGCGCTACAGCTTACGATTCAGTCTAGCCTTCCAGCACAGATACGAAATGCTCAGGTAGAAGCATTGAAACCCGAAAATGTCAAAGCTGAAGCCTTACGCGGCTCACGACAACGAATGGAACAGAAGGCAGACGGCGCCTACTATGTAACGGGGCGTATTTGGGTCCCACTTTATGGCGGTCTACGCGAACTTGTAATGGATGAAGCTCACAAGTCTCGCTACTCGGTACATCCAGGGTCGGATAAAATGTACCACGACATCAGAACTACTTACTGGTGGCCTAGCATGAAGGCCCACATTGCTACTTACGTCGGCAAATGCTTGACCTGTGCGAGAGTCAAGGTTGAATACCAGAAACCAGCTGGCCTACTTCAGCAGCCTAAGATACCGCAATGGAAATGGGAAGAAATTTCCATGGATTTCGTTACAGGCCTACCTAGATCCCAGCGTGGGAATGATACCATATGGGTGATCGTGGATCGACTCACCAAGTCTGCACACTTCCTACCTATAAAGGAAACGGATAAGTTCTCCACTCTCGCAGACGTTTATCTTAAAGAAGTTGTTTCGAGGCACGGAGTGCCCACTTCTATCATTTCGGATCGGGATGCACGATTCACGTCAGAGCTATGGCAAGCGATGCATAAATCTTTCGGCTCACGATTAGACATGAGCACAGCATATCACCCTCAGACGGATGGGCAGTCTGAGCGAACGATTCAAACACTTGAAGACATGCTTAGGGCATGCGTTATAGACTTCGGCAACGGCTGGGAAAAACACCTCCCTTTGGTGGAGTTCTCGTATAATAATAGTTATCACACCAGCATACAAGCCGCTCCATTCGAGGCATTGTACGGACGTAAATGCCGGTCACCTCTCTGTTGGGCAGAGGTGGGGGATAGTTAGATTACGGGTCCAGAGATTGTAGTGGACGCCACAGAAAAGATTGGAATTTCAGGTCGGGGACCGGGTATTATTGAAAGTCTCACCCTGGAAGGGTGTGGTACGTTTTGGCAAAAGGGGCAAACTAAATCCGCGGTACGTCGGACCGTTCGAAATCATTGAGAAGATAGGCAAAGTAGCCTACAAGTTGAACCTACCAGCTGAACTCGGAGCAGTTCACAATGTCTTTCACGTGTCGAATCTGAAGAAGTGCCTATCAGATGAGACCCTTATCATTCCTTTCAAAGAACTCACTATCGACGAGCGGTTGCAGTTCGTCGAGGAACCAGTCGAAATCACGGACCGGGATGTGAAGGTCCTCAAAAACAAGAGAATCCCTCTTGTTCGAGTACGTTGGAACTCCAAACGTGGCCCAGAGTACACCTGGGAACGCGAAGACAGGATGACAGAAAAGTACCCCCAGTTATTCGAAACCAATACAACCACTACTGAGGCTGAAGCTACTACTTCGGAATTTCGGGACGAAATTCCAGATCAACGGGGGGAGGATGTGACACCCCAGGAAAACCAGTGAACGATTGAACTTACCTAGCTTCCTCAGTGAGTGCATACCAAATTTCGGGACGAAATTTCCAATTAGTTGGGGATAATGTGACAACTCGAACCTTAGACTTACTTTGTGTAACGATACGTGTGTACGAGAACTTTATTAATTGAATGAATACTTGATATGTTATGTTTATGTGCATTATGTGTGTATGTATGTTATGTGTTGCACGAGCCTAAATCACAAGGCTCAACCGGTCACAAGCCCATTCGGGCCACTTCTTGAAATCGGATACCATTGGGCAGCCGAGTTGGGCTCGGCCCACTCCCCACTCGCAAACACAAAACCAAGTATAGGGTTTTGATTTCATGGTTAGTTGGTCACAAAACACACAACACACAAGAACCCTAGATTTCCTTTCTCTCTCGGCTTGCTTAGAACCCGACGGCGAACAACCACCATCTTCGGCTCACCTTTCCTTTGTCTCAATTCAACCGGTTAGTGCTTGTATTGTTTTGCTTATTAATGATCACATAATCTCATGCTTAAACTAGAACGATTAGGGTAGTTGGTTTGATGTAAATATGAACTATATAATGTTTATATGATTCTTGAATGCATGATCTAGTAATCGGCTATTTACTAGTGTTAATCGACTGCCATGATATGTGTTTTAGATCGTAGTCATTTGATAATATTCTAGCCTAATCGGATATGATGTTTGACTGTTGTTGTTGTTCATGTAAATCGGGTAGTTTGAATGTTCTTGTTATTCATATTAGGGTTCCTATGAATTGCTTAATTATGTTAGTTTGATCAATTAGAAACAGGATTGTGAAACTGTTAATTGTTAATTGATTTGGTTATGTTTGGAAACCTTGAAACGGATTGAAAGAATTCTGCATGAAATCAGGAAGTTGGTTGCATTGACTAACCACACGGTTGCGAGTCGAGACCAGTGATCATTGCGACTCGAAACCTCACACCACACAGCAGCACGAGCCGCAACCACAGTTGCGAGTCAGGTTGCGACTCGTAACTGGACCATGACGAGCCGAAACCACCGTTGCGACTCGTAACTCACTATTGCGACTCGAGATCGTTAGTTGCGACTCGAAACCCGCCACTTCGCACACACTGTTTTGGACTCACATTGTCACGGGCCCAATTGATTGGGCCAAGTAATTGGACTTGTTCACATATCTGCTAATTGGACTGCTATACTTATTTGGACCGGGCTTTATGGGAATTCGCATAACAGGTTGGGCCGGTTAGTATTGGGCTTACTTGTTTAAAAACCGTACAAGTTGTATGTATTGCTTAACTGTCAAATGCTGCCATGACTTATACGTGATTAGCAACGTGCTAGACTATGTGAAACAAACGTGTATTATCTAAGTCAAGACCTGACTTGTATTATAACCATGATAGGACGTGGTTGACCATTTACTAGCTTATCTGTACTCTTTGTGTATCTGTCGAGCAAACCAAGGTGAGTTCACACAGCCAAGGCATGGGGTTCCCGGGTTGGGAATTGGGTTGGATTATTAAGGTTGAATAGATTCATTTGGATACCATTACTAGACTACCATACCATCGTCCTCGGTTGTGCAGGACACGTACGTAAAACCTATGTACACATATGCTACTCGCTATCCTCGGTTGTGAAGGATACTCACGTAAAACCTGCGTGAACGGATATTCACTACTGCCTCGGTTGTGTCAGGCACTTACGTAAAACCTACGTAAACCCCCACGTACCCTATCCTCGGTTGAGAAGGATACTTACGTAAATCCTGCGTAAACTTGTACGTATTACTGTTCTCGGTTGTGAAGAACACTTATGGTTACGCATAGTCTAGTGGATTAATGACATGGGAAGCCCCCACCAATAGAAAACTATACTGGCCCAGTAGAGCCACTTGATACTCATGAACTTACTGTTACGCATTTACTTTCTGTGAACTCGCTCAACTAGTTTGTTGATTATTTGCTGCATGCCTTGCAGGACCTTAGGTACTTTATGGGAGCTTGCACAAGGAGGAGCAGGTCGTTGTGGGCAACGGATTGATAAACACTTATTACGTTTCAAACAATTATACTTATGTTGGGTTTTACATAAATGCTTCCGCTACACTTACTTATGTTGGTTTTGATAAACACCTTTCGTATTGATTTTTATTACTTAATTACATGTTCAATATGATTGGTGGCTTGATCCTGGTCATGTCACGCTCTCAAGCGGTGTTACTCCGCGTGTGGATTTTGGGGGTGTGACACTATAGACCATCGTCCTCAGGATAGTCAGGACACTTACGTAAAACCTGCGTAAACTAGTATCTACCATTGTCTCCCGGGTCGGGAGGACACTTACGTAAATCCTGCGTAACCTAATACCCACTACTATCTTCCGGGTCGGAAGGACACTTACGTAAATCCTGCGTAAACCCCACACGTACCACTGTCCTCGGGGAAGGGCACTCACGTAAATCCTGCGTGACCTAGTACGTATTCCTGTTCTCGGTTTAAGAAGAACACATGGTTGCAAATAGTCTAGTAAGTACCGTAATGGGAAGCCCCCATTATAAAGGAATATTGTGAGAATCCCTCACCAGTAGTATATACTTGTAGGGGAAGCCCCCACTAGATGAACATACGCATTATTAATACGAACTTACTTTCTGTGAACTCGCTCAACTAGTTGTTGATTATTTGCTGCATGCCTTGCAGGACCTTAGGTACTTAAGGAGCTTGCACAAGGAGGAGCAGGTCGTTGTGGGCAAATGGATCGTGATTACTTATGTCATTTCATACATTAATACTTATGATTGGGTTTTTACATTAATGCTTCCGCTATACTTAACTATGTTGGTTTTGATAAACACCTTTCGTATTGATGGATAACTTTTACTATATAATTACATGTTCAATATGATTGGTGGCTTGATCCTGGTCAGTCACGCTCCCAAGCGGTGATACTCCGCAGGTGGATTTTGGGGGTGTGACAGATTGGTATCAGAGCCATTGGTTATAGAGAACTTGGTTTTAATATGGGGAAACGTTTTTATTAAAACCAGACTATAACCAGAACAGTGCTCTCAACGATCCACAACGACGCTTCGCTCCACGTGCAAGACTCGACATCCTAGGTAATAAGGTTTATGTTTATTGCCTGTTTGCTAGAACTGCTTAGAACTTTGCTCGCATTACGCTTAGATACACATGACTTTATTACATGAGAATACCTACGTGCTTACACTTTTCTGTCATCGCCCTACTCGCGAACCACTCTCACTTACATTACTTTTACAATGAAGATCATGTCTGGACGGATTAACATGACTCAAGCCCAGCTAGAGGCTCTCGTACAAGCTCAAGTTGCTGCGGCACTTGCAGCTGCTCAAGCAGGTAGTATATCCTGTAGTCATAACTTACGCTAGGATCTTTAGATCCTACACTCCTAAACTAGCCCTTGTATTTAAACTTTGCCCTATTCGTACACAATAGGTCAACCAGCGCAGCAGCAAGTTTGCACCTTTAAGAACTTCATGGACTGTCGTCCAAGTACTTTCAGCGGCACAGAGGGGGCAGTGGGACTCCTCCACTGGTTTGAAAAGCTCGAGTCTGTGTTCGAGATGTGTGAATGCCCTGAGGCTCGCAGGGTGAAATACGCCACTGGCACGCTAGAAGGAATAGCACTAACTTGGTGGAACGCCCAAGTTCAGATCTTATGGTTGGCAGCTGCTAACGCCACACCCTGGAACGAATTCAAGGAACTTATCAAGCGTGAGTACTGCACAAGGGATGATATCCACAAGTTGGAGAATGAGTTTTATCACTTGAAGATGACGGGGTCAGAGATAGAAGCTTACACGAAGCGATCGAACGAACTGGCTATTTTGTGTCCTACCATGGTAGACCCTCCGATCAAGCGCATCGAGTTGTACCTCAAGGGTCTAGCCTCAGAAATTCAGAGCCATGTTACATCGGCTAACCTCGACAACATTCAGGATATCCAGCGTCTTGCTCATCGCCTCACGGATCAGGCGGTGGATCAGAACAAGTTGCCCAAACGCATCAGTGCTACCACTTCGGCCGCTACTCCCACTACACCCAGTGACTACACCCAGTGACAACAAAAGAAAGTGGGATGGGGATTCTAGCAAAGGTTCAGCAACAGTTCAATCTCAAGCTCAGCAGCAAAAGACTGACCACTACCAGAGTCCTAGTCAGCAATCCTCTGGTGGTCATAGACAGAGAAGGTATCAAGGGTTTCACCCTAAGTGTCACAACTGCAATAGACATCACAGCGGCCAGTGCAACAAGGGTCGTTGTCAAAGATGTCTCAAGATGGGTCACGAGGCCAAAGACTGTAGGAGCCCACGGCCTGCAAATCAGAACCAGCAATCGCAACAACCAGCTCCACAGAACCCACAGCAGCCACAGCGTGGAAACCGGGGATGTTTCCAGTGTGGGGCTGAAGGACATTTCAAACGCGACTGCCCTCAACTGAACCAGAACCAGAATCGCAACAACAATAACCAGGGCAACGGGAACAACAACAACGGTGGAAACCACAACAACAACGGCAACGAGGCAAGGGGTCGAGCTTTCGTGTTAGGACGAGGAGATGCAGTGAATGATCCCAATGTGGTTATGGATAAGTTTCTCCTCGACGATATTTATGTTACTGTTTTATTTGATTCGGGTGGGGATACAAGTTATATTTCTGTGAAAGCCAGTAAATCGTTAGAACGTACATCAACACCCCTAAACACCAAACACGTCGTAGAACTAGCTAATGGTAAGAGCTTAGAAGCCACGCAAATAGTCAAGGGTTGTAGTATTACCTTAGCCGGTCAAGCTTTCTCCATCGACCTTATTCCCATAGTCTTGGGAAGTTTCGATATCGTCATAGGGATGGATTGGTTATCCCAACATCAGGCAGAGATCTTATGCAGTGAAAAGATCATTCGTATTCCACGTTCTGGTCAAGAACCTCTTGAAGTTCAAGGCGACAAGAGTGGTGCTGTGGTTGGCATCATCTTTTTCTTGAAGGCTCAGAAGTGTCTGCGGAAGGGTCACACCGCACTCTTGGCACTCGTTTCGGATGCATCAGTGAAGGAAAAGAGACTGGAGGATATTCCAGTTGTACGCGACTACCCTCAGGTGTTTCCTGAAGACTTACCTGGCTTACCGCCTCACCGTCAGGTCGAATTTCAAATCGAGCTCGCTCCAGGAGCAGCACCCATAGCTCGCGCACCATATCGTCTAGCTCCATCGGAATTGGAGGAACTGTCGAAGCAGCTACAAGAGCTCTTGGAAAAGGGCTTCATTCGTCCAAGCTCTTCGCCTTGGGGAGCTCCAGTACTTTTCGTGAAAAAGAAGGATGGTACTTTCAGGATGTGCATCGACTACCGTGAACTGAACAAGGTGACGGTGAAGGACCGTTATCCTCTTCCACGCATAGACGACTTATTCGACCAGTTGCAAGGGTCGTGTTACTATTCGAAGATAGACTTGAGGTCTGGTTATCATCAGTTGAGAGTCCGGGAGGAGGACGTCTCCAAAACAGCATTCAGAACACGCTACGGCCACTACGAGTTTCTTGTCATGCCGTTCGGGTTAACGAACGCGCCTACTGTATTTATGGATCTTATGAACAGGGTGTGCAAACCCTATCTTGACAAGTTCGTCATAGTATTCATCGACGACATTCTGATTTACTCCAAGAGTCAGGAGGAACACGAGCAGCATCTACGCCTTATTTTGGAACTCCTACGGAAGGAACAGCTGTACGCTAAGTTTTCGAAATGCGACTTCTGGCTTCGTGAAGTCCACTTTCTAGGCCACGTAGTGAACAAGGATGGGATCCATGTCGATCCATCCAAGGTAGACTCAATCAGGAATTGGCCTGCACCACGTACGCCAACGGAAATACGCCAATTCTTGGGTTTGGCGGGGTACTACAGACGCTTTATTAAAGACTTTTCAAAGATTGCTCAGCCGCTTACACTACTGACACAGAAGGGTGTCACCTATCGCTGGGGAGAGCCCCAGGAGACTGCTTTCCAGCACCTAAAGGATAGACTTTGCAGTGCACCTGTCCTCTCATTGCCAGAGGGCACGGACGATTTCGTAGTATATTGTGATGCATCCATCCAGGGTCTTGGATGTGTGTTAATGCAGCGCGACAAGGTTATTGCTTACGCTTCACGCCAACTTAAGATTCATGAACGGAACTACACGACGCACGATTTAGAGCTGGGAGCTGTTGTTTTCGCGCTTAAGATATGGCGACACTACCTGTACGGTACCAGGTGCACGATTTACACCGATCACAGGAGTCTGGAGCATATCCTTAAGCAGAAGGATTTGAACATGCGTCAACGGCGATGGGTCGAGTTACAGAACGATTACGAATGCACTATCAAGTATCACCCAGGCAAGGCCAATGTTGTGGCTGACGCCCTCAGTCGGAAAGACACTTTACCTCGGCGCGTGCGAGCGCTACAGCTTACGATTCAGTCTAGCCTTCCTGCACAAATACGAAATGCTCAGGCAGAAGCATTGAAACCAGAGAACGTCAGGGCTGAAGCCCTACGCGGCTCAAGGCAACGATTAGAACAGAAGGCAGACAGCGCCTACTATGTAACGGGGCGTATTTGGGTCCCACTTTATGGCGGTCTACGCGAACTTGTAATGGATGAAGCTCACAAGTCTCGCTACTCGGTGCATCCAGGGTCGGATAAGATGTACCATGACATCAGAACTACTTATTGGTGGCCTAGCATGAAGGCCCACATTGCTACTTATGTCGGCAAATGCTTGACCTGTGCGAGAGTCAAGGTCGAATACCAGAAACCAGCGGGTCTACTTCAGCAACCCACGATACCACAATGGAAATAGGAAGAAATTTCCATGGATTTCGTTACCGACCTACCCAGATCCCAGCGTGGGAATGATACCATATGGGTGATCGTGGATTGACTCACCAAGTCTGCACACTTCCTAGCTATAAAGGAAACGGATAAGTTCTCCACTCTCGCAGACATCTACCTCAAAGAAGTTGTTTCGAGGCACGGGGTGCCCACCTCCATTATTTCGGATCGGGATGCACGATTCACGTCAGAACTATGGCAAGCGATGCACAAATCTTTCGGCTCACGATTAGACATGAGCACAGCATATCATCCTCAGACGGATGGGCAGTCTGAGCGAACGATCCAAACTCTTGAAGACATGCTTCGGGCATGCGTTATCGATTTCGGCAACAGCTGGGAAAAGCACCTCCCTTTGGTGGAGTTCTCATACAATAACAGTTATCACACCAGCATACAAGCCGCTCCATTCGAGGCATTGTACGGACGTAAATGCCGGTCACCTCTCTGTTGGGCAGAGGTGGGGGATAGTCAGATCACGGGTCCAGAGATCGTAGTGGACGCCACAGAAAAGATTGCACAAATACGACAACGCATGGCGGCAGCACGCGACCGTCAGAAAGCCTACGCGGACAAGCGTAGAAAGCCTTTGGAATTTCAGGTCGGGGACCGGGTTTTACTTAAAGTTTCACCCTGGAAGGGTGTGGTTCGTTTTGGCAAACGGGGCAAACTAAATCCGCGGTACGTCGGACCGTTCGAGATCATTGAGAAAATCGGCAAAGTAGCCTACAAGTTGAACCTACCAGCTGAACTCGGTGCAGTTCACAACGTCTTTCACGTGTCGAATCTGAAGAAGTGCCTGTCAGATGAGACCCTTATCATTCCTTTTAAGGAACTCACTATCGACGAGCAGTTGCAGTTCGTCGAGGAGCCAGTTGAAATCACGGTCCGGGATGTGAAGGTCCTCAAAAACAAGAGAATCCCTCTTGTTCGAGTACGTTGGAACTCCAAACGTGGCCCAGATTACACCTGGGAACGCGAAGACAGGATGACAGAAAAGTACCCCCAGTTATTCAGAACC
This sequence comes from Helianthus annuus, assembly GCF_002127325.2. Taxonomy (NCBI): domain Eukaryota; kingdom Viridiplantae; phylum Streptophyta; class Magnoliopsida; order Asterales; family Asteraceae; genus Helianthus; species Helianthus annuus. The sequence continues at coordinate 36,116,406 of NC_035439.2, read as the reverse complement.
AATGCAACCACTACTGAGGCTGAAGCTACTACTGCGGAATTTCGGGAGGAAATTCCAGATCAACGGGGGGAGGATGTGACACCCCAGGAAAACCAGTGAACGATACAACTTACCTAGCTTCCTCAGTGAGTGCATACCAAATTTCGGGACGAAATTTCTTTTTAGTTGGGGATAATGTGACAACTCGTAATTCGAACCCACTTTGTGTAACTTATGTGAACGTTTTATGACTATATGAGCTTTGACGTATTGAATGCTTTGATGTATTGAATGCTATTATGAATGTATGTATGTCGTGTGCAATGTGTATTATGTGTATGTATGTATAGCCCAAACCGCACAACATGATCCGAACGCACAACACTAGCTCAACGCACAAGCCCTTTGGGCCGTATAGCTTGCAACCGGACTTTAAGGCAGCCCATGTTTGGGTCGGCCCACTCCCCTTTCACGCAAACAAACACCCTTAGAGGGGGTCGTTCTCTCATTTGTTACGTTTCTCACAACACACACTCAAACCCTAGTGATTCCTTCTCGTTTACTTGGAACCCGACGGCACACACATCCTTGCTATCGAAGATATCTCCTGAATTGGATCAATCCTTGTCACTCTCTTAATCGGTTAGTGATTTATTAAGATTTCTTGATTGATGGTGATATGATTTATACGTGTTTCATGTAGGGTTAAGGGTTGTATGTTAATCGATGATTTTGTATGGCTATGTGTTGATCTATACGATTAAGGATTTGTTGATATAATGAACAATATGAATCATATATTGATGTTTTATGAATCGGAGATGCATAAGGTTAGCCTAAAACCGATTAAATGTTGCTAGACTATCATGTTCTATTTCGGATTAATTGTGTGATGAATTGAGATTGAAGGATATGTTATGGTGGATGTTCATGTGTTGAATTCACTTAGAGTTCATGTAAATTAGCGAATAGATTGCTTGTTTGATCGAAATCTATCTTGTTTTAAAACTGATTTGTTGTTGATTAATATGATAAGTTTGGAAACTGTTAGATAGATTGTAACTGATTGCTTGATAATCGGAATGATTAGAACCGGTCGCACAAGACCTCTTAAGCATACAAGAGGTCCAATCACACAACTCATCCGTGTCGCACAAGACTGTCACACCCCCAAAATCCACCTGCGGAGTATCACCGCTTGGGAGCGTGACTGACCAGGATCAAGCCACCAATCATATTGAACATGCATTTAATATTAAGTAAAGTAACTGAAAACCATCCATTCAATACAAAAGGTGATCAAACAAAACATCGTTTCAAAATGTAGCGGAAGCATAGTAAATAAACCAGTAGTAGTTAACAGTTTTAAGTGTCATAATAGCTCAACAGAAAAGCCACGATCCTTGTCCACAACGACCCGCTTCTCCAGTGCAAGCTCCAAGTACCTAACGATCTGCAAGGCATGTAACAGAATGATCAACAAACTAGTTGAGCGAGTTCACAGAAAGTAAATGCGTAATAGTAAGTTCGTTTGTAACCGGTGGCTCTACTGGGCCGTTTGTATGTTCTATTGGTGGTGGTGTTCCACGTTATTGGTGGTGGTGTTCCACGTTACTGGTGGTGGTGTTCCACGTTACTGGTGGTGGTGTTCCACGTTACTGGTGGTGGTGTTCCACGTTACTGGTGGTGGTGTTCCACGTTACTGGTGGTGGTGTTCCACGTTGTATAACCACTAGACTACTCGTAACTACAGGTATCCTTCGCAACCGAGGATAGTAAAGTGGTAGTCTAGTCATAGTGTCAATAGAGTATCTAATCAACCTTTCAATCCCATTCCCAACACCCCGGGAATCCCATGCCTTGGTAAGAGTGTGAACTCACCTTGGTTTGCTCGGTATGCTAGTTTATGCACTCACAAGTAATTAATCACGTCCTATTGTATGCACGTATAACAAATCAGTTCATGTTCGCAATGATACTCATGCAATTTAATGTTCACATAGCAGTCAGTTTGCATATCGGCACAACACGTATTATTGCACGTATACAAATGTTAACGTTCATCAAGCATGGCATGCCAAATAAATCAAACATATAATTCCATCTTTCAAAGTAGGTTCATAAATCCCTAGTATCTTTCGAATCCAACTATTATCTTTCGACAACAGTTATCACAATTATCCTTCGGACCGAACGTTATGTTTCGGACCTATGTCATCTTTCGGTCAAAGCTATCTTTCGGTCCAAACTATCTTTCGGTCAAAGTTACTATGGTTCGGTCCAAACTATCTTTCGGTTCACAGCAACCTATGTTTCGAGCTATTACTATCTTTCGGTTACAGCAGTGATCTTTCGGCATACAAGTCATCCTTCGATACTCATCAGTTACATTTTATTCAAAGTTTCCAATTCTATCCGTGTTTATCAACTAACACAATTTCAAGTATTCTGTTACCTAAAAATCGATCAAACAGGGATTTTTATAATAAACTTTATGAACCCTAATTTACCCACATGAACAATAACAATAACAATATTCACATGAACAATAACAATAACAATATTCAATCATATTATGTCCCGGTTCCAATAACAATAGTATACATCCGAATTGCATGATAAAACAACCGATCCCCAAACACCTTAACACTAACCATCATCACGACAGAATCGATTAGCATACAAGTCCGATTAACATCCATATCCGCTTAACATACATAACCGGTTATCATATCAACAACATATTGTAAGACGATCGATAAATCATGGAATCATATTTATTAAACACTAACCGGAAATGAAAACAAGGGAATTGATCAGCAAGAAGTCTCCGTAAGTTTGTGGTTGCCGTCACAAGTAAAGGTGCTCTAGGGTTTTTAGAAAAATAACTACTGATTTCATGCATTCACAATTATAAACGTGTCACTGGAATGGGCCAAGCCCATTAGATGACTGGGCCGAAAGATGTCGAAGGATTATGTTTCGAACCTAAAGTTATCTTTCGTGATCCTTCGATCTATTTATCATGTTTCGTGGACATCCTTCGAAGGTTGGACATCCTTCGAAGGTTGTTTGTGTGATGTAATGTGTTTCATACTAACAAGTTTACACATTTTACAAGTTTCACAATGTAACAAACAAACAACTATGCATAGTCAAACAATCAAAACGTATAACATTTCATGGCAACCAAACGTGCAAATAAACAACTAGTCAATACATGATCGTGTAATACATATGAAATCGAATCTTGAAAATTCGAGTTGTCACATTATCCCCAACTTGAAAGAAATTTCGTCCCGAAATTTGGTACGCACTCACTGAGGAAGCTAGGTAAGTTACATCGTTCACTGGTTTTCCTGGGGTGTCAGATCATCCCCCCGTTGATTTGGAATTTCGTCCCGAAATTCAGTAGTAGTAGCTTCAGCCTCAGAAGTGGATGCATTGGTTTCGAATAACTGGGGATACTTTTCTTTCATCTGATCTTCGCGTTCCCAGGTATACTCTGGGCCACGCTGGGAGTTCCAACGAACTCGAACAAGAGGGATTCTCTTGTGTTTGAGGACCTTAACATCCCGGTCCGTGATTTCAACAGGTTCCTCGACGAACTGCAACCGCTCGTCGATAGTGAGTTCCTTAAAAGGAACTATAAGGGTCTCATCTGATAGGCATTTCTTCAGATTCGACACGTGAAATACATTGTGAACTGCACCGAGTTCAGCTGGTAGGTTTAATCTGTAGGCTACTTTGCCAATCTTTTCTAAGATTTCGAATGGTCCGACGTACCGCGGATTCAGTTTGCCTCGTTTACCAAATCGAACCACACCCTTCCAGGGTGAAACTTTCAATAAAACCCGGTCCCCGACCTCAAATTCCAATGGCTTTCTACGCTTGTCCGCGTAGGCTTTCTGACGGTCGCGTGCTGCTGCCATGCGTTGCCGTATCTGTGCTATCTTTTCTGTGGCGTCCACTACAATGTCTGGACCCGTAATTTGACTATCCCCCACCTCTGCCCAACAGAGAGGTGACCGGCATTTACGTCCGTACAATGCCTCGAATGGAGCGGCTTGAATGCTGGTATGGTAACTGTTATTGTACGAGAACTCCACCAAAGGGAGGTGTTTTTCCCAGCCGTTGCCGAAGTCTATAACGCATGCCCGAAGCATGTCTTCAAGAGTTTGGATAGTTCGCTCAGACTGCCCATCCGTCTGAGGATGATATGCTGTGCTCATGTCTAATCGTGAGCCGAAGGATTTGTGCATCGCTTGCCAAAGCTCTGACGTGAATCGTGCATCGCGATCCGAGATAATGGAAGTGGGCACTCCGTGCCTCGAAACAACTTCTTTCAAGTAGATGTCTGCTAGGGTAGAGAACTTATCCGTTTCTTTGATAGCCAAGAAGTGAGCAGACTTTGTGAGTCGATCAACGATTACCCAAATAGTGTCATTCCCACGCTGGGATCTAGGTAAGCCCGTAACGAAATCCATGGAAATTTCTTCCCATTTCCACTGCGGTATCTTGGGCTGCTGAAGTAGACCAGCTGGTTTCTGATATTCAACCTTGACTCTCGCACAGGTTAAGCATTTGCCAACATAGGTGGCGATGTGGGCCTTCATACTAGGCCACCAATAAGTAGTACCGATGTCGTGGTACATTTTATCCGACCCTGGATGTACCGAATAGCGAGACTTGTGAGCTTCATCCATTACAAGTTCGCGTAAACCGCCATAAAGTGGGACCCAAATACGCCCCGTTACGTAGTAGGCGCCGTCTTCCTTTTGTTCCATGCGTTGCCTTGAGCCGCGTAAGGCTTCAGCTTTGACGTTTTCGGGTTTCAGTGCTTCTAACTGAGCAGCTCGTATCTGTGCAGGAAGACTGGACTGAATAGTAAGCTGTAGCGCTCGCACGCGCTTAGGTAGGGTGTCTTTCCGACTGAGGGCATCAGCCACAACATTGGCCTTGCCTGGATGATACTTGATGGCGCATTCGTAGTCGTTCAGAAGTTCAACCCATCTCCGTTGACGCATATTCAAATCCTTTTGCTTAAGAATATGCTCGAGACTCCTGTGATCGGTGTAAATCGTGCACCTGGTACCGTACAGGTAGTGTCGCCATATCTTAAGCGCGAAAATAACAGCTCCCAGCTCTAAATCGTGCGTCGTATAATTCCGTTCATGAACCTTGAGTTGCCGAGAGGCGTATGCAATAACTTTATCCCGCTGCATCAATACGCAACCAAGCCCCTGTATCGATGCGTCACAATAAACCACGAAGTCATCCGTGCCCTCGGGCAGTGAGAGAATAGGTGCGCTGCAAAGCCTATCTTTTAAGTACTGAAAAGCGGTCTCTTGCGTATTACCCCATCTGTAAACGACACCTTTCTGTGTTAACATAGTAAGTGGTTGCGCGATCTTGGAGAAGTCTTTAATAAATCGCCTGTAGTAACCCGCCAAGCCCAAGAATTGGCGTATTTCTGTCGGTGTACGCGGTGCTGGCCAGTTTCTGATCGAATCAACCTTGGATGGATCGACATGAATCCCATCCTTGTTCACCACATGGCCTAAGAAGTGGACTTCACGAAGCCAGAAGTCGCATTTTGAAAACTTTGCGTACAGTTGCTCCTTTCGAAGAAGTTCCAAGATAAGACGTAAGTGCTGCTCGTGCTCCTCCTGACTCTTGGAGTAGATCAAAATGTCGTCGATGAAGACGATAACAAACTTATCAAGATACGGTTTGCACACCCTGTTCATAAGATCCATGAAGACTGCAGGCGCGTTCAATAATATCAAACCATCCATCACATCAAACATAAAATATAGTAGTTAAAATAATTCATAAAACCCAAGACATATGATGTTCAAACCAAACTTTGTTCGAATAGCGGAAACATAATAATGAAAAACCCAAAAAGAAGTTATAAGTTCAATTAGCGTTCATTGCGTCTCCTCCTCCTAACATGAAAACTCGACCTCTTGCCTCGTTGCCATTGTTATTGTTGTTTCCCCCGTTGTTGTCGTTGTTCCCGTTGCCCTGGTTATTGTTGTGGTTCTGATTTTGGTTCAACTGAGGGCAATCGCGTTTGTAGTGTCCTTCTGCCCCACACTGGAAACATCCCCGGTTTCCACGCTGTGGTTGCTGCTGCTGGTTCTGTGGAGCTGGCGGTGGGAGTTGCTGGTTCTGATTTGCAGGCCGTGGACTCCTACAGTCTTTGGCCTCATGACCCATCTTGAGGCATCTTTGACAACGAACCTTATTACACTGGCCACTGTGATGTTTGTTGCAGGTGTTACACTTCGGAAGGTTTCCTCGATACCCTCCCTGTCTGTGGCTGCTAGAGGAGTGCTGACTGGGACTCTGATAACTGTCTGTCTTTCGCTGCTGGGCTTGTGACTGCACTGAAGCTGATCCCTTGCTAGAATCCCCATCCCATTTTCTCTTACTTTCACTGGGAGTAGCAAGTGTAGTAGAAGCAGTAGCGGTAGCAGTAGCACTGATACGCTTAGGCAGTTTATTCTGATCCACTGCCTGATCGGTGATGCGATGAGCGAGACGCTGGATTTCCTGGATGTTGTTGAGGTTAGCTGAGGTAACGTGGCTCTGTATTTCTGGTGCCAGACCTTTGAGATACAACTCAATACGCTTGTATGGAGGGTCCACCATAGTTGGACATAACACAGCCAACTCGTTTGATCTCTTGGTGTAGGCTTCGATTTCCGAACCAACCATTTTCAAGTTATACAACTCGTCCTCCAACTTGTGAATGTCTTCTCTAGTGCAGTATTCCCTCTTGATTAGTTCTTTGAAATCATTCCAGGGTGTGGCGTTAGCAGCTGCCAACCCTAAGATCTGCACTTGTGCGTTCCACCAAGTGAGCGCAATCCCTTCAAGTGTGCCAGTGGCGAACTTCACCCTGCGAGCCTCAGGGCATTCACACATTTCGAAAACCGACTCGAGCTTTTCAAACCAGTGGAGGAGTCCAACTGCCCCCTCCGTGCCACTGAACGAGCTAGGACGACAGTCCATGAAATTCTTGAAGGTGCACCCAGGTTGTTGCTGAGCGGGTTGACCTATTGTGTATGAATAGGGCAAAGTTAAGTACAAGAATTAATGTAGGATCTAAGGATCCTAGTGTCTATACTGCAGGGTATACTACCTGCTTGGGCGGCTGCAACTGCCGCAGCAACAAGAGCCTCTAGCTGGGCTTGAGTCATGGTGATTCGTGCGGCCATTGATCTTCACATCAAAGGCAACATAAGTGAGAAAGGTTCGCGAATAGTGCGATGACAGAAGAGTGTAAGCACATAAGTATTCTCATGCAATGTCAAGTTGTGAGCAAGGTAATGTAAGCATACTACGAGCAAAGTTCTATGCAAATTCTAGCATGTAGGCAATAAACATAAACCTTATTACCTAGGAAGTTGAGTCTTGCACGTGGAGCGAAGCGTCGTTGTGGATCGTTGAGAGCACTGTTCTGGTTATAGTCTGGTTTTAATAAAACGTTTTTCCGTATTAAAACCAAGTTCTCTATAACCAATGGCTCTGATACCAATCATAATAGAGGTGATCAATACAAAAGGTGATCAAACAAATCATCGTTTCAAATTGTAGCGGAAGCATAGTAAATAAACCAGTAGTAGTTAACAGTTTTAAGTGTCATAATAGCTCAACAGAAAAGCCACGATCCTTGTCCACAACGACCCGCTTCTCCAGTGCAAGCTCCAAGTACCTAACGATCTGCAAGGCATGTAACAGAATGATCAACAAACTAGTTGAGCGAGTTCACAGAAAGTAAATGCGTAATAGTAAGTTCGTTTGTAACAGGTGGCTCTACTGGGCCGATTGTATGTTCTATTGGTGGTGGTGTTCCACGTTACTGGTGGTGGTGTTCCACGTTACTGGTGGTGGTGTTCCACGTTACTGGTGGTGGTGTTCCACGTTACTGGTGGTGGTGTTCCACGTTACTGGTGGTGGTGTTCCACGTTACTGGTGGTGGTGTTCCACGTTGCTGGTGGTGGTGTTCCACGTTACTGGTGGTGGTGTTCCACGTTGTATAACCACTAGACTACTCGTAACTACAGGTATCCTTCACAACCGAGGATAGTAAAGTGGTAGTCTAGTCATAGTGTCAATAGAGTATCTAATCAACCTTTCAATCCCATTCCCAACACCCCGGGAATCCCATGCCTTGGTAAGAGTGTGAACTCACCTTGGTTTGCTCGGTATGCTAGTTTATGCACTCACAAGTAATTAATCACGTCCTATTGTATGCACGTATAACAAATCAGTTCATGTTCGCAATGATACTCATGCAATTTAATGTTCACATATCAGTCAGTTTGCATATCGGCACAACACGTATTATTGCACGTATACAAATGTTAACGTTCATCAAGCATGGCATGCCAAATAAATCAAACATATAATTCCATCTTTCAAAGTAGGTTCATAAATCCCTAGTATCTTTCGAATCCAACTATTATCTTTCGACAACAGTTATCACAATTATCCTTCGGACCGAACGTTATGTTTCGGACCTATGTCATCTTTCGGTCAAAGCTATCTTTCGGTCCAAACTATCTTTCGGTCAAAGTTACTATGGTTCGGTCCAAACTATCTTTCGGTTCACAGCAACCTATGTTTCGAGCTATTACTATCTTTCGGTTACAGCAGTGATCTTTCGGCATACAAGTCATCCTTCGATACTCATCAGTTACATTTTATTCAAAGTTTCCAATTCTATCCGTGTTTATCAACTAACACAATTTCAAGTATTCTGTTACCTAAAAATCGATCAAACAGGGATTTTTATAATAAACTTTATGAACCCTAATTTACCCACATGAACAATAACAATAACAATATTCACATGAACAATAACAATAACAATATTCAATCATATTATGTCCCGGTTCCAATAACAATAGTATACATCCGAATTGCATGATAAAACAACCGATCCCCAAACACCTTAACACTAACCATCATCACGACAGAATCGATTAGCATACAAGTCCGATTAACATCCATATCCGCTTAACATACATAACCGGTTATCATATCAACAACATATTGTAAGACGATCGATAAATCATGGAATCATATTTATTAAACACTAACCGGAAATGAAAACAAGGGAATTGATCAGCAAGAAGTCTCCGTAAGTTTGTGGTTGCCGTCACAAGTAAAGGTGCTCTAGGGTTTTTAGAAAAATAACTACTGATTTCATGCATTCACAATTATAAACGTGTCACTGGAATGGGCCAAGCCCATTAGATGACTGGGCCGAAAGATGTCGAAGGATTATGTTTCGAACCTAAAGTTATCTTTCGTGATCCTTCGATCTATTTATCATGTTTCGTGGACATCCTTCGAAGGTTGGACATCCTTCGAAGGTTGTTTGTGTGATGTAATGTGTTTCATACTAACAAGTTTACACATTTTACAAGTTTCACAATGTAACAAACAAACAACTATGCATAGTCAAACAATCAAAACGTATAACATTTCATGGCAACCAAACGTGCAAATAAACAACTAGTCAATACATGATCGTGTAATACATATGAAATCGAATCTTGAAAATTCGAGTTGTCACAAAGACGAACTGGACCACACCAGATTGTTGTTTATTTGTTATTTGGGCTATGTGCTTATCTGTTGGGCTTCTAATCTGTGGGCCGGGTATTTGATAAATCGCACAACTCAAGCTGATCACGCAGATCTGCCTGGATTGCACAAGCTTGAGTCACGTATGTTTTTTTTGGGCTAGTTGTGTTATTGGGCCAAAACAGCCCAGGTCACACCGCACAAGGCATGTCCAGCTGCACAAGGCATGCCCGGTCGCACAAAGCATGACCTGTCGCACAAGTTGCATATTTGTTTAACTATTTGGGCCGGATGGTTATTTGGGTTGGGCTAGCTCAGATCGCACAACCCGTCCGGATCGCACAACTCAATCCGGACCGCACAAGTCACTATACGTGTTGGGCCGAGACTTGTGTGGGCCTCATCCGTATGATAAACTTATAACATTTAGAACATGCTATGTGTGTACTATGTTGCCATGACCGATACGTGTTAGCAATATATTAAACTATGTGTTTTCCTATATGATATCTTACGTGATGCATACATGCAATACTCGAGTCAAAGCCTGACTTCTATGATAACCTTATTAGGACGCGATTGATCACTGTTAGTTCAAGAACCCTCTCCTTTTGTGTATCTGCCGAGCAATCCAAGGTGAGTTCACACAGCCAAGGCATGGGATTCCCGGGTTGGGAATTGGGTTGGAATAATGGATATGGAATGATTACTCGTACTTACGCAATCACTAGACTATAGACCATCGTCCTCAGGATAGTCAGGACACTTACGTAAAACCTGCGTAAACTAGTATCTACCATTGTCTCCCGGGTCAGGAGGACACTTACGTAAATCCTGCGTAACCTAATACCCACTACTGTCTTCCGGGTCGGAAGGACACTTACGTAAATCCTGCGTAAACCCCACACGTACCACTGTCCTCGGGGAAGGGCACTCACGTAAATCCTGCGTGACCTAGTACGTATTCCTGTTCTCGGTTTAAGAAGAACACATGGTTGCAAATAGTCTAGTAAGTACCATAATGGGAAGCCCCCATTATAAAGGAATATTGTGAGAATCCCTCACCAGTAGTATATACTTGTAGGGGAAGCCCCCACTAGATGAACATACGCATTATTAATACGAACTTACTTTCTGTGAACTCGCTCAACTAGTTGTTGATTATTTGCTGCATGCCTTGCAGGACCTTAGGTACTTAAGGAGCTTGCACAAGGAGGAGCAGGTCGTTGTGGGCAAATGGATCGTGATTACTTATGTCATTTCATACATTAATACTTATGATTTGGTTTTTACATTAATGCTTCCGCTATACTTAACTATGTTGGTTTTGATAAACACCTTTCGTATTGATGGATAACTTTTACTATATAATTACATGTTCAATATGATTGGTGGCTTGATCCTGGTCAGTCACACTCCCAAGCGGTGATACTCCGCAGGTGGATTTTGGGGGTGTGACAACATTTTTCTTGAAACCGCTTTCTTTCAAATTACATTCATGGTTTATTTTGCTACCATGCCGAGAATTCCTTATTAATACATACGTTTATTGTCGGATTACGCCAGAACCAAGTTCAATTGCTTGAACTTATCCATTTCACTTGTTTTGATTTGAGACGCCATGTGGTGTATTGGGAACATCACATTCAAATATTCTTGCAAGGGTTCTTTTGTTTCGAGACATAGTGGACTCGATTGGCCTACGACTCCACTAAATCGTTTGTTGATTTCGATACCTTGCGGTGATACTTTCACAGAATTGAAGCTTGCGCTAAGTTGGTTACTCACTTCATACACGGATTTTAATTATTTAATTGCCCTAAATCCGTCTCGTTTATCACGATTAAAGCGGTCTCAACACAATTGTGGGTTGAGGTAATGGTACATAGATTCATTCCATAGCACAATGTACCTCTTAACGATTCTTTCATTGTCTATCGAATACCTAGCGGTATTTAATACTTTTTCACCTTCGATCAAAAACAATGGCTCTTTGATATTCTTTGTTCAACTAGAAACTTTACAACATTGTGTAAATCAAATCCTCAGGCTTGTTTCGGTACACTTTCATTTGATTTAAAACACGGTGAACTTGTTCAGTCACCACTATTATTGAATTACGTCATTGCGACACCTTGTGGCGTCATTACAAACTTGTAGCTTGTGCTAATCATAGTCAGCCGTTTCACGCAAAACTACTTATACTTTTGTTTGAACTAAGTCGTTTAAACATTCCTGATGCAACTACGAATCAAGACAATGATACACCAGATTCGCTTGCATTTCGTTCGGTGTATTTTCACAATTCGAGAATGTCAACACACAAATCCTTACCATTTACTTATTCGAAAGTTGACAAGTCATTTTCATCTCCAAGTTGTTGATTTTGAGTTCATATAGCGGAGGCTATGGTTTGTGAAAACTCGTTTGCATATCGTGACCGATTGTTTGAGAATCCTATTGGACAAAACTCCTCTTTTGTGGAACCCCTGTTAACCGGATTACACTAGACTATACGTCGATACGTCTTGTACCTTCGACACCAAATGCTAAAATCACATACCTTTAACCATTGGATTGGTGTGGTTATATATTCTTGGACTCACTTGATGTGAATAAGGTTTGATTCGGTTTGGTGATTACCCACCTCGGTATTATTCATATACATACACGCATAATGAAACCCTAAGGAGATAATGTAGTACAAATTTCGAGGACGAAATTTTCTTAACAGGGGGAGAATGTGACAACCGTCATATTTGCATGCATCCGTACAATTAATTTATCTTAATTATGTGCTTAATGACTGTGCTTGATTACAACTAACATCTTAAACTGCTTACTGATTTATGTTACATACATACATGTGCATCACTTTACATACAGTCACTCCATTTATTTCATACAGACTCTTAGTGACAGACCTGATGCACAAAGCACAGTTAGCATAGTGAGCGAATCACTCAGACACATGCTGACAATGCCAGCACATAGACAGACACTATATTGAGGCCACCATGAGCCAGGGATAAAGTACTACACCAGTATGGAGTGTAGGGAAGTGAGGACCATAAGACTGTGTCACTAGGTGATAGTTTGAATGCCGGAAAGTGCCTAAAACTCATTTTAAATACAGAATTCCGCGTTTTTAGTAACAATTCAGCCCCTAACACACTCTAATATACAGAAAATTGACTAAATGGTCCTGAACGCTTTCCTAAGTGTTGGAATTAAAATTCGTTACAAAAAGATGCATAAAAGACACTATACGGTACAATTAAACGCTTTATCGGAACGATACGTAACCGAACAACCAGACATTAACCGGGACACCAAAATTTTGTCAGAAACATTATTTTATTATTCTTAAATAATTATGGTCATAAAAGTCCCCACACAGTATGTAAACATGACATACACCCACTATTCTAGTAAATACCCTTAACCTTCTAATTAATTACCCACTAATTACCAAAATTTTCCATTTTACCCCCCCCCCCTAACCGAATTTGCAGCCCTAGGTGGACCCACCACATCTTCATAATCATTACTAAGGATTTGTGGTGATTTCCAAAGTGATAGTTTGCTTGTTGCCTTGTCCAAGAAATTTTTGCAATCATGACATATCCCCCAAAATCTCTACATTAGCCACTCAAGATCATTCACTCTCTCACCTTACTTCTCTCTCTCTCTCTCTTTCTCGGCTCCATAACCGCCACCACCATCATCACCCCTAAAATCACCATCTTCATCCATTTCTAAGATCCATTCAAGCTTCAAGGGTGATTCAAGGAAGTTGCAAGCTTGTGGAGCTTCAAGGGACTTGCTTCTTGCTTTGTCTTCATCATTTCTTCACCACCTTTACACTTAAGGTTCATCCCTAGCTTTAAGCTAGTAGTAAGTCCTTGATTAAACCTTTAGTCATCTTGTTTTGTAGTTTAAAGTATAGTATAATGCTATTTACAAGAACATTGAATGGATTAAAACAATAAATAAACATGCTGATTCACATTTTCAGCCGACTTCAACAGGCTGTAACTGAACCGTTTTAAATCGAAAAACTGATTTTCTGAAGCCCAAAATATGCATTTTGGAATAACCAAACAAATGGCACTTGAATCATAATTTTTCGAGGTCGTTTACTATTTTTAAAGGACTGTTTTTGGACAGCAGCTTAAGCTGTGTTTTTCCTGCAGAAAAAGTGTGTTGTATTCGGAGTCATAACTTGAAACCTGAGTAGAATCAACTCATGGAATTTTTATAAGGGATGGTCACCGTTGTCAGGATGATCCTCCAACTGGAATTTCATCAATCGGATTTACGGTTAATTTTTAGTGAATTATTCCGTAAATTGCAATCAGAAAGTAACAAATCTGATTGCAGTCGGGTAAATAAATTTCTTTAAAATATTGGTAACGAACTGGACCCTGATATTTTTACACAATAAAACTTGGATCATAGAAGTCATTCTGTAAAAATTTGGGAATTTTTGGAAAAGGTTAACTATTTTATAAAAATCCTTGAAAACAGTCCAGTTTTGGGTGATGAAGCTGAAATAAAGTAAGTAATGCTTTGTATGTCTATATGTCGGTTTGATTATTGAAAACAAACTACCGGATATACGTAAAAGAAAATGATATGCTATTTAGCATGGACACCTCTATTTACAAAGGAGACTATGGTGAAATTTTCCGAAAATCCTAACACTTAGTAAATATTTTCTAGACAAGAGTTTACTAGTATATTTTCGACTATGTTTTGCAAACATAAAACTCGCCATAATTTTTGTAACAAAATACCGTTACTAGGATATTTTGGATGGATAACATTTTGATAAATGAAATTTATCACAACATATAACGTATTTATGAAACAAGTAGAAATATATTAGTTTGAAAGTTATGATATATTTTTCTAGAAGACAGGGAAATATACATTATATATGTGTTATTTTCGGACAAATAAGCTCTTGTATATTTTTCTAAAGTGGGACTTAGGAATGTATAATGTCAATACCTTAATCACAAAATACATGTATAAATACCCCCACATTTGGGACGGAAGCACGAAGCTAAAATACTTGAGAAGTATTAATACAGAATTATTGTATAAACAATTATTCCAAAGCTAAAACATAATTATTATAACTTGGAATAATATAAGAAACGTAACTCAAAGACATAAATACTAAGACAAGGCACGACCCGTTCGTCTAATAGACGTTAGACCATTGTAGGTAGTCGTGTTTGCTGAAGAGATTTGGGTTACGAGTACCGAAGACGCAATACTGTGAGTTCATGTCCCCCTTTTTCTCTTAACTGTTTTCAGTTTTATACTTCGGGAGTGAAATACATGTTACAATTATTACAAACATTTACAGACACTTACAGACACTTACAGACTTTTACAGACATTTACAAACATTTACAGACCTTTTATACATGGTATGATTAGCTAGGGAATTTACTGCTAGATCACGTGAATGGGTAGGCTATTATCGTAAGACCATTAATCCTTGTATAAGGACCGAGGGGCATGAGTGATAGATCTATTGGGTGTTGCGAGCCCCATCCATGGGCCTGCGAGTGGCTGCATGTGGTGACTATGTCGTTCCGCCGGAGGGGCCGGTACGAAATACGCATACAGGCTTGAGTGCTTCCTAGGCCATGTCACTTATTAATGTATTAGCTACACATTAATTGATCTGTTTTTCCTTATTGCTATATACCAAAGACCTACATTTATACAGACACATTTTAACAGTTTATACAGACACACTTTAACGATTTATACAGACTCACATACACATGAACTCGCTCAACTTTTTGTTGACTTTTCAAACTATATGTATTTCAGGGAATTAATTGGATCTGGCAAGTGATGCATGTTAGCTGCGTACTAAATAGGGATGTCATCCAGGGTCATAGGTTTGGGGGGTGTAACTCCTTCCTGGACGGGTTGCATGTCTCAAATCCTCGTGTTGTTAATAGTCTTTCGTCGAGTCTTATGGACTCCTTTTAAACAAATCATGGTTTGTAACGTATTCAGTGGCTGATATTTTTAAAGACAATATGTTATGCATTTTCTAAATTATTTTAATGGATGAACATCTTACGTTTTTATAATATAGCATTGTTGTGATTGTTACTATGATATTAAGAAGTCACACCAAATAAACCACGCTTCCGCAAAAGCCAGGGTGTGACATCAAATTCCGAAATCCATATAGGATCTTCTTATCTTCACAATTAGATCCTTGTGGAAGATCATTGCTCAAATCAGAGCCCTTGATTGGATTCCTTGTACGCCTTAATACATACATTACAATTCAATGAGGATAAAGCCGAATTCCTATTAAGATCTTCCTATCTTTATAGTTAAGATTCTTGAAGATGTTTAAAGTGCCAAATGAAATTCACGCATTGGATTCCTGGTGTGCTTTAAACACTCGTGTCCAAAGATAACAAATAAAAGGTTAAGTTAAACAATTATGTGATTTTGTGTTTATATGTTTTCTTTTATGTTTTTGTGTGATCCGAATTTTCGTTATCCCAATCCTCGTAGAATCTTCCATATCTTCATATGAGGGATTCATAGTAGGATATCCAAAGGTACTACCTTAAATCTTTAATGGGCTTCTACATGATAGTTAAGACCCTTGGATTATATAGTATCATTCCATAATTCGAAAAAGAGACCCTTTGAAGTGGTCTAGTTAAAAAGATTGATTCAGAATCTAGTTAAGAATGGCATGTGATGATATAACTGAAAAGACTCCTTGGTGGTCTATTTAAAGAGATCATTTATTGATTTAATTAAAAGGATCATATGGTGGTCTAGTCATGCTCATCACAGGTTTGTTCATTTAGTTTTCCCCTACACATTGTAAAATGGGAAACTTGCTAGGCCTGGGGCGTAAGCCTAAGCTTATTCTTACGCGGCCCGCGTCAGCAGCCCAGATCAGAAACATTGAGTTTGGACTTCCAGCCTGTTTTTGATGGTTTTAATCATAGATTTGCAGTACCATTTGATGGTATTTCATGTCCCCATTGTTTTTAAAACCTTGTGCCCACATGTAAGGTCAAGATCAAGGCACGAAATGCGAGAAACGGTCCTAACGGTTCTCCGAAATCTATAAATACTCAAGCTCCCATTCCATTTTCCTCACTCCTTGATATGATTTTATGCTCTAAATTGAAGCTTTATGTTTCATACCTGAGTATTTAGATCAAGTTCTTCCTAGCTTGGTCCCGTTGTAAGTTTCTTTCATGCTTATATGCGTTTTTAAGCACGAAAGTCACACTGTGTTTGACTTTCTGCTTTGACCAGTCTTTGGTCAACATGAAGTTCGTTTGAACTTCGCAACGTGAGCGTAATCACGATGGTTATAGTCCCTTGTGACTATACCTACTGATTACCACGTTGATTAGGTGTAGTGACGAGTCATAGTTTCGGTCAAAATGCGTATTCATGCGTATTTTGCAACCAAACTATTCTTGGGTATCAAAACCATTTGTTTTGATATCAAACTTGTTTTCTATCTCCGTTAAACATGTTTTAACATGTTTAAGTCGTCACTTTTTGTTGGGATTGAACCCTATCAGAGGAACAGATAATTAAAGCCAAAACTGGATCAGAGCAGTGGATCCAGAATAAGCAGATGTTTACATACAAGTCTCTCCCCTTGAAAGTGATTACAACAACTGATGACCTCCTATCTGCTGATCTTGCAAAGTGCTGACCTACAACTGTTGCTCAAGTAAAAGATCTGATGGAAGACTAAAGTCCTGCTTTGAGTCAAGCACTGCTAATCCGCACAAGTGCTGCTGGGTTCACAACAGTAGAAGGTTGCAGCAGCTGTTCTAAAGTCTGTTTTGTAATAGAATGTATGAGCAGTAGTTAACACAAGCAGTGTCTGTATAGATCAGAGGTTAGAGTTTGTTAGGAGGTTAGATGTCACTTTCATGGTGACGTCAGCAAAGATGCTCAGTAGTTTGCAAGTACCTATAAATAGTTCAGTACTTTGTACTGTTCTATTAGCTCTTTTGCATCATTCGTCTTCTTTGCACGAACAAACAACTAAGCTCTGGCTGAGGGGGAGTTTGCATTCATTCATCAATCATTGTAATCGTTGTTGAAATAAATTCAATCTTTTGGTTCATTGTGTAAAGATGTTTGATCAAAGTATTACTCTCGTTTGATTGTATGCAAAGTTTGTTTTCATCTTAATTCCACTGCACACTCATCCACTTTCATCTTAATTTCAAACACAAAATACAATCAAAATCAAACTCAGATCCAACAATTGGTATCAGAGCTTGGACAGTCAAATTTGATTTAACAATCATTTTGACGTAAAAATTTCAGCTCATAATAGTTGATACTGAACGTTTGTTCGTTTGTTGAAAAACAGAGTGTTGATTAATCACCATTAAAGTTGATTTATCAGTATCTGTAAAACAACAAGAATGACGTCACAATTTCAGGATGATAAAAACAACATCGGCTCGCTTTTTAAACCACCTATGCTAAAAAGAAATGAGTACAACATCTGGCAGAGGAGGATGGGTCACATCCTCGCTCAACAAAGCACAGGTTGTTGGAGGTCTGTCGTCTTTGGTCCCCATGTTCCTACAGTGCCAAGCCCTGAAGATGCTAAACAATCTGTTCCAAAACCTATTGAAAATTATACCGAAACCGATTTTCAAAGGATTGAACTAGATGCTAAAGCGTTTAGCATCATAGCATCAGCGCTGCCCAATGAAATATATGCTGGACTGTTACATTGTAACAGTGCCAAAGAATTGTGGGACGCGCTTAAGGAACAGTTTGGGGGTACCGAAGAAGTCATAGAAAACAATAGGGAAATCCTGAACCAACAGTATGAAACATTGTGTCATGTTAAAGGTGAATCACTGACGCAACAATTTGAACGTTTCAGTTGTCTCGTCAGTGAACTGAGGCTTGTTAAAACCACTTTTACAAATTCAACTCAAAATAGCAGGTTCCTCAGGTCACTGCCAGAAAAATGGGATACCATAGCTTTTGTCACCCGAAATTCACCCGAGTTCAAGGATCTGACCTTGACCCAACTCCATGGTCGACTCCTGACCTACGAAAGGGAGTTGAACCAGAAAAGGAAGTTACAAGAGTCAGGAAAAACCGTTGATGATTATACATTCGGTAACACTGCTCTTTTGGGTCAAGAAGAATCTAGGAGTAGTGGTAAGGATCAGGGTTATGATCACTTCATTGACATAACTGCTGGTGCAAATTTTAACAACCCTGATCCTCATTCTACAAGTTATGCATTCACTGCAAACGAAAACCAGATGTCATACAATCTAAGCTTTGAACTCAATGATCTACAGCATTTTGACCCCACTGATTTAGAGGAAATGGACATCCTGCATCAACTGGCCTTGCTAAGTGTTAGAACTAGCAAATTTTATAAAAGAACAGGGCGAAAATTCCCAGGGTTGCATGGGAATCTAAGGGTTGGGTTGGATAAATCGAAAATCAAGTGCTACAGTGTAATAGGTGAGGACACTTTGCTAGGGAATGTAGGAGTCAAACTGCTGGCCCCATAATCACTCATCCTAGTTCAAACCCTAGACCTCAAAATCAAAACACTGTGCACTATGCCCAATATGCCCCAGCAGCTCAAGTGAACACTGCTCACTATGCTATTGCCCCTGTGCCAGTACATTATGTCCAAACTGCTGCTCCACAGATCCAATATGTTCAAACCCCTGTCCCTCAGGCACAAGTGCAACCTGCACCTCAAACCACTGCTCCAGCAGCAGTACAACCAGATCAACAAAGCTTTTTCACTCAAGGGTTTGTTGACTGGAGCAGTATGCCTGAAGACCTTAGTGATGAAAATTTTGCACTCTATGCCTCCAATGTTTCTTCTCATGATAAATTTTGTTTGATGGCATTAGAGTCAATACAGGAGGGTGTTGAATCTGAAGAGGAACAGCTGGTTTCTGAAACAGTGGATGAGGTGATTGAAGCAGTGGTTACTGCTGTGGCTAATGAAGTACTGTTGGGAGAAAGTTCAGGCACCCTGATTGAACCACTGACAGATCCATGGTCTGAAGAAGAAAAGGCAGGTGAGAAAGAAGAGAGAGCCGAAGATGAGGAAAACCCTCAATGTGATTGTGCAATGATGGCTGCTGCCAAGGTATCACCTCAAGTTCTTGAAAAACTATGTTCTGACAATTGCATTATTGCTTTTGCTAACATCAAAGAGGTGAATGAAAACCTTCGTGATAAAATCTTATCTGATGAAGTCAAATTTGAAAGATCTCTAAAAGAACTTGAAAACAAATTGGTTGAAAAAGAGAAAGAGATTAGCAGCATGAAAGAAGAGCAAAGCATAACCAAAACCCAACTCGAAACCTTGGTAGAAAAATACCAAGGTTGCAAAAAGGAGTTAGAATCCACCCAGATCACATGTGAGAGATGGGTGGAATCATGCAAAGCGTATGAGGTTATGCTTGAGAAACAGATAAAAAGCAATGTGAAATTTGGGGTTGGCTATAGAAAATATGATGATGAAAACATTGCTTTTGGAAAATCTGTCTCAACCACTGATGGGACTGTTGAGTTCATTCCCACAAACAAGAATGGCCAAGAAGTGAAGATCACTGACAAACTTGGTAACAAAATCACACTTGACAGACCAATGGGCCCCTCTGTTTTTGAGGAGATTGAAAATCATCAGTTTAAACCAAAATGGTCTGATGAGTGTGATATTCTTGAAAATTTCAAGCCAATGGACTTTACATCAACTGATGGTGTTAAAGCTCCAAAAGCTAAAGTCATACCTCTCAAGGACATCCCAGCAGTGGTTAAAACCTCTGCTACAAAGGAGTCTGAAAAGAGAAAGAAGAAAGAAAAAATTGATAACTTGTTTTGTGAATTCTGTGAGAAAAGGAACCATCTAACAAAAGATTGTTTCCACTTAAAAGCTTATGATATAAACAAAACAAGTGTCATAGTTCCAGCTGAAAGTTGCATTGTTTGTGGTAAAACAAACCACAAAACTCAAGAATGTGTGTATCTCAACAACTTTGATGTCAAAAAGAATGAGTACCTTGCTAAAACATCCTTGAGTCCATCAGCATCATCATCGGTCAAATTCACCAAAAAGCAACCACTGTTTGTACCAGTTCAAACAGCTGTCACAAAACAGCTGAACCAAACATCTGTCAAAAGAGATGTTCAGGTTACTGATGCACCCCCTGCTAGTCAGTTCAGAAAAGGAAAGGAAAAACAGTTTTACCAAAGGATTCCACACGTTTATGAGACCTACAAAAGGCCCTCTAAACCTAAAGTGAATAGGCATCCTTTTGGCTATCAGCAGGTGATTGGTCAAGACCCTCAACAGTGGTTAGCAAGAAACAGTACTAAAACTGTCCAAACCCCTGACCTAACCACTGTCCATCACTCTGCATCCATACCAGACACTGCTGAATCCCCATCCAAAGCCCTGTTGGCTTTGGAGCCCTTAATGAACTAATCCTTTTACTTCATGTGCAGGGAGCTTCTGCATGCTTTGATAGTCTTTGGTATGTAGATAGTGGAGGCTCCAGGCACATGACAGGATGTAAAGCCCTCCTCAAAGACTTTAAAATCCATGAAGGGGGTGATATATCCTTTGGGAATAATAGTAAAGGGAAAGTTCTAGGGTCTGGGACAGTGCAATCTGGAAATGTAAAATTTGAAAATGTCAATCTAATAGACAATCTGAAATTCAACCTTCTGAGTGTATCACAAATGAGTGACAAAGGGTTTGGGTCATTCTTCACAAAAGATTGTTGTAGGATTGTTGGAACAGAAATGGTCAAAAAGATTGAAGCAATAATCAAAACTGGTCACACTAAACTTGTTGCTCAAAGAAGTGGCAATGTTTATGTTGTTGATATGTCAAAAGAGTGTCCCAGAGCTGATGCCTGTCTGTTCTCAGCTGCCTCTAACAAAGAGACAGAACTCTGGCATAGAAGGCTGGGGCACACAAATCTTAAGACAATCAGTGAAATCTCAAAAAATGGTTTGGTCAGAGGCCTACCACAAAAATTGTTTTCATGTTTTGAACATTGCATTTCCTGTTTAAAAGAAAAACAGCATAAAAGTTCTTATAAGTCCATTGAAGAGTCCAAAACAACCCAGTGTTTGCAAATGCTACACATGGATTTGTTTGGCCCAGTTCAAGTCATGAGCCTCAAAAAGAAAAGATATTGTTTGGTTATTATTGATGACTTTTCTAGGTTTACATGGACTTTCTTTTTGCACTCTAAAGATGAAACTGCAGGCATTTTGCAAGACTTTGTGATACAGGTTGAAAAGCAATTTGACCTTCCAGTGAAAAGTTTAAGGAGTGACAATGGCACAGAATTTAAAAATAAGGAGTTGGATGCCTTCTGTGTGAAGAAAGGGATTGTAAGGCAGTACAGCATCCCTAGAACACCAGAGCAAAATGGGGTTGTTGAAAGAAAGAGCAGAACTTTAATTGAGGCTGCCAGAACCATGCTTGCATATTCAGGTTTGCCACTAACTTTCTGGGCAGAGGCAGTAAACACTGCTTGCTATGTCCAGAACAGAGTTTTAATAAACCCCAGGTACAAAAAGACTGCTTATGAAATTCTGTATAAAATTAAACCACTGATCTCATACTTCAAGGTGTTTGGCTGCCCATGCTTTATTTTGAACTTAAAAGACTCCATTTCAAAATTTGCAGCCAAAATTGATTGTGGTTATCATCTGGGATACTCAGCCACTGCCAAAGCCTACAAAGTGTTCAATACACGGACCAAGGCAGTGGAGGAGACTTTGAATGTAAAGTTCAATGAACTTTCCTCAATGAAAATCCCAGCAAATCCTGCTGATCTGTTTGATCTTGAAAAATTTACTTTTGAAAATACTGTTGTCAAGACTAACAGTGCAGGTCCAACAG
The DNA here is from genome assembly GCF_002127325.2 of Helianthus annuus. NCBI lineage: Eukaryota > Viridiplantae > Streptophyta > Magnoliopsida > Asterales > Asteraceae > Helianthus > Helianthus annuus. The sequence continues at coordinate 36,093,860 of NC_035439.2, read as the reverse complement.
AGGATACAACACCAGACTATGGGTATGAAATCATCATCCCTCAAAGGTCTGCCACAAAGGGAAAGGCATCAGTTGTTCAAAACAGCTGTCAAAGCTCAACCACTGCTACATCAACAGTTGTTGACCAAAGTAGCCCATTCACCACTGCTTCCACATCCTCAAACACTGCTGACAAAAGTCCTTAAACAATGGATAAAAGTCAGCAGTTGTCCACTCCATTACCTCCCATTCCACCACCTTTGAAGCCACTGCTGGGTCATCAAAGTAACCAGCAGTGGTTAGCTCAGATGACACACATTTGCAGCCTTCACCAACAAATGCCATCATCCCATACCAAGGAGATTTAATCTTATTGAGATCTCATCCACCTGATCAAATCATTGGCAACATCAATGAAGGGGTGCTCACAAGAAGCCAAACCCAAAACATTTGTCTTTTTGCTGGTTTTCTATCACTCCATCAGCCAGTCAAGTACCAAGAGGCACTAAAAGACAACAGCTGGGTAGAAGCCATGCAAGAGGAGCTCCAACAGTTTAAAAGACAACAAGTATGGGAGCTTGTACCACTACCAGAAGAGGTTAGTCCCATTGGCACAAAGTGGGTCTTCAAGAACAAAACAGATGAAAGGGGCATTGTTGTCAAGAACAAAGCCAGGCTTGTGGTTCAAGGTTACAGACAGGAAGAGGGGATTGATTATGATGAAACATTCGCCCCTGTTGCAAGATTGGAAGCTATTAGACTGTTCCTGGCCTTTGCTGTCAACCACAACATGTAGGTGTTTCAGATGGATATCAAAAGTGCTTTCCTCTATGGTAGATTGCATGAAGAGGTGTATGTATGTCAACCTCCAGGTTTTGAGGATCCATTTTATCCTGATCATGTCTACAGGCTAAACAAAGCCTTGTATGGCCTGAAACAAGCACCAAGGGCCTGGTATGAAACTCTTTCCAACTTTCTACTCTCAAATGGTTTCAAAAGAGGTACTCATTATTTTTGGAAGCACATGTACCAAAATGTGTGAAGAGTTTAGAGAGCTCATGACAGCTGAGTTTGAAATGAGTGCAATGGGTGAGCTGCAATGCTTTCTTGGTCTCCAAGTACAGCAACAAATGGAACTTTCATTCATCAAAGCAAATATGCTAAAGAACTTTTAACCAAATTTTATATGAATGATTGTAAACCATGCAGCACACCCATGGCAACAAATAAGCTGGTCATGTCTGATGAAAAGGATGAGCTGATTGACCAAACACTTTATAGAAGCATGATTGGGTCTTTATTGTACCTAACTGCATCTAGACCAGACATCATGTTTGCAACATGTGTCTGTGCAAGAAGTCAATCAGCTCCCAGAAAATCAAATCTCATTGCTGTAAAAAGGATTCTCAGATACATAAAAGGTGCTCCCACACTTGGTATCTGGTATCCAGCTAATGGGAATATCAAGCTTTCAGGTTTTTCAGACAGTGACTTTGCTGGATGTCACACCACAAGGAAGTCCACTTCAGGAGGGTGCCAGTTTCTAAGTGATTGCTTAGTTTCTTGGCAAAGCAAAAAGCAAGCAGCAGTTTCAACATCCACTGTTGAGGCTGAATACATTGCTGCTGCAAGCTGTACAGCCCAACTCCTGTGGCTTCAAAATCAGTTACTGGATTTTGGTATCACTGCCTTAAAGACACCACTCATGTTGGACAGCCAGGCAGCAGAAAATATCATCAAAAATCCAGTTTCCCACTCTACCACAAAGCACATCAACATCAGACATCACTTTGTGAGGGATTGCTATGAAAAAGGTTTGATTTCTCTGCATCATGTCCCAACTAAAGACCAGCTGGCAGATGTGCTCACAAAAGCACTTGATACAGCCACTTTTGAAAGTCTGGTCTCTAGGATTGGGATGCTAAACATGGAATAACAAGCAACATCTTGTTTTTCTATGAATAAAAGCAACAAAATGTTTTCAGAAAATCAAAAATCCATCCTTAAAAATAGCTAAAAATGAAAATTTCATTAAAATCCTTAAAAGTCTGCCATAACCACTGATTGTTCAAAAGTCTGCTCTACTTCAAAAAGCCTGTCCACTGCTGAAAGGCAACCCCTGTTCTCTCATTCCTTTGATAAACTCTGTTGTTCAAAAGCAGTGTCTTATCCACTGATATGTTATCCACTGATAGTAAAAATCATCCACTGCTTCATTACCACTGTCTTCAACAGTCATTTTCATCAAGGTAATGTCCTCCACTTTCACCAGGGTTTGTCACGTGGGCAGTACATAGCAGTCAGACATTTTGTAATGGCTGCCACGTCAGCATTCACTCTCTTCCCTATAAAATCCCCCACTCACCACCAAAACAGGGTTTTACTGTCGAATTGAATTCTTAAAAATTCTCTTCTCAAAGCAGTTTTTCTTCTCGTCTCTCACAATTTCCTTCGATCATTCGTTTCAAGAATGACAAAATCGAAGCCATCTGCAAAACCCACATCAAAATCATCATCGAAAACAGCCTCTAAAAAGGCAATCTCCACTGAAATTCCATTCAAATCATCTCACAATCTCCAGGGTCTTCTCACAAAACCAGGAACCACCAATGTTTTCGATTCCATTATTACCATCATGGCAAAATCAAAGTACAAAACTTTGTTCACCGCCGATGCACCAATCTATTTAGCGACCCAAAGGGAGTTTTGGAAGAATGCAACCCTTGAAAAACAAGGAGACATTGCAACCACCATTTCCTCTTCTATAAAGGGTAAAGCTGTCCAAATCACACCACAATCCATCTCCGAAGTCTTCCAACTCGATGATCAGGCAGGTAAAACTTCCTTCACTAAAAACGAGTTGCACGTTGATTTCATTGAAAGAGGGTATGAAGCCACAATGATGAAGAAACTTACCTTAGAAAAAGGTTATTTTCCTCCTGCAACCAGATTCCTATTTCATACCCTCCTACTATGTGTTTCAAACAAAATCACTTCTTTTAATGAGATCCCTATAAAGATTCAAAATCTGGGATATGCAATTCTTCAAGAAGAAAATTTTTAACTATTCTCGAGAAATCTTTAAAGATTTGGTTAATAATGTTGAAACCAAATCATTCTTACTGTTTCCAAGGTTTTTAAGTTACTATTTTGAAAAGAAATTCAGTAAGGATGATTTAGCTTTAATAAACCAAGGTGAGATAACTGTAATAAACTGCCTAACATCTGAAACTTTTTCACGAATGTTAGCACCTTGCAAAACACAAGCAAGGGTGCCTGAGCAGAATTTAGCAGCTACCACTGCTCCTTAGGTATCTGCTGCTGAGCCTACTGCTCTAGGTGATCAAAGCAGCAGACCAACTGTTTTGAAACCCACACCTACCAATCCCAAAAGGCTATACAAAAAGAAAAATCAAAAACCCCCCAAACCAATCAAAACGGCATCTCTGGAGGATGAGATACCAGAGTTAATGCCTGTGACAACACAAATGTCACAAGAAACCACTGCTGCTTCTTCCTCACAGCAGTTGGTACAAATATCTCAACCCACAACCATAACTCCTCCTGCTTCTTCACAAAAAGAACAGGTTGTACACAAAGGGCCACCACATTATGATGCTCTGGATACACTCGTTTCCATCATCCACAGCTCAATGCCCGGGGCAAATCCTTTTTCTACACCCACCATCACATCCACAATTCCACCAAAAACATAACTACTGTTGGATGCAATCGATTTGAACCAGGCATTACCCAGTCCTTCTCAATCACCTGTTAATGAGAATATACCTCAACAATTGACTGAGCCTGATGTATCATTCTTTGCTAACCCACCAACACAACCTGAGGAGGTTACACCCATTGAGTTACAAGTAACTCTTTGTGGTAATCCAAGTGAAGCAGCCACTACAACTGTTGAACCCACTGGTTTACAGTTGGACAGTGGTTACATCAATAAGACTTCCTTGGAGGCAATTCCTTTTATAGAACCTCTGTCAACCACCAGTGGACTTATTTATCCTACTGGCAACATCAAAAGGTTGTCAAGTGTTGAAGGAAGAAGACCCCAGTACCAAGAAAAAGGGGCATCAGTGGTTAATGTTTGGAGTAAACTCCCTACTTCAACCACTGATAAAACCACTGTTAGTGGGAAATCAGATGATCCCATTAAATTGGGTGATGGTTTAAAGTACCAGAAATTGACGGCTCGTGTTGAAAAACTTGATAACTCTGTTGCAGAACTCAAAGATATGCTACAACAGTTGTTACAAGTACAAAAGGTACAATCCACTGCTGTTCCATCTCCAGCACCTACTCCACAACAGGCATCTGTTACCAAAGAGCTCTGGAATCTATTTCAACCTTTTCTCCATCAACAAGAAAAAATAGCAGATCAGCAACATGAAAAACATGTTCAACAGCTGCGAAATGCAATGGAGTCAAGGTTCAAAAACACCTAGGCAGATCTAAAGGCTCTCAAATCTCAGATCCTGCACACCACTGGCACTGCTCCTCCACCAGTTTTCTTCATTGATAAACTTCCCGAAGATAATGCCAAAAAGGGGGAGAAAATTCAGGAATGGAGAAGAAAGGGAATAGAGGATGGTCTTTACCTGGCACCAGAAAATTCAAACATGACCAAAAAGATCCCTTTGCCAGATGGAAGCAAGAAAATTGATGTGACCACAAATGCACTTGCAGAAGCAGTTGCATGTGTAAAAAGGGATAGAGAGGCCAAAAGAAAGCCATGGTTGATTATCCGATCAGGGTACTTAAAGGTCAAGAGATGATGAAAAGAAGAAGCCTACAAGAAGAATCAGGCTACCCAAATCCATTCCAACCAGACGTTCAAAGTCTGCTCCAAAACCACCACCTAAAACAGATGTTGTAACTCCTACTGTATCCACTACTGTTGGTACATCAGTGGTTTCAACATCTGCTCCCATTTCAACACACACCACTTCAACACACACTACATCCACTACCTTACCACCATCACCACCAAAAACAAAATCACCTCCTGCCAAAAGGCAGAAGACAGCAGCTGTTATAACATCTGCTGTAAAGACAACAGTGGTTGGAACACCAGTTGTTTCAACAACTGTTAGTCTATCACAAACCACTGCCACTACAGCCACCATTCCATCCTAAACATCATCAGTCCCTCCTCAAATAAAGAGGAGAAGGCTAATTCTTAAAGATGATGTCACTTCACCATCCTAAACATCTTCAAAATCTTTAGCTCTTGTCAAAATACCAAAACCAGTTCCTCTTTCTTCAGTTCCAATGCACAAGCCCTTACCTCCTGCAGGTGTTCAATTTCCTCTTGAACTGGAAGCTGTTAGAGAAGAAATAAAATCCTTTTATTATGTGGATGACCCTGCCAAAAGGAGTTTGCCATCAATCAAAGGATATCCCTGGCCCAAAAATGTTGATGAATATTTGAAGATAAAGGCCAAGCAAGCAGAGGATATCTCGAAAAGAAACACACAAGGGAAATCTGACAAAGAAATTTCTAGATACTACCAATATCTGCTCACACAAGTCAGTTCCCTAGAACGTTTTGCAAAGAATGTCAGTCAACAAATTTCAGAAAGAGCAGCTGAAACTTTGAAGAAAGACTACATTGAAAGCATTATGATTCACAAAAGATACAAAGGAGATAGACACATGTACAAAGAGTGGACTGTTCCTGAGCTTGAAATTGAAACAGCAAGAATTCAAGACATGATAAAAAGGAAAGTCACTCACACTCCTCCTGATTGGGCAAAGTTTAGAAAGAATGTACCTGACAAACAGGTAGAACTGAAAAGAATGAGAGAAGAACTGGTTGCTGCTGAATATGGTAACAAAAGACAAATTTCAAGATGGAAAGAAGATGTGGTCAGGACAACCTACAAAAGGTTGGAGGATTTAAGAAAGAAAGATCCAAAAGTTCCTCAAAAACCTGACTATCCTGAAGCAGCGGTTTCAAAAAGACCATCAAAGCTGCAAATCAGGAGAGCCACTGCTCCAACTGGTACTGCCATCTATAAAAGAAGGATACACAAACAGTTGAGAGATGAAACCATCCAAGAGATGATAGAAGGGGATGACCTTGTAAAATAAGGCATAAAGAGAATGATCATAGAATCTCTTGGCTTGGGTCAAACTGCAAACACTGCTCAGCTAGTGATGAATAGGCCAGCCTCACCAAATACTTCTACAAATAAGCATCTCCCAAGAAACCCACCAGGCTCAAAAGTACAAAAGTGGGAAACTGACAAACAGACCTGCGTATTGACTTTGCTCAGGTCTGGTGGAGAATTGGAGAAAATATCAAGGGAACAAGCTCTTGGCCTGAGTCTTGAAGATTTGCAGGATCTCCTTGATCTTCCACTTAGCAGGGATGATGAAGACACAGATGCCCTTGACTTTGAACTACAATTTAAAGGTCAGATAAGGGAGCTGTTAATGAGGAAATAAAATGTCCACAATAATGAAGAGTTTTGGCATTATCTGTTCCAGGGGGAGATTGTTGGGATTGAACCCTATCAGAGGAACAGATAATTAAAGCCAAAACTGGATCAGAGCAGTGGATCCAGAATAAGCAGATGTTTACATACAAGTCTCTCCCCTTGAAAGTGATTACAACAACTGATGACCTCCTATCTGCTGATCTTGCAAAGTGCTGACCTACAACTGCTACTCAAGTAAAAGATCTGATGGAAGACTAAAGTCCTGCTGATTCAATCTCCTGCTTTGAGTCAAGCACTGCTGATCCGGACAAGTGCTGCTGGGTTCACAGCAGTAGAAGGTTGCAGCAGCTGTTCTAAAGTCTGTTTTGTAATAGAATGTATTAGCAGTAGTTAACACAAGCAGTGTCTGTATAGATCAGAGGTTAGAGTTTGTTAGGAGGTTAGATGTCACTTTCATGGTGACGTCAGCAAAGATGCTCAGTAGTTTGCAAGTGCCTATAAATAGTTCAGTACTTTGTACTGTTCTATTAGCTCTTTTGCATCATTCGTCTTCTTTACACGAACAAACAACTGAGCTCTGGCTAAGGGGGAGTTTGCATTCATTCATCAATCATTGTAATCGTTGTTGAAATAAATTCAATCTTTTGGTTCATTGTGTAAAGATGTTTGATCAAAGTATTACTCTCGTTTGATTGTATGCAAAGTTTGTTTTCATCTTAATTACGCTGCACACTCATCCACTTTCATCTTAATTTCAAACACAAAATACAATCAAAATCAAACTCAGATCCAACACTTTTAGTTTAGTGCTTATATAGGGTCGAAAGATAAGCGGTCTAAACAACCGCTTAGACTTTCGAACCCGACCCATTTGGTCGATCATTAGGATCCGACCAAACATGTTTTGTGACCATAGTTGTATAGGGAATAACCTTCCGAGGTTATACCTTATGGTCACTTCGTTTAGTTAGTTGTATGATAGGTGATTTATATGCCTTAGGAAAATGACCAAAATGCCCTTTTCACACATAAATTCATTTTAAGCATATGTAACCTAAATTTTTATATCTAAGCTGATTAGGTAACATTATTAGACATGTTAAAGCATATAATACTTGTCATAGGACTGGTTAGGCGGTCCGAACGTGTTTCACGCGAACGACGCGTTAAAGTAGCGTAAGCTACCTAAACGGGTCGTAATGGGTCGTAAGCACTTAGGTTAGGTTTCGATTTAGTATGTACGCTTTGTTAAATATAATTTCCAATACTAATTTGGTTTATGAAACCTCATCCTATCCGATCTTCCGATTTAGGTCCGGTTTATTTACATAGTTACTTATATTAGGTGCCGGTTGATTTTCGTGATCCCTCTAGCTTTGCTTGGTTGTTATTCAAGACTTCTAAGCATTCTCAAGTGAGCACGTAGTTCCCTTATTTTATTGTTTTCGATTGTTTTGGGGTGATTCATATGTGTTAAATGATTTCAATGTTTTTAACGATGGTTTCGAAAATGATTAAAATGGTTTATATTAAATTAATAACGATTTCGATAATGTGAATAAACTTGTTGTTTTTAATTACATAACGAATAACATTCATTAGTTTTGGCCGAACCGACCAGTATTAGGTTATGGTACCATAGGACCTGACAAATCCCGTTATCAGATTGCACCCATGGTTATGTGTGGGTTAAGTGGGTAACGACTGAATCTGTGATTGTTAATTTACCCTTTGGTGGTTTATTAATGCGAGTTTCGAGCTAGTCGAGTTGCGAAGGTTTGAATGTTATTAGCGACGCGAACAAAAGTAGATTTCACAATTAAAACGAGAATGATTTAAACGACTGGAGCGATTTTAACGAATTAAATTATTTGGGTAAGCGATTGGTTTTTGGTTAGTGATTAGATAACGGGACGGGTGTAATGTGATGAAAACATGGTAGATACGCCGCTGGTACTTCTTATATATAAGTGTTTTCATCATGTTACTTACCGTGGCGTTATTTAGTTCACTTAGGTAAACGATTTTGAAACGATGACACACAACAATGTTTTCTAAGTAATATAAACCATATGAGTTTTAATAACAAGTTTTTACGAGATGTTTTACAATTTGGTTTAATTAAACAAATGTTTTGTGTCACACCCCGGCCGCGTAAAACAACAAACCGCGGCGGAAACGCCGGGGAGGTGAGTGGCGACAGAATTATTGTTTCAACAACCATGGCAATTAAAGTTTTGTATTATTAAAATTTAAAGTTACATTGTCTTTGAGTTCAAACTAAACTAACATAATAACTGTCTTTTAAGTCACTAAGGCCCGAGTCCGCCTAAGTGAAGCACAAACACCCTTATGCATTAGCACCTGAAACACATGTAAAAATAGGTACGTCAGCATAAAAATGCCTGTGAGATACATAGGTTTTGTTTATGCAGATTCATGACTTGTTTTTGAAAGAAGTGTTTAAATAAAATGATGTCATGAATCTTGTAAAATGTTTTTCTTTGTAAAATCATGTGAAAAACCAATGAAAAATCAAATGATGATGAAATGATAATGCATGGTTAAATAAATAACCAAGTGGAAATGAATTTGGATAAAATGTGTACTTTTGTAAAACAGTGTCCTGTTCTTGTATAAAAATGTTTCATGTCTTGCCCAAGTGATTCATATAACACAACAATGTATAATACAATAAAAGCACTTATATATAGGAAGTACCAGCGGCGTATCCACCATACTTTTATCATATAACACATAGCCTCGTTACATAAGTCACTTATCAATAACCAACCAAAATGTCTTGTTCCATGTCAAAATGTGTATGTGTAAACCGTGTACAATGTCATGTGTATCATGTATAACCAATGAAATGCATAGCAAGTAGGAAATCATCTACTTAACTATGTAATGATGTCTAATGTGAAAACAAATGTCATGTATGGTGAATAACTAGAAGTTACTCAACCCCATAGAAAATGTACAAAACATGTTTTTGAATAAACCTAAGTTTAAATCAAATGTTATGCTTTGCAGAAAAACAATGCTTTATGATTACAAACATTTATGCAGTAATGTTAATCGCATACATTCAAGCCTTGCGACTGTGGCGACAAACCCTTAAACGAATTAAAGGTTTATCTAAATTATGTTGTCGGATTCTGTCATCCCCAACTTCCAAACAAACCCAGGAAGTCGGAAACGGGAGTTGTCAATTCCTATGGTACCATTACATAAGTCCGAGCGGCGTGATCAATGTTAATGAATGTATTATTGTCCCGATTGAACATACCAAATGTCATAACCAATGTAGCATGTGAAAACCATGTACTAGGTATGCTAAGTAAACATGCCTAGTAGAAATGTTCATGTAAAACAATGTGCTAGCATGCTCAGTAAACATACATAGCAGAAACGTCATGTAAAACAATGTGTTACATATGCTAAGTAAACATATGCAACAAATGTGTAACAAATCAATGTGCTAGCATGCTTGACATACATAGCAAAACACAATGGAAAGCATGTACTATATATGTACTAGGTGAAAGTAGCATGTTTATGTCATAAAAGCATGAAATCCACAAAAGTAACATGTATGTACATGTGTATCACCCCAAAATATTTGAAAATGGTAAAAGAGGGGAACTCTGTACTCACTTGGGATTGCTAATTAGTCTTGAGAATAAGACCAATTTAAGCTCCAAGTATCACGGAATCAACCGGCACCTAATATAGGTAACTATGTTAATAAACGGCCCTAAATCGGGAGATAGGATAGAATGAGGTTCTATAGATCAAATGAGTAATTGAACTCATATGGTATGATTTAATAGTCCCAACATTCTGATTGGAAAGCCTACCTAAGTGCTTTTGACCCGTTTCGACACGTTATGGTAACATAAGCTACTATAAGGCGTCGTTAGCGTAAAACTATGTTCGGATGGAAATCTATGTGCTATGTCAAGTCTTACATGCCCAATTATCCCTAAACATGTTACTAAATCAGATTACAAGTCACAAATATGTTCACATAGTCAATATACGGATTTATGCTTCAAAAGGGCATTTTGGTCATTTCCTATGGGCATACAAGCTAACAAGCATATGACTAACCAATCCTATGTGATCATAAGGTATAACCTCAGTGGTTATTCCCTATGAACTATGATCACTAAGTGTGCTTGGTCAGATCCTAAAGATCGACCAAACGGGTCGGGTTCGAAAGTATAAGCGGCTGTTTAGACCGCTTACCTTACGACCCTAAACAAGCACAAACTAATAGTGTCGAGTTAAACATGTCAAAACATGTTTAACCTACTGATTTGGTATCAAAATAAAGTGCTTTGATACCCTAAAGTAGTTCTGAGGCAAAATGCGCGCTAAAACGCATTTTGACCGAAACTTTGACTCGACACTACAACTAGCTAACGTGGTAATCAGCGGCTATAATCACGAACGATTATAACTATCGTGATTACAATCACGTTTCAAAGTTCAATTGAACTTTGACTTGACCAATTGATGGTCAAAACCGAAAGTCAAACTGTTGGCCAAACGTTTGACTTTCTGCACTACATAAGGAAAAATCCATAAAAAGAAATGAAAGAATGCTCACTAAGGGTCCTTGCTATCTTTTCTACAAGAAGACAAAGTCCCAAATGCTTGAGAGAGAGCTCCAAAGCAGATGTGAAGAGAGAAAAGAAGGAATGAGCAAAGAAATGAGTGAACTTGGGTGGCTATTTATAGTTGTAGTAAGATCATGAGATCATTCCAAGTGTTTTTCTTGGTCATTAAGCATGAAATCCAAGCCTTACACTTGTTACAAGCAGATTGGGAACCTTGGTGATCACACAAACTTGCCCATCACACAAAGAAGTTACCATAACAACCCCTAATGATCAAACAGATTGCTAAAACTCATTTCTGGTCGCTGGGCCTGCTTTACGGTCCGCAAGCACCTTGCTGCAGATCAGCAAGTTTCCCAAAATGACAGATTTGGCCCCTGAGCTTGTTTCAACGCGTATTGGCACTTCTAACACCCGTCAAGCCCATTTTTAAGCTTCACAAGGTCAATAAAGTTTAGGGGACTCAAAATATGCTTGGAAAACTCACGGATGTCGGTTCGTTTAGTCGCACGGTCGCGTTGTTCGTTAATTTACGACGGAAATCGTAACGAGCGCGAAAATGATCCAAATTGCGAAACGAATGGAATTTTTGCATGCCGATCACTAAAATAAAAATATTTTAGTGTGTACAAAAATTTTAGATGTCCAGATATGGTCAGAACGTAAGATATGCGCGAAAATGCAAACTTACGCCGTTTTTGACACTTCTAGTCCCTGTAAGATCATATAAGCATGTTTTCGCACACCGAACCTATAAAAGCTTATTTCTAAACCATGTTTAGGTTATATATGGTATGTTTAGCTTATGATCAAGTTCCGGACTGTACGTTGCTTTACGAAACGGCAGACTTTTGCAAGTTGACGCAAATAGTCCCTGAGAGCGAATAAACTTGTTTTTGCCATACCAAAGCCTTCAAAACTTATTTCTAAGTTATGTAAAGGTTATTTAAGGTATGTTAAGTTTATGATGATGTTCCGGAGTGTTTGTCGCGTTTTACTGATCGTGTTAACGCATCAGTTCGCGTATAACTTTCCAGAAAGCGATATAGAGTTCAAAATCGATCAAAAATCAACATGAGTATAAAATCAAACATAAATGACAAACATCGGGATCAAAACACACTGTTTTATTAATATTGTATTGTTTAGAGTCTGCAAAATGATATCACAAGCACAGATGTCACAGTCTCCCCTACTTCAGAAAATTTCGTCCCGAAATTTATTTAGAGGAAACTTGTGAGAATAGATGCGGATATTTCGCTTTCATCTGATCTTCACGTGCCCAAGTAAACTCTGGGCCACGTTTAGATTCCCAGCGAACTTTGACCAATTTAATTCGTTTGCCCTTTAACTGTTTAAATGAACGGTCCACTATCTCCACAGGTTTCTCAACGAAGTGCATCGTGTTATCAACACGAATTTCCTCAAGTGGTATGTGGAGGTTCTCATCAGCTAAACACTTTCTGAGATTGGACACGTGGAATGTTGGATGAACATTTCCAAGTTCAGGAGGTAGCTCAAGTCTGTAGGCTACTTTTCTGACTCTTTCAACGATCTTGAATGGTCCAACATAGCGAGGTGCAAGTTTTCCTTTCTTCCCAAATCTAATCACACCTTTCCAAGGGGATACCTTGAGTAGGACGTGATCACCAACTTGGAATTCCAAGGGCTTGCGTCGTCGATCCGCGTAACACTTCTGATGGCTTCTAGCTATCTGAAGGTTTTCACGAATCTTCTTGACCTTATCTGCAGTCTCTAGAATGAGTTCAGGTCCAGTAAGCTGAGCTTCACCTATCTCATTCCAGCAGACCGGTGAACGAAATTTTCGACCATATAAAGCTTCGAAAGGAGCCATATTGATGCTAGAGTGATAACTATTGTTGTAGGAGAATTCGATCAATGGAAGATGCGAATCCCAACTACCACCAAAGTCAATCACACATGCTCTAAGCATATCCTCCAGTGTCTGGATTGTTCTCTCAGATTGACCATCAGTCTGCGGATGGTACGCTGAGCTCAAATGAAGTTGAGTACCCATGGCAGATTGCATGGTTCTCCAAAAGCGAGACGAGAAACGAGCATCTCTGTCAGATATAATGTTCAAAGGAACACCATGTCGAGATACAATCTCATCAACATAGATTTTGGCAAGCTTGTCAGCAGATAGATCCTCACGGATCGGCAAGAAATGTGTTGACTTTGTCAGACGATCAACAACAACCCAAATGGCGTCATGACCTTTCTTAGTGCGCGGTAACTTGGTAATGAGATCCATAGAAATGTTTTCCCATTTCCAAACTGGAATCTCTGGTTGCTCCAATAATCCAGAGGGATGTTGATGTTCTGCCTAAACCTTAAGACAAGTAAGGCATTTTGAAACATATAGGGCAATGTCTTTCTTCATACCCGGCCACCAGTACTGGGTTCGAAGATCCTTATACATTTTGTCTGCACCAGGATGAATTGAATAACGAGACTTATGAGCTTCATCCATAAGCAAGGTGCGAAGATTGTCTATGCTTGGGACCCACAAACGTCCCATGTAGTAGAAAATCCCAAAATCTCTCAGTTCAAGCTCAGGGTTAGTATGACACGGTAACTCTTTACCCATCCAGTCTTGTGTAACACAAGTATGTTGAGCCTGAATTATGCGAGATTGAAGGTCAGATCGAGCCTGAACAAGTGAAGCTTGACACGTTCCTTACGACTCAATGCGTCAGCCACGACATTCGCCTTACCAGGATGGTAGCTAATTTCGCAATCGTAGTCGTTTAGGAGTTCAACCCAACGTCGTTGCCTCATGTTTAGTTCTTTCTGATTGAAGATATGCTGGAGACTTTTGTGGTCAGTAAACACTACACACTTTGTACCGTAAAGGTAGTGTCTCCAGATTTTGAGAGCAAAGACTACTACACCTAACTCAAGATCATGAGTGGTGTAGTTCTTCTCGTGCACTTTCAGCTGTCTTGATGCATAGGCTATAACTTTGTTTCTTTGCATAAGAACACAGCCAAGGCCTAAGTTGGATGCATCACAATACACGACAAAGTCGTCATTACCCTCGGGCAAATATAGAATAGGTGTATCACAGAGTTTCTATTTCAAGGTCTGGAAAGCTTCTTCCTGTTTGGATCCCCACTCAAAAGGTTTGCTTTTCTGAGTTAAAGCTGTGAGAGGAACCGCAATCTTGGAGAAGTTTTCAATGAAACGGCGGTAGTAACCCGCTAGACCAAGAAATGAACGAACCTCGGTAGGAGTAGTAGGAGTATCCCAATCCTTAATCGCACTGATTTTGGCGGGATCTATGTATACCTTGTTCGTTGACTATGTGCCCCAAAAATTGAACTTCTTTAAGCCAGAATTCGCACTTGGAGAATTTGGCGAAAAGCTGTTCTTTCTTTAGGAGTTCCATAGTAAGACGAAGATGTTGTTCATGATCAGCTCGAGTCTTAGAATAGATCAAGATATCATCAATAAAGACGATGATGAACTTGTCCAAGTAAGGCTTACAAACCCTATTCATCAAGTCTATGAAAATAGCAGGAGCATTTGTTAAACCGAAAGGCATAACAGTGAACTCATAATGACCATAACGCGTACGAAAAGCTGTTTTGGGAATATCTTCTTCGAGGACTCGAAGTTGATGATACCCAGAATGCAGATCAATCTTTGAAAAGCAAGTAGCACCCTGTAGCTGATCAAAGAGATCATCAATGCGAGGTAGGGGATATCGATTCTTGATGGTAAGCTTGTTAAGCTCATGGTAATCGATACACATCCTGAATGATCCATCTTTCTTTTTCACGAATAGGACAGGAGCGCCCCAAGGGGAAAAGCTTGGACGGATGAATCCTTTGTCAGATAGCTCCTGAAGCTGCTTAGATAACTCTTGCATCTCAGACGGTGCAAGACGATAAGGTGATTTAGCAATGGGATTAGCGCCAGGCACAAGATCAATGCGGAACTCAACTTGGCGCATAGGGGGTAAACCAGGTAATTCTTCAGGAAATACCTCTGGATAATCCCGAACAACAGGGATATCTTGCATTGTCTTACCCTTGCCTTTATCCTCTACGACATGTGCTAAGAAAGCAACATACTTCTTGCGTAGATATTTGCGGGCTTGGGTACAAGACATAAGCTTAAGACCACTGGCGGGTTTCTCCCCACGAACTTCTAAGATCTCACCAGTCGATAGCGGTACACGAACCAACTTCTCAAAACATACCACCTCAGCATGGTACTTTGATAACCAATCCATTCCAACTATTACATCGAAGCTCCCCAGTTGCATCGGTGTGAGGTCGATAGGGAAAAGATGGTTATTGAGATTCAACTGGCAATTTCGAAGAACCGAGTCGAGTACAACAGGTTCACCACTAGCTACTTCTACTGTCAAGGGCTTTCCTAGTTTTGTTCTAATCATCGCAAGCAAAGGCTCAAATGCTAAAGACACAAAACTCTTATCGGCACCCGAATCAAATAGAACAGAAGCAGGATGGTTGTTAACAAGAAACGTACCGTTCACCACTTCGTTATCCGCGCGAGCCTCATTTGCATTCAGATTGAAAGCTCTACCATGAGCCGGTGCCTGATTTGTGTTTGCCAACCTCGGGCAGTTGTTCCTGTAGTGGGTCAGATCCCCACAGTTGAAACATGAACCAGGCGGGAAGTGAGGTCGTGCAGGATTCTGGGCAGGGTTCTGTGCAGCTGGGTTCAGATTAGGAACAAAACAGCAGGTGTTCGCAAGATGACCAAACTTGCCACAATTCGTGCAGATGCGGCATTGCACCTGTGGCTGGTGGTGGCTGTTACATCTATTGCACAGGGGTGCATTACTAGCATACTGTCTCTTGGCAGCAGGCTGTGCAGCCTGATTTTGCGCTGCCTGATTAGGAGCAGCCTGGTTTGTCTGAGCGGTAACAGCAAAGTTCTTGGAAGCCTTACGCTTCCTCGATTTCTTAGAAGACTCACCAGTCTTCTTGCCCTTCTGCTCCTTGGTGTCATCAGACTGTTTCTGCTTTTTGTCACCTTTCCTATGGAGTTTACCCTTCTTGATTTGGGATTCAGTAAGGGTAGCAGCTAGCTCAATGGCCTGACGGACGATAGTAGGGTGACTGCCAGTGACAATATCCTGAACAGGATCTGGTAAACCGTCTATGTACCTCTCGATTGCCTTATCCAAAGGCGTGACCATAGTCGGACAGAGCAAGCTTAACTCCTCATATCTGTCAGTGTAAGCCCGGTGTTCACCACTGACTTGCTTCAGATCTTTGAACTCATCTTCGAGTGCCCTCTGCTCGTGACGAGGACAAAATTCTCTCATCATGAGAGCCCTGAGTTCCTCCCATGTCTGACCCAAAGCAACATCAGCACCTCGGTCTCTCATTACCCCATTCCACCAGGTAAGAGCCCTCTTTTGAAATACACTCGAAGCAAACTCGACCTTACGGTTGTTCGGACACTGAACATGGCGAAATGTGCTCTCAAGACTCTCAAACCACTGTAGGAGCCCTGTTGCTCCTTCAGTGCCACTAAACTTGAGCGGTTTAGCCGAGTTAAACTGTTTAAAGTTACACGGAGCAGGTGCATTAACGTTGTTATTGGTGGCTTGGTTTATTTGAGTTATGAGACCAGGTAGCATAGCAGCCATCTGCTGTCCTATAATAGCTGCCAGTTCAGCATCAGGTTGAGGAACATTACGTTGAGGTGGCATTCTAAAAGAGGAAACATGAGAGAAAACGAGTGAGATGATGTGATGAAAACAATAAAATCGACAAAAAGCAAGGAATGTGGTCGTTTGTTTGTTACCACAAAGCAAACAAACAACAAACGGTGACAAATCAAAGTAAATGAGTCATAATAATGTATTACCGAAGACATGCTCGCCTATAAGTGAACACTCACCCCAAGAGTTCCCAGGTAAGAGTGACTGGTCCGATTCTGCGGATTTGTACGAACACTCTAGCCTTAGACAGAAAACTCAGGGTACAGGCATTCACTCTTCCAGTTTGCACGTGTTCACATTATTTAGACCCAAAACTTTGACGAGATTTTGAAAAATTGGAAGGCACAAGGCCGAAAGAAATCATCTAAGGATAGATGATTGATTTCAAAATCATTTTTGAAATTGTGTTCAAGTTTTGGTAATCACCTAAGGATAGGTGATAGGTATTGTTTTAAGATCTAAACACAAATAAACTTGTGTTAGGGTCCTAGAAAGTTATAGTCTAGGTCAAAGCATTGCTAATAACCTAATTCCCTATAACCATTGGCTTTGATACCAACTCTTCTGTCACACCCCGGCCGCGTAAAACAACAAACCGCGGCGGAAACGCCGGGGAGGTGAGTGGCGACAGAATTATTGTTTCACCAACCATGGCAATTAAAGTTTTATATTATTAAAATTTAAAGTTACATTGTCTTTGAGTTCAAACTAAACTAACATAATAACTGTCTTTTAAGTCACTAAGGCCCGAGTCCGCCTAAGTGAAGCACAAACACCCTTATGCATTAGCACCTGAAACACATGTAAAAATAGGTACGTCAGCATAAAAATGCCTGTGAGATACATAGGTTTTGTTTATGCAGATTCATGACTTGTTTTTGAAAGAAGTGTTTAAATAAAATGATGTCATGAATCTTGTAAAATGTTTTTCTTTGTAAAATCATGTGAAAAACCAATGAAAAATCAAATGATGATGAAATGATAATGCATGGTTAAATAAATAACCAAGTGAAAATGAATTTGGATAAAATGTGTACTTTTGTAAAATAGTGTCCTGTTCTTGTATAAAAATGTTTCATGTCTTGCCCAAGTGATTCATATAACGCAACAATGTATAATACAATAAAAGCACTTATATATAGGAAGTACCAGCGGCGTATCCACCATGCTTTTATCATATAACACATAGCCTCGTTACATAAGTCACTTATCAATAACCAACCAAAATGTCTTGTTCCATGTCAAAATGTGTATGTGTAAACCGTGTACAATGTCATGTGTATCATGTATAACCAATGAAATGCATAGCAAGTAGGAAATCATCTACCTAACTATGTAATGATGTCTAATGTGTGTCATGTATGGTGAATAACTAGAAGTTACTCAACCCCATAGAAAAATGTACAAAACATGTTTTTGAATAAACCTAAGTTTAAATCAAATGTTATGCTTTGCATAAAAACAGTGCTTTATGATTACAAACATTTATGCAGTAATGTTAATCGCATACATTCAAGCCTTGCGACTGTGGCGACAAACTCTTAAACGAATTAAAGGTTTATCTAAATTATGTTGTCGGATTCTGTCATCCCCAACTTCCAAACAAACCCAGGAAGTCGGAAACGGGAGTTGTCAATTCCTATGGTACCATTACATAAGTCCGAGCGGCGTGATCAATGTTAATGAATGCATTATTGTTCCGATTGAACATACCAAATGTCATAACCAATGTAGCATGTGAAAACCATGTACTAGGTATGCTAAGTAAACATGCCTAGTAGAAATGTTCATGTAAAACAATGTGCTAGCATGCTCAGTAAACATACATAGCAGAAACGTCATGTAAAACAATGTGTTACATATGCTAAGTAAACATATGCAACAAATGTGTAACAAATCAATGTGCTAGCATGCTTGACATACATAGCAAAACACAATGGAAAGCATGTACTATATATGTACTAGGTGAAAGTAGCATGTTTATGTCATAAAAGCATGAAATGCACAAAAGTAACATGTATGTACATGTGTATCACCCCAAAATATTTGAAAACGGTAAAAGAGGGGAACTGTGTACTCACTTGGGATTGCTAATTAGTCTTGAGAATAAGACCAATTTAAGCTCCAAGTATCACGGAATCAACCGGCACCTAATATAGGTAACTATGTTAATAAACGGCCCTAAATCGGGAGATAGGATAGAATGAGGTTCTATAAATCAAATGAGTAATTGAACTCATATGGTATGATTTAATAGTCCCAACATTCTGATTGGAAAGCCTACCTAAGTGCTTTTGACCCGTTTCGACACGTTATGGTAACATAAGCTACTATAAGGCGTCGTTAGCGTAAAACTATGTTCGGATGGTAATCTATGTGCTATGTCAAGTCTTACATGCCCAATTATCCCTAAACATGTTACTAAATCAGATTACAGGTCAAAAATATGTTCACATAGTCAATATACGGATTTATGCTTCAAAAGGGCATTTTGGTCATTTCCTATGGGCATACAAGCTAACAAGCATATGACTAACCAATCCTATGTGATCATAAGGTATAACCTCAGTGGTTATTCCCTATGAACTATGATCACTAAGTGTGCTTGGTCGGATCCTAAAGATCGACCAAACGGGTCGGGTTCGAAAGTATAAGCGGCTGTTTAGACCGCTTACCTTACGACCCTAAACAAGCACAAACTAATAGTGTCGAGTTAAACATGTCAAAACATGTTTAACCTACTGATTTGGTATCAAAACAAAGTGCTTTGATACCCTAAAGTAGTTCCGAGGCAAAATGCGTGCTAAAACGCATTTTGACCGAAACTTTGACTCGACACTACAACTAGCTAACGTGGTAATCAGCGGCTATAATCACGAAGGATTATAACTATCGTGATTACAATCACGTTTCAAAGTTCAATTGAACTTTGACTTGACCAATTGATGGTCAAAACCGAAAGTCAAACTGTTGGCCAAACGTTTGACTTTCTGCACTACATAAGGAAAAAGCCATAAAAAGAAATGAAAGAATGCTCACTAAGGGTCCTTGCTATCTTTTCTACAAGAAGACAAAGTCCCAAATGCTTGAGAGAGAGCTCCAAAGCAGATGTGAAGAGAGAAAAGAAGGAATGAGCAAAGAAATGAGTGAACTTGGGTGGCTATTTATAGTTGTAGCAAGATCATGAGATCATTCCAAGTGTTTTTCTTGGTCAATAAGCATGAAATCCAAGCCTTACACTTGTTACAAGCTGATTGGGAACCTTGGTGATCACACAAACTTGCCCATCACACAAAGAAGTTACCATAACAGCCCCTAAAGATCAAACAGATTGCTAAAACTCATTTCTGGTCACTGGGCCTGCTTTACAGTCCACAAGGGGACCCTTACGGTCCGTAAGGACCTTGCTGCAGATCAGCAAGTTTCCCAAAATTACAGATTTGGCCCCTGAGCTTGTTTCAACGCGTATTGGCACTTCTAACACCCGTCAAGCCCATTTTTAAGTTTCACAAGGTCAATAAAGTTTAGGGGACTCAAAATATGCTTGGAAAACTCACGGATATCGGTTCATTTAGTCACACAATCGCGTTGTTCGTTAATTTACGACGGAAATCGTAACGAGCGCGAAAATGATCCAAATTGCGAAACGAATGGAATTTTTGCATGCCGATCACTAAAATAAAAATATTTTAGTGTGTACAAAAATTTTAGATGTCCAGATGTGGTCAGAACGTAAGATATGCGCGAAAATGCAAACTTACGCCGTTTTTGACACTTTTAGTCCCTGTAAGATCATATAAGCATGTTTTCGCACACCGAACCTATCAAAGCTTATTTCTAAGCCATGTTTAGGTTATATATGGTATGTTTAGCTTATGATCAAGTTACGGACTGTACGTTGCCTTACGAAACGGCAGACTTTTGCAAGTTGACGTAAATAGTCCCTAAGAGCGAATAAACTTGTTTTTGCCATACCAAAGCCTTCAAAACTTATTTCTAAGTTATGTAAAGGTTATTTAAGGTATGTTAAGTTTATGATGATGTTCCGGAGTGTTTGTCACGTTTTACTGATCGTGTTAACGCATCAGTTCGCGTATAACTTTCCAGAAAGCGATATAGAGTTCAAACTCGATCAAAAATCAACATGAGTATAAAATCAAACATAAATGACAAACATTGGGATCAAAACACACTGTTTTATTAATATTGTATTGTTTAGAGTCTGCAAAATGATATCACAAGCACAGATGTCACATTTTGGGGTTAAGAATCATGGCTACGAGATTTTATAAACTATAACCCACTTGATTTGAGTTGGTTAATTATGTTGCAATACTATACAGTTTTTTTAAAACAAGGTTTTTAATTAGGTATTGCAACCTGTAAACTATCCATGAATCCGACACTCTCATAAAACCTATGTGCTCGCCAGCATTTCTTTGCTGACTTTGTTTTTACATATGTTTCAAGTGTTGTTGAATGATGTTGATTGCTAGGATGCATGCTCACATAGGACTGGACAAGGCCTTAGTGACTTAATAACAATGATAAACTATGTTTAACTTGTTTGTTTAAGTTTCAAGACAATGTAAATAATTAATCTTTAAATAAAACAAAACTTCAAATTTCCGTGTGTTATGAAACAATGATTCTGTTACAACACTCCCCGACGATTCCGCCGCGATTTGTTGTTTTACACGGTCGGGGTGTGACAAAGGCAGCTTAAACTACACGAAAGCAACTACCCAACACACGATCTAGAATTGGCTGAAGTAGTATTCACGGTGAAACTATGGCGACATTATCTATACGGAATGAAATGCACAATATATTCAGACCACAAAAGTCACAAGTATTTCTTCGAACAAAAAGACTTGAATATGAGACAGCGAAGGTGGTTGGAATTAATTAAGGATTATGATTGCGAAATCCTTTATCACCCGGGGAAGGCTAATATTGTAGCAGATGCATTAAGCCAGAAGGAATACCCACCACCCATACAAGTTAAATCAATGAGAATGACAGTCACTAAACAAAGTCCCTAAATGCTAACGATCCAATGAAGGAAAGAACGAAAGGCTTAGTTGATGAATTAAAAGTGAATGCTGACGACATCATGACCAGGTATGGCCGAATCTGGGTACCTTGGTTATGTGGAGTAAAATCCTTGTTACTTGAGGAGGCTCACAGATCTCATTATTCGGTGCACCCCGGAGCAACGAAAATGTATCAAGACCTAAAAATGGGATATTGGTGGCCCGGAATGAAATGCGGCATAGTTAAGTATGTCGACAAGTGTTTGACGTGTTCGCAAGAGAAAGTGGAACAACAGAAACCGTATGGAAAATTGCAACCCTTAGAAGTGCCGGTTTGGAAATGGGAAGACATAACCATGGATCTCGTTACAAAACTCCCCAAAACAAAACGAGGCCACGATGCTATCTTGGTTATTGTTGACCGACTCACGGAAAGTGCTCACTTTTTGCCTATACGAGAAACTATTTCTTCCAAAAAGTTGGCGGAAATTTATACGAATGAAATAATAGCTTGTCACGGAGTACCCGTGTCTATTGTGTCGAATTGTGACACAAGATTCACATCTCGGTTTTGGCATAGATTTCATGAAAGTGTGGATACAAAATTGCGATTAAGTACCGCGTACCATCCACAAACGGATGGGCAGTCGGAAAGAACTATACAAACGTTAGTAGACATGTTGAGGGCTTGCGTCATAGATTTTGGGGGAAACTGGGACGACCATTTACCATTGGTAGAGTTCGCATATAATAACAGTTATCAAAGTAGTATTCAAATGGCGCCATATGAAATGTTGTACGGTAGAAAGTGTAGAACCCCCGTGTGTTGGGGAGAAATCTGACAGCGGGAACTCGCTCCTAAAGATGTTGTGGTGATAACAAATGAAAAGAGCGATCTAGTGTGGGCTCGTTTGAAGGCAGCGCAAGACCGACAAAAATCTTACGTGGACAAAAGAAGGCGTCCCATTGAATTTCAGCAAGGTGATCGGGTATTTTTAAAGGTCTTGCCGTGGAAGGGCATTATACGGTTCCGTAAACGAGGGAAGTTGGGCCCTCGGTACATTGGGCCGTTCAAAATTATAGCTCGCGTTGGAAAAGTGGCATATCAGTTAGAGTTGCCTCCGACCTTAGATGGAATTCATAATACATTCCACGTGTCACAATTAAGAAAATGTCTTGCGGATGATACGGCTTACGTGCCCCTTGATGATATCGAATTGGATGAGAAACTGAATTACGTGGAAAGACCGGTGGCCATCAAGGATTTCAAAATAACGCATCTTCGAAACAAGGCCATTCGACAAGTCCTAGTTCAATGGCAACATCAGAAGGGATCGGATCTAACATGGGAGTCGGAGGATGAAATGAGAAAGCACTACCCGTCGTTATTTGGTACGTATTAAGGTTT
Source organism: Helianthus annuus (assembly GCF_002127325.2). Classification (NCBI taxonomy): domain Eukaryota; kingdom Viridiplantae; phylum Streptophyta; class Magnoliopsida; order Asterales; family Asteraceae; genus Helianthus; species Helianthus annuus. The sequence continues at coordinate 36,070,623 of NC_035439.2, read as the reverse complement.
CGAGGACGAAACCTCTTTTAAGGGGGTAGACTTGTAACACCCCAAAATTTTATAAAAGATTATTTGAATGTTTAAATGTTTTAAATAAATTAAATAAGTTATAAATAAACAAGGAAGTTTTAAAAAAAATAGGAAATATGCTAGAATGACAACATGAATGAAACCAACAGACTTAATGTGTAAAATTGTAAATAAATAAGAAATTAAAAGATGAAATATGGGTGGAGTGTGGGTGTTCGACGCAGGGAACAATCAGGAAGGGGAAACCCCCTTCAACCCTAGTTCATCAAATATCTAAGAATTGGATGTGATTCTGGGTCAAATTCGAATGCATGTGATGAAATTTCCAACCATCTAAGAGTTTCCTACATATGGTAAGTCAGATTTTGTGATTTGATGCTAGTTAGTGAAAATGGGTTTTGATCAATCAGTGAATTAGTATGAAATTATGCTTGTGTATGAATTAGAACCATCGTTAGAGGGTGTTTTATGCTTGATTTCATTTGTATTGAAGGTTTGAAGGAAACCCATTTGTTTAGTAGTATGATGTTTGATTGATGAATGTATGTGTATTAGGATAATTGATGAATTATTATGATATAGAATGAATATGATACGTGAATCTAGTTGATTAGAAGAGTTGTGTATATTGCTAGTGAAATCGTGCATTGGATACATGTACATATGGCTTAAAATGTTGCATGCACACCATGTGTTCGTTAAAATGCCTCAATGAAAAACTATGTGATTTTGAATGGATCGAAAAGTGTTGAATTGCATAAGGAAAATATAGTATTTGATGCATTGCAAAATATAATATGGAAGGTGATTGATGAGTGAATGTGATTATTATGTAATGAATGAAGTAACCTAAATAAGAATGAATTATGTGTAGGAGTGAAAGAAGAAGGAGCTAATTCCGGTTCACAACAAAAGGCTCAAGAACGAGGTAAGTTTGCTACTTACAAGTTTATTCAATAATATTAGTATATTGTTCCTCTAAATATTAGTTGCATATTGGAAGACATGGTATTAAAATGAGAACAAGAAAGTAGAACTCCGTAACGGTCAGTGATGAACGGGTCGGTTCGGGTTAGAATGAGAATTAATAAGTTAAAGTTTTCTTGACAATCCGTGTAAACGGGTTGTGATAGAATGAGTTGTATAAGAAAGAATGATGTAACGAAGTTAGTTACACAGACAAGAAAGCTGATTACAAGAATGAATTAGCCATGTATGGTACAAAATTAAAAGGGTGATTATTAATTCGCCAAGTTCATTAATGTGCTAGTTGAAATATGAATATTGTGCTAATGTTGTTTCGTTGTAATGGTTTTAGGTAAAACTCAAGTTTAGATGCTATTGCCTCGCTTGGAAACAAACACACCTTGAACGTCTTTATGCGCTTCCGCAATTTTTGAAGTATCTTCAGTGGATCAATACTTTTGTTAAATTAGGCTAAGTTTGGTAGTTAAACTCTAAACTTGAAGTTGTAAACCTTTTGTCAAAATACTAGTTGTAATGGTTGTTTGAAAGGTCTTTAAAGTGTTATGATTTTTATTATGTCCTTTAAAATGTGTCGTAGGTTTAATTGTTGAATGTCATTAAAACAGGGAATTGTTTATATTACGAACGGGTCATGCCCGAATTTTGTTAAATAATTGTATGAATTATTACATTTTCGGATTTAGAATTTTGGGCGTTTCATGACTGTGCTAGATCTGAATTGATGACATGAATGTTATTTGATTATTGTCATATACGTACAAGTGCATCACATATTACATGATGTCATATCATTATTGCATGCAACACTTTATGATTCAAATGATGCACGGAACAAAGTTAGCATAGTTATTAGACAAACTAGAAGTACTGACGGGAGTTCAGTACTCAGACAGACATGATATTAAGACACAAAATGAGCCAGAAACCAAAAGTTACATTAGTATAGTGTGTACGAAAGTAAGGATCACAAAACTGCCTTCCTAGTGATAGTTTAAGTGCCGGAAAGTGCCTAAACTCACCCAAACTGCAGAATTCAGCAATTTTCAGCAAAATTCAGCATTCTAATAACTTAATATCATGCATAATTATGGTTTAATGGTTCAGAATACTTTCCCAAGTGTTGGGAATCAAAACTGTCATAAAAGGGAACATAAAGCACACTAAACTGCGTAGTTTAGCACCTTAACGAACCGGTAACCAACCGAACAACCGGACACTACCCGAAACACCAAATTTCCACTAGAAGCACTGTTTTATCATCTTCGAGCTAGTTAAGGTCATCGAACATCATAACACATCCTATAAACGTATAACATCTAAAACACTAACCTTTATACTTGAATTCTAACTAAATGATCTAACTATTCATCACAACATAACCAATACCCCCCATAGTTCGACGGTCACCATGGGTGGCCCACTCATGGATTTTCCTAAATTGTTTATTAGATTATCTTGATACTTTAGAAACATTAGAACCAATGGATACTTAAATGTTGGAAGGTTATTACATAAGACCACAAGACCTCATAATCTCACATTTCACAAACACTTCACACTCAACTCTCTCTCCCTCTCTTCCTCTTAGTCTCGGCTGAGAACAACCCCCATACCACCACCATTTTCAAGCTTCAATCGTCCATTCCCAAGTGTTACAAAGGTGCAAGAAGTAAGGATAAGAAGCTAGGAGCCATTGGAAGTTGAAGGACCTTTCTCAAGAGCTATTAACCACCAAGTTCATCATCTTCTTCAACTTTGATCTCTTCCCTAGCCTTGTGCTAGTAGTAAGACCATTGTTGTAAAAGTCGTTAGGCGCTCCCTAGTCGGTCCACCGGGGAGTTGAGAGTACTCGGCCTAGCCGGAGAGTACACGGGGAGTACTCGGAGATGCCAAATTATAAAGAAATTAGTTTTCGGAAATTAAATATATGTCAAATAACATAAATTTACTAATATTTATAACAAAATACGTGAAATTGATGTTCATTCTTTAATATGATAGGCATAGAAATTATGTTTTATTTTATTTTAAGTCAAACTCGGCCCGAGTTGATCTACTAGATCCGATTTGGCCAATGTTGACCGCATTTGATCGATTCTGAGTAATTAGTCGGAGTTAAAGAAAGTCGCCTCGGCAGCCTACCTTGTAGCGACTACTCGGGGAGTACTCGGCCTTGGAGACCTTGTTTTACAACCATGAGTAAGACTCTCATATTCTCATTTTACTTCTTATTATGTTGGTTAAAAGATCATGTAAAAGATTAAACATGAAGATCATAAAGAATCAAGAAGATAACTCTTAACATAAAGCTCAAAATCATAAGAATCTATGTTGTTTAAGTGTATGTGTGTATCTTGTTGGTAGATTACTTGTGTTTATGATGTTAAACATCATATAAAACTTGCTAGATTATGATTAAACATATGACCTAGCAAGTGAGAGGATGATCTTGTGAGAAACCAAAATGATCGGCCTATTATGTAAACATGAACTTGAAAGATGAAATAGTTTTCATGAATGATGATGATATATACATGTTGTTAGTCTTGTACATGGATGATTTTAAAGATAGTTTTCTCAAGAAACCAAGTTTATTTACAAGATTTACAAAGTCATGATTTTTAAGGAAATTAACCATGTTTTTAGTGTTAAATCAAGTGTAGAAATATGTTGTTAACAAGAAAAATTCAAAAGAATTATTTTTAGAAAAATCATTTTACAAGTTGTGAAAGTCTAAAATTTTCAAGAATGATGTTTATGAACAAATAACCACACTTTTAAGGGTATCTAGTCTTACTAATTAACATGGTAAGTTACTTTAAGTTTTTACAAAAATTTCAAGTTCATGATGTAGTATAATTGTAAGATTTTGGCTCATGGTAAGTGTTGTTTAATTTGTTGTTGATTGGTGATGATTTTAAAAGAAAATGGTATGATCTGAAAGCATGGAAACCTCCATTTTTAAGGGAAAACTATGGCAAAATTTCACTAGAATTTAAACACTTAGAAAAATATTTTTAAACAAGTGATTATAAGTGAATTTTAACCATGGTGTTTCATATAAAATTTTCCATAATTTTTGTTACAAAAATTACAAATATTGGAGGTTGTTTTTAATAAATAAAAATGACTAAGTATATATATTTAGGAAAATATATATTTAGATGTCACAATTTGTGTGATTACTTGTATATTATGTGTATTAGTTATATTATTTTAGGACTTGAAATGATATAATTACCAAAATACCAAGAATCATAATACAAAATATTACCAAAATTCCAAGAAAACAAATATATAATTTATACCCAAAATGGGGACAAACCGAACAAGGAATATGAATTACATATAAATATTCTGGAGTTAAACATATATATATATATATATATATATATATATATATATATAGGGTGGGGTTCATGCGAGAACCGCGAGAACCAATGTGAACGGATAGCAATTTATAAATAATAAAAAAATTATAAAATCCCGCTCCCCGCTCAAACGATACCGGACGTCAGCATTTAATTAAACTATGATAGATAATACAATTTCACGTCCAAAACCAAACACAACTCTCTCAATCAATCGATTTTTCCCCAAAAAATCTCATAAACATCAATCTGATACTCACCAACGCTCACAATTCCAGCCGTTCATCATCATTATTCGCCCTACGATCATCGTCGCTAGTCAATCGTCAACCGCAGATTAGTCGCCGGCTTGAAATTAGGGCAAAAAGCGGTCATAACGTATCAAATTAGGGCAAAAAACGGTCATAATCGGCATAATCGGTGAGGTTTATTGCATGAAGAGGGATATTACGAAGAACATAAGTCGTTGCATCGGTTTACGAACTTGAAAGTTCATATCGCCGATGTAAGTTCATACTATGTAAATTCAAACAAAGTTTTTATGTGCTTGTTCATGTAGATTACATCCGATTATGTGCTTGTTCATGTAGATTACAGCTGATGTAGGTCAATACGATTATGTGTTTGTGTTTGATTTGGAATGCACATGTGCATAATATTGTTCATGTAAATACGATTATGTGTTTGTGTTTGATTACAGCCGATGTTGTGCATATGTGTTTGTGTTTGATTTGGAATGCACATGTGCATAATCTTGTTAATGTAGATTACATCCAATGTAAGTAGATTACAGCCGATGTTTGTTCGTGTAGATTACAGCCAATGTTGTGCATATGTGTTTGTGTTTGATTTGGAATGCACATGTGCATAATCTTGTTAATGTAGATTACAACTGATGCAAGGTTAATACAGATTACAGCCGATGTTGTGCATATGTGTTTGTGTTTGATTTGGAATGCAAATGTGCATAATCTTGTTAATGAAGATTACAGCTGATGTAAGGTTAATACGATTATGTGTTTACATTTGATTTAGAATGCACATGTGCATAATCTTGTTCATGTAGATTACAGCCGATGTAAGTAGATGTAAATAGATTACAGCCGATGTAAGTTCATATGATTATGTGTTTGTGTTTGATTTGGAATGCACATGTGCATAATGTGATAACTTGTGATAACTTATGGTTGTACTTATGGTTTTGGTTCATATTTATGCTTGATTAGTATGCACATGTGCATAACGTGTTGGAATGCACATGTGCATAATGTGATAACTTGTGGTTTGTAAGTAGATGTAAGTAGATTACAGCCGATGTAAGTTCATACAGCCGATGTAAGTTCATACGATTATGTGTTTGTCTTTGATTTGGAATGCACATGTGCATAATGTGATAACTTATGGTTTTACTTATGGTTTTGGTTCATATTTATGCTTGATTGGTAGCCGACTTTATTTTTTGGACCATTTATAGGTATGCATATATGCATAACGTGATAACATATGTATATATATTGATAACTTATTTCATAGTTGTATGTATGCACATGTGCATAGTTGTAGTTGCATAGTTATAGTTATGCGCGTGTGTTGGTTCATATATATTTTTGATAAGATATGTCATAGTTGTATGTATGCACATGTGCATAGCTGAAGTTGCATGGTCATAGTTGTATAGATGCATATGCCCGATGTATAGCGGATTTTGGGAATGTATAATGGATTTTGTATATGTATTTTGAAATAACATACTAACAAAGTAATATAAATTAAAGTTGATATACATTCTCATTGTATACAGTAAAATGGAAAAAAAAACAAAGAAAGTTATGTCTGTCCTGAAGCCGAGAGAGGAAGGGTCGAAAAGAATGCCAGATGCGACAGAAGACGAGCATGCGACTGTTAAGCAAAAAGGTTAGAAAGTGTTGATAACTTACCGTTAATATTAGTATTGTTAATGATGCAATATGCGGTTATGCACATGTGCATTATAATTTTTTTTTACAAATGTCATAACTCGCGCAAACACATTAATTTTATGAATTCAAGTATATTAAACGCACAAAACTACAACTATATGTGTGTTGAATTTAATGTGGATATCAATATGCTCCGAGTTTTACCCCTTGGATTATTATTTTACGGCAAAGACCCAATTAGGGCCATTTGACTAATTTATTACATCTTTCAACTTCTATACTTATTCTAAGTATTCATTTAATCCTTACACAAACCTGGCTTGGATCAATGTATTGACCCGTTACGATACCTTGCCTTAGTGACGCTAAGTAATAGCGATGTCAACATTCCATCGATATTTATTCCTATAATCATGCAACTCGACAAAACATTAGCCGATAAATGTTGACGGTTGTGGCCAAGGCACGTGTTCAACACGCTTCCCTTAAAACAGATTTCACGACTCTACTAAAGACGACACGTCTGTCTCGCAGGGTACAACAGCCGAAGCAGTTTGTACTGCCAGAGAAGGCTACGCGCCCGATATTACACCGGATAAAAATATAGTGTTAGACCTTTTGGAAACTAAAAATAGAAAAGTAGTTGAATCATGTAGAGAAACTTATCTCTATATGTTCCCAACATATGGGTCATCAAGTACTACTTCTCCAAAGACTCTTCATGCATATATTTCTATCTCTTTCTTGTATTCTTACCCTTGTAGTTTATATATGAAACTCCTCAAGTTAGGCACATAGCCTACTATACAAAAGACATGGGTAGAGTCAAGTCTCACTTAATTAGAGATTTATTAGAGACATAAACTCTAATAAAAACTAATAAGTTGACATAAAAACTCTACTTAAGAGTTTATGTTACATATGAAGAGTCTAGTACTTAATTAGAGATTTATTATAGACATAAACTCTAATAAACACTAATAAATTGACATAGACAAAAGCAGACAGAAACGAAAAGTGGCAACGAAAGGAGTTGATGTAGAAAGAAGGACAAGCAAACGGAAACACGAGGAAACAACCAAAGGTTTGGATGTAACATGTAAGACGAAGAACAAAAGGATTGTAAAATCGTGAAGATCAGTGAAAGACATCAAAGATGATAACAATGATGGTAATGGTACGTGTTATTGAAAATAATTAATAAAACTTTGAAATACACACGTGCATTTTTTTGTACATACATTATATAACATGTGCATGTTATTATGTTAATAAACAGGTTCAAAGAAAGAAGCTGTGTCATCGATAGTTAACAAGACAGGAAGTAAAAAGGTTACGAGGGTATCTAACTGGCAATCGATACGAACAGGCATATCACCACATCAACTTTTGGTGGGGTTAAACACATTGTCTAAACAACAGCTGGTCGCAATAAAAAATATGGGGTTTGGTAGTATTCTGAAGTTTAAAACAGACAGCTTGCCAGCGAAAATGTCACATTTTGTGGTAGACAAATTTAGCGGTAAAGATATGGCAATCAAGTTGACTGTTGGAAACATTGAAGTTAACGAGACTGTTATTAGCGAGTTGCTGGGATTGAGAAACAGTGGGGTTGTTATAGAATATAAAAAGAAGGAGAAAAAGACGGATAAAGAGAATGAAGAGCAGAAAGAACATAAGGATAAACAAAAGGGGAAAAAGAATGATAAAAACAGTGAACCTATTATAGAATCATGTTATAGAATCTGATGTGAAAGAAGACGAAGACGAAGAAGAAGATGATGAGGAAGATGGGATATTGGCTGAGTGGAAGAGTTTATACAAAGGGCGTACATTGACACCAAGTAGAATTGTCGAGCGATTAAGAGATAACCCAACGGAGGATGGCATAACGTTTAAATATGATTTTTTGACATTGTTCATGAATACGATGGTGGAAATAAATAAAGATGGTAGATGCAAAACTGATTTTCTGGAATGCTTAGGCGAAGATGTGGCGGTTGAAGATGTGAACTGGTGCAAATATATTTGTGATAGCATTAAGATGAGCAAATATGGATGGCAATGGGATAGCACATCAAAATATTTTAATGATGCTCTTACAATATTGGTGGTAAGTTAATTGTATGTTTGAAATAAGATATATAATTTAATTTGTATTTTTGTATAAATTATTTTGTTTTTAGTTTGTATATATATTATATATATATATATATATATATATATATATATATTTTCACATATGGTAATAATGCACATATGCAGATATTATATGTTGATAGAACATTGTGTGGGGACATCAATACGGTCCGAACATCTAGTCCACTATCATTCTGGACTAAAGAAATGTTGAGCAGAAGGCAGATATGGGAAATAAAGAATGGCGGTTTTGGAATAGGGGTGTTACGTGAAGGATACGTCGACACTCAAGTTGACGTGGAGCATGTAATGAAAGAGGACAAAATGAAGAATCTGGAGCAAATGGTAGTTAAGTATGAAGGTGAAAAGAAAGATGTGACGTTTGAGGTACGTATAATGTGTTAATGTGTTTTTTTCTTTGTTTTTTATTGAATTAGGAATGTGATACAGTTTACATTGATTATATTGTTTAAAATAATAATTTGTATTTTGTAGTTTGTATGTGGTTGATATAGATATGTGTTAGGTTGAGTGACATGCGGTGGTATTAGTCATTAGGATATGATGTCTATGATACATGTTGTGCAAGATGATGCGCATGTGCATAATGTTGTGTTGATATGAACATATAACTAATGCACATGTGCATAATAATAATGTTAAGATGATACAGTTCGATTTGTAATTAATGTTGTACAAGATGATGCACATGTGCATAATGTTGTTTTGATATGAACGTATAACTCATGCACATGTGCATGATGGTGTATTATAATGTGATAAAGCTGATGCATATATGCATAATGTTGTGTTGATATTATTAACTTTGATTTATTAATGTGTTATTAATTAGGAGCATGTTCGTATGGTTGAAAGTTTAATGGCTGAGACATTAAGGAAAAAAGAGTTGTTAAATAAAGAGTTGGATGATATTTGGGTCAAATATCCAAATAATGAGAAGGTTAAAGAGTTGGTGAGGGAGTATGGTAGAACATTTATAGGCGAGAACAAAATGTCGAGTTTGTTAAGTAGAAAGGAGAAGGGTGACAGCAAAGAAAACGAAGCGATGGAATATGAGAAGGATAAAAAGGTGAATGTTAAAATCAAAGGTGGGATGAAGGTGTTTACAAGGTCAAGAAAAAGAAGTTTAAGTGATGAAAGTGATGTGTTGGATGGTGTATCAAAAAATGACGAATGTTATGCGACGAAGGTGGATGGAGTGACAAAAAACGATATGGATATAAAGTTAGACAAAGTGGTCGGTGAGACCATTAAGTGGGCATAAACGGAAAAGGGTGTTATGAAGAGGCAAACACGTAGGAGGAAAGAAGTAGATAACACCGTACCGACTTTTGTGTTGTTGTCGCAAAGCTCGCAAAGCTCACAAAGTTCACCAGAAGCAGACATTGGAACAAAGGTGCATGCGAGTGTTAAAGATACAAACGTAAACGTGCATGTGAGAGATATAGATACAAATGAGGTTGACATGAATGAACCATTAAATGACGATGAAAGAACGATATGGCAATATTTGCTGACAACCATCGACGACAAACGAAGGTATGGACATGTATTATAATGTTATGTTATTATTTGTTGTGGCATAATAATTTAGAATTACAATCTGATGTACAAACTAATATTGTAGGGCGGAGGGCAAAAAATGTAAGGTGAACGATCAAGAAATAGATGTTGAAAAGGAGAAGAAAGAGGTCAGCCTGACATTCAAGTAAGATTAAATATGCATTAATTTTTATTTATAAATATGTTACATATTGTAGTATAGGAAACAATTTGTTTAGAAATGACCTAAACTTTTGACATATAAAGCATTTAATCAATAAATTCGGAATAAATAATTGGGTTTTTTATACTGTTCGCATGTTATAAGGGTATGGTTGGTTGCGGATGATTAGGTTAGCGGTTGTTGTGGTTTGAAGGATAGTTAAAAATTTAGTGTATATATATGGGCTGATGACTTTTGGCATAAAGTATGGTATATAGTATATGTAATGTATTTGATGCACATGTGCATACAGAACATAACTGATGTAATTTATTGTGACGAGTACAGCACAAATATTTTTGAAACCTCATATGGAATGACAACATGAGCATATTTGATAAACACATTGGAGGATGGGCAATGGATTTCACAAAACGTGATAGACTGTTGGGCGGCTATTTTGAATTATGAAGAGAAAAAAAACAATACATCAGGGAAAAGGCGATTATGGTGTTATACGACAACTATCGTAGGTGTGTTATAATTCATGTTTAACAATCATATTTAGGATAGTTATACTTGTGTGTGACATGTATTGATATATTGTGCAGTCGGAGTATATGTTGAAAACGAAACAGACACAAAAACAGGCGTTTACAACATTAACTTCACACTTGAAGGAGGTTGTTGAGGGTAACAATAAAATGTTGGAGTTAAAAGAATTTAACATCATAATAATACCAATGATTGAAAGAAAGCATTTCTATATAATATGCTTTGATTTAGAGAACGCTGTTGGTGCATAATGTCTATCGCCTACGTCATTAGTCTATGTCGTGTCAATTATGTGTAAAAATGTCAAAAATGTAAAGTTTATGCGTTTTTAGGCCAGTTCGCACGAACTGATATGTATTGAGGTCAGGTCGCACAAACTGGAAGTTGCCAGTTCGTGCGAACTGGCGGGCCTATATATAGGTCAGTTGTGTTTTTCATTTGTAACTTTCCAGAGAATTCTGAAACGAAGTGTTGTCCAATTCTCTCAGTACGAAAACGTATTATATCAATGAAGAACATGTTTAAAGTGATTTTCTACTCTTCTACTCCTATTCTAACACTGATTGACGGTTTATAGTCTGATTCCGTCTTTCTAGAAACCAGATTTGACTTAGATTGACTCGTACTGGACGAATCCTCGATCCTACAAGTGGTATCAGAGCTCAGAATGAGTCAAATCTGTTGATATTAGTGTTTTGAATGGTTTAGAATCATACACTTATACTCTTTCTTGGATTTTCAGACGAATTCACGGATAAAATGGACTGAATTTTAGATATTATGTGTAAAACATCATTTTGAACAATCGTACAAAGTTACAGACCATAAATCAAACTAAAACTGATCCAAAAAATGTCAAAAACTTCAAATCGTGTGAAAATGATGTCAAACCATATGAAATTCTTAACCAGTCCGCACGAAGTGGACCAGATCGTTTGAAAATTTCAAACAGTGTGACCAGATCGCACGAGCTGAGTCCAGATCGTGTGAAATTACTGTGACACCTGTGTCACTTCAATCATCAAAAAAATGTCAAATCAATGAAATATTGTATTTCATACTTGGGATTTGTATAAATATGTGTATCGTTTGCACATATCAATTCTTGTTCGATTTCAAGCTTTAAATCGCTTTCTGGAAGGTTATACGCGCACTGATAACCAGTTTAATGCGACGAACACTCTGGAATAGTGAAATAGGCTTAACATACCCTAAATAACCTCCACATAACTTAGAAATATGTTTTGGATGGTTTGGTGTGTTGAAATCAAGTTTGTTCGATCGCAGGGACTAATTGTGTCAAACTGCAAAACTATACCGATTTGTATAGTAACGAACATTCCGGAACATGACCATAAGTTAAACATACCCTAAATATCCTTTACATAGCTTATAAATAGGCTTTGAGGGGTTCGGTATGCTAAAATGAACTTATTTGATCAATAGATACTAAAAGCGTCAAAAGTGCATAAGTTTGCATTTTCACGCATGTCTTACGTCCTGAATATATCCGGACATCCAAAAATTTATGTAATCATTAAAATATTTTATTTTAGTGATTGGCATGATAAAACTCCATTCATCGCGTAATTTGGATCGTTTTTGCGTTCATTACGATTTCCGTCGTAATTAACCGAACAACGCAACCGTACGACCAAACGAACCGACATCTGAGATGTTTTTGAGCATATTTTAAGTTCCCTATACTTTAACCTTATTTTCGAGCCTTGAAATTGGGTTAACGGGGCTTAAAAGTGCAAAAAAATCAAATTTTACAAGTGCAGAGACCATTTTTGAAATTTCTGACCAGATTCAATGAACCTAGTCAAATTTTGAAGTGTTAATGGTTTTAACCCATGGTTTTGCAAAACCATGGGCTGGTATTTAATGGTATTTTTGGTACTATGGGCCATTCTAGGGCCTCCCATGGTTTCACAAACCATGGGCACATGTGTACGGCCTAGATCGAAGCACGTTATTCGATGAACGATCTTAACGGTTGTGCCAAATCTATAAATACCCACCATAGTTTCACTTCTTCCTCATTCAAATCTGATCTAAGATGCTCTAAGTTGAAGCCTATGCTTCATACCTGAGCTACTTGGATCAAGATTTGCTTGCGGGGACCCTTTGTAAGTATTCCTTCGTTCTTTTCTTTCGTTTTTAGCTTAAAAGTCAAACTGCGTTTGACTTTCTGCATTGACCAGTTTATGGTCAATGCGAAGTTCGTTTGAACTTTATAACGTGAGCGTAATCACGATGGTTATAGTCCCTAGTGACTATACCTACTGATTACCACGTTATCTAGGCTCAGTGACGAGTCGTAGTTTCGGCCAAAATGTGTATTCTTGCGTATTTTGTAACCAAACTACTTCTAGGTATCAAAACCATTTGTTTTGATACCAAAACATGTTTTCTAACTTAACTAAACATGTTTTAGCATGTTTAGCTCGTCACTTTTAGATTAGTGCTTGTATAGAGTCGTAAGTCAAGCGGATTAAACACCCGCTTAGACTTACGAACTAGACCCGTTTGGTCGATCTTTAGGATCCGACCAAACACATTAGGTGACCATAGTTGTATAGGGAATAACCTTCCGAGGTTATACCTTATGGTCATTTCGTTTAGTTAGTCATATGATAGGTAGTTTATATGCCTTAGGAAAACTACCAAAATTCCCTTTTTATGCATAATTTATGTTTACGCATATGTAACCCAAACTTTTGTCACTTAACTGATTATGCAACATAATTAACCATGTTTAGGCAAATAATACTTGTCATAGGACTAGTTAGGCGGTCCGAACGCGTTTTACGCGAACGACGCGTTAAAGTAGCGCAAGCTACCTAAACGGGTCGTAATGGGTCGTAAACACTTAGGTTAGGTTTCTTTTTACTATGTAGGCCTTGTTAAACCATATCATATGAGTTCCCACACTCATTTGGTTTACGAGACCTCATCCTATCTGATCTTCCGATTTAGGTCCGGTTTATTTATGTAGTTACCTATATTAGGTGTCGTTTGATTCCGTGCTCCCTCTAGCTTGCTTGGTAGTTGTTCAAGACTTCTAAGCACTCTCAAGTGAGTACATAGCCCCTTATTTTACTGTTTTCAACTGTTTTGGGGTGAAACATGTGTACCTATTTGTTATGTTCATGATTTCAAAGTATAATTTATTATACGTATTAGTACTTATCTTTTGACAAACTGAATGATTATTTATGGTTTAAACACTATTTTTTTCCAAAGATTATAAAACTAAATTGTTGGATAGTACTTATTTTATGTTCACCAGACCGGTTGGTAGTATGATATAGCGCTATAGGATTTGACACCCCATTCCTGTTGTCATGGAATGTCTGAAACCAATTTATTTTTCTCCATCTAAATAGGGATTGCCTTTGTGGTATTCCTATAGTCTCAAAGGTGTATTTTGATGCACTAGGTCTGAATGAATTCTTAAATCACATTATTTTTGTATATTTAGTTATACTCCCAAAAGTATAGTTTGATATGCTCTCATATGTGATATTGTACAAAACCAACATATATTTTGTTAATCATTAAAACATAGTTTAATATGTTATTTTCAAAACCAAAGCATAGTTAATATGTTATTTTCAATCCAAAACATAGTTTAATATGTTATTTATAAATTCAAAGTATACTTTTAATGTACTACTGAAAATTATTATTTTTAACAACTAAAGTATATTTAATATACTATTTGTTTAACAATTGGGTTTTGGTTAGTGTTTAGATAACGGGACGGGTGTATTGTGATGAAAACATGGTAGATACGCCGCTAGTACTTCTTATATATAAATGTTTTCATCACATTACATACCGTGGCGTTATTTAGTACACTTGGGTAAACGATTTTGAAACTGAAATATATTTTAATATATTACTTATTCGACTTTCTTAAAACCAAAGTATATTTTTGCATATACTATAAACCTTTTTATCAAAATATTGTTTTTCAAACAATATATTTTATACAAACTCATTTTACTTAATTATTTAATTACCTGTGTGTTATTATTTTATATCATCTGATTTCTTATAAATTTTAGTATGATTTATAAAAGAAAACCTTTTTCAAGGATCATGACTACTTTTCTTAAACATTTTTCCTTAAACTTATAAGTCATGAATCCTAAATCAATAAAACCTATGTATCTCACAGGCATTTTTATGCTGACGTACCTATTTTTACACATGTTTCAGTTGCTGCTTTGTGATGATTGTTGATACATGCTACACTTAGGATGGACTCGTGCCTTAGCGACTTTAAAACTTGAAAGATAATATTTGTATTTATCTGATTTGTAATAGAACAAAGATTTCAATGATTCAATAAAACAAAATTATTTTATCCATGGTTGTGAAACAATGATTCTGTTACAATACTCCCCGACGTTTCCGCCACGTCTTGTTGTTTTACGTGGTCGGGGTGTGACAATTACACCAGGTCGTTTGAAATTGTTCGGACCGCACGACTTGAGTGGATCAGTTCGCACGAACTGAAAATTTTTTTCTGATAGTTTTCACCTCGCACGGATTGGGCAGTCCAGGTCGTTTGAATCTGTCCAGGTCGTTTAAAAAAGCTCAGTTCGTTTGAAACAATCTAGTTCACTTGAAAGTCCAGATCGTTTGGAAGTCAGGTCACTTGAAACTGAAATTTTTCAAAACTTAGAAATTTTTCGAAACATTTTTCAAAGTTTAAAAATGGATAATCAAGAGTTTTACAATGCGTTTTTCGAAGGAGGTATGACAGCAACTCAAACTCCAGCAAGTATAGCCCAGAATGTGAATATGGAGAACGAGCTAGGAACCATGCAAAAACCACCGAAACTGCTCAACATTGTAGATTAACATTGTAGATTATTCAGGGTGGCAGGATAGATTTCGCACGTGGGTTCAGGCGAATCACCTCGAATGTTGGCTGAAAGTTGAAACGAAATATGTTGTTCCTACGAATGATGCTGGTCTTCCGAAAACAATTAACTCGTTAACTCCGGCTGAGCAAGAACACTTTAAAGCCGAGAAGAAGATGGTCAGTATATTGCAACAAGCAATTAAGGAAGACATTTTGGTACTATTACAGCATCAAAATGACGCGTAATCTATTTGGAACGCTCTTAAACTCAAATTTCTTGGAAGTGCTTCAATGATCAAAAGCAAAAGGGCGCTACTGAAAAAGAATTCGACATATTTACTGCTATCAGTGGAGAATCAACGAAAGAATTGATTGAGAGGTACTGGCATTTGGTATTGGAGATGAAACGTTTGAGTATGGATAAATCAGACGAAGAGTGGGTTGATAAGTTGGCTGACGCACTACCACAAGAAGAGTGGGGTACATTCTTATTGGTTTTGAAGAACAATTTGGAATACGTGGGTTTCAATTTGAGTACGTTTATCGAGAGAATTGAAGCTCATGAGCTTGAACTTCGGAAGATGAGGAAAATGAAATCTGCAAACGTACAGCAAGATGTTCAGCTTTATTACAAAGGAAGCTCATCTGCCACATCTACTCCGAGTCCAAAGATTCAAACGGCATTCAGTGCAGATTCTGCATCAGGAGTACCTCAAAGCACATCTAACAACAACTGTTCACCGTTTTCAAAATACGAACCGAATCCTAAGGTTCAGAATGTTCAAGAGCAAGTTTCTTCTCAAAGTTCTTCAGGTTCAAACAATCAGAATTATAGTCATGGGATACTGTGCAATATCGCTGTTAATATCAAGAACGGTCAAGATTTTACAGAGACAGCCGCAAAGCAGCATATAGCACTTCTAGGTTCTGTACTTGAGTCTTACGAGAGTCTAGTAGCCGGACGAATTGGTAACCCAGACATGACTAAAGAAGATTACGATCAAATTGATCCCGAGGAACTAGAACTCATCGACATTAAATGGGGAATGGCGAGCATTGTGAGAAGAGCTCAGAGGTTCATGGAAATTACCGGAAGAAGTAGTCTCGCAGGTCCTGATCCTAAACTTGAATTCGACAAATCGAAGGTGACTTGCTTCAAGTGTAAAGAGAAAAGGCACTTCAAGCGCGAATGTCCGAATAGAGAAGTTAATAACCACCAGAATCCATTCGCCAATGACTATTACCGACAGGCTATCTATCATAAAAACAGTCAACAACCATTCAATCCACGACCTCAAATCGAGAACACTCCATCCAAACAAACAGAAAAAGAACTTTTGGTAAATCAAGATGACGAAAAGCTTCCAGAAGGCTTCAGTTGGGATAAGTACATTCCAGGAAGTGGTCTTACTAATGCATTTAAATCTATAATGCCAGCTAATGTGTTTGATTCTTTTGCAGGTTTATTTAGTGAACCGACTACAGGTTTTTGCCCACAGTACGAAGTTGAACAAACTCTGGTTCAAGAGATCATTGATGTCTCAAAGGAAATGAATGAAGAGACTTTGAAAGAAATCACAGACAAAGCTCTTATGGTCAAGCTGCAAGAGGTAGAACAAACTAAAACATCTTCTGATAACAATGAGACCAAAGATGCAACTCAAGAGTCAATGTCAGTTGTATGTATAAAGTCAAAAAGTTAAGTTTTGTATGTATTATGGCCAGTTCACATGAACTGACATGTGCTAAGGTCAGGTCGCACGAACTGGAGCTGCCAGTTCGTGCAAAGTGGGTTGCTTACCTCGTGCGGACTGGAGAACCTATAAATAGGTTAGTGGTGTTCTTCATTTGTAACTTTCCAGAGAATTTTGTCACAAAGTGCTGTCGGATTCTCTCTGTACCAAAACGTTTATAATCAATGAAGAACATGTTTAAAGTGACTTTCTACTCTTCTACTCCTATTCTAACACTGATTGACGGTTTCTAGTCTGATTCCGCCTCTAGAAACCAGATTTGACTCAGATTGACTCGTATTGGACGAATCCTCGAGCCTACAAACGCAAAGGTCGAAGTTATTGATAATATGGCGAGTAACCGTGGGTTTTATAGAATGTCAGCAGGAACGAAATTTAAAGAAAATGGAACGCCATCTAAAGTGGTAAGTCTATATTTTTTATATTAAATGTTATATTTGAAAATAAGGATATATGAATATGACATGTAGTAACATTCAAAATTATTATTTTTTGTAGAAAAAATACATGGTTGGGTATTTGAAGGATGTTAAACATCCAAGCGCGGCACGCATGGCACCCGCAATGTTGACGAAGAAAAAACTGGAATGGGCGACGAGCGATAATTTCAACGATTGTGGCGTGTTTGCTATGAGGCACATGGAGATGTACAAAGGGAGTGATGTCAAGTTTGAATGCGGTTTTAGTACACGAAAAAATATTCAAGACATGCAATTGCAAAACATGAGGATGAAGATTGCAACAAACCTGATACTATCAGAGGCGAACGTGTACAAGGCGACGGTTACGTACATCGCAAGAAATGCAACACAAAATTTGAAAGATGAAAGAATGCAGAAAATGTTGGAAAAAGAGGGAGCAAAACAAGAAAAATGTTGGAACGCTCTTAGCGAGTGGAAGAATGGGGATAAAGTTTGAAGGTATTAGTACACATAGGTAGTATTTCTAGTTAAGTAGTGATATTTGAACATTAAACTGGTAATTTGGATTGTTTTGTTTGGTTAGGTATGTTAGATGGTTGTGTTGGGAAGGTAACAAGTTGGTACAATTATGATGCATGTTACAGTTTTTTGGTTAGTTGTGGTTGGAACTAGATAATTGGGTTACTAATATTTGTTGGTTGATATGTTGAGAAGTTGGAATGTTAGCAAATTGGTATGTGTATTGTAGAAATTGTTATGTTGGATGGGTGTTATGGTGATCAATGCTTGAATTTACAGTTCATATAGTTTGTTGTTTATGCACACGTGAATTAATGTGGTTAAAGTCACAAGTTCGTATTGTTTGTTGTGTATGCACATGTGCAATCATATGGTTAAATGACCATATGCACATGTGCATAAAGTGATATAAATGCATGTTATTAGTTATAAATTTATATGTTTGTTAAAATATGTCATGTTACGTTGATTAATAAATTAAATGACCCGTATGCACATGTGCATACAGTATGTGCATAAAGTGATAAAACGCACAGATTAAAAGATTGAAGGTTAAGTTTGTATAATGTATTACAAATTGGGTATATTTAACAAATGGTTTTAAATTCATATTAGTAACATGTATAATGTTAAACAATATTATATAGATAAACACGTGGGTTAAAAAACGGTATATACAACTTGTAAATACATATGCACATGTGCATATGTCAAGTTAAGCATCAATATCAATACTGTAAGTTAAATGGGTATTAATAAAAAATAGACAAAACAAACATTGGTAGTCATAATTAGATAAGTTCGGTAATCATAAGTTGTAATATATAATACATCAATCAAGAATCACGAGATATGTTGGATGGTTTGCGACGTCTGGTTGAACGCCTAAGGGTTTGATCAAGCTCAAAAGACTGTTCAGATTCACGCCTAACATTTGTTCGCTCGGGTACGGGAGGTTTTTGCATGGAGACGGGGTATTCAGATGCATCGTAATCAGAAGAATTATACTCATCAATGTCATCATTGGTGTCATCGTCGGTGTCATCGAGATCAACATCAACATCAACATCAGTATCATCAGAATCGAATCAGACGAGGCGGGTAGTCCAGCGGCGATAGCAGCAGCACATTTAGCTCCTCGTGCAGCAAGTTTGGCAGCTTTGATTTTATCGCAATTGTGGGAATCGTGGTCAAATACATACTTGTTGCATTTGTTGCATAAGCAGGCGGCTTTTTGTCGTTTACCGGCTTTCTTTCGTTTATCTTTAATGTTTTGACTACCGGGGCCGATTCGTTGTTTTTTGGTCCCACAACCTTTGTTTCTAATAGCTTGCGGAGGATGGACACTTGTGCTTAGATTTGAAGGTATGTTTAATATGTCACTGATGTTTGCAGTTTTTTGAACGGAACGAGGCTGAGGCTCACACGGGAACGATTCGAATACGCGGTTTCTGATGCGTTTGATCTCAGAAGATAAGGAACGTAGCTAATCATGATTGCGTCTGAGTCGGTTTGTACATTGAGTGACTAAATCCATTATTTCATTGTGGATGATAACAAACTCGCTGTTGTTAGATGAGTATATGTTAGATACGCTATGAACAACTGACGGGAGCGCATCTCGTTTCCAACGTGGAATGATGTAGTGGGACGGTATCCGTTCAATTTGGTTGTAACAGAATATACAGAATACATGTCGGCATAGGTATCCAATACGAGTGAACCCAAGACATGTACAGCTTACTGTTTGTCCAGGTATATTGAGTGACACCTGCACATGTGCATAACATATATTATAAATAGAATGAATACATGAAGGGTAATATGAACAAGTGATTAAGTTATAATATATAATAAAATAAACATTTGAATAAGTTTTAATGTATATTAAAATAATCGGTTCAAATACATTGTTTAATATATGAACAAGTGAATGGACAAAATTTGATACATGCACATGTGCATAACAAAAAATTAATTAAACAGACGGTTATAATGGATATAGCATAAGACAAATTTTGATACATGCACATGTGCATAACAAAAAATTAATCATACAGACGGTTATAATAGATATACACATAAGACAAAATTTGTTACATGCACATGTGCATAACACAAAATTAATCAAGTAGACGGTTATAATAGATATAACATAAGACAAAATTTGATACATGCCCATGTGCATAACAAAAAAATAATCAAAAAGACAGTTATAATAGATATACTAAGGTTAATGTCTAGTAATGGTATATTGGGGGTATTATGCACAAATATAAGACAAAATTTGATACATGCACATGTGCATAACAAAAAATTAATCAAACAGATAGTCATAATAGATATACTAAGGTTAATGTCTAGTAATGGTATATTGGAGGTATCATGCACAAATAAGTTTGTTGATACATGCACATGTGCATAATTAGGTATTTAAAACATATTAAAACATATTGGGTAGTTATGTTGTGTATATTGAACATTAAAACATATTGAATAGTAAGGACATACCTCAAATTCATTGACATAAGACATGTTTGATTTGAAGTGACGAACAGTGTAATTTTTTATGTCGGTCGTTCCAGGACGTTCAATTGGCATGCAATGGAACATGCCCATGTATATTTCTTTTCGAACTTCAAGAAACATGGACCATGTGTATGTTTCGGACGCATGTGCCTCTATGCGAAGACCGGTAGATAAGCGAGGAGTCGACATATCGCTTTTAAATTCGAGATCTCGTTGTGTGTGCCGTTGAGCATCAATACTAGTTTCAAAACACATTAGAAATTGAACTAATGTGTTAGTTTCTGACGAGTTGACTTTAAAACGCGTGTTTGAGCTCTCGCATCTTGATGTAGTCTTCATCAAACAACACATCGGTATCTCTCTGAAATAACACGGGACCCATTCACGCCGTATAGCAAACATCTCACAAAGCCACGAATGATTGTCTAGGTGATATTCATCCATTAACACATGCCATCTTTCTTCAAATGTTTGTGGTGTGATGAATAAATTCCACACCAGCTTATGTATTGACGAACGAAGAGTGGTATAATCAAGGATGTCATTTGAAATCTGTAAATGAGGAAACGTGAATAATAATAATTTGAATTATTTAATCATATTATATGGTTTAATTGGAACTGTGTTAATATTAAAATAGAGTGTTTACCTTGGACGGAAGTTTTCTCATTATGTGCCACATGCACAAACGATGGATAGAGTTTGTGAAAACGGTTGATACAGCTTGTTTCATTGATGTGTCTTGGTCAGTGAGAACAAATATTGGTTGTTTCTTATGTGCAGCCAGAAAAGTGTTTAGTAACCATGTACACGACTCTATAGTCTCATCGTATAACATGCCAGCGCCAAAGATAACACATTTCTTGTGATGATCAACTCCGGTGAATGGCACAAAAATCATTTTGTATCTTTAAATAAAACCTATGATATTAAAAAATTATTAATAATTTCACATGCTGAAAAGTATAGCATCATACTTGTTGGTGTCATATGTAGCGTCAAATGCACACACATCACCAAAAGCCTCGTAATTTCGCAATGATACGAAATCAACCTGTGACAACTCGAAATCTAGAACCTTTCGTTGTGTCTTGATGTAGCTTGCTTGTACGTTATGTGACTAGTTAACCGGTTAAACTTAATGATAAACGTGAACTTTTATGTGCTTTGTTATGTGTGCATTTGTATGTATCTATGTATGTGTTATATGCGAGCCGAGAACCCAACACGAAACAACAAGGACCCGACTCGAGACCATGTGGTCTCGAGTGAACCGTAACCATTAGGCCGGTTTGGGCCTTTGGCCGGTTGGGCCATTTGGGCCGTAAACCCTTAACCAAACCCATTAAGGGTGCAACACTTGGAACTAGCATAAATATAAACCACCCTTAGTCATTTTTACCATTTGTTGAACAAGAACGCACACACACTCTCCTATCTTCTCTCTCACTAGAACTCTAGAACACAAACACACCTCCAAGCTCTCGGATCCAACCGGTTGGCACAAGAACTCTCGGGTTTGGAACTTTGGATCGGCACACACACACACTTCACCAACCGGTTAGTATTTCTTGATATGTTAGTAGTTCATGTTGTGTTTTGGTGCTTGGATTGATGATTATGACAATATGATTTATGCATGAATGTTTTTTATTAATTGTTGTCACATGAATGATGTTTTATGTGTGTTAAAAAGTTTTAATGATTGAATGTGTTGCTAAAGAACTCATGATATCTTGTGTTAAATAGAGTTTAAACTACTAGATTTTGATGTTCATGAAATCGGGTTGCACTTGTCATGAAATCGGACTTATATGAAAACCGAGTTGTGTGTTATGCTAAGTGTTTTGATGCTTGTTCATAGTTTTGGTTGAATAAGTGTTAAATATGTTATGAACTTGATGAATATGGGTTTGAATGTATGAAGAACAATTTGAATGATGGTCAAAGGTATAAAAACCCTTGTGATTTTGATCCATTTTTACTAATAGCCTGATTAGGAAAACTTGTTAGTGAAATTCTATTGGTTGTTTCCTGATTTGGGCCTGATTACATTGTACCATTAAGCTGACCACACCTGAATCAACACTGAACGAGAAAATGACAGCATACCGACTCGCAATCACACGGTTGCGACTCGCAACCACAGCGTGACAACTCGAGACCACGCGGTTGCGACTCGCAACCATAACAGGACAAGCCGAGACCACAGGTTACGAGTCCCGTTGCGACTCGAGACCTCAGCATGATTAGCCGAGACCATGGTTGCGACACCGATTGCGACTCGCAACCATTTATGATCAAACAACATGACTCGAGACCATGCTTGCGAGTCCGGTTGCGACTCGAGACCACACTTATGGGCCTAAGTTGGTGGGCCGGCCTTGTGGACTTCTGTGTTGACGGATTAATACGTGTTTTGGGCTTAGGTAGAACTTGTGGGCCAAATGTGATACTGTGCACTGTTGTTAAACTGCCATGATAGAAACTGTATGCCGTAACTGCTACTTGTACGTGCACTGCTTGGTTTGAATCTGATTATAAGTGATATCCGTGTTAGGACGTTATTGACTACTTGCGACTTGATTGATCTTTCTGTGATTAACTGCCGAGCAAACCAAGGTGAGTTCACACCCTCTACAAAGCATGGGATTCCCTGGGTTGGGAATGGGGTTAAGGAACGTGGATTCCTCGTCCTCCTTGGGTAGGACGTCAGTGGTTCAGGAATGTGATTCCTCGTCCGGATGGACGGATAAACGTACTAGACTAAAACTCTATCACGAAGTCCCTCCTTTTTGTATCGACTAATCGCCGGGCCAATGGCGAGCGGGTCATTAGTTAGATAGCGCTATTTAGGTCTGACAAGCCTCACACCGTGCCGCAGAGGACGGGCGTGAACTAATGGATCTGGGGCACGTCAATGATGATAGACATTGATGTTTTCAGGGCACATAAACATGACTACAGTCAGCAGTCGATATGGTAACGAGTCTAGTGTACGCATGGGGTAGCCCCCACGGCCGAAATGCCTGATAACTAACATGGGGTAGCCCCCACGGCCGGAGTGCCGGAGTAACTGGGAATGAACATGTCACGTTTTTAAATTATGGGGTAACCCCCACGGCAGGATGCCAGTAAAGGAAACTGTTTTCGGAATAACTAAAATAAACACCCAACCGTGAACTCACTCAACTAGTTGTTGACTCGTTACTACATGCTTTGCAGGACCATAGGTACTCAGCTGGAGCTAGCATGGAGGAGGGTCGTTGTGGGACACGGATTGCTACGTGCTATGTTAAACTTGGAAATTTTGAACTTATGTTATAACTTTAAACTTATGCTTCCGCTTACAACTTAACTTGTTTGTTTTGAAACACCAATCGTATTAGTTAAACTTTTATAATTACTTATATGCTTGTTCAGTATGATTGGTGGCTGGATCCTGGTCAGTCACGCCTCCAAGCGGTAGTACTCCGCAGGTGGGATTTTGGGGGTGTGACAGATTGGTATCAGAGCCATTGGTTATAGTGAACTTGGTTTTAATAAAGGAGAAACGTTTTTGTTAAAACCAGACTATAACCGGTTTAGTGCTCAACGGTCCACAACGACACTTCGCTCCTCATGCAAGGCTCGACGTTCTAGGTAATATGATGTATGTATATTGCCTACTTGTTAGTTACGTAGTACATTGCTCATGGTATGCTTGATTAGTATAAACTACTGTTGTTTGAACACGTGTGTGCTTACTCTGTCCTACTATCGTACATTCACGAACCTCTCTCACACGTATTACTCTTATTATGAAGAATCATGTCTGGACGCGTTAACATGACACAAGCCCAGTTGACGGCTTTGATCAACGAACGAGTTGCCGCAGCGCTTGCAGCTGCAAACGCAGGAGGTATATCCTGCAGTCCGAAATTGTTCTAGGATCATTTGGATCCTACCCTCGTGAACCAACCTTTGTGTTAAACTCTGTCTTTTCTTTCACCTACCTTAGGTCAATATGCTCAGGCACCGGTGTGCACTTTTAAGACCTTTATGGACTGTCGACCCACAACTTTTAGCGGAACTGAAGGAGCAGTAGGTCTCCTACACTGGTTTGAGAAACTGGAATCTGTGTTCGAAATGTGTGAATGCCCTGAAGCGCGCAGGGTGAAGTATGCTACCGGTACTCTCGAGGGTTTGGCCCTCACGTGGTGGAATGCTCAAGTGCAGATGTTAGGGTTGGTTGCTGCCAACGCCACCCCATGGGAAAACTTCAAGGAAATGATCAGGGAAGAATACTGCAGTCGTGACGACATTCATAAGCTGGAAGATGAGTTCTACAATCTCAAGATGTCGGGGTCAGAGATTGAGGCATACACTAAGAGATCGCATGAGCTTGCCTTGTTGTGTCCTACTATGGTGGATCCTCCGTATAAGCGAATTGAACTCTATCTCAAGGGCTTGGTGCCAGAGATCCAAAGTCATGTGACTTCAGCGAACTTGACTACTATCCAGCAGGTTGTACAGTTGGCTCACCGTCTTACTGATCAGGCGGTGGAGCAGAACAAGTTACCGAAGCGTATAGGTGCTGCAACTACTTCTGGTACTTCTAGTGGGGATAAACGGAAATGGGATGGAACTTCAAGCAGGGGTTCAACTTCTGTGCAATCTCAGTCTCAGCAGAGAAAGACGGACGATCACAAGAGCCCCAGACAGCAATCGTCCGGTGGCCAAAGTCATGGTGGGTACAAGGGGAATCACCCCAAATGCAATCGTTGCAACCTACACCACAGTGGGCCATGCACCAGGGGCAGCTGTCATCGGTGCAACAAGCCTGGTCATGTTGCAAAGGATTGCAGGAGCGCATACCCCGCCAATCAGAATCGTCAGTAACCTCAGCAGAACCAGCGACAGCAGCAGGGTAACAACAAAGGGTGCTTTCAGTGTGGAGCTGAAGGCCACTTCAAGAAGGATTGTCCCCAACTGAACCAAAACAACAACAACAATCAGGGGAATAGTAACAATGGGAACAACAACAATGGTGCTAGGGGACGAGTGTTCGTGATTGGTCAAGGTGAAGCAAGGAATGATCCCAACGTGGTGACGGGTAAGTTCCTTCTCGCCGACTTTTATGTTACAGTCTTATTTGATTCGGGTGCCGATACTAGCTATGTGTCACTAGAAGTTAGTAAGATGCTTAAGCGTATTCCTACACCCCTGAGCGACAAGCACACTGTAGAGCTAGCTAATGGTAAGAGTTTGGAAGCCTCACACGTAGTCAAGGGTTGCCAGCTTATTCTCGCTAACCAGACCTTCTCTATTGATCTTATCCCTATTGTCTTGGGTAGTTTCGACGTTGTCATTGGAATGGATTGGTTATCCCAACACCGAGCAGAGATTCTTTGCAACGAGAAGATCGTTCGTATTCCTGGTTTAGGTAGAGAACCTCTCATGATTCGTGGCGACAAGAGAAGTGCTGTTGAGAACATCATCTCTCTTCTTAAGGCCCAGAAGTGCTTACGAAAGGGGCACACTGCGATTTTGGCTCTAGTTACTGACACCACAGGGAAAGAGAAGAAGCTAGAAGATTTTCCAGTTGTACGCGACTATCCTGAGGTATTCCCTGAGGAATTACCTGGTCTTCCGCCCCATCGCCAAGTCGAGTTTCAGATTGAACTAGCTCCTGGAGCTGCGCCTGTAGCCCGTGCACCTTATCGTTTAGCGCCATCAGAGTTGGAAGAACTCTCCACGCAACTACAAGAACTCTTGGATAAGGGTTTTATTCGTCCTAGCTCATCGCCTTGGGGAGCTCCAGTGTTATTTGTGAAGAAGAAGGACGGTACCTTCAGAATGTGTATCGACTATCGTGAACTCAACAAGGTGACTGTGAAGAATCGTTATCCTCTACCGCGCATTGACGACTTGTTCGACCAGTTGCAGGGGTCGAGCTACTATTCAAAGATCGATCTAAGGTCAGGGTATCACCAGTTGAGAGTTCGAGAAGAGGATGTCTCTAGGACAGCCTTTAGGACTCGATATGGGCACTATGAGTTTCTGGTCATGCCGTTTGGGCTGACGAACGCACCGGCAGTTTTTATGGATTTGATGAACCGAGTTTGCAAGCCGTACCTGGACAAGTTTGTTATAGTCTTTATCGATGACATCCTGATCTATTCTAAGAGCAAAGAAGAGCACGAACAACATCTACGACTTATTCTGGAACTCCTTCGGAAGGAACAGCTTTACGCGAAATTCTCGAAATGCGACTTCTGGCTTCGAGAGGTCCATTTCCTAGGGCATGTGGTGAACAAGGATGGGATACACGTTGATCCATCCAAAGTGGAATCTATTAAGAACTGGCCTGCGCCTCGCACACCAAAGGAAATTCGCCAATTTCTGGGATTGGCAGGTTACTACAGGAGATTCATTAAGGATTTTTCTAAGATCGCGCAGCCTCTCACCCTACTAACACAGAAAGGCGTTGTTTATCATTGGGAAATGCACAAGAGTTGGCTTTTCAGCATCTAAAGGATAGACTTTGTAGTGCACCTATCCTTTCACTGCCAGAGGGCACAGACGATTTCGTGGTTTACTGTGATGCATCAATTCAAGGTCTTGGTTGTGTATTGATGCAACGAGATAAAGTCATAGCCTACGCCTCACGACAACTCAAAGTTCACGAGAAGAACTACACTACGCATGATTTAGAGCTGGGAGCTGTTATTTTCGCACTTAAACTATGGCGGCATTACCTGTACGGAACCAAGTGCGCCATCTACACCGACCACAGGAGTCTAGAGCACATATTCAAGCAGAAGGAACTGAATATGCGGCAACGACGATGGGTCGAACTGCTGAATGATTACGAGTGCTCTATTAGGTATCACCCAGGCAAGGCCAATGTTGTGGCAGACGCCCTGAGTCGGAAGGACACTACGCCTAAGCGCGTAAGAGCTTTACAACTCACGATCCATTCTAGTCTACCTTCGCAAATACGAGCTGCTCAGATAGAAGCACTGAAACCAGAAAACGTTAGAGCTGAAGCCCTACGCGGGTCAAGGCAACGCTTAGAACAGAAGGAAGACGGTGCTTATTATGTAACAGGACGCATTTGGGTCCCACTCTATGGCGATTTACGAGAACTCGTGATGGATGAAGCGCACAAATCTCGCTACTCGGTACACCCTGGTTCGGACAAGATGTACCACGATATTAAAACTACGTATTGGTGGCCTAGCATGAAGGCCCACATAGCAACTTATGTCAGCAAGTGTTTGACTTGTGCGCGAGTCAAGACGGAATATCAGAAACCCTCAGGCCTACTCCAACAACCAGAGATACCACAATGGAAATGGGAGCAAATTTCCATGGATTTCGTTACTGGCCTACCTAGATCACAGCGCGGAAACGATACTATCTGGGTGATCGTGGATCGACTCACAAAATCCGCACACTTTTTGGCAATCAAGGAGACAGATAAGTTCTCCACTTTAGCGGAAATATACCTCAAGGAAGTTGTTTCGAGGCACGGGGTGCCCACCTCTATCATCTCTGATCGAGATGCACGTTTTACTTCGGAACTGTGGCAGGCAATGCACAAGTCTTTTGGCTCACGTTTAGATATGAGCACAGCGTATCACCCGCAGACGGACGGGCAGTCCGAGCGCACTATTCAAACCCTAGAAGACATGCTTCGCGCTTGTGTAATCGACTTTGGCAACAGCTGGGAAAGACATCTGCCACTCGTGGAATTCTCGTATAATAACAGCTACCACACCAGCATTAAAGCTGCTCCGTTTGAGGCATTGTACGGACGTAAATGCCGGTCACCCCTCTGTTGGGCAGAGGTGGGAGATAGTCAAATCACTGGTCCAGAACATGTGGTAGACACTACTGAGCGGATTGCTCAAATACGGCAACGCATGGCGGCCGCTCGTGACCGTCAGAAGGCTTACGCCGATAAGGGCAGGAAACCACTTGAGCTCCAGGTTGGGGAGCGGGTATTACTCAAAGTTTCACCCTGGAAGGGTGTGGTTCGTTTTGGTAAACGAGGCAAACTTAACCCACGATACGTTGGACCTTTCGAAATCCTTGAGAAAATAGGCAAGGTGGCCTACAGACTGAACTTACCAGCAGAACTCGGTGCAGTTCACAACGTTTTCCATGTGTCGAATCTGAAGAAGTGTCTGTCAGATGAGACGCACGTAGTTCCTCTGAAGGAACTCACGATCGACGAACAGTTGAAATTCGTCGAAGAACCTGTCGAAATCGCGGACCGGGATGTTAAGGTCCTCAAGAGCACTAGAATACCTCTCGTTCGAGTTCGCTGGAACTCACGTCGCGGCCCAGAGTTCACCTGGGAGCGCGAAGATCGGATGAAACAAAAGTATCCCCAACTGTTTGAGAACGGTACAAACGCTACTGAGGCTGAAGCTACGGAATTTCGGGACGAAATTCCAGATCAACGGGGGGTGGATGTGACACCCCAGGATAACCGGGAAAACCATGCAACTTGACTAGCTTCCTCAGTGAGTGCCATCAAATTTCGGGACGAAATTTCTTTCAACTTGGGGATGATGTGACAACTCGAAATCTAGAACCTTTCGTTGTGTCTTGATGTAGCTTGCTTGTACGTTATGTGACTAGTTAACCGGTTAAACTTAATGATAAACGTGAACTTTTATGTGCTTTGTTATGTGTGCATTTGTATGTATCTATGTATGTGTTATATGCGAGCCGAGAACCCAACACGAAACAACAAGGACCCGACTCGAGACCATGTGGTCTCGAGTGAACCGTAACCATTAGGCCGGTTTGGGCCTTTGGCCGGTTGGGCCATTTGGGCCGTAAACCCTTAACCAAACCCATTAAGGGTGCAACACTTGGAACTAGCATAAATATAAACCACCCTTAGTCATTTTTACCATTTGTTGAACAAGAACACACACACACTCTCCTATCTTCTCTCTCACTAGAACTCTAGAACACAAACACACCTCCAAGCTCTCGGATCCAACCGGTTGGCACAAGAACTCTCGGGTTTGGAACTTTGGATCGGCACACACACACACTTCACCAACCGGTTAGTATTTCTTGATATGTTAGTAGTTCATGTTGTGTTTTGGTGCTTGGATTGATGATTATGACAATATGATTTATGCATGAATGTTTCTTATTAATTGTTGTCACATGAATGATGTTTTATGTGTGTTAAAAAGTTTTAATGATTGAATGTGTTGCTAAAGAACTCATGATATCTTGTGTTAAATAGAGTTTAAACTACTAGATTTTGATGTTCATGAAATCGGGTTGCACTTGTCATGAAATCGGACTTATATGAAAACCGAGTTGTGTGTTATGCTAAGTGTTTTGATGCTTGTTCATAGTTTTGGTTGAATAATTGTTAAATATGTTATGAACTTGATGAATATGGGTTTGAATGTATGAAGAACAATTTGAATGATGGTCAAAGGTGTGAAAACCCTTGTGATTTTGATCCATTTTTACTAATAGCCTGATTAGGAAAACTTGTTAGTGAAATTCTATTGGTTGTTTCCTGATTTGGGCCTGATTACATTGTACCATTAAGCTGACCACACCTGAATCAACACTGAACGAGAAAATGACAGCATACCGACTCGCAATCACACGGTTGCGACTCGCAACCACAGCGTGACAACTCGAGACCACGCGGTTGCGACTCGCAACCATAACAGGACAAGCCGAGACCACAGGTTACGAGTCCCGTTGCGACTCGAGACCTCAGCATGATTAGCCGAGACCATGGTTGCGACACCGATTGCGACTCGCAACCATTTATGATCAAACAACATGACTCGAGACCATGCTTGCGAGTCCGGTTGCGACTCGAGACCACACTTATGGGCCTAAGTTGGTGGGTCGGCCTTGTGGACTTCTGTGTTGACTGATTAATACGTGTTTTGGGCTTAGGTAGAACTTGTGGGCCAAATGTGATACTGTGCACTGTTGTTAAACTGCCATGATAGAAACTGTATGCCGTAACTGCTACTTGTACGTGCACTGCTTGGTTTGAATCTGATTATAAGTGATATCCGTGTTAGGACGTTATTGACTACTTGCGACTTGATTGATCTTTCTGTGATTAACTGCCGAGCAAACCAAGGTGAGTTCACACCCTCTACAAAGCATGGGATTCCCTGGGTTGGGAATGGGGTTAAGGAACGTGGATTCCTCGTCCTCCTTGGGTAGGACGTCAGTGGTTCAGGAATGTGATTCCTCGTCCGGATGGACGGATAAACGTACTAGACTAAAACTCTATCACGAAGTCCCTCCTTTTTGTATCGACTAATCGCCGGGCCAATGGCGAGCGGGTCATTAGTTAGATAGCGCTATTTAGGTCTGACAAGCCTCACACCGTGCCGCAGAGGACGGGCGTGAACTAATGGATCTGGGGCACGTCAATGATGATAGACATTGATGTTTTCAGGGCACATAAACATGACTACAGTCAGCAGTCGATATGGTAACGAGTCTAGTGTACGCATGGGGTAGCCCCCACGGCCGAAATGCCTGATAACTAACATGGGGTAGCCCCCACGGCCGGAGTGCCGGAGTAACTGGGAATGAACATGTCACGTTTTTAAATTATGGGGTAACCCCCACGGCAGGATGCCAGTAAAGGAAACTGTTTTCGGAATAACTAAAATAAACACCCAACCGTGAACTCACTCAACTAGTTGTTGACTCGTTACTACATGCTTTGCAGGACCATAGGTACTCAGGTGGAGCTAGCATGGAGGAGGGTCGTTGTGGGACACGGATTGCTACGTGCTATGTTAAACTTGGAACTTTTGAACTTATGTTATAACTTTAAACTTATGCTTCCGCTTACAACTTAACTTGTTTGTTTTGAAACACCAATCGTATTAGTTAAACTTTTATAATTACTTATATGCTTGTTCAGTATGATTGGTGGCTGGATCCTGGTCAGTCACGCCTCCAAGCGGTAGTACTCCGCAGGTGGGATTTTGGGGGTGTGACACAACCCAAAAGAACGATCGCAACTCATTCTCAACTATGACACAATCAAAATAGAAATCTTTAAGATTGGTAACTCGAGATCTCATGGTATGTAAGAGGATGTCTGCATCGCGTTCACCGATGAATGCACGTATATCTCTAGAGCAAATTTTGAAATCTTCTGTTATGCCACGAACATTATGAAGTCCGCCTTTAAGTGATACTTGAATGTTATGTGCAACAGTTGGGCCGATTTTGTTAAGACTGACTTTGTGGATGAACTGTTGCTCTTCAAATCCAAGTTTCCTGTTTTGTTTTAAGATGTTGGCGTGATCGCTACCAATCATGCAATGGTTGTGCGCAGTAATGAAATCATATATTTTGTATTGTTCGGTAGCACTATCATAACTCACTTTGATACGCGCATGACACCCAGAAACTGTGAATCGGCTTCGTCTGTGTTGTTTCTTGGATTTATCATATATGGTTGGAGCATTTTTGGATGGAGCATTGGGGTCAGATTCTTTGACCCGTGATTGTCCTTCTCTTGAACATAATATATATCTATGAGTGCAGATTTTCATATTAGGATTGTCACGCTATTTTTTGTTCTTCGATGTGCCGATACGAGTAGAAAACCCGGATTGTGTAGCATACGTATTGTACATCATGACAATATCTTCCCAATGGGTAAATGTACTATTTACAACAGGAAGGTATCTAACATCAACTTGAGTTATCCAATACGGGGTGCCATTAGGTGTAGCATGTATGGCAGCCGTAATCGTTCCTGTAAGAAATAATTAATAAATTAAAAAATAGTGAGAAATAATTAATAAATTAAAAATTGTCAACATGATACATGGACGAATACTATAATTGTAATTAATATGCACATGTGCATTGTCAGTTAATGTACATGTACGAGGTCATAAGTTATATATTTTTTTTTCAATCATAATGCACATGTGCATAAATTTGCATTGTAACATAATTTTAAATATGATGCATAATTTGTAATATGAGGCAGTTAACACAATGCATATGTGCATATAACATTGAGTAATCATAATTTACAACATAAAACAATTGTAAACATGCAGTTAACACAATGCACATGTGCATATAATATTGAGTAATCATAATTTAGAACATAAAACAGTTGTGAGCATGATGCAAAGACATAAAACAGTTGTGAGCATGGTGCAAAGGAGTATATCATTGAACAAGTCACATTTTACATAAAATGGATACAAAATACCTTTAGTTTCAAACCGAATGAATTGTAAGTGTTGATGTTCTGTGCTTGTAGGTGTTGTACCAGTAGATGTGGTGTTACCAGTAGGTGTGGTGTCAACTGATAACGATTGATCAGGTAAATTAGCAGTCTCAGAGCCTACGTTGCCTGATGTAAACATGGAATCAAGAGGTAAATTAGCAGTCTCAGAGCCTACGTTGCCTGATGTAAACATGGAATCAAGCGTCTGTATTTCAAACCCATGAAGGGTGTGTCGATTTGCAACTGGATTTGCAACTCTTGTAAACACAGGATTGCAACTTTCATTTGGATTAACAGCAGGTAAGGTATTGACATCAACATCAGACGGACCCACAGTAGAAATAGGATTTACATTGACATCAGAAGGGCCGCAAAAACTAGCATCGGGATGTGGATGATATGAAGAAGATGTTGTATGATGATCATCAGATGTCGTAGGTTCAACTCCAACACGAGATGAGTCAGACGAAGCCATGAGTAGCCGAAATCAGTATCCCAACGACGAAATCAGTATCACAATTGAATCCCCCGTAAAATGTGTATGTCAACGCCGCCGTGAAACTGTAGAAATCAGTCGCCGCCGTAGATCGCGCCATCGATTAAGCAAAATCTCCAACGAAACCCTAGTTTGTAAAAGACGACAGTGAAGATAAACCCTAGTTTGAAAAAGACGGCAGTGAACAAGAGGAGCGCGTGTTTTTTATTAAATGTCATTAATTACAAATTTGTCTTGTGTTCACATCGGTTCTCGCGGTTCTCGCAATAAGGGGTGATTCCTAACGGATCTTTATCCTATATATATATATATATATGTATATATATATATATATATATATATATATATATAGGGGAGGGTTTAAATGAGAACGCTAAATATTGTGAGAACCGTGAGAACAAATAAAAAAACCATGAGAACTTGGTCAAAACAATTCAAATTCAATTTTTTTTTCTACACTTATCATTATTATTCGAATACAATGTTAGAAATTCAATTTACACGTTTAAATTTACGTGAATTCGTAAATAAAGAAAATTTACACATGTGTAAGTTTGCCATTTACACATGTGTAAATCTGTTATATTTACACATGTGTAAAAAATCTAAAAAGATTGATTTTGAAAGGAGAAAAGAATTATTTGATGTTATAAATTCTTGTTTTGATGATGTATCTTAATTACAATGAGGTTTGTATTAAAAAAATTGGTTTTGATTGCTTTTTTCATTCGTTCTCACGGTTCTCGTAATATTTAGCGTTCTCAAGATAACCCTCTCCTATATATATATATATATATATATATATATAGGGGATGGTTCAAATGAAAACCACTTTTATTGTGAAAACTCGAAAACTAATTAAAAAAAGCCTAAAAACACACAAAAAAAATTTTTTTTTCAATTTTTTTATAAAAATCGCAGGTTTTTATATATAAAAAAAAAACTTTTTTTCAAAAAAAAAAAATTTGTGTAGTGCACATGTGTAATAATACACATGTGTAGTATTACACATGTGTAGTATTACACATGTGCACTACACAAATTTTTTTTTTTTTTTGAAAATTTTTTTTATATATGAAAAAACCTGCGAATTTTGGTTTGCAAAAAAAAATTAAAAAAAAAATTTTGTATGTTTTTTTGGATTTTTTTAATTAGTTTTCGAGTTTTCACAATAAAAAGTGGTTTTCATTTGAACCTTCCCCTATATATATATATATATATATTGACAAATAAGTAAAACGGTATTTTGGAAACCAAGTAAACGAAAAATATGATTTTATAATGATTACAAAAATATATCATATTTTGTCAAGAAGAAAATATATTATTTTGAGTGAAGAAAATATATATGTTTTCTTGAACAATTAGAAAATATGATATTTTTGGAGAAAATATATATTTTCTTAAGCAAATTTAGAATATATTATTTTTGGGTGGAAAAATGGAATTATAAATATTTTCTAAGTTAATCTTGAAAATATCTTATTTTTTGAGGTTTATATGAAAATATAATTATTTTTGCCAAGAAGAAATTATAGATAATTTTCTACAAAAAGTTTTCCTAAAATATACATATTTTATGAATATATATATAGAGGAAGGTTAACGTACATTACGGCTTAACGTACATCACGTACGACAGATAATTATGCACGTTCATTTTAAAATCACCCACGTTATTACTCAAAAATCCAAAATCACGCATTGAAACATAATAATCATATTGAAAACATTAATCACGCATGTTATAGAACAAATCACGCATGTTATAGAACAAATCACGCACGTTGTTGTACGTTAAGTCATAATGTATGATATACTTTTTCTATATACATAGGTGATTTTTATTAAAAATAATATTCCGAAAAGTATAAATACAAAATTAAGTATAAGAATACGTAATAAATACT
This sequence comes from Helianthus annuus, assembly GCF_002127325.2. Lineage (NCBI taxonomy): Eukaryota > Viridiplantae > Streptophyta > Magnoliopsida > Asterales > Asteraceae > Helianthus > Helianthus annuus. The sequence goes on along the minus strand of NC_035439.2, from coordinate 36,035,125 downwards.
ACAAAAATACGTATTCTCGTACGTATAAATACACACCGGAATACGCCACCAATACTTGGCAAAATACACAAGTCTAAGAATACAAGTATAAGTATACCCATCATTGGGGAAAATATTCATGGAAGGTTTACAAAACAAATAAGTTAAAATATATTATTTTAACAAATATTCCAATAATTAATAAATATAATTTAAGTTAAAGTATTATTATTTTAACAAATAATTTTATACTTTGGAATAATATTTATTACATCAAAAATGTAACTCAAAGATACTAAAACATAACAGTTACGACTAGAAGTCATGGCACGACCCATCCGTCTAATAGAACGTAGCACGTGTGTAGGTAGTCGTGCGACTGAGGAAAAGCTTTGAGTTACACCAGTTAGCTGGACGCAAGATTGTGAGTTCATGTCCCCCCCCCCCTCTTTTACTGTTTTCAGTTTATAACTTTGGGGGTGAAATACATGTTACAAATGTTACAAAGTTTACAACTGGTATGGTTAGCTAAGGAATGAACTGTTAGATCAGGTGAATGGGTAGGCGTTAACTTGAGACCATTAATCATTGTATAAGGACCGAGAGGCATGAATGATAGATCTATTTGGGTGTTGCAAGCCCCACCCATGGGTCCGCGAGTTGGCCGCATGTGGTGACTATGTCGTTCCAGCCAGGAGGCCCGGTACGAAATACGCAAAGGATTGAGCCTTCCTACACCGTTGCATACATATTAATGACCTTGCAAATTATTAATTGATCTGTTCATATTCGCTTTCATACCGGTTTACAAATGCATACTTACAAATGTTTACAAGGATATTCGTGCACACATTAAAACACATGAGCTCGCTCAACTTTTGTTGATGTTTTCAAACTACATGTATTTCACGAAATTGAAAATGGATCTGGCGGGCATTCAAGGTTTCAAGTTGTGTCTACAATAAACGATGTCATCCAGTGTTGGAGGGTTTGAATTGTGTATTTTATCTTTGATGGGATACATAGTTCAAAGCCTCGTTTTATTAATGTCTTTTGTTAAAGTCCATTATGGAACTTGAAATATTTGGTTGGTTTGTATTTTAAACTCCAAGTCTTGGTTGGTGTTAAACAATGTAGTTTGTAATATTTTGAATCTTGTTTATGGATGAACATGGGGGTTTAATCCTTTAGTTGTTTGATATAATTGAATGCAATGATATTAAGCAAGTCACACGTAATACGCTTCCGCAAAGGTCAGGGTGTGACAAGTATCTTGTTTGGAAGTAAATTCATTAATTGTGGATCAACTATTGGAAAAGGCGATGTTGTTCCACAGACCATGGATAGAAAAAGAAAGATGCTAACAGACTTTACTTGAGAAGATCTTGTCTAAAGAGTCTCCTGTGAAGAAGAATCAAGTTGAATCATCCAAATCCAAAGATGACACCAACCAAACAGAAGACCAGTCAAGGAAAGCAGAGAAGCCTGCTGATCAGCGGTATGCAATCGTCTAGGTGGTTGTAATAAATCTATAGACTATAGTTTAGATTAGAGTACACACATGCGTGCGCGCCACAACACTATTCCTGTACAGCCTGCATATGCAAATACCAAATTTTGACATTTCAAAATTTTTTCATGTCTTTCTACAAAAGTGGCTATACATATTTCACGGACATGTATGTAAGTCGTTCATCAGGGACATAAATATTTATCAGGTGAACACCAGCATAAGAAAGGCTCAATTAGCTACTTGTGCAATTATATAGCTAACAGTATTTTCTTTTTCTTTAGCAGCCTCCACTAATGAATCCTGCAAACATAACAGGGGCAGATAGGGCTAGTCACTCGGGCTAGGCAGATATTAAATTAGTTATTATTTAGTACTTGTTGGTCTCGTTAACCCAATACTCTTTTCCCAGATAGTTTAATTATATATATAGTTTTTACACACACTTTTATGCTTAAAATTATGGGTGTTCATGAGCCGATCCGATCCGATCAAGGGTATGCTCATGCTCGGATTGAATTACAACCGATCCGATCGGATTTGTAAAACCGAGCACAAAAGTGATGCTCATGCTCGGATTGAATTTGAATCGATTGGATCGTTTTCTCTCGGTTTTTATCAAATCCTAAAAAAAAAATCGAGCGGATCCTTTTCGCTCGGTTTCGCTCAATTGAATTATAAGGTTGCGTTCAACAAAAACAAATCCTAACTTAATTAAAACATGTCCAACACTTTACTAACAAAAGCAATACATAACTAAAATCATGATTCTAAAAATGTTCTTAACAATATCAAGAAAAACAAAATAAAGTGAGAAATACAAATTATCATTTAGTTCGAAAGCCATAAACTTCTTCTTTAATCTTGATCATCTCCATCCACAAAATTCAACTTCAAATCAACATATAACCTATAAACACAAGCATTAAACAAAACCATTAAGTTCTACACTTACATAACAACTTTTATGGTTTGTGAATTATAAAAATACCTTTCATTTATTATCAGACCCGTTAGGAGTGAACATAAAAAAACAAAATACAAATGTTCATGCATAAACTACAAAAGTATAAGTAGATTATAAATGTAATAAAAGCTTACTTTCAATGTTTTTAAGGTTGTTTTTGAGCTGGCCTTTAACCAATCACTTCCACAAACAAGAAGTTCCACAATATCCTTTAAAAGAGAGCTACGGTAGTCATCCAATATACGCCCCCCAGCACTAAAGCACTAAAGGCTGATTCGGAAGCCACGGTAGTGATCGGGATGCCAAAAATGTCTTTCACAATCTTACTCAAAACCGGAAACTTGCAACAATGTTAACTCCACCACTTCAACGCATCAAAATTTGGATCCATACATTTTAGGTTCGGCTCATCCAAATACTCCTCAAGTTCAGATCTTCTTTTAATTTAAATGGTTCTTGAATTGAGGCAAGCAAAAAAATCATTCGTGTGTGAAATTGATTCATTATAAGATGTTTCTGAGCTATTCATGGCAGCCTCAGATGTCTTATATGCATTAAAATACTTGTCAAAAAGTGATTTTAACTTACTTTTCACATCTTGAACCATGATCGTACATTCATCCTCTAAATACAATCTCTCAAAAGTCCACTCAACTGAGAACATCTTAAAACGGGGATCTAAAATTGATGCAATAGACACAAGGATCCCAATTCCCCCCCCCCCCCAATATTTCTCAAATTTCACATACATCGGTTTACTCATGTTCTTCAATAAATTATCATTAAAAAAAATGCACTACATATCTCTTTCTTCACTTCATAAATTTCAATAAGAAACAAGTTTGAAGTTGGATACGATGTGCTGGAAAATAAATTAGTAGCTTTTAAAAACACTACAAGTAGATTGCAAACTCTTTCAGCACGATTCCATTCATCAACTGTGGGGGACCATACAAAGTGGGAATCTCTCAACGCATAACCTAGAAAAGCTTGTTTATAGTGAATAGCCGATTCAAGCATACGGTGCGTTGAGTTCCACCTAGTTTTTACATCGGTACACAAAGACCGGTTAGTGGATATGCCAAGTGTTATTGCTATTTCACCAAATTTCAATAAACGACCAGAAGACTTCCTCAAATATTTGACACCTTCTCTAATTTTTACAAGACATGATTCGATAGTTCCTAAACCATCTTGCACTATCAAGTTAAAGATGTGAGCACAACATCTTATATGAAAAAACAAACCATCAAAGTGTAACTTCCCCTTTCCCTTAGAATTACTCATCAAAATGTTGGCTGCCCTATCATTATTCGATGCATTGTCTAAAATTATCGTACCTATTTTGTCTTGGAAACCCCATTTTATAAGACACTCTAAGATACCATCGGATATAACCTCACCGTTATGGGGTGGTGCAAGCTCATTGAAACCTATAATGCGTTTTTGCAATTTCCAATCACAATCAACAAAGTGAGCCGTTAAACACATGTAACCAATCGTTTGGTTAGATGTCCAGCAGTCACTAGTAAGGGATACCATCTCAGCCTTTTTCAAAGTTCTCTTTATCCTCTCTTTTTCTACATCTACAACTTTTATGCAATCTGGAGTGATTGTAGACCTACTAACTTTTTCATATAGAGGATTCATAGTCTTCATTAGGTGATTAAACCATTGGTACTCTACAAACAAAAAGGGTAACTCATGTGCTATGATCATTTTTGCAATTATTTCACGAATTTTCATTTGACTATAACCCCTGTTCGAATCAAAACCCTCAAAAGCATCACAATCATTTTTACCACTATCAAAGTTGAAAAAAAACCGATTTTTTTACCTTGCGCTTTTTTGAATAATCCATATTCTTGAAGGTGCCGGCTCATACTTGTTGTGCCCTTCGAGTATATGTATGCTTGCAATAGATGCATTGTTTTTGGCACCATTTTCCTTTTGTACAAACCCTGAACATCTACACAATGTAGATGCACATCGGATGATTTTTTTCTCTTTTTTGAACAAGCACCTCCGGTCGCTGTATCAGCTACATCGGTATCACCTGATACAGTGACCGGAGGTGCTTGTTCAAAAAAGAGAAAAAATTCTTCCGATGTGCATCTACATTTTGTAGATGTTCAGGGTTTGTACAAAGGGAAAATGGTGCCGAAAAAACAATGCATCTATTGCAATCATACATATGTAAGCGGTAACTCGAAGAGCATAACAAGTATGAGGCGACACCTTCAAGAATGTGGATTATTCAAAAAAGCGCAAGGTAAAAAAATCGGTTTTCTCAACTTTGATAGTGGTAAAAATGATTGTGATGCTTTTGAGGGTTTTGATTCAAATGGGGGTTATAGGCAAATGAAAATTCGTGAAATAATTGCAAAAATGATCATAGCACATGAGTTACCCTTTTCATTTGTAGAGTACCAATGGTTTAATCACCTAATGAAGACTATGAATCCTCTATATGAAAAAGTTAGTAGGTCTACAATCACTCGAGATTGCATAAAAGTTGTAAATGTAGAAAAAGAGAGGATAAAGAAAACTTTGAAAAAGGCTGAGATGGTATCCCTTACCAGTGACTGTTGGACATCTAACCAAACGATTGGTTACGTGTGTTTAATGGCTCACTTTGTTGATTGTGATTGGAAATTGCAAAAATGCATTATAGGTTTCAATGAGCTTACACCACCCCATAGCGATGAGGTTATATCCGATGGTATCTTAGAGTGTCTTATAAAATGGGGTATCCAAGACAAAATAGGTACCATCATTTTAGATAATGCATCGAACAATGATAGGGTAGCCAACATTTTGATGAGTAATTTTAAGGGAAAGAGGAAGTTACACTTTGGTGGTTTGTTTTTTCATATAAGATGTTGTGCTCACATCTTAAACTTGGTAGTGCAAGATGGTTTAGGAACTATCGAATCATGTCTTGTAAAAATTAGAGAAGGTGTCAAATATTTGAGGAAGTCTTCTGGTCGTTTATTGAAATTTGGTGAAATAGCAATAACATTTGGCATATCCAAAAATAGGTCTTTATGTACCGATGTAAAAACTAGGCGAACCTCAACGCACCATAAGCTTGAATCGGCTATTCACTATAAACAAGCTTTTCTAGGTTATGCGTTGAGAGATTCCAACTTTGTATGGTCCACCACAGTTGATGAATGGAATCGTGCCGAAAGAGTTTGCAATCTACTTGTCGTGTTTTTAAAAGCTACTAATTTGTTTTCCTTCACATCAAAGAGATATGTAGTGCATTTTTTTTCTGATGATACTTTCTTGAAGAACATGAGTAAACCGATGTGAAATTTGAGAAATATCGAGGGGAAATTGGGATCCTTATGTCTATTGCATCAATTTTAGATCCCTGTTTTAAGATGTTCTTAGTTGAGTGGACTTGAGAGATTGTATTTAGTGGATGAATGTACGATCATGGTTCAAGATATGAAAAGTAAGTTAAAATCACTTTTTGACAGTATTGTAATGCATATAAGACATCTGAGGCTGCCATGAATAGCTCAAAAACATCTTATAATGAAATCAAGTTCACACACGAATGATTTTTTTGCTTGCCTCAATTCAAGAACCATTTCGATTGAAAGAAAATCTGAACTTGAGGAGTATTTGGATGAGCCGAACCTAAAATGTATGGATCCAAAAGTTGATGTGTTGAAGTGGTGGAGTCAACGTTGTAGCAAGTTTCCGCTTTTGAGTAAGATAGCGAAAGACATTTTTCGCATCCCGGTCACTACCGTGGCTTCTGAATCAGCCTTTAGTGCTGGGGGCGTATATTAAATGACTACCGTAGCTCTCTTTCAAAGGATATGGTGGAACTTCTTGTTTATGGAAGTGATTGGTTAAAGGCCAACCCAAAAACAGCCTTAAAAACATTGAAAGTAAGCTTTTATTACATTTATAATCTACTTATACTTTTGTAGTTTATGCATTAACATTTGTATTATGATTTTTTTTAATGTGTAGCAAGCTGCAAGAGATGAAGAAAAATTGGAAATTGATGTGTTGACTCCAAAGGGGTCTGAAAATAAATGAAAGGTATTTTTATAATTAACAAACCATAAAAGTTGTTATGTAATGTGTAGAACTTAATGGTTTTGTTTAATGCTTGTGTTTATAGGTTATATGTTGATTTGAAGTTGACTTTTGTGGATGGAGATGATCAAGCTTAAAGAAGAAGTTTATGGCTTTTGAACTAAATGACAATTTGTATTTCGCACTTTATTTTGTGCTTCTTGATATTGTTAAGAACATTTTTAGAATCATGATTTTAGTTATGTAATGCTTTTGTTAGTAAAGTGTTAGACATGTTTTAATTAAGTTAGGATTTGTTTATGTTGAACGCAGCCTTATAATTCAATCGAGCGAAAACGATCCGCTCGATTTTTTTTAGGATTTGATAAAAACCGAGCGAACCCAGCAAAAATGATCCGATCGATTCAAATTCAATCCGAGCATGAGCATCACTTTTGTGCTCGGTTTTGCAAATTCGATCCGATCGGATCGGATCGGTTGTAATTCAATCCGAGCATGAGCATACCCTCGATCAGATCGGATCGGATCGGCTGATGAACACCCCTAGACCTGTTAAAGGTTAAGCATAACCGGTCAAATGGGTCAAGCGTGTCTTAAAGTGTGAGAGAGATGATTACAAAACCTGGATTATTCCAGCAAGAATCTAATTTTTTTATATAGATTTGAGTTTCGAGGTTTTATGCTTTAAAAATAAACACTTTAAGAGATGTCCGAACCGTTTGTCGGTGAACTGGGTCAAAAATTATATTAATTAATACCTGCGCATCTATTAGTCGGTGAACTGTTGTCTTGCTTGATTCCTGAAGTTCGCCTGCTATTAAGATCTCATCCAGTATATAATAAGTCTGCAGAAATGAATAAGTCAACAAATATATAAGAACTGGTGTAACAGATGTGACTCTTTGATTTTTAATTAATCATAACCATCAAGGAATGATGCACATATGTGACTCTTTGATTTTAAATTAATCATAACCATATGATGCTCCGAACCTGATGAAAATGGAAGATCAAGTCTAGTTCACAAACCTGGCAAACAAATGTTGAGAAACCGAATCAATTTCCATATATAAAATAATGATAATAATAATAATATTAGACTCTTCACAGTTTACATGTGGCTTACACTTCCAAAGTAGCGATTAAGGGTCTCAACAAAATACTGAATAATTTCAAGGATCTCCAATTCGTTGTCTTCGTGGTTAACACACATGCAAAAGTAGAGACCAGCATATCTGAAACAATGAAAAGTAACTAGTTAGGCAACACGGGTTGTGGAAATCTGCAAACAAACACTTCTATCAAATATTAAAGTTTTTCTATATTTTTTGCATTAATTATGATTACAAAAAAAAATACATAATTATGATAATAATTAAAAATTCAAAATAAAACGATTTAGATAACAAATAGAGATAATACCTCCTATAAACAACTTTAAATCCCCTCCATTCGACAATGTTGCATAGCTTGGGGCCTCGTGTTAGAATCATCCCACTAAGCTCTTGTATTACCTTGATACAAATATCAGTGACATAAAAATGCATGTCAATAAAAGAATATATGGATGATGCAACAACCATGCAGAGAGAAATGTTGGTAGTAATTAGGCGTTTGTTTCAGTTTCAGTATTGTGAATTGATTCATTTAAGTAGTTAGAGATTATTGGTTAAAGAAGCTTTGTTTTGTCACATTAAAAGAAAACTATGTCAGGAAAATATTGGGTGATTACTAGGGCTGTAAACAAACCGAACGAACACGAACAATGCCATGTTCGTGTTCGTTCGTTAAGGAAATTAACATGTTCGCGAACTGTTCACGAACGCATACCGAACATAAGTTTATGTTCGTGTTCGTTCGTTAAGGAAATTCAATTGTTCACGAACAGTTCGTGAACACCGGTCTCGAACACAAACTAACGCAAGCAAATAAAAATGAACGCAAACGAACATTTAACTGAAAATAAAAAAATGAAAACATTGTTATCCTTAAACATTGGATATAAGTAGTTAAATACAACTATCAAATGATAAATCAAAACACAAGAAGTCTACCCAACCACCAAACGATGAATAAAGTTTACCTAACTTAGACATAATTATCCCCAAAAATGTCTTAGAATGTCCAAATTTTAGCTAACTTAGAAACAAATAGGGTTTCAAGTTTTCAATATGTTTAGATAAAAGGTTTATTATTTATTATTTATTATTTTTTAATATGATCAAACGAACATATTACCAAACGTTCACGAACGCAGTCGAACGAACGAGACCTATGTTCGTGTTCGTTCGCTAAGCTAACCGAACGAAATTTTTTGTTCGTGTTCGTTCGTTAAGCTAATCGAACGAACATAAACGAACTTCTCATCGAACAGTTCACGAACTGTTCGCTGAATGTTTGGTTCGTTTACAGCCCTAGTGGTTACAGAGAGAGTAGTATAGTACCAGAAAATGCAGTATGGTTTACGATTGGATGGTGGAAGAGTGAGGTGAGCTGAGCATACCTTAGTTCTTTCTCTCTGTGTGTAAGGTGAATACCATTTTGTCAACCTAACTTTTCCTTGGCGGCTTATGGAAAGAACAAAATGAATCTACAAACACGTTAGTTAAACATCAAACACCCACAGATAACCAACCTGCTGATATGTGCTAAACAGGTTGCTTCAACCATGATATTATTAAGTTTTGGAAAAGTGGTAAATTAGCGTTAGAGGATGAAAGCAGTGATAATAAAAAATTAGCAGCAAGAGACAAGTTTTGAAATCTTCCAAAATTGGATACAAAATCCTCATGCAGGTTGAATTTGGGGAAGCATAAAAGAATGGAATGGAAATGGGTTTACTGAAGAAGGCCTAGGTAATTCTACATATCTAAATAAAAGAGACAGCAAAGCTCTCACCATGATTGAAATGAATTCTATCTATAGAAACAACTTCACCAACCGAATGCGTACTGAAACACGATATCAAGGCAATATGAGTATATCGGATTCAATTTTGTAAGCATTAGATCACCAACCTGAGATCAAACAACGAGAATCGTCCCACAGCGAAACGCTAATGTCATCAACGGAAATTAGTAATGTCCCTGTGACTCGGTAATTTTTTCTTAGGGTTGCCAATTTTTTTTAAAGATTTAGCCCCTGGCTATATAAAAAAAAAAAGGGCAACTTTGTAGAATAGTAACCAAGTTTTAAAAATGTTCTAATTAGTTCACTTAAGTTTCGATAGTGTTCTAATCAGGTCACTCAACTTCATTTTTCATTAAAATTAAGGGTTTTTTCATCCATTTCATAAGTAACCATGATGATGTGGATTTTTGTTTCTTTTTTCCCTTTTATTTGATGCTAACTTCGAATGATGACGTGAATTGTAACTTGTTTTTTTAATTTTTAATGTAATTAAAGTGTTTTTATTTTTAATAAATTTAATTTCATATATTAAAATAATCCGATCCCAACATCCTATGCTTCATTTTTTTCTTGACACATAGAAAAAAGGACATGACTCGATTTGAATGTTAAGTTATCTAATTGGGACAAAAACGATACGAGTGACCTAATTAGAACACTTCTAAAACTTGGTTACTATTTTGTGACATTTTCCTAAACAAAATTCCATTTATAGCGGGCCGGATTAGGTCGGGTCATGTAAAACAAGTAAAAATAAACAAACAAAGTTTTAAAGCGGGTCGGATCAGGTCGGGTTGGGTCAATTTTCATTTTCAAACAATCAAACTCTATTTTCTAACTTCATACCGCATTAACAAACAAACAAAGTTTCAAGTAAACAACATAAACACACATTATAAGTAAGTAAAGTAACAATAAAAAACCTTCAAAGCCCAAGTCCTCCATACTTCTATTTTTTCTAATCATTAAATAAAACAATAAAAAAAAAACTAATCTAAAACATAGTTTGGTCTTTAATTAGAAAAATCTGATGAAAAAAAGTGGTTCAACCTTCTGTCTCTTGAGAAATCGTGTTATAACTTCTTTACTCATGGTTCTTATCACATATAAATTGCTCTATAAGTTCATAAAACAACACTAGACACTTAAACAAAATAAACAATCATGTTCAACCAATACCATAGTCCATAATTTTCAAACATTTAAGCCCTAGTTTTAAATGTTGATAAGTAATCCTTTTTCGATCAAAAAGCTCATCCGGTCGTGAGTCGCTGTAGACTGTAGTCGTTGGGCGTGTTTTTAGGAGCGGGATTTGGAATTCGAATAGGTCATTGGTGGGTTGGTTTGGGTTATTTTATTTAGTCCAAATTTTTTAGGTTTGGGTAGTTGGATTAATAAATTAGATTGTAGATTGAGTTAAATAAAGTAAATAAGTGGTTAAAGAATAGTTATATAAATTGTGTTATATACTTTATATATTCATAATAATCAATGTTTATTTTTTATATAAATCCATTATATTTTTTTCTAAGGGGACGGTTGAAAATTTTCAAGGGGTGCAGTTGAAAAAATCAAAGGGGTGCGGTTGGGATTTTCGATGAAAATTAGCACTAAAAGCTTTTTTTCAAGGGGTGTAGCCGCCCACCCACCATAGTGGGTAGGTCCGCCCTTGTCCTCGTCTTTGCAGGTTTTTTTAATTTTTAGGTGGCTAAAAAAACCCTGCTTTCAACAGTTATAATAAACTCGACGGTCCATATCATTAACTTATGTTACACTAGATTAGTTCCCCGTGTGTTACACGGGTTGAACAATCTAAACTATATAATAAATATTTCTTGTAAATGTAAATCAAAGATGGAGACGTTTATATACCAAATTGACATAAATGAGTTAATATAAAGATGATGTATGTTACTATTTTAAAACCCATCAAAGAAACATGTAATCTTTGAAAATGATACAAAAATAAATATTTTATATTATATAATACTAATTATTGTATTTATGTATTACATTATATTTAATGAGAAATAAAAAGTTACAATTATAATTTCCACATTACCGAAAATAATTTGAATCCAAAAATATTTACATAATTATTAGATGTTTAGCTTGATTTTAGCGACATATAGCAACATTTTGTTTTATATATATATATATATAAATATATATATTTAAAGTTAGATAGTAATAAATTATGGAAATAATATGTTGAAGTATATGGATGATCCCTGTGATTTATCAAAATTTTGGATTTAATCTCTAATTTTTCAAAAATAAATGAACACTATAGGTGGTTAGTAATAACAATCAAGTTATATATTTAGTTATAATAATATGACAAAGAAATTAAGGACCTAAGTACGAACAATCAAGTTATATATTTAGTTTAATAAAAATAATAATATGACAAAACAAATATTGAACCTAACCATGTATAAATTTGTTAAAATAAACTAATAGACAATAATTAAAATCCCCATAATAAATAAATAATGTGACAACCCGCACTCTCGATCCCGATCATCGAGAGAAGGGTGTTTTATGAATGTTCGAATACATTATATTATATTTTTATTGTTATTATTATTGTTAGGGTTTACTAAAATAATAATAACGCGATGAAAGATTTATCTATTTACATATTTAGTTACCGTTGTATTGTAATATAATCGGACCTGTCCGTTAAGCGAGACACGTAAAAACCCAACGAGTTCACTCACTCGGGCTAGGCCCAAGTCCAACCCAATTCACCTAAACTCCAAAAACCCTACTATACACACATAATAAACCTTCATTATCCTCACTTTTTTTAACACAAAAGCCCCAATCCCTAAACAACACAGCAGCACCCACATTCCATGCTTCTCCCTCACTCTCGTTCAAAACACCGGCGACCAGAACCGGGTTACGGAGAACTTCGGCACCGATCGATCTCTGTCAAAAACCCCAACACCCTCTTATATCTCTCACACACAACCCACCTGTTTCTCCCCTCCCTAGTTCATCGGACGGCCACCACCATAGCAGCAGTAACACACAACCACCTGAAGATTTAGAGAGAGAGAGAGGGTGACCGAAGAAAGGAGCTAGGGGCTGTGATGTTGATGATGACTGACGAAGACGGTGGCGGCGGTGCGGCGACGCTAAATCTGCAGCGACGGAACTCCGACATCGAACAGAGGATGTTGTTCGTGCATTTTGCGATGGTGGACGGTGGACTACGACAGTGGTGATGGTGGTGCTTTGGTTTGAATCCGAAGTAGTGGCGGTTTGGATGCGGGTCTCGAAAGTGGCTACGGTTCGATTCCGACAAGGTGTCGACAACAGAACCTATCGGTTAGTGTTTGACTATTGTTTGTACCTTTGTGGCTTCTATATGTTTGTTTGTTTAGATACACAGGATTCAAAAATTGTTACAAACAGTTTGAAAGAATGATGAGTGGGTACTGATGTTAATTGTTCGAAAATTGATACATGGTTCTTTGAATAACTAATGCCTATGATGATGATGAGGATCTCTTTTCTATATTAGTCAATTGTTAAGTTTAGATGTGATTCATGGTGGAATTTAACCAATGATTATGGTCCAGCGAATTGTTAATTAACTATTGGTCGGTCTAGAAGTAATATAAGAGTTGGGTATTATGAAATTGGTTGTTTATTTGCATAAAATTGAGAGTAGTGTTGTTTTATTCTGCACATAGTTGTCTTATCTGCTCTAATGTTTAAAAGGTGTCTGCTATTTGGAAATTGATGCTGAGAGTACAAGTGTTCATGCATAGGGTACAATAGGTTGTAATTTGAAAAAAAAAATGAATGCTATCTATCAAAAATTAGCTGGTCGCACACTTAACATCCAGACCCACACATTCCTTTTTGACACAACTTCATTTTAGGAACTGCACACTAATGGGCCTCACAGTTGGGCCGCATGAACTTAGATTGGGCCGCACCATTAGTTTTGTGAAATACGTGATTACTTGATACATGTACGAACTACGTGATATATGTGAACTACTTGCATACAGTCCTAACAAGTGGTAACCGTTATAGGACGTGGTTGACCAAGTTTAGGATAAACATATTATCTACCGAGCAATCTAAGGTGAGTTCATTGCATTTTCTCAAGCATGCGTCCCGGTGGTTTGGGACAACGGGTAAACATTTGGAAGGGAAACATTGGGTAAACAACTTAATCGGTTTGGTTATTGCCTGGAGGGCAATGGGGGTAATTAGTTGATAGCGCTATTAGGTGGGAAACCTCACACCGGGCCGTAAGGACGGGCGTGAACTAATTATCTGGGTATGGCTATGGTTGTTAGAGGCACACTCCTCGGATACATATGGGCACTCTCCCTAGGGTATCTAACGAAGGCAACATAGCAATCGGTCGTTAAGGGGTACCCACTCCCCGGATACATATGGGCACATTCCCTAGGGTATCTAGCATGAGCAACATTGTATCGCAGCGTTAAATCGCATTAACATACATATGGTAACATAACTTGTTAACAAAACCTTGAACTCACCAGCGTAGTCTGACACACTTGTTTACATGCTTGTAGGTAATTATTGAAGGAACTTGGGAACTTGCTGTCTGATGCTGCTGGAGTGGTTATGGTCATGATAAACATTTATATTGATTAGGGTTTCGATACATTTATACATTTATACATTTATACTTTTATGCTTCCGCTCAATACTTTGGTTTTGGTTTAACTTTTCAAACGTTACATTTATTTCAATTGGGTATTTCAATACATTATAACTTGTGTTTGATATGATTGGTGGCTCTTTGTTGGATCGTTGCATCTCCAATAGGGACATACCCTAGGTGGTAATTTGGGGGTGTGACAGTTTGGTATCAGAGCCACTGGTTATAGAGAACTCGGTTTTAAAACGTTTTCATAAAACCAGACTATAACCGAATTGATCCAAACGATGACCATGACACTCAGCTCCAGATTGCAAGGTTCGTCTCTCGTATACTCATTGTACTGCATAACTAGTGAACACTTACATATGATATTGCATGTGATTGCACGTTTAGCACAACAGTATGAATTCATGTATTACTTGCCTGTGTTATGTGACTGATTGGGTGGTATTTCCCTAAACATTCATGACTTACGCTTCGTGATGCTCTTTGTTTGCTACTCGAGTTTGAGGAACCATTTGACATGAGTTAAGAGGAGCTGAGATGAGCATGCAAATCACAATATTATTGTGGGTGCACACATAATAATAATGTGGGGGTGCATACGAGTCCCAGTAAGCCTTAACAAGTGGAAAAGGGGTCCCGTTCCGTTATTTAACCGATGTGAAACATAACAAACCTATAGGGGTCATAGCAGTGATTGTCCCCTACTCAAACGTGAACCTTTTCATTCATCTCTGGATCCTTTCGAATTTCGATGCTATCGAGTATTACCTGAACACCCATCTGAACACCTGGCGAACCGTGTAGAATGATAGGTGCTTATAGGAACGTCCTTTAGTAGGATGTCGTAGCGCCAAATGATTAATCGATACCTTTCTTACTCCTCTTCGTTTGCTGGAACTCATGTATTGACGTCTTGGATCCCGAATTGTGATCACTTCTGCAACACTCTCATAACAGACCGTGTATTACCAAACAAATTTCAACATCGATGAACAAGAGGATGAGCGTAGTACTTTACCAACCTTAGTATTTGGACGACCCCCACTACCGGCAACGAACGTCAGCTTCAATTGAGTCTGTAACTCTAGACGGCGATTTATGGGTGTCAACTCTTACAAATCATTCGGGGCATAAGTGATGATAATTGACCGTAGTGTGGTATGTGTAACTGCTAGCACAGTGAGTAGCGCTTTAGGACGTGGCTCTGAATGTGAAAAGATAGACCTTGAGGGTGAAGAATCGTGGGGCTTTGTTTCGAGCAACGACATTGGGACAACAGTCACAACGACAACAAGGTATTCGTAACTCTAGCCTACTGTATGGAAATAAAGGTGCCTACAACATGGATTGGCCGTGGTTAAGTTAAGAGACAAAGACCCAAGGAACAACGGCAGTACTTGAAACCCCTGTAATGAAAACAACACTGGAAATGATGCTCATGAAAGGGCATTTAGGGCTGGCGTGGGCAAAGCCAGGATTACAACAACATGGTGGCCAGCACGTTTTTGAAAGCTAATCGTTTCATTCCTGTTCTGTTCAACCCTGATACTTCCTGAGACCAGACCAGTTGTGGAATCGGCTGATGGCAAGACAATTCAAGCCTCGTATGTCTATAGGGATGCAAATTCAACCGTGTGGGACAAGTTTTCGACGTCGATCTTCCTTCCACTATCCACGATGGTGTTGATGCAGTAGTTAGTGAAGATTGGTTAACCAAACATCGCACATTTATAACCTGTGAGGGGAAAGTTGTCGTCTGTCATAAAGTATCCAAGTGGTGCAGAGGTTAGCATCAATTTAGCAGTGAAGGCCAAAAGTGTCCACGGAAGGATTACCCCGCCATGATAGCATCCATTACTAATATCAAGGCTAAGGAAAAGAGGATCGAGGATTCACCAATTATTTGTGACTTCTCCCTAAGTGCTACCAGAAGAACTATCAGGTTTACCTTCGCATCATCAGGCGGAATATCAGAACGGTATCATGTCAGAAGTAGCCCTTGTTACTAGCATTCCTTATTGTCCTACACCAGGAAGGTTGCAAGAGTTGCCTAATCAACTTCAGGAACTATCAGACATGAGTTTTATCGGATCTAGTTTTTCACTTTGGGGAGCCCCGGTTATGCCAGTGAAGATAAGCCTTTTCGTATGTGTACCGATTATCGAGAACGTAACAAGGTGATAGTCAGGAACCGCTTGTCTCGACCATGTATTGGCCATCTGTCGACCAGTTGCAGGGAACAAGCTTCCATTCGGGGATTGGCTAGCGAACGGACTATCATCAGATGGAAGTCCAAGAGGATAATACTCTTAGAACAACACGTCGAACACAATGCAGCCTTTTTAACTTTGTACACCATGATCATTGAGTTGATCAACACACTAGCAGCTTCAGGGAATCACATGAATCAACCGTATTTGTTGACAACGTTCTGAATCATGACCAGGAGAAAGGAACCCGGTGAGACCCCCCCCCCCCAAGCGATGTAAGTTGCCTATAGATCGAGTTCGTCGGAACTCACTTCAAGCCATCGTTTTAGAACAATTTTCAGGACTAATGGGGATGATGTAACAACCGACCTTCGCAGGGTAAACACAAACCCTGTTAACTCTGTTAACTGATACGTTCACGTAGGCATTGTGTTTAAGTTCAGATAAATCAGGTGTCCCAAAAATTTCACATGCAATCACTACACAGTGTTCGTGAGTAAATAGATATAACTTATATAATATTCCATATGATGTGAAATAAGTTTAAACTATGTGAAAAGTTTCATGTTATGATAATTACGTGAATTTACATGCTACATGATTTTATATGCTATATGACTTGCATGATTCGTTTTGTGAACTTTCGCAAAACTACATGTATTTGTATAACAGTAAGGCCATTAACGAATCGTATATCTTAGCTTAAATTTCGAGGACGAAATCCTGTAACATGGGGAGAATGTGACAACCCGCACTCTCGATCCCGATCATCGAGAGAAGGGTGTTTTATGAATGTTCGAATACATTATATTATATTTTTATTGTTATTATTATTATTGTTAGGGTTTACTAAAATAATAATAACGCGATGAAAGATTTATCTATTTACATATTTAGTTACCGTTGTATTGTAATATAGTCGGACCTGTCCGTTAAGCGAGACACGTAAAAACCCAACGAGTTCACTCACTCGGGCTAGGCCCAAGTCCAACCCAATTCACCTAAACTCCAAAAACCCTACTATACACACATAATAAACCTTCATTATCCTCACTTTTTTTAACACAAAAGCCCCAATCCCTAAACAACACAGCAGCACCCACATTCCATGCTTCTCCCTCACTCTCGTTCAAAACACCGGCGACCAGAACCGGGTTACGGAGAACTTCGGCACCGATCGATCTCTGTCAAAAACCCCAACACCCTCTTATATCTCTCACACACAACCCACCTGTTTCTCCCCTCCCTAGTTCATCGGACGGCCACCACCATAGCAGCAGTAACACACAACCACCTGAAGATTTAGAGAGAGAGAGAGGGTGACCGAAGAAAGGAGCTAGGGGCTGTGATGTTGATGATGACTGACGAAGACGGTGGCGGCGGTGCGGCGACGCTAAATCTGCAGCGACGGAACTCCGACATCGAACAGAGGATGTTGTTCGTGCATTTTGCGATGGTGGACGGTGGACTACGACAGTGGTGATGGTGGTGCTTTGGTTTGAATCCGAAGTAGTGGCGGTTTGGATGCGGGTCTCGAAAGTGGCTACGGTTCGATTCCGACAAGGTGTCGACAACAGAACCTATCGGTTAGTGTTTGACTATTGTTTGTACCTTTGTGGCTTCTATATGTTTGTTTGTTTAGATACACAGGATTCAAAAATTGTTACAAACAGTTTGAAAGAATGATGAGTGGGTACTGATGTTAATTGTTCGAAAATTGATACATGGTTCTTTGAATAACTAATGCCTATGATGATGATGAGGATCTCTTTTCTATATTAGTCAATTGTTAAGTTTAGATGTGATTCATGGTGGAATTTAACCAATGATTATGGTCCAGCGAATTGTTAATTAACTATTGGTCGGTCTAGAAGTAATATAAGAGTTGGGTATTATGAAATTGGTTGTTTATTTGCATAAAATTGAGAGTAGTGTTGTTTTATTCTGCACATAGTTGTCTTATCTGCTCTAATGTTTAAAAGGTGTCTGCTATTTGGAAATTGATGCTGAGAGTACAAGTGTTCATGCATAGGGTACAATAGGTTGTAATTTGAAAAAAAAATGAATGCTATCTATCAAAAATTAGCTGGTCGCACACTTAACATCCAGACCCACACATTCCTTTTTGACACAACTTCATTTTAGGAACTGCACACTAATGGGCCTCACAGTTGGGCCGCATGAACTTAGATTGGGCCGCACCATTAGTTTTGTGAAATACGTGATTACTTGATACATGTACGAACTACGTGATATATGTGAACTACTTGCATACAGTCCTAACAAGTGGTAACCGTTATAGGACGTGGTTGACCAAGTTTAGGATAAACATATTATCTACCGAGCAATCTAAGGTGAGTTCATTGCATTTTCTCAAGCATGCGTCCCGGTGGTTTGGGACAACGGGTAAACATTTGGAAGGGAAACATTGGGTAAACAACTTAATCGGTTTGGTTATTGCCTGGAGGGCAATGGGGGTAATTAGTTGATAGCGCTATTAGGTGGGAAACCTCACACCGGGCCGTAAGGACGGGCGTGAACTAATTATCTGGGTATGGCTATGGTTGTTAGAGGCACACTCCTCGGATACATATGGGCACTCTCCCTAGGGTATCTAACGAAGGCAACATAGCAATCGGTCGTTAAGGGGTACCCACTCCCCGGATACATATGGGCACATTCCCTAGGGTATCTAGCATGAGCAACATTGTATCGCAGCGTTAAATCGCATTAACATACATATGGTAACATAACTTGTTAACAAAACCTTGAACTCACCAGCGTAGTCTGACACACTTGTTTACATGCTTGTAGGTAATTATTGAAGGAACTTGGGAACTTGCTGTCTGATGCTGCTGGAGTGGTTATGGTCATGATAAACATTTATATTGATTAGGGTTTCGATACATTTATACATTTATACTTTTATGCTTCCGCTCAATACTTTGGTTTTGGTTTAACTTTTCAAACGTTACATTTATTTCAATTGGGTATTTCAATACATTATAACTTGTGTTTGATATGATTGGTGGCTCTTTGTTGGATCGTTGCATCTCCAATAGGGACATACCCTAGGTGGTAATTTGGGGGTGTGACAGTTTGGTATCAGAGCCACTGGTTATAGAGAACTCGGTTTTAAAACGTTTTCATAAAACCAGACTATAACCGAATTGATCCAAACGATGACCATGACACTCAGCTCCAGATTGCAAGGTTCGTCTCTCGTATACTCATTGTACTGCATAACTAGTGAACACTTACATATGATATTGCATGTGATTGCACGTTTAGCACAACAGTATGAATTCATGTATTACTTGCCTGTGTTATGTGACTGATTGGGTGGTATTTCCCTAAACATTCATGACTTACGCTTCGTGATGCTCTTTGTTTGCTACTCGAGTTTGAGGAACCATTTGACATGAGTTAAGAGGAGCTGAGATGAGCATGCAAATCACAATATTATTGTGGGTGCACACATAATAATAATGTGGGGGTGCATACGAGTCCCAGTAAGCCTTAACAAGTGGAAAAGGGGTCCCGTTCCGTTATTTAACCGATGTGAAACATAACAAACCTATAGGGGTCATAGCAGTGATTGTCCCCTACTCAAACGTGAACCTTTTCATTCATCTCTGGATCCTTTCGAATTTCGATGCTATCGAGTATTATCTGAACACCCATCTGAACACCTGGCGAACCGTGTAGAATGATAGGTGCTTATAGGAACGTCCTTTAGTAGGATGTCGTAGCGCCAAATGATTAATCGATACCTTTCTTACTCCTCTTCGTTTGCTGGAACTCATGTATTGACGTTTTGGATCCCGAATTGTGATCACTTCTGCAACACTCTCATAACAGACCGTGTATTACCAAACAAATTTCAACATCGATGAACAAGAGGATGAGCGTAGTACTTTACCAACCTTAGTATTTGGACGACCCCCACTACCGGCAACGAACGTCAGCTTCAATTGAGTCTGTAACTCTAGACGGCGATTTATGGGTGTCAACTCTTACAAATCATTCGGGGCATAAGTGATGATAATTGACCGTAGTGTGGTATGTGTAACTGCTAGCACAGTGAGTAGCGCTTTAGGACGTGGCTCTGAATGTGAAAAGATAGACCTTGAGGGTGAAGAATCGTGGGGCTTTGTTTCGAGCAACGACATTGGGACAACAGTCACAACGACAACAAGGTATTCGTAACTCTAGCCTACTGTATGGAAATAAAGGTGCCTACAACATGGATTGGCCGTGGTTAAGTTAAGAGACAAAGACCCAAGGAACAACGGCAGTACTTGAAACCCCTGTAATGAAAACAACACTGGAAATGATGCTCATGAAAGGGCATTTAGGGCTGGCGTGGGCAAAGCCAGGATTACAACAACATGGTGGCCAGCACGTTTTTGAAAGCTAATCGTTTCATTCCTGTTCTGTTCAACCCTGATACTTCCTGAGACCAGACCAGTTGTGGAATCGGCTGATGGCAAGACAATTCAAGCCTCGTATGTCTATAGGGATGCAAATTCAACCGTGTGGGACAAGTTTTCGACGTCGATCTTCCTTCCACTATCCACGATGGTGTTGATGCAGTAGTTAGTGAAGATTGGTTAACCAAACATCGCACATTTATAACCTGTGAGGGGAAAGTTGTCGTCTGTCATAAAGTATCCAAGTGGTGCAGAGGTTAGCATCAATTTAGCAGTGAAGGCCAAAAGTGTCCACGGAAGGATTACCTCGCCATGATAGCATCCATTACTAATATCAAGGCTAAGGAAAAGAGGATCGAGGATTCACCAATTATTTGTGACTTCTCCCTAAGTGCTACCAGAAGAACTATCAGGTTTACCTTCGCATCATCAGGCGGAATATCAGAACGGTATCATGTCAGAAGTAGCCCTTGTTACTAGCATTCCTTATTGTCCTACACCAGGAAGGTTGCAAGAGTTGCCTAATCAACTTCAGGAACTATCAGACATGAGTTTTATCGGATCTAGTTTTTCACTTTGGGGAGCCCCGGTTATGCCAGTGAAGATAAGCCTTTTCGTATGTGTACCGATTATCGAGAACGTAACAAGGTGATAGTCAGGAACCGCTTGTCTCGACCATGTATTGGCCATCTGTCGACCAGTTGCAGGGAACAAGCTTCCATTCGGGGATTGGCTAGCGAACGGACTATCATCAGATGGAAGTCCAAGAGGATAATACTCTTAGAACAACACGTCGAACACAATGCAGCCTTTTTAACTTTGTACACCATGATCATTGAGTTGATCAACACACTAGCAGCTTCAGGGAATCACATGAATCAACCGTATTTGTTGACAACGTTCTGAATCATGACCAGGAGAAAGGAACCCGGTGAGACCCCCCCCAAGCGATGTAAGTTGCCTATAGATCGAGTTCGTCGGAACTCACTTCAAGCCATCGTTTTAGAACAATTTTCAGGACTAATGGGGATGATGTAACAACCGACCTTCGCAGGGTAAACACAAACCCTGTTAACTCTGTTAACTGATACGTTCACGTAGGCATTGTGTTTAAGTTCAGATAAATCAGGTGTCCCAAAAATTTCACATGCAATCACTACACAGTGTTCGTGAGTAAATAGATATAACTTATATAATATTCCATATGATGTGAAATAAGTTTAAACTATGTGAAAAGTTTCATGTTACGATAATTACGTGAATTTACATGCTACATGATTTTATATGCTATATGACTTGCATGATTCGTTTTGTGAACTTTCGCAAAACTACATGTATTTGTATAACAGTAAGGCCATTAACGAATCGTATATCTTAGCTTAAATTTCGAGGACGAAATCCTGTAACATGGGGAGAATGTGACAACCCGCACTCTCGATCCCGATCATCGAGAGAAGGGTGTTTTATGAATGTTCGAATACATTATATTATATTTTTATTGTTATTATTATTATTGTTAGGGTTTACTAAAATAATAATAACGCGATGAAAGATTTATCTATTTACATATTTAGTTACCGTTGTATTGTAATATAATCGGACCTGTCCGTTAAGCGAGACACGTAAAAACCCAACGAGTTCACTCACTCGGGCTAGGCCCAAGTCCAACCCAATTCACCTAAACTCCAAAAACCCTACTATACACACATAATAAACCTTCATTATCCTCACTTTTTTTAACACAAAAGCCCCAATCCCTAAACAACACAGCAGCACCCACATTCCATGCTTCTCCCTCACTCTCGTTCAAAACACCGGCGACCAGAACCGGGTTACGGAGAACTTCGGCACCGATCGATCTCTGTCAAAAACCCCAACACCCTCTTATATCTCTCACACACAACCCACCTGTTTCTCCCCTCCCTAGTTCATCGGACGGCCACCACCATAGCAGCAGTAACACACAACCACCTGAAGATTTAGAGAGAGAGAGAGGGTGACCGAAGAAAGGAGCTAGGGGCTGTGATGTTGATGATGACTGACGAAGACGGTGGCGGCGGTGCGGCGACGCTAAATCTGCAGCGACGGAACTCCGACATCGAACAGAGGATGTTGTTCGTGCATTTTGCGATGGTGGACGGTGGACTACGACAGTGGTGATGGTGGTGCTTTGGTTTGAATCCGAAGTAGTGGCGGTTTGGATGCGGGTCTCGAAAGTGGCTACGGTTCGATTCCGACAAGGTGTCGACAACAGAACCTATCGGTTAGTGTTTGACTATTGTTTGTACCTTTGTGGCTTCTATATGTTTGTTTGTTTAGATACACAGGATTCAAAAATTGTTACAAACAGTTTGAAAGAATGATGAGTGGGTACTGATGTTAATTGTTCGAAAATTGATACATGGTTCTTTGAATAACTAATGCCTATGATGATGATGAGGATCTCTTTTCTATATTAGTCAATTGTTAAGTTTAGATGTGATTCATGGTGGAATTTAACCAATGATTATGGTCCAGCGAATTGTTAATTAACTATTGGTCGGTCTAGAAGTAATATAAGAGTTGGGTATTATGAAATTGGTTGTTTATTTGCATAAAATTGAGAGTAGTGTTGTTTTATTCTGCACATAGTTGTCTTATCTGCTCTAATGTTTAAAAGGTGTCTGCTATTTGGAAATTGATGCTGAGAGTACAAGTGTTCATGCATAGGGTACAATAGGTTGTAATTTGAAAAAAAAATGAATGCTATCTATCAAAAATTAGCTGGTCGCACACTTAACATCCAGACCCACACATTCCTTTTTGACACAACTTCATTTTAGGAACTGCACACTAATGGGCCTCACAGTTGGGCCGCATGAACTTAGATTGGGCCGCACCATTAGTTTTGTGAAATACGTGATTACTTGATACATGTACGAACTACGTGATATATGTGAACTACTTGCATACAGTCCTAACAAGTGGTAACCGTTATAGGACGTGGTTGACCAAGTTTAGGATAAACATATTATCTACCGAGCAATCTAAGGTGAGTTCATTGCATTTTCTCAAGCATGCGTCCCGGTGGTTTGGGACAACGGGTAAACATTTGGAAGGGAAACATTGGGTAAACAACTTAATCGGTTTGGTTATTGCCTGGAGGGCAATGGGGGTAATTAGTTGATAGCGCTATTAGGTGGGAAACCTCACACCGGGCCGTAAGGACGGGCGTGAACTAATTATCTGGGTATGGCTATGGTTGTTAGAGGCACACTCCTCGGATACATATGGGCACTCTCCCTAGGGTATCTAACGAAGGCAACATAGCAATCGGTCGTTAAGGGGTACCCACTCCCCGGATACATATGGGCACATTCCCTAGGGTATCTAGCATGAGCAACATTGTATCGCAGCGTTAAATCGCATTAACATACATATGGTAACATAACTTGTTAACAAAACCTTGAACTCACCAGCGTAGTCTGACACACTTGTTTACATGCTTGTAGGTAATTATTGAAGGAACTTGGGAACTTGCTGTCTGATGCTGCTGGAGTGGTTATGGTCATGATAAACATTTATATTGATTAGGGTTTCGATACATTTATACATTTATACTTTTATGCTTCCGCTCAATACTTTGGTTTTGGTTTAACTTTTCAAACGTTACATTTATTTCAATTGGGTATTTCAATACATTATAACTTGTGTTTGATATGATTGGTGGCTCTTTGTTGGATCGTTGCATCTCCAATAGGGACATACCCTAGGTGGTAATTTGGGGGTGTGACAAATAAGATATTTGACTGTGTTCCCTTTTCATCAAACGAATTTTAAAATTTATGGTTAGATAATTTATTAAAAAAATATGTTTCGTTAATAAATAATTATGAATTTTTTTCTAGAAGAGATTAAATTAAAATTAAACTAAATAATAATTATCTATAAGAGATTAAACTAAATTATATTTAATAGGAGGGTTATCTATAATTAATTAGAAGAGATTAATTAAACTAAATAATAATTATCTATAAGAGATAGCCTAATATGATGACAAGTGTCCCAAAATTGGTTTCTTTTATTATATAGTATAGATTACTCAGTTAAATACATGTGAAATGACTAAATTACCCCTGAAGTAAAGATAAAATAGTTAAAAACACTCTCTCTCTCTCAAACTCTACAAACAACCACCGCCCAACCCTCCTCTCTCAGTTCACTTAAAACATAAACAAAGCTCAGATGCTTCTTTTCTCTCTAAACAACAACAAATGGTTAACGGTGGGTGTATGACGGTTGAAGGTGGTGTAGGTTCGATGGAGGTGGAGTGGTTGTATGTTGGAGGTGGAAGACAGTGGGTGTTACAGTGGTGACACACTAGCTATGGTAGTGGTTGCAGGTGATGACGGTTGAAGGTGGTTGACGTAATGGTGGAAGGTTATGGTACTGGCCACCACAACCACCGGTTCCACAAAGTCAACGTCAAGTCACGCGATTAGTATTCACATTCAGATCGGACGGTTGTTGTTAATCGGTGATCCGACAAAGTTGTTGTTAATCGGTACTCCGGCGAAGGTGTTGTTAATCGGTACTCCGGCGAATGTGGTTGTTAATCGAAGAACTTGGTTGTTAATCATAGAACTTGAAATTATATTGTAGGAGATGAATTATTATAAATGATTGATCTATTGTTTTATACAGCATTTGTGAAAGTTACTGGATTGAATTGTTCAGTTGGAGGTGATTGAATCTGTTTGATTTTTTGGTTATTTTGGGCATGTTTGGCTAAACTTTTCCAACCATTTATTAATTTATTGACTTAATCAAAAAGCTGAAAAGGAGTTTTATTGTTTGGCAAACTAAAAGTCCTTTTCAAAATGACTTTTTGAAAAGAAGGAAAATGAATTTTTGAGAAGTTAACATGTTGTGACTTTTTTATCAACTTATAATTTTTCAAACACCAAATTACCATATTACCCCTGATTTAACACTCCTTATATTATATTTGTTTGTCCTTTTAGTCATTTTACATAGCCAAATATTTTTTAAAAAACAACTTATTGACTTATTGGTTTTTTCCCACCCCATAAGCTAATCCAAACACTTTTTTAAAAACTCATTTTTCAAAAAGTAATAAGTCAATAAGTCCTTTTCACAAAAAAAATTATTTTTCACTTAAATAAGCTTAGCCAAACATGCCCTTTATATGTTCAGTTGGAGGTGATTGAAGAATATGTTAAGATTCTTCTGTTTGATTATTCATTTGTGATTGTTGTATGAGTTTTTTTTTTATCAATTTTGGAAGCAATATGCCCAACCCAAACCTAACTTGAACATAGTGTTGGGCCGGTCTTGGATTGGTCATTGAATGAAATTATTAACATTTTGTTGATGCATATGAATTTAAGATTGTCTTTATTTATTGGTGATGAGGTTTTAGAGAGAGATGCTAAAATAAAGTGGGATCATTTCATTTATATTTGGCTTTTTTTTAGTTGTTCTCTTTTTAACCTTGGGGCTAAAACAAACTTTTTACATATACTTAACTAAAAAATTTAAGATAAGTTAGTGTTAAGGACAACCTGAGTTTAAAAATTGCAACCACTTGGACCAACTCTGTAATTATTAAAACCTTGGGACCAACTCTTCAAAAATGACAAACCAAAAGGACCAACCAGGCATTTAACTCATAAAATTATTATTGTCAAGGAGGAGATGGGTATGATATCCATTTCACATAATCGGGTATGAATATCATCTCATATAATACTACTCGTAGCCAACTTCCCAACCCATGAGATTATTTTACAATTAGGCCCCCCATTGGAGCAAGTTACCATCACTTTAGGGTTCTGGGTAGATGCTCCATGGGTATCGGGTAAAGAATAAGACCCTTCCTGTTAAGGTCCGTCTCGATTCATTTATGTTTAGCCAAAGCATGAACTACAATCACAAAAACTCACTCGAGGCTTAAACTCTCTAATGTTCAAGTCAAGTCGAGCCACAGTAACAGAGCACCGGTACATGTAAGCCAATATCAAGTAATAGTAATATTAGTAAGTCATAGGTAGTGAAGAGGTCAAGTCTTAGTTAGGGTGAGCTAAGGTCCAATGTTAGACTATGGGGGTGTGGAAGAAGGTAGTCCTTAAAGGATGATCCGCCACGTAGGCGTCCACGTGTGTGTGTGAAGCGGAACGTCTTCTCCGTCTTGCCTTCGACGTTTGCAATGGGGACGACCATGGGGGGGGTGGCTTCGACAATTGGCATAAAACAGTTTGGTTAACTAATGAAATATTAGAATTTTAGGATACAATCATACAAACCATCCATTTCAACCAAACAGCAGAATTACCATAGCATTTGATTTATTGAATAGAATTCATATTCAAACACCCAGAAACTAAAATACAACAATGATATCACAAACAAAATCAGACAGAAACCAGATTATCGTGCATCACGCCATTGAAAGTTTTAGTTCGC
This sequence comes from Helianthus annuus, assembly GCF_002127325.2. Taxonomy (NCBI): domain Eukaryota; kingdom Viridiplantae; phylum Streptophyta; class Magnoliopsida; order Asterales; family Asteraceae; genus Helianthus; species Helianthus annuus. The sequence continues at coordinate 36,007,923 of NC_035439.2, read as the reverse complement.
ACAACATTAAAATAAAGGTGCAGGAAGTGGAAACGGTGGGGTTTAGTTCTAGGAACTGTTGGAACTTTCTCCAGATGATGAGCTCGTTTCTAGTTGAACACGTTTCATCTCCTCATATGCCCATTCAAGACCAGGACAGTAATGGACCGGTGGATTAAATCGGGTATCCTCGATGTTATCCGGCAAGAATGCTCCATTTTCTATTAGGAATCTGATTGCCCGCCTGTTTCTTTCTTTTGCAGCAGTGTGAAGTGGAGTCCCTGTGTTCAAAATAAAAACAGAAAACACATTATACAAACAAAGTAACATCAGCTACAAAGTATATGAAGTCAATATATCTATTTATACTTACACTTGTTAGTTGTTATGTAATCAGGTATACAATCAGAAACAGAATATAAAATGATAATCCAAAGCATAATATATCAAACATATAAACATCAGGTGATTCAAGCAATATATATATATATATATATATATATATATATATATATATATATATATATAAAATCTGAATACAATGTGTGAAATCAATATATAAACAGCAGTCCAAATTGTTCACATACAAATGCGGTGCGTCAGACCGCATCGCCTGCACTTTATGGAATCACAGTGCATCAACTGCAGCGATGCGTTTTGCATCAAGCATTATACGCGCCTTTATAAACCTTCTTTGTAAATAGTTGATATGTTACAGCTTGAACACAAAAACCATATTATTACAATGATAACCTAATCTTTCTTATATAATGATTTAGGAGGTTTTCCGCATTTTGAATGTACAGCCTAACTGACCCGTTTCCATTTTATCCGTACAAAAACTCAACACATCTAACTACAAACGGGTCAATTTGCCAACATAGGCAAAACGAGAACAAAAGAACATTAATGTTTTGTGAAAAACAGGGATATTGTTACATACAGCCACCACAAGCGCCTTTGGTCCGAGCATCGATATTGGCACCACGCTCAAGCAGTTCATCCATAACCTTTATGTGATCACCCTTGGCAGCAAGATGAAGAGGGGTGAGCCCATGTGCTTTGGGGCCAAATGCTGCCACATTCGCATCCATTCCTTCATCAAGAAGCCTTTTTACCTGCCACAAGACAAAAGCCCCATATCGTAAAATAACCACCACTTCCAAGTAGGGGTGTAAACAAGCCCAGTGGCTCGAGAGCTACTCGTTATCGGCTCGGTTAAAAGCTCGAACGAGCCGAACTTTAACGAGCCTGAGCCCGAGCTCAAGCCTGAAATAGAACTCGTTTTGTTATCGAGCCCGAGCCTAAACGAGCCCAAACAAAATTTTATTTTTTATATATAATATAATAATGATGATGATAACATTGGCGAGCCGAACTCGAGCCGAGCTTTGGCTCGTTTAAGCGATATTGAAACAATCTCAAACCGAACTTTTAGCTCATTTGAGGTTGTTCTCAAAATAGCTCGAGCTTTTGGGTTTTACTCGCGAGCCGAGCCGAGCTCGAGCTTTGGGTTTTACTCGCAAGCCGAGCTCGAGCTCAAATAAGAAAGCTCAAACCGAGCCAAGCTCAAGCTCGAGCTCGAGCTTTAGAAAAACATGGCGAGCCGAGCTCGAGTCCAGTCGAGCTCGGGCTCGACCTGGCTCGTATACACCCCTACTTCTAAGCAAGCACTAATTGATACTCTAATAGATATACACAACACATATCTAGCAACAATTGTCATCCTAAAATACAAAGATAGCTTCATAACCTATCATCAAAATGGAATACTAATTCACCTCTTTAAGATCCCCTTTTCGAGCACCAACGTGCAAATTCGTCCAGCCTCTATCATCCCTATCCTCCCCTGACCTCATGCTATCCGACCGCTTCACGCGCCTGCGGTTACTATTCGACCGCAACAAATAATCCTGAATCATCCCAATTATACACCCCAAAAACCACACTATTTCGCACCCAAAGAAACTAATTATAACTGATTGCAAACAACGGAAAACACACAAATCTCCAAAACTCGTCTTCTTTACATAATTCGCATAAACCAGTTCAACAAATGTGAGAATTAACGAGAAAAGTGATTAGCCATGTTGTAAGGAGCAAAAGGATTCAACCCAGGACCAAACACACGGAGATTAACAAGCTTAGTGAGCAATAATATTGATGAGGATGATCGAGCAATAATATTAAACATAACTAACGAATCGCTATAGGAAAAAAAGGTGATCGAGGACGGGAAATAAGAGAGAAATTAGATGAAATGAAGCGAGATTTTGGGTGCGTTTGGGGGTCTCATGGATGAATGATCCAGGAATTGAAGATGAACACAAACCCTAGATGTTGCAGAGGCTGGTGGCTCGATATAGGCGTTTGTGGTGATTGGGGATGTGTGGTGATTTATATATGGCGACTCTTTTATTAGTTTTACTTCAGGTAAAGGTAAACTAGTACGCTATGTTATGTGTGCCTATGTGGATAGTATTGGGTAATAGGTATCGGTACAGGTATCTAATTTTTGGTTTTTTGGTATTGGTTTGGTATGATACCGGTGAAATATCGAATTTTATCTTCAAATACTGGTACTGTACCGTACCGAATATTTCGATACCGATATCCAATTTTAACGAATTTTGATACCGCTATTTCTGAAACCTGTACCAGTTTGGTATGGTATCAGTACCACGCTCATCCCTAATGCTATGTATGTATGGTGTGAACCCTTGAGGGAATCACGTTTTCTTTTAGTATATTTAGGGGGTGTTTGGTGTTGCGTTTTCAAAACGTTTTGAAAAAGCATGTAGGTACATGCTTCATCAAAACTGCGTTTTGGAGACAGATAATCACTTTTTTATCCAAACACTTTTTTAGATTATTTATGTTTTACAAACGTAATAATCAAATAATCACTTCAAAACGTAATCCCAAACACCCTCTTATTATTATTATTTACCACAAACGAGGGAATCACCTTTTCTTTTAATATATTTATTATCCTGGCAAAAGATTAAATACAAATAGCTTTATCATACAAAACGTACAAAAAGCAAAAAAGGTAAAAAATGCGGAGGCATTTTTCGTAATTATTTATTTACTTGTAGAATAATTATCAAAATTACCCTACAAATGATATTGTAGGGTAATTTTGTAAAATGACCTTGTAGGGTATTTTTTGATCTTGTAGGTTAATTTTGTAGAGCATCATAATTACTCTACGAATGATCTCGTAGGGTAATTTTATTTTGTAGGGTAATTTTGATCTTCTAAGTTAATTTTATAGAGCATGATAATTAGTCTACAAAAGATCTTATAGGGTAATTTTGATCTTTTTTTAATCTTGTAGGGTAATTTTATAGAGTATCATAATTACTCTACAAATGATCTTATAAGGTAATTTTGATCTTGTAGGGTAATTTTGATCTTGTAGAGTAATTACGAGTAAAATAATTACGAAAATGTCACCGCGTTTTTTCTACTTTGTTATGTCTTTCGTATGTTTTATACGATATGGCTATTTGTATAGGATCTTTATCCTTATTATTATTTACCACAAATAATATAACACTAAATATATGGTCTTAAAATTTTTAAATATGATATCTTGTTTAAGATACTACCAATTGAGTCTCTGTTATGTGTTAGAAAATCTGTATAAAAGAATTGAACAGAAACTGGACATAATGTAATAAAATTGAAGAAACAGTAAACGAGTGAACCGGGCTTGTGTTTGACATAATTCCCTTAAACAGATTCGTCGTCTGTTCCCAGGGTACGCCGGTTCTAAGCAGCACCGCGCACTGCCGGACTTGAGCACTTGCCTGAAATGAAAAGAAGCTGTGTTGCAGAAACTGAGATTGAGAGAGGGGAAGTTGTTGAGGTGTGTCTAAACAGATTGTCTGCATTGGGTTTTATAGGCACAGATAATAACTGATTCTGGCCTCATCATTGCAGAGAATTAAAGGCTAATCGGTTTCGAAACTTATGCCTCATCATTGTAGAGAATTAACTCACATAATGTCTCAGCGGTTTCGAAACTGAATAATATAATGGTTCTCATTAAAACTGAAAATCATTTCAGTTAAAAAACCATTAATAAGACCAATCGTTTTAGTTTTAAAGACTAATTAATTAAAACAATTAGCCAGTCTCGAGTGTAAAAACTGTCTCCCGCGAGCCCGGGTTTTCAGAGCTGCATTCGTGTCCGCATGACGTGCGGGCATATGCGAGTTCAACTAATTCCGGTTCCATTTTTTGCACCCCCCCTGCGCGCGCGGGTAGGACTTGTGGTAAAACATGTCATAAGACTTCAAAGGCTTCATTAAGGTTTCACCTTATAAATAGCCTATCTTTTTGTTCTCACACCAATGTGGGACAAGGTGAATTACCAACTTTTGAGACTTTCATTCACACTAAACTTCCAACTGTCACACCCCAACCGATGGCGGAATCATCGGGGCATGGCACTGAGCGAAATAGATTGTCCAGAAGTTTCCACGACAACTATTTACACTATTCAGTTTAATGATACGTCCCATACCGTATCCCAAATAATAAAACAAATTATTACAGAAAGTATCTAGTCAATAAATCCTGTTCCGACAACTCAGATTTAATACAAATAAAAGTAAATATTGTTCAAAACTCCTAAAGACCCAGCCTGACAAGATCTACAAACAACTATGCACTAGAAGCTTATTCTTGACAGACAACTATTTGTTGGGGGTCTCTACAATCTTATTCTAGCCTCGCTTTCCTAGCAAGCAAACACCTTAAATACCTGTCACATACGTTAAAATAAAGTCAATACACATAATGTAAAGGTGAGCATACAAGTTCGATAATAGCATATAACGTTCGAATAGTGTACGCATAACCAGCACGTACACAGGGGAAAACGAAGCATGTTAATTATCGACATGGATCTATCGATACCAACGACTGCAGGTTGACTATCTGAGAAAGTTCACAATACATGATTACCACCGTAATCCATGCAAGTAATTGTTCTTAACAACCCCCGGGTGAACGGGTGCTGAGTCCAAACTATAGTACTATGTTGCTAAGGCAGGTAGACAGCATTCCACGTGTAAACATAATAAACAAGCATTCATTTAGTCAAGTAATACATGCGATCGGTTAGCGTTCAAATAGTTTGAATAGTGTGATTGATTGTGGTTTGATAGGTAATGTATGTAACAACCAAAAGTGCTAGAAGTAAAAAGGGATCGAGTATACTCACAGTGTTTGATTATGGATTGAAGGGAGGGCTGAGAGTAGGTTAGCCTGAATAGTTCGATAGTATAATGATGAGTAACGCGGAAATGCAAACAAGTGGAATAGGGTCGAACAGTCTGGTCGATCGAACAGCAGGTTCGATTGAACAGTCCAACCGTTCGGTTGGTCTAACCGTTCGGATGGTCTGCTCGATCGGCCGGAAGGCTCGATCGGTTGGACAGTTCAAGTGGATTGTTTCTTCCTTTGAGAATGATGTGTTTGTGTATGATGGTTTGAACTTTTGAAGTTTTTGCAGCATTATTTGGAAACATTGAAGTATCCTTACCTTTTAGGTCGGTCGATTGAAAGGTCCGTTCGATCGGTTGGTCCAACCGTTCGATTAGGTACTTCAGTGTATATCTTTGGCAGAGTGTCACCTGATCGGACGACACGTTTGATCGGGTGGCACTTTGAATGCGTCAAACAAGTTGAAAATTGATTAAGTGTTGAAGCATAATATCTCATGATCCGAAGAGTAATGTTTACCAATCGAGTAGCATATTCGATCGAACATCCCTTCGTCAATACCATACTTCATGAATTTGAAAAGATGTGGGACCATGTGTTAGCCGATCGGCTGGCCCGGTCGTTCGGCCAGCAATTCTGACCTGGTCGGACTTTCGTCTAACACTTGGCTGTTTTAATTATTTTGATATGATTTTGAGGTATTTTGATAACGAGTTGAACCATAGAACATGGGTTCTTACTTGTTTCACTGGTTCGGACAGGAATCACCCAAGTCCGGCCAGTGAACTGTTCGGACGGCAGTTTAACGTTTAACCCGAAATCGGTGAACCTCGTAGTTAGAATCCGAACCTTGAACCACGTGGTTGTTAGAATGATTAGTGAGCTGGTTCAAGCTCCGTTTCTATCGGTTTGAGGGTCACGAGTGCAAAAGAGTTGAAAGAAAATCGGAAAATCCGTCTTTCAATCTTTCACACCGTGAACTGTCTAGATCTATGATAGATTTTAGTTTTTTTATGTGGAAATCGGTTAGATCTAAGCTATTCATGGTTGAATGAGGCCAAAACGTGATGTTCTTCAAGAACACCATGATGACATCATCCAAGAACACCTAGATCTTGGTGATTTCACGGTTAGAAATCAAGATTTGAAAGATAGAAAGGTGTAGAATCGTGTAATGATTAAGCACATACAATATTTAGAGTGAAAACTTACCGGAGTTGAGAGAAATCTGAGAAAAGGTGAAGAACAAGGACTGGTTTGGTCAGAGCTTTCCAAAAGTGGAAAAGAAGATAATGACAGCCCTATTTATAGGCTTCCAAAAGAGGAAAGTGTCAACCGATCGGCCAGGATTTCTGGTCGAATGGGCTGCTCGATCAAACAACATGTTCGATCGGCTGGCCTGTTCGATCAGGATGTCCTGTTCGATCAGCAACCCTTCTTGAGTGTTTCGTGACGATTTTTGATATTTCGATTTCGATAGACGATGATACGAATACGATAGAGTCTCCTAATCAAATTACTTTCAGTCCCAACTACTATATCTAACATAAGCATCCTAGTTTCGCATTTCGGTTTCGATTTCGATTGAGTTCGATTGCTTTTCGAGTTTCGATTCGATTTGATTGCCCACCACACATATCAACATAAAGTAATCATGCACAAGTAACACGTAAGGCACACACACATATAACAATACCAAATTTCGCATAATTCGAGGTTCGAGTTCGATGATTGATTAGATTAGCTTGATTACTGATTGATTAACTTTATCGCATTGATACTTCCTACTATTCAAGGTCGATTAACGATTCACATTCGATTAACATTCGATTATTTAGATTAGACAACACTTACTCCACATAATACAAAAATTAAAATAGACTAATCATAGTCAAAAGTCAAACTTTGACTTTGACTTTGACATTCGAAAACACGGGGTGTTACAGCATCCCCTTGTTTAGGGAATTTCGTCCCGAAATTAGGCTGGAAGCTACACAACACCGTGATTTACCAATTTGATGCTTCAGATCTATTCATTTAAACAACTGCGGGTACTTGGCCTTCATGTCGCTTTCGAGTTCCCAAGTGAACTCTGCGACTCGTTTGCCTTCCCATCGGACCTTTACGATAGGGATGCGTGAGCGCCTGAGTTGCTTGGTTTGACGATCCATGATTTCGACAGGCTTTCCCATGAAGTGCAGCGTTTCGTTGACCTGAAGATCGTCTAGCGGTACGATTAAATCATGATCAGCAAGGCATTTTCGGAGGTTAGAGACGTGGAAAGTCGGGTGGACGTTACTGAGTTCCTCCGGTAGTTCGAGTCTGTAGGCGACTTTTCCGATCCTTTCCAGAATCCTAAAAGGTCCAACATATCGAGGCGCGAGTTTCCCTTTCTTGCCAAATCGGACTACACCCTTCCAAGGTGATACCTTTAGGAGTACGTAGTCGCCAACGTCAAATTCAAGGGGCTTGCGTCTTTTATCGGCATAACTTTTCTGTCTATTCCGAGCTTTCACCAAGTTGTCTCGAATCTGGTGGATTTTGTCAGTCGTTTCTTGTAGGATCTCGGGACCGGTTAATTGAGAATGACCGATCTCGTGCCACACAATAGGCGAACGACATCTCATTCCATATAAGGCCTCGAATGGTGCCATCTGGATGCTGGCATGATAGCTATTGTTGTACGAGAATTCGACTAATGGCAGGTGTTTGTTCCAACTACCACCAAAATCTATGACACACGCACGGAGCATGTCTTCAAGAGTACGGATCGTTCTTTCTGTCTGTCCGTCGGTTTGTGGATGGAATGCAGTACTTAGATTAAGCGACGTACCAAGGGCTGCTTGAAACGTTTCCCACAATCTCGAAGTAAACCGAGCATCATGGTCAGAGATGATGTCGCGAGGCGTACCATGATTACAGATGATCTCGTCGGTGTAGATTTGGGCTAGTCGTTCCACCTTGTAGTCTTCCCGTAAAAGTGGGCTGATTTCGTCAGACGATCAACTATAACCCAAATATTGTCGTGACCTGATGGCGTGGTCGGAAGCTTAGTTATGAAATCCATAGCTATACTCTCCCACTTCCATATAGGTATCGGCGGTTGTTCGAGTAAGCCAGAAGGTCTTTGATGTTCAGCCTTAACTCTTGCGCAAGTTAAACAACTTCCAACGTATAGAGCGATATCCCGTTTCATGCCTGACCACCAGTACTTATAACGAAGGTCCTGGTACATCTTGTCAGCACCGGGATGAATGGAGTATCAGGATTTGTGGGCTTCATTCATGATAATCTTCCGCAAATCGGTCCTCTTAGGGATCCAAATTCGGTCGAGAAAATAGAAGATCCCATCGGATTTGCTTACATGCTGAGCTCCATCATGATAGATCCTCTCTTTCTTCAATGTACGCTCGTTAAAGCAAGCATGTTGAGCTTTGCAGATTAGAGTTTCGAGGTCATGCTGGGCCTGCTGAGCACGTAACTCTTTCTGCTGAGCGCGTCGGCAACAACGTTTGCCTTGCCTGGGTGATAACGGATCTCGCAGTCGTAATCGTTGAGGAGTTCTACCCATCGGCGTTGACGCATATTAAGTTCCCTCTGATTGAAGATATGTTGTAAACTCCTGTGATCGGTATAGATCGTACACTTGGTACCATACAGGTAGTGTCGCCAAATCTTTAATGCAAATACAACTGCGCCTAGCTCGAGGTCATGGGTTGTATAGTTCTTCTCGTGGATCTTGAGCTGACGAGATGCGTAAGCTATAACCTTGTCCCGTTGCATAAGAACGCAACCAAGACCAAGGTTGGAAGCATCACAGTAGATAATGAAGTCGTTGCTTCCATCGGGCAGTGTAAGAATTGGAGCGTTGCATAGCATGTGTTTGAGGGCTTGAAAGGCAGTCTCTTATGCAGTTCCCTACACAAAAGGCTTGTCTTTATGAGTAAGGGCGGTAAGCGGCACAGCGATCTTAGAGAATCCTTCAATAAATCGTCGATAATAGCCTGCTAGTCCGAGAAATGAACGAACTTCAGACGGGTTCTTAGGCGTAATCCAACTCTTGACTGCTTCAATCTTCGTGGGATCGACGTGTATACCCTGACTATTCACGATGTGACCCAGAAACTGAACCTCCTCCAACCAAAATTCGCACTTGGAGAACTTGGCATAGAGTTGGTTCCCCTGAAGTAACTCGAGAACCAAACGTAGATGTTGCGTGTGTTCGGTCTTCGATTTGGAATAGATCAAGACATCGTCAATGAACACGATGACGAAACGGTCTAAGAATGGCTTACACACGCGATTCATTAGATCCATAAAAACCGCGGGTGCGTTAGTGATGCGTGCTAGTGTGTATATGTTTTAGATGTATATTTAAGCCCTTTTTACACTTTTAGCCAAGTTTTAGATTTATAAAACACGATATTTACTAACACTAAACACACATATGGGCAAGTGCACCCATCGTGGACGTAGTATAGTGTTGGTAAGATACCGAGGTCGTCCAAGGACACAAGAGCTTTTAGTACCGGTTTATCCTCAACGTCTAACCAAATCAAAATATTAGAAAAGATTTTTAAACTAAGAAAATAAAAACTAACTAAATGCTGAAAATAAAATAAAAATAAAAACAGATAGACAAGATGAATCACTTGGAGCCGACTCGTGTATTAGTATAACCTTTGATTATTTTCGCACTTTTGCACTTGTTTAAGAGATTATCTTAGTTATTGTAGTAGGCCCCTCTTTTGAAGGCGACGTTACCCTCAACCCAGTAGTTTGAGTCAGCAAGGATACAATCCTAAAGGGTCGGATTATTGAAAGATAATGAATTAAGTTATTAATGCAAATTATGGTAGGCCCCTCTATTGGAGGTGACGTTACCCTCGACTAAGTAGTCTGAGTCAGCAGGGATACAGTCCTAAATAGCCGGGTTATAGTATTAATAGTAGTTAACTTATGAGGGGGTCAAAGAGTTTGGATCCCCGCCATCCAATACCTATGGGCATTGAAGGAGATCCTACTAAATTTGACCCAGGTCCCTTGCAGGACCTCTAAACGCTGAACAAGGGCAAGACCCTTACCAAACCGTTCCCTTAACCCCCGACCAGGTAGCCAACATACCTCCATATAGACCGTGGAGATATGAATGGTGAAAATCTTTTATTATATATAGACAGTAAAATAATGCCAAGACACCACGGACAAACAATAAGGAAAGATCACCTTCAACATAAGCAACTAGTTATTAAAGTCATTAATACAAAACCAAATAAAAAGTGCAAAAGATTGAAAATAAAAAGTATTATACTAAACACTTGTCTTCACCAAGTGATGTAAGAGACTTAGGCAAACATGGCCTTGATTGTCAAGAACTCTTACGATCAATCTTGGATCCCGAGACGACTCACACACTCTATGATGGACAATGGATGATGGTGGTGGATGATGGTGTTGTGATGGTGGTGGGTGGTGGGTGGTGGATGAAGTGTGAGAGAGGTGATGTGCCAAGGGATGAGTTGCAATGAAACCAAGCACTCCTATTTATAGGCTGAACAGAAGGCTGGGCACGGCCCCGTGTCCGCTGGGCACGGCCCCGTACCCGTCTAACACTCTCTCTCTTCATTAATTGTAATTCGCAATTACAATTAATGCGCCTGCTGTACTTTCGCCACGTCCCCGTGTTCACTGGGCACGGCCCCGTGGTAGGCAATAGAATCTTCTATAGGTTTGTCTTTTCTGCTGCTTCTTGGGCACGGCCCCGTGCTGGCTGAGCACGGGGCGTGTTCAGTCTTCTGCCTTCTCTATTTTGCTTGGGAGGATGCTATTGAGGGGTCGGGCAATCCACTTATGTTCTTTTTCTTGTATTTATGTTAGATTTAGCTGTCTTTTTGCTTTTTTTGTGAATTTGAGCTCATTTAATCCTGAAAATACAAAAAGAAGACAAAAACACTCTTTTTCCAACATTAGTACTTAAAAAGGGTTAGTTTTATGCCTCATTTGATGTAATTTATATGTTGCATTTTACACACATCAGTTAGTTAGACCAAAAGGCATAACAACGAACTCATAGTGGCCATATCGGGTTCGGAACGCGGTTTTGGGGATGTCTTCCTCTTGAATCCGCAATTGATGATAACCAGAACGCAGATCGATCTTCGAGAAACATTGGACACCTTGCAGCTGATCAAACAAGTCGTCGATTCGGGGTAGAGGGTATCGGTTCTTGATGGTTAGCTTATTCAATTCCAGATAGTCGATGCACATCCGGAACGACCTATAACAACCCTCGGTAAAACCGACATCCTCATAATAATTTTGACACCCTAATATATTTTGAAATGTCTCAATATGTTTTTAGATGCACCCCGTATGTGAAAACCAAGCCCAAAATACAATATAACATATAAAATAAATTAAAAACACTAAAAATTAAGCTGAGGCGGGCCACGTAGGACCTCACCTCAACTTAACGCGGGCCGCATTAGGGTGTAACCGGACTCCGCTGAAATCCTTAGTTCATGCGGGCCGCGTATGAGTTCGTCTAAGTTCATGCGGGCCGCGAGCGTCCTAAAATCTGGCACGGCCCTGGGCCGCCACGTGGCCCAACACCCGGACAAGCTAGTGATGACCCAGCCAAGCTACGCGTTGACCCAGCGTTGACGCGGGCCGCGTAAGCTTGGCCTAAACTTAACGCGGGCCGCGAGAAGGTGCGATTACAGCCCTATAAATAGAGGGCAACGGGCCTTCAGTCTGCTCGTTCAACTTTCTTTTCCTAATCTAAATTTCTGAATAGTAGAAGTTATAGCCGGGTGTTATACCCCCTAAAATAGCGAGGTTCTGCTACGATGTAAGTATTATAACCCCTGGAGACGTATTAGATACTCTGCCCGATTGATCTAGGGTTCCGTAACGGCTGTCGTGGCTCTGCCCGACGTAGTCGTTGGAATGCCGTCTCGGGGAGGGTATTACTAATGTTAAAATAGGTTATTATACTAACACACGTGCATTTGTGTAAATTATAGATATTCACCAGGAAACCCTAAAGAATAACCTAAGACAGCAATGTGAGTAATCCTCTTTTTGTTAAATGTTTTTACAAAACCTTACATACTTTTCCATGCGAATAACAGTTATTGAGTATTTGTAAGAATACAATTATCGTGGGTATGTTGGGGTTTTGTATACAAAATTTGTTACCTCCTGGTTAAGGAGTAACATTTCCACAAGTCAGGTCTGACAGTACCAACGGGTGATAATTGATATAACTTGGAAACAAATGTAATTGCGGGATCGCCCTCAATACTGTTCACTGTGAAATTATTTTATTTAAACCTGATTAAAATGGGATTCACTCACCAGTATTTCCCACTGACAAAATGTTTTTATAACGCGTTTCAGGTAACAAAATGTGAAAGCCAAATAGAAGCCAGCTGGACAGCACTGAAGGCTTGGAAAAGTGGCAATAAAGTTACCTAAGACTAAAATGGATGTTTTTATTAAATAAATAGGATTTATTCCTATAAAATGTGTGTACTGAAAACTTGGGTTTTACCCATATGTTTAATATTAGCAAATATGGTGGTTTACTCTGATTAAATATTTCCTAACTACGGTCCTGATGAAAATTTTCCGCTGCCAAATTGGATAAATAAACGTGATACCACCGAAACTGGCTCACGGCCGCCCGTTCCCGGGAACTAGGGATCGGGGGCTGTGACAGAAGGTGGTATCAGAGCTATGCCACTGATTCAGCCACAAGAGTGTTCTGCTGACATCAAAATTCAAAGTGTTAGGAAATAAATTACGGGAATACGTGCATAATTGTATTTTCTTGCTATGTGTTATCTGACTATTTGTTAGTTTACAGTATGAGCGACCAAGGACCCTTTGACGCCTATCGTCAATTGTCTGGTTCGCCTAGGAGCGAAGGCACCTCCTCTTCTCAGCCTGACCTCTCGGGGTATTCTGCTGACACAGAAGAAGGGATCTTTGTGTTTAAGGCTCAATCTGAAGAGCCATTTCCTCAGAAAAAGAGGGGATGGTTCAGTAGGGGAGCACACGAGCGTAGGAAACGAATGAAAAAGTTACAGGAACAGTGAGTGTTAGCCGCATCAAAAAAAGAGACTGATGCTTATAATCAGGATATGCTCAATAGAGGTATAGCTAATATCCATATTTTAGCAACCACTGCTGCCGACCCAAACCTGGAACAAATGCTAGCACCCCAACCACAACCACAAAATCCTGACCAACCCATGGAAGTAGAAAATCAGATAGAAATGCCTGATTACAACCCGGAGGAGATACCTAGGGTACCTGCACCAAATCCCCTAGACCCAAATAACTACGACCCCTGGTGGGACGATGTTAGGGACTACGTGCAACAAAACCCAATACAGGAAAATGTGCCGATACCCAACTTAGGAGCTTACCCAAGGTTAGATCCTCAAGATCCCTACAACATTAGTGATGCATATGTTAGGGAAATTTTAGAGAATCCATACCCGTACCAGGTCCCTATCCCTCCATATCAGGAACCCGCACCCCATATTCCAAACTCAGTCCTAGAACCTGCACCCCCAATGAGTGCAGAAAATGTCCAAGAACTTAGGACCTTCGTTGAGGAAATTTTAGAAAGCAGTGAGAGAATGCGACAGGTGGGAGAACGCCTCGTATGGAAATACGATGAGCGTAATATGGATTTTTAGATGAATCCATATCAGTGAATGTGATGGCAGGAACGGTAGTAGTAATAATAATAATAATAATATAATATAATAATATATGTGTGTATGTGTTAGAAAAAAAAACACTACGGATGCCTATTATTAGTATTGTAGCTTTACATTTCAGTCGGTATTGTAATTTAAATTTCAGTACTGGTGTGTAATGATGCATACTATATAAATAGAGTAAAAGTCGCAGTGCTCGACGCTTTTGACCAAAAAGTGCGTGTCATGTGATTGGCTATATTCAAATATTATTTGTGATATTAATATTTGGTAAATGTTTAAAAATTCAGATGACCGACGAGGGAAATCAAGATAATCTGAATAACGATAACCAGAGTAACATTAACGTGGTTAATGAGAATCCGGACAACAAGGAAACCAAATGGATAATAGTGCCGTTCAACACATAGTGGCACAAGGAATTATAGATGCAATGCCATTTATTATTCAAACGGTTCAAGAAGCAAATAATAAAAGTGAGCATAGCAGTAAGCGACCAAGTGAACCGGAACACAACGTGAACAATGGACCCATACTTCAAGCGCCCATTCCCAAAAGAAGAAGAACCATGCCAAATGGTTGTTCTTACAAGGAATTCTGGTCCTGTAAACCAATAGAATTCTCAGGCAATGAAGGACCCATTGCAGCCCTACGCTGGATAGAGAAAACTGAGGCTGTTCTGAAAATAAGCAAATGTGCTGAAGAAGATAAGATAATGTTTGCTTCAAATCTGTTTAAAAATGCAGCCCTAGAATGGGGGAACACTATCCTCCAGTCAAGAGGAAGTGATAGAATTTATAACATGGAATGGGAGGAATTCAAAAATATGGTAGAAAGGAAATTCTGTCCCCCAATGAAAAGGAACAGATAGCAAATAAGTTTCTGAATCTTAGAATGGTTGGGGTAGACAGTAAGGGTTACACTACCACATTCTTTGAATATGCTAGGATAGTACCGACCCTTGCATCACCTGAACCGGTATTAATCTCCCGTTACATCTGGGGATTAAGTGGAGAGATTAGACATGTAGTCAAGGCAGCTAGACCCCAAACTATAGAAGAAGCTGTAGAACTAGCCAATACCTTGACTGATGAACTAGTGCGAACTAGAGAAAAAGACCAGAGGAGAAACCTAACCCAAAAGCTTACCCAAGAATTCCGTTCAGGGAATTTTAACAGTAGGAATATAGGTTCTACCTCAGCACCATACTGCAGAAACTGCAAGAAGAAGCATTCTGGAAGATGCTCTACTTACTGTAATCACTGTAAGGCGCCAGGGCACAAGGAAGAAAATTGCAGGAGAAAAACCAGTAATGGAATGTGTTAAAACTGTGGAGAAAAAGGTCATATTAAGACAAACTGTCCGAAATTGGCCCCAGCTATAAACAACAAGAATACTAAAAATGCTAGAGCATTCGTTCTAACTGCAGACGAAGCTAGGATGATTCCAGACGTCATTGCTGGTACGTTTTTAGTTAATGATATTTTTGCTAAAGTATTATTTGACTCTGGTGCAAACCAAAGTTTTATTAATATACTTCATTTTGCAAACTCCTAAATTAGTCATTAACTAAACTACCACAAGAATGTCTAGTAGAAACCGCAAATGGAGAAACCGTTAAAATTTCTGAAATCTTGCAAGGAGCAAGAATAGAAATTTTTAATCAAAAGTTTATTGCAAACCTTTACCCAATGAATCTAGTAGGATTTGATATCGTGTTAGGAATGGATTGGTTAATAGCCAATAAAGCCAATATCTTATGTGATCAAAAGTCAATTCAGGTAAAATCACCAAGAGGTGAAAAGATCATAATTAAAGGAGATAAACCATCTAGATCCATTAAATTCATCTCTGTGATGAAAACTGCAAGTTATATAAGGAAAGGATCTATAGTGTATTTGATTTCAATAATCACTAACACTAAAGGAAAAGAATTAAAAGACATTCCAGTAGTGTCCCAGTTTTCAGATATCTTTCCAGAAGAATTGCCAGGACTACCGCCAGACAGGGAAGTTGAATTCAGAATTCACCTACTACCAGGAACAGCACCAATTGCCAAAGCACCTTACCGTTTGGCACCCGCGGAAATGCAAGAACTAAAGAAACAACTAGACGAATTGTTGGAGAAAGGATTCATACAGCCAAGTTCATCGCCATGGGGAGCGCCGATTTTATTTGTTAAAAAGAAGGACGGATCAATGCGTATGTGCATTGACTACCGTGAATTGAACAAAGTCACGATTAAGAATCGGTATCCATTACCGAGGATCGATGATCTGTTTGATCAACTTCAAGGAGCACGATTTTTCTCTAAAATCGATTTAAGATCAGGATATCATCAATTAAAGGTACAAGAAGAGGATATTCCTAAAACCGCATTCAGAACAAGGTATGGTCATTATGAATTTACTGTCATGCCATTTGGTTTAACCAATGCCCCAGCCGCATTTATTGACATGATGAACCGAATATGTAAGCCATATTTGGATAAATTCATAATTGTCTTCATAGATGATATTCTAATTTACTGTAAAAGTAAAGAAGAGCATGCAAAGCACTTGCAATTACTTTTAAGTTTATTGAGAAAGGAAAAGCTTTATGCTAAGTTTTCAAAATGTGAGTTTTGGTTAGAACAGGTATAATTTCTCGGACATTTAGTTAACCATGAAGGAATTCATGTAGATCCAACAAAGATCGAGGCAATTACCAAATGGAAAACCCCTGAGTCTCCAACCGAGGTTAGAAGTTTCTTAGGATTGGCAGGTTATTATAGAAGATTTATTCGAGATTTTTCTAGAATAGCCATTCCTTTAACTAAGTTAACCTGTAAATCTGTTAAGTTTGAATGGGGACCAAAACAAGAAGAAGCTTTTAGAATCCTTAAGCAAAGATTAACCCATACACCCATACTAGCGTTACCAGAAGGAACTGAAGACTTTGTAGTCTTTTGTGACGCTTCTAAGTTAGGTTATGGATGTGTATTAATGCAACGTCAAAAGGTTATAGCTTATGCCTCTAGACAACTTAAGAGTCATGAAGAAAATTATTCAACCCATGATTTGGAATTAGGAGCTATAATTTTTGCCCTTAAGATTTGGAGACATTATCTTTATGGTAGTAAGTTTATCGTTTTTACAGACCATAAGAGTTTAAGGTATGTCTTCGGGCAAAAAGAGTTGAATATGAGACAAAGACGCTGGATGGAGTTACTTAGTGATTATGATTGTGATATCCAGTATCATGCAGGAAAAGCCAATGTGGTGGCTGATGCTTTAAGTCGAAAGTATCATGAAAAGCCAAAAAGGGTACGTTCTCTTAAATTAAATCTACAAGTAGATTTAAATGAACAGATTAGAAAAGCACAAGAAACAGTAATCAAGGAGGATACTGAAAAATTAAAAGGAATGATTAAGGAATTAGAACAAGGAACAGATGGAATTTGGAGGTTCCATAAAAAGAGAATGTGGATACCTAAATTAGGAAATTTACGTCACCGTATATTAGAAGAAGCCCATAAATCTAAATATACGATGCACCCAGGAAGTGATAAAATATACCAGGATTTAAGGAAAAATTTCTGGTGGATAGGAATGAAAAAGGACATAGCAGCCTATGTTTCTAAATGTTTAACTTGCTCGCAAGTTAAAGCTGAACATCAGAAACCCTCAGGTTTATTACAGCAATTAGAAATGCCAGTCTGGAAATGGGGATTGATAACAATGGATTTTGTTACCAAATTACCCAAAACAATAAAAGGTAATGATATAATCTGGGTGATTGTAAATAGGCTAACCAAATCAGCTCATTTCTTACCAATGAAGGAAACCTTTAGTATAGAACAATTTGCCAAATTGTATGTAAATAAAATCGTTTCTTTACATGGCATTCCTTTATCAATTGTTTCTGACAGGGATAGTTGTTTTACCTCTCATTTTTGGTCAAGTTTCCAAAAAGCAATGGGAACCAAGTTGAACTTAAGCACAACTTATCATCCTCAAACAGACGGACAAAGCGAAAGGACAATCCAGACGATGGAAGACATGCTTAGAGCCTGTGTAATTGATTTCGGAGGTGTTGGGACGAACACTTACCTTTAATAGAATTTTCTTATAATAACAGTTATCACACAAGTATCAACGCTGCACCATTCGAAGCACTTTATGGACGAAAGTGCAGAACCCCAGTCTGTTGGGCAGAAATTGGGGAAAAACAACTATCTAGACCCGAGATAGTACAAGAAACAACTGATAAAATCATTCAAGTCAAAGAACGACTGAAAGCAGCGCGTGATCGACAAAAGAGTTACGCTGATAACAGACGCAAACCATTAGAATTTCAAGTAGGAGATCAAGTATTATTAAAAGTCTCTCCTTGGAAAGGAGTGGTAAGATTCATCAAAAGAGGAAAGCTAAGTCCCAGGTATATTGGACCTTTCAAGATTCTTAAAAGAATAGGACCTGTAGCCTATCAGCTACAACTGCCAGAGGAAATGGCAGGAATACATGATGTATTTCATGTATCTAATCTCAAAAAGTGTCTAGCTGATTAATCACTCATAGTACCTCTCAAAGATATAGAGGTAAATGAACAACTCAAGTTTGTAGAGAGACCTCTATGTCACACCCTGGCTTTGCGGAAGCGTGGTTAATTTGGTGTGACTTCTTAATACCATAGCTTAATCATAACAAAGCAATATGAATTAAAAATATGCAAGATCATCCATTAAAATAAAAATACCATAACATTGTCTTAACGGGATAACACCCTAACAACCATAAACTTGTCCAACATTACAACCCCAAACATAACATAAACATGGTTTAAGGACTGTGACTTGTCCAGGAAAGAGTCACATTCCCCAAACCCTGGATGACCTCGGTGACTAATGCAGCGGAAAACATGCCATACCGTGCCAGATCTTTAATTCCCTGAAATACATGTAAGTTGAAAAATCAACAATAATGTTGAGCGAGTTCATGCGAAAGTGAGCAAACAAACCTTTGTATTTATCAAAAATCCTGGTATGTAGCAAATAAGGAAAAAGAGATCACCAATGGTTTGCAAGGCCATTGATATGTGTGAAGTGCAAGTAGGAAGACTCAAACCTAGCGGATTTATGCGTCGGGCACTAAGTCACCCCGAGGTCCGTTATGCTGGACCTGGGGCTGGGCTCGCTACACCCAGATAGATCTACCGCTCCTGTCCCTCGGTCCTACCATGAGGATTAATGGCCTCAAGTTTCTGCCTACCCACTCACATGATCTTAAGTAACAAACCTCCTTACGCTAACCATACCATGTATAAAGTATTCATAATCAATGTAACATGTATTTCACCCCCGCAGTTTAGAAAACTGAAAACAGTTAAGAGAAAAGGGGGACATGAACTCACAGTCAGTGCGTCGCTATACCAAGTACTCCGAATGTCAGGCAGCTGTGCAACGACCTACATGTGCTAATTCTATTAGACGGATGGCCGTGCCTTAGCTTTATAGTTTAGATTTTTGGGAAATAGTTAGACAACTATTTCGTGTTTATATCTTGCATGTACTTGGTAGTTAATCTCCTTCCCAAGGATGGGGGATTTAATACATGTGTATTTGTATAATATCATTAAGTCCCACTTAATATATTTTTACTTCTACTTCCAAAATATAAATATTTTTCTCAAAAATATTATATTTTCACTTCACATAATACTTCCAAAATAATGCGTTGACAAAATACGCGTTCATGAATATTTCCGTATAATGTGTAAGTTACGTTTTAACGATTAGGTGGTAATAATAATTACCGGTGTAACTTATATGTTTGTCGTGTAAGCGTTTGTATTATTTTGGAGCTGTTATCGTTCGAAATATTATTTTTACTCTAAAAATAATATTTATGTATTTTCACAAAATAATCATAAACAGTGTTGTGAAAAATATATTTACCAAATATATATATTTGTCACGTTTAGTTTTGTGAAAATCCCACCTCCGAATATTTGTAAATAAAGTCATGGCGAAATATATTTTGAAAACATATCAAAAATAATTCTAACACTTGTAAATAATTTCAAGTGTTATATTTTAGAAAAATTTCGCCAGAGTTTCCCCCTGTAACTGGAGGTGGCCACGCTTTCTGGCGTATCATTTTCTTTTACAAAATCATTTCAACACTTCTTTACTCAATCAATCAATTTCCGACACATCAAATTAGTCGACAAGTATGTAAAATCGCATAATCACATGAACTTGTGGTTTTTCCGAAAACTATAGTGTAGATCCCGTTATATTTGGTGGATCTTTGTATAAAATAGTTTAATCCCGTAAAAACCTCGTTTTTAGAATAAATCATCCTTTACATCTTCTTGTCAACTTTTACAAAAATTGTTATTTTGCCGGAACTTTTCATTTCACAAGTGTTTATACACTTGTGGTTTGTAAAAATCATATTTGTTAGTGTGTCATCCGACTTTTATAAAACATGATTTTCTCGACACTTGGTCCTTTGAAAATACCACTTGCAGATACGTAGATCTGCTAGTTTTAAACACTATTTTGCAAGTAAAAATACTTTTACACAAGTTCATGTTTCTCGTGCGGTAGAGTTTCACCTTTTAACCCTTGTACCGATAGAAACAAGCTTGTGTCAAGATCTATGATTTTAACAAAGTCGGGTTAAACGATGATCCGAGCCACCACATCGTAGATCGGGCCTAAATAATCACCATATTTAAACACTACAACTTTTACACAACTTATGATCTTTTAACCAACAAGATTCATGTTTTAGTAAACTTTAAAGATTCAAAAGATAAGTTTCCGACTTTTAACCGTTACAAATCTTATTAACCACTTTAGATATGAACAAGAAGATGTTTAGAAACACTTACAACTAGCACAAGGCTAGGGAAGATTCAAGACGAAAACTAGGTGGTTAATAGCGATGTAGAGAGGTTCTTGCGATTCCGTAGGCACCGAGCCTCCTTGTATAAACCCTTTCACCTTTGTAAGTATGTAAAATTGCTAGAACAAATTTGAATGATGGGTGTATGGGGGTGGTGGTGTTCGGCCGAGAGTGGTGGGAGGAGGAGGGAGAGTTTGCTAAAGTTGTTGATTTGTGAAATGAGAACCATAACCCTTAGTGTTAATATATAACCCATGTTCCCCTTTTACCCAACATGTATTAGGTTCATAAATATCTTAACAAATAAAATAAAGGAAGGGAATGGTAGGTGTTGTTGGGATCGGCCGAGACCAAAGAAAGGAAGGGAAGAAAGATGGAATTTTTGATGGTGAATGAGAAATGAGTGGAGGTCTAGTAGTTATTATTTATAACTTCCATTATCTAATATCCTTTAGACCTTATGTCCCACTAAGTACATACAAGCCTTTAAACAACTCAAGTAAATCAAGGTGGGGGATCCCACTTCACAACCGGTTATGGGGGGTAAGGGTTGGGTAATGTAATGGTTAGTTAGTGATTAGTTGAAATCAAAAGGTTTAGTTATGATACTTGTGTGTGTTATTTAATATAACGGGTGTTAGGGTATTCGGGGACCCTAACTTGCTCAAAAAAAGGAAAAACAATGTTTTTGTCATTATTTTTGTGTTCCGGGTATAGTCCGGTTGTTCGGTTGGATAGTAATCCGTTAAAGTACTTAACAAAGCTTTAAAGTGTCGTTAATATTATTTTTAGTGACACAACTTATTTCCCAAAGTGTCAGGAATATTTTCCTCATGTTTTGGCACTTTACTAGTTAGCCAGAAGCTAGTATGTTAATAAAAGTGCTGTGTTTCGTGCTTAGAGTACGTTTTAGGCACATCCAGTCATTATATCTTATTCTAGAGACGCAGTTCTACAACCCTTGTATCCCTACACTCACTATGGGTGTAGTAAAATATTTCTGGCTCATACATGCCCTTAGATGCAGTGTCTGCCTGATGCTGGCTTTATCAGCATGTTCAATAGGTTATCCGTTCTAATGCTACTGTGCTTTAGTGCATCATGTTTGTCACTAAAGTTCAACATGTAAATAATGTAGTGACGGAAATCAAAGTATGATGCAGGAATATACAAGTACTAGAAATCAAGTAGCAGTTCATTGGCAATTTCAGTTAAGCACAGTAATTAAGCAGCAATTATTAATTAATTAAGTCGTACGGATACCTGGTTTAGTGAGGGTTGTCACATTCTCCCCCCGTTAGAAAAATTTCGTCCCGAAATTTTAAGCTCTGCTTGTAGAAGCAGGGTTCTCAGGAAATAAGTGGGGGTATTTCTCTTTCATTCGGTCCTCACGCTCCAAGGTGAATTCAGGACCATGTCTAGCATTCCAACGAACTTTGACGAGCTTGACACTGCTCCGGCGGGTCTTGTTAACTTTCCAATCCGTGACCTCAACAGGTTCTTCAACGAAATGGAGCGTGTCGTCAACATGAATTTCGTCGGTAGGAATGGCAACGGTATCTTGAGTTGGACTTTTCTTCAGATTGGATACATGGAATGTATCGTGAACACCATTCAGTTCGGCAGGTAAATCCAACTTGTATGCTACTAACCCGATTCTCTCCAAGATCTTGAACGGTCCAATATACCTCGGATTCAACTTTCCACGTTTCCCAAAGCGTGCCGCACCCTTCCAGGGTGATACCTTCAACAAAACCATATCACCAACCTCGAACTCTAGAGGTTTCCTGCTTCGATCCGCGTAGGCTTTCTGCCTGTCACGAGCCGCACTGATGCGGTCTCGTATCTGTGCGATCTTATCTATGGTTTCCTGTACCATTTCAGGACCAACCAATTGTCTATCACCTGCGTCAGCCCAACAAAGCGGTGATCTGCACTTGCGCCCATATAAAGCTTCGAATGGCGCGGCACCAATACTGGTGTGGTAGCTGTTGTTGTATGAAAACTCAACCAAAGGCAAATGCTTATCCCAGCTACCGCCCAAATCCGTCACACATGCTCTCAGCATGTCCTCCAATGTCTGAATCGTCCGCTCGCTTTGACCGTCGGTCTGTGGGTGAAACGCAGTGCTCAGATTCAACTTTGAGCCAAAAGCTTCCTGGAAGGATTGCCATATCCTTGACACGAACCTTCTGTCTCTATCAGAGATAATCGAGAGAGGTACTCCATGGCGTGTAACAATCTCTCTCATGTAAATTTCAGCCAGTTTGCTCGTATTATCCTTTTCTCGGATAGGCAAGAAGTGTGCTGACTTCGTTAATCGATCCACTATCACCCAGATAGTGTCATGGCCTCTTGGCGTTCTTGGCAATTTCGTAATAAAATCCATAGAGATTTGTTCCCACTTCCACTTGGGAATCTCTGGTTGCTGCAGAAGTCCCGAAGGCTTCTGGTATTCCGCCTTAACTTTGGCGCAAGTTAAACATTTGCTCACATAAACAGCAACATCGCCTTTCATCCTAGGCCACCAATAGTAATCTTTAAGATCCTGGTACATCTTATCTGTTCCAGGATGGATAGAGTACCGCGACTTGTGAGCTTCATCGAAAATAACCTTCCTTAAACCACCAAACAGAGGAACCCAAATCCTTTTCTTAAAACACAACGTTCCTTCCCTGTTTGGTACCAATAACTTCTCCATCCCACGGAGATACTCTTCTTCAAGGTTTCTTTCCTTGAGAGCTTCTTTCTGCGCGGCACGAATGCGCAAAGAAAGATCAGTCTGAATAATCATTTCCAAAGCCCTAACCCTTATGGGCTTGATCCTCTCTTTTCGACTTAGGGCATCGGCGACCACATTCGCCTTCCCTGGATGATACTTAATCTCGCAGTCGTAGTCATTCAACAGTTCTACCCATCGTCTTTGCCTCATGTTCAAATCCTTCTGGTTGAATATATGTTGGAGGCTCTTGTGATCTGTGAAGATTGTGCACTTCGTACCATAAAGGTAGTGTCTCCAGATCTTCAAGGCGAAAACTACTGCGCCTAACTCCAAATCATGTGTGGTATAGTTCTTTTCATGTATCTTCAGTTGGCGTGACGTGTAAGCAATAACCTTTGGCGTTGCATCAACACACAACCCAAACCTTGACGCGATGCGTCGCAGTATACCACAAAATCATCTGTACCTTCCGGTAGAGCTAAGGTTGGCGCGTTGCAAAGCTTATCCTTCAATATCTGAAATGCTTCCTCCTGTTTGATTCCCCAATCAAACTTCTTGTCCTTCTGAGTGAGGAGCGTCAATGGTTGGGCGATCTTTGAAAAGTTCTCAATGAACCTTCGATAATAGCCAGCCAAACCCAAGAATTGTCGAATCTCGGTTGGCGTCTTTGGCGTTTCCCAATCCTTGATCGCCTCGATCTTGGTGGGATCCACGTGGATTCCATCTCCATTCACCACGTGCCCAAGGAATTGCACCTCTCTTAGCCAAAACTCGCACTTAGAGAACTTGGCGTACAACTGTTCCTTCTTTAGCAGCTCCAGAATGGCTCTTAAATGCTGTTCGTGCTCAGCCTTCGTCTTTGAATAAATCAAAATATCATCGATGAACACAATCACGAACTTATCCAAGTACGGCTTACAAACTCGATTCATCAAATCCATGAACACTGCAGGTGCGTTTGTCAGACCAAACGGCATAACGAGAAACTCGTAGTGTCCATATCGAGTTCTGAAGGCTGTCTTTGGGATACTTTCTTCCTGTATCCGTAGCTGATGGTATCCGGATCGAAGATCGATCTTTGAATAAAAGCTTGAACCTTGTAGTTGGTCAAACAGATCATCGATTCTTGGCAGGGGATACCTATTCTTGATCGTCAGCTTGTTCAACTCTCTGTAGTCAATACACATACGGAAACTACCGTCCTTCTTCTTGACAAACAAAACTGGAGCTCCCCAAGGCGAGAAGCTCGGTCGGATGAATCCCTTGTCTAACAACTCTTGAAGTTGTGTCGACAGTTCCTGCATCTCAGACGGAGCAAGTCTGTAGGGTGCCTTAGCCACAGGCGCGGCGCCTGGAACTAAGTCAATGCGAAACTCCACTTGCCTTTGTGGCGGCAAGCCAGGCAAATCTTCTGGGAAGACTTCTGGGTACTCCCTCACGACAGGGATGTCTTCGATCTTCGGCTCAGCAGCCTTTTTATCCACAATGTGTGCTAGGAAAGCAACACATCCTTTCTGCAAACACTTTCTTGCCTTCAGGCAGCTAATAATCCTCAACGGCGTCTCACGCTTCTCTCCGTGAACAACAATGGTCTCACCATCATCGGTCGGGATACGAACAACCTTCTCATGACAAACTATCTCGGCCTTGTTACTCGATAACCAATCCATTCCTACCACCACGTCGAAGCTTCCCAACTAGACTGGTAGTAGATCCAAAGCAAACTCATGCTCTCCCAATTCGGCTTCACAACCTTTGACAACTTCATTGGTTTCTACCAACTTTCCATTAGCCAATTCGATTGAGTACGGAATATCTAACTTACTAGCGGCTAACCCAAGCATATTCTTAAACTCTAATGATACGAAGCTATAATCGGCACCAGTATCAAATAAAATAGATGCAAAAGTTTTGGTTGTTAAAGAACGTACCAGTAATCACGCCTGGATCCTGGCATGCTTCACAAACTCCGATGCTGGGTGTTCTTTCACGGTCTTGTTTCAACTTCGGGCATTCTCTCTTAAGATGTCCAACGTCCCCACAATGGAAGCATCCTGGCACTCGGCCATTTCCTCTCCCATTTCCACCTGGGGCGTTGTTACTGTTTTCTCCTTGTCTGGGGCTCTTCATCCCACAATCATCCTTGTTGTGCCCTTTTCTTCCGCACCTAGGCTTCCAACATCCACATTCATGGTGATACTTGCACCCAGCACGTCTTGATTTAGTTTCTAAGTAAATCTTATCATTGGCCTGTCGGGTTGTTAGGGCAATCTTTCTTGAAATGCCCTTTGTCTCCGCAGTCAAAACAACCTCGAATAGATCTTTGTTCATCATTATTCATTCGGGTATCTTCGGTAAGCTTCCTTTTGTTCTTTCCAGACGACTCTACCTGAGTCTCCCTATCAGGGTTTGCAAGTTTTTCTAGTCTAATGGCTTCCGTAACGAGTGCCAAGCCCATCTTACTTGCAGCCATAGTTGTTGGTGGCGTAGATGCTGTCATTAAGCTCAGGACTTGAGGTGCCAATTCCCAAATGAAATGTCCTAGTCTCCTCAATTCTGGTTCCACCAAGTACGGAACTACTCGTGCCAAATCATGAAGTCTTTGCATGTATTCCAACATTTTCGGACCTTCCATTATCAGGCTCTGGAATTCACCTTCCAACCACTGTGTTTCTGTTTGGGTGCAATACTTCTTACGCATTATTCCTTTCAACTCATCCCAAGTTAACGCGTATGCTGTAGTTAGGCCCATTATTCGAACTTGAAGATTCCACCATAATCGAGCTCCATCTTGAAACAACTCAGAAACGTATGGGACTTGTTGTTCTGGCGTACAACCACTCATTCGAAAGATGGATTCCAGACTTTCAATCCATTTCACAAAAGCTATGGCACCCCCAGTGCCATCGAACTTCGGAGGCTTGTAATTGAGGAAGTGCCAGTAGGAACAACCGTTATTTTCTGAGGTGCCTCTGCTAGGTTCGGAGCGTAGGGCCTCGTGCTGTGATATAGCTGCAGCAATTATCTCTTGAAGTTCCGCCTCTGAGGTGGGCATGCGCATTTCGCGTCTTGGTGGCATCTTCTAAAAGATGTTTCACGTAGGTTAGGTCGTGGCAGGTAAAATGTACGTATGTATTCAACAATATCAGCACATAACATCTCATGCTATCAATAAATTAGTCACATAACATCTCATGTCATAGAACATAAACCATAGATCAAACATCACAAGTGATGAGAATACTGCGATTGCATTGCCATAAATCGAGACTAGAATGTAAGGTTTACAGGGACCCAACTGTATCGTACAACATTAATGACTTATTAGGGGACGACCCTAGGCAAGTCGTGCAATCGCTGGACATGTTCAGGAATCTTTGGTTCGTCCATTTTCAAATTCTAGGACTCTATCTCAAGCTTCTGAATTCCAGTCTTAGAACCACATTTCTCCTCCATCATTTCCTTTAGCTCATCCCAGCTCAGTGCATAAGCAGCATCTGTGTCAAGGGCCTGAACCTGATGGTCCCACCATGAGAGTGTGCCGTCTAGAAATGACCCCGAGGTAAAGGTATCACTCTGTTGGGGCGAACAGTTAGTCTTTCTTATAATGGAGTCAATCTCTTCGGACCAACGAACAATTGCAAAGGCGCTTCCTGTTTCGTCGAAGTTCAAAGGCTTGCAGTTCAGGAACTGCTTATAGGTGCGGTCAGCTGGGGGGGGGGGGTTATTTCCAGTAGTGCCGTTGCTGTGCTAAAAGCGGAGAGCTTCATGTCGTGCAATTGCCTGTGAGTTGCGTTTTTGCAGCTCGGCTTCTATCCTTGGCAACATACTGGTGTTTGTGTCACACCTGGGTGGCATTCTCTTCTGCCGAAATGGCATGAAGTGGGTTAGACAAATTTCCAATTGTCTATGAGTTACATGGCACCATAAGCCATCATGTACTCACCCAATTTTACACATAAATATACTCATTGTATGGGTGGGGAAATAAATTTTCTAAGCCTCCACATAGGCTTGCCAATTTGGCTTGTTGCTTGAAATAGAATGAACTCGAGGCTTCATCGCCTTGGTCATTCGTGTTCGAGTTATTTCCTGCTACATTGGTTTTCATTAGCTTGACCCGCAGAGTCCACTAGGATTTCTGTGCACTACAAGTCGTTATTACGTGGGCCCCCGTAATAATAAATTGTCTTGCCCAGTTACCCCAAATTTCCTCTCGTCCAAGCAGATGATCAATCAAGGAGCAACAGCAGGTGTATCGGCATGAACAGGGTCATGCTCCAATGCGGTGTTAGGAGCAACGCCTGGCTTAGGGGCCATGGCTGGCTCCGGATCAACAAACTCTCTCAAAATCAGCTGGATCAACCATCACAGAGGGTTACAGGATCCTCCAAGGGCTGGCCTAAGCGTATGAACTCAAGGTCATGGTCTGGATCAAAACCAGATGGAAGAACGTGATCACCCTCAATACTGTGATCAAACTCAAAGCTATGTGCGGGAACCGGTGTAGCCGATGATGCCGTATCAGGGTCGGCGTTGTGTGAATGGTGCTGCACTCCCTGTATATGCGAAAATGCGGATGTTAGCAACTCAAATGAGTCTGGGACAGGGGAATGGGCATGAGTTTCCCCTGCAGGAGCGTCCGCAAGCAGTAGGCTAATACCAGCAGCAATAGGGCCTCGCCCTCGAATGGGTCCTCCTCTAGTAGATCGTTATCGTCGTCAGAGGCCACGTCGGGGGCATATCAAAAATGGGATAAGCGGCAAGGGGCACAGGAACAGGGATCACCGCGAATGGCAAATTCCCAACAAGATGGCCATCAGTAGGCTCTGCTACGACATCAGGCAGTGCAAAAGGGGCTGAAAGTCGTCATCGTCTGTGCCGGTAGTATCGGAAATGTACACCTCGTGCTCCGATGGAACTATGTCGTCTGATACTATGGCCATGGGATTCGTAGTGTCCATCTTTCTAGTACATGATGAAAGCATGACGTTTGTAACACAAACACATATACGTATAATAATCAATCATATATTCATATGAACATGTAAGTCAACAATAAACAATCAAATAATTCTCCTAGTCCCACTAGCCTCCCAGTCTCTAAGACTGCTCTATCATCCACCTCGACCTCCTAGATCGAGCCTCGGCCTCCAAGACCGAGCCTATTCTCCCTAGTCTCACTAGCTATCTACCTCGATCTCTTAGATCGAGCCTCGGCCTCCAAGACCGAGCCTCAGCCTCCAAGACTGAGCCTACTCTTCCTAGTCCAACTAGCCATCTACCTCGATCTCCTAGATCGAGCCTCGGCCTCCAAGACCGAGCCTCAGCCTCCAAGACTGAGCCTAAAAATAATAAACATCTACCTCGATTTCTAAGATCGAGCCTCGGCCTCCAAGACCGAGCCTCAGTCTTCAGGACTGAGCCTAATAATGAATAAATGAAATGTGCTCAACATTTGTTTGTAAAAACGTTTTGGATCTGGACTTAAGTGGTATGCAGTAAAAATGTTTTCGTGAGAGCCCTAGTGATCATAGTCTAGACTCGAGAAGGAATCCTAGTTCGCTATGATCAGAGCTCTGATACCAAGCTGTCACACCCTGGCTTTGCGGAAGCGTGGTTAATTTGGTGTGACTTCTTAATACCATAGCTTAATCATAACAAAGCTATATGAATTAAAAATATGCAAGATCATCCATTAAAATAAAAATACCATAACATTGTCTTAACGGGATAACACCCTAACAACCATAAACTTGTCCAACATTACAACCCCAAACATAACATAAACATGGTTTAAGGACTGTGACTTGTCCAGGAAAGAGTCACATTCCCCAAACCCTGGATGACCTCGGTGACTAATGCAGCGGAAAACATGCCATACCGTGCCAGATCTTTAATTCCCTGAAATACATGTAAGTTGAAAAATCAACAATAATGTTGAGCGAGTTCATGCGAAAGTGAGTAAACAAACCTTTGTATTTATCAAAAATCCTGGTATGTAGCAAATAAGGAAAAAGAGATCACCAATGGTTTGCAAGGCCATTGATATGTGTGAAGTGCAAGTAGGAAGACTCAAACCTAGCGGATTTATGCGTCGGGCACTAAGTCACCCCGAGGTCCGTTATGCTGGACCTGGGGCTGGGCTCGCTACACCCAGATAGATCTACCGCTCCTGTCCCTCGGTCCTACCATGAGGATTAATGGCCTCAAGTTTCCGCCTACCCACTCACATGATCTTAAGTAACAAACCTCCTTACGCTAACCATACCATGTATAAAGTATTCATAATCAATGTAACATGTATTTCACCCCCGCAGTTTAGAAAACTGAAAACAGTTAAGAGAAAAGGGGGACATGAACTCACAGTCAGTGCGTCGCTATACCAAGTACTCCGAATGTCAGGCAGCTGTGCAACGACCTACATGTGCTAATTCTATTAGACGGATGGTCGTGCCTTAGCTTTATAGTTTAGATTTTTGGGAAATAGTTAGACAACTATTTCGTGTTTATATCTTGCATGTACTTGGTAGTTAATCTCCTTCCCAAGGATGGGGGATTTAATACATGTGTATTTGTATCATATCATTAAGTCCCACTTAATATATTTTTACTTCTACTTCCAAAATATAAATATTTTTCTCAAAAATATTATATTTTCACTTCACATAATACTTCTAAAATAATGCGTTGACAAAATACGCGTTCATGAATATTTCCGTATAATGTGTAAGTTACGTTTTAACGATTAGGTGGTAATAATAATTACCGGTGTAACTTATATGTTTGTCGTGTAAGCGTTTGTATTATTTTGGAGCTGTTATCGTTCGAAATATTATTTTTACTCTAAAAATAATATTTATGTATTTTCACAAAATAATCATAAACAGTGTTGTGAAAAATATATTTACCAAATATATATATTTGTCACGTTTAGTTTTGTGAAAATCCCACCTCCGAATATTTGTAAATAAAGTCATGGCGAAATATATTTTGGAAACATATCAAAAATAATTCTAACACTTGTAAATAATTTCAAGTGTTATATTTTAGAAAAATTTCGCCAGAGTTTCCCCTGTAACTGGAGGTGGGCACGCTTTCTGGCGTATCATTTTCTTTTACAAAATCATTTCAACACTTCTTTACTCAATCAATCAATTTCCGACACATCAAATTAGTCGACAAGTATGTAAAATCGCATAATCACATGAACTTGTGGTTTTTCCGAAAACTATAGTGTAGATCCCGTTATATTTGGTGGATCTTTGTATAAAATAGTTTAATCCCGTAAAAACCTCGTTTTTAGAATAAATCATCCTTTACATCTTCTTGTCAACTTTTACAAAAATTGTTATTTTGCCAGAACTTTTCATTTCACAAGTGTTTATACACTTGTGGTTTGTAAAAATCATATTTGTTAGTGTGTCATCCGACTTTTATAAAACATGATTTTCTCGACACTTGGTCCTTTGAAAATACCACTTGCAGATACGTAGATCTGCTAGTTTTAAACACTATTTTGCAAGTAAAAATACTTTTACACAAGTTTATGTTTCTCGTGTGGTAGAGTTTCACCTTTTAACCCTTGTACCGATAGAAACAAGCTTGTGTCAAGATCTATGATTTTAACAAAGTCGGGTTAAACAATGATCCGAGCCACCACATCGTAGATCGGGCCTAAATAATCACCATATTTAAACACTACAACTTTTACACAACTTATGATCTTTTAACCAACAAGATTCATGTTTTAGTAAACTTTAAAGATTCAAAAGATAAGTTTCCGACTTTTAACCGTTACAAATCTTATTAACCACTTTAGATATGAACAAGAAGATGTTTAGAAACACTTACAACTAGCACAAGGCTAGGGAAGATTCAAGACGAAAACTAGGTGGTTAATAGCGATGTAGAGAGAGCCTCCTTGTATGAACCCTTTCACCTTTGTAAGTATGTAAAATTGCTAGAACAAATTTGAATGATGGGTGTATGGGGGTGGTGGTGTTCGGCCGAGAGTGGTGGGAGGAGGAGGGAGAGTTTGCTAAAGTTGTTGATTTGTGAAATGAGAACCATAACCCTTAGTGTTAATATATAACCCATGTTCCCCTTTTACCCAACATGTATTAGGTTCATAAATATCTTAACAAATAAAATAAAGGAAGAGAATGGTAGGTGTTGTTGGGATCGGCCGAGACCAAAGAAAGGAAGGGAAGAAAGATGGAATTTTTGATGGTGAATGAGAAATGAGTGGAGGTCTAGTAGTTATTATTTATAACTTCCATTATCTAATATCCTTTAGACCTTATGTCCCCCTAAGTACATACAAGCCTTTAAACAACTCAAGTAAATCAAGGTGGGGGATCCCACTTCACAACCGGTTATGGGGGGTAAGGGTTGGGTAATGTAATGGTTAGTTAGTGATTAGTTGAAATCAAAAGGTTTAGTTATGATACTTGTGTGTGTTATTTAATATAACGGGTGTTAGGGTATTCGGGGACCCTAACTTGCTCAAAAAAAGGAAAAACAATGTTTTTGTCATTATTTTTGTGTTCCGGGTATAGTCCGGTTGTTCGGTTGGATAGTGAGCCGTTAAAGTACTTAACAAAGCTTTAAAGTGTCGTTAATATTATTTTTAGTGACACAACTTATTTCCCAAAGTGTCAGGAATATTTTCCTCATGTTTTGGCACTTTACTAGTTAGCCAGAAGCTAGTATGTTAATAAAAGTGCTGTGTTTCGTGCTTAGAGTACGTTTTAGGCACATCCAGTCATTATATCTTATTCCTAGAGACGCAGTTCTACAACCCTTGTATCCCTACACTCACTATGGGTGTAGTAAAATATTTCTGGCTCATACAGGCCCTTAGAGGCAGTGTCTGCCTGATGCTGGCTTTATCAGCATGTTCAATAGGTTATCCGTTCTAATGCTACTGTGCTTTAGTGCATCATGTCTGTCACTAAAGTTCAACTTGTAAATAATGTAGTGACGGAAATCAAAGTATGATGCAGGAATATACAAGTACTAGAAATCAAGTAGCAGTTCATTGGCAATTTCAGTTAAGCACAATAATTAAGCATGAAAGTACAAGTAGGCACATGTGTTTCACCCCAAAACAGTTTGGAAAACAGTAAAAGAGGGGTTCAATGTACTCACCTGAGATTGCTTTGAAGTTCTTGTATAATGACCAAACAATGCTAGATCACGGAATATCAAACGGCACCTAATAGGTAGCTATGTTAATATATCGGACCTAAATCGGAAGGATCGGATAGTATGCGGGTTCGTAAACCAAACGAGTATGGAGACTCGTGTAATATGGTTTAACAAAGCCTACATACTAAAATGAAACCTAACCTAAGTGCTTACGGCCCATTACGACCCGTTTAGGTAGCTTATGCTACTTTAACGTGTCGTTCGCGTAGAACGTATTTGGAACGCCTAACATCGTGACCATAAGGTATAACCTCGGAAGGTTATAGCTATGGTCACCTAATGTGTTTGGTCGGATCCTAATGATCGACCAAATGGGTCGGGTTCGAAAGTATAAGCGATGGTTTAGATCGCTTACCTTACGACCCTATATAAGCACTATACTAAAAGTGACGAGCTAAACATATTAGAACATGCTTAACTAAGTTTAGAAAACAGGTTTGGCATCAAAACAAACGGCTTTGATGCTCACGAGTAGTTTGGTTACAAAACACGCAAGAATGCGCATTTTGGCCGAAACTACGACTCGTCACTGAGCCTAGATAACGTGGTAATCAGTAGGTATAGTCGCCATGGACTATAACCATCGTGATCATGCTCACTTTATGAAGTTCCAATGAACTTCGTGTTGACCATAGGCTGGTCACACAGAAAGTCAAGCAAAACTTTGACTTTCGGACTCGAAAAGCGAGTAAAAGAACGAAAGAACACTTACGAAGGGTCCCCGAATGCTAATCTAGATCAAAATGGCTCAGGTATGAAACAAAGGTTCCAACTTAGAGCTTTAGATCAGATTTTTGTGGGTTTTAACCAAAAGGGGGGGTTATTTATAGGAAAAGTAAAGCCGTTAGGATCGTTTCTTGAATATCGTGCCACGATCTTATGCGTACACTTGTCACAAAGTTGTGGTGGCTCAAAATGACCTTATCTCTACAGATTGTGAAAGGGCATTGCCCTTTGGAGTGTTTGAAAGGCCAATTTTTGCAAGAAAACAAAGTTTCTGCAACTGAAAGGGCCATGCGGCCCGCATCAGGATCAGACAAAACTCAGGCGGGCCGCCTGGCTATGTCTGATCTGCACCAACTTTCAGAATTGGCAGTTTTGGTCCCTGTTGCATGTTTAAGCCATTTCCGACACTTCTAAGGCCCGTAAAGCCAACTTTAAGGCCCTAAAATGATGCCTAAACATTGTGGACATGAAACATGCTCAAAAATATGTCGGATGTTGGTTCGTTTGGCCGTACGATCGCGATGTTCGGTTAATTACGACGGAATGCGCATAAGCGCGAAAAGTGATCCAAATGACGCGACGAATGGATTTTTCTCATGCCAAACACTAAGGCATAATATAAGGATGCTTACATAAATTTTTGGATGTCCGGATGTATTCAGAACGTAAGTTATGCGCGAAAGTGCAAACTTGTGCACTTTTTGACACTTTTAGCCCCTGAATGATCCAAAAGTTTGTTTTA
Source organism: Helianthus annuus (assembly GCF_002127325.2). NCBI lineage: Eukaryota > Viridiplantae > Streptophyta > Magnoliopsida > Asterales > Asteraceae > Helianthus > Helianthus annuus. The sequence continues at coordinate 35,973,675 of NC_035439.2, read as the reverse complement.
GCATACCAAACCCCTCAAAGCCTATTTCTAAGCTATGTAAAGGATATTTATGGTATGTTTAACTTATGGACATGTTCCGGAATGTTCGTTACAGTTCAAATTGGCATACTTTCGTAGTTTGTCAAGTTTAGTCCCTGTAAGCGAATTAACTTGTTTTTGCCATACCAAAGCCTTCAAAACTTATTTCTAAGTTATGTAAAGGTTATTTAAGGTATGTTGAGTATATGTTGATGTTCCGGAGTATCTGTCGCATTAAACTGAGTACGTTTATGCACCAGTTTGCGTATAATTCTCCAGAAAGTGATGTAGAGTTTGAAATTGAACGAAAGTCGAAACATGAAAAATGTAAAACACAACCAAACAAACATTGGGATCAAATAACATTGTTTTATTGATAACTGAACTGTTCACAATGATTTCGAGCACAATTGTTACAGTCTCCCCTACTTGTGGAAATTTCGTCCTGAAATTTATTTAGAGGAAACTCGTGGAAAAAGATGTGGATATTTCGCCTTCATTTGATCTTCACGTTCCCAAGTAAACTCGGGTCCACGTTTAGATTCCCAGCGAACCTTGACCAAAGGAATGCGCTTGCGTTTAAGCCACTTGACTTCACGTTCCATGATTTCTACCGGTTTCTCAACAAATTTCAGTGTTTTGTCAACACGAATTTCGTCAAGCGGTATGTGGAGGTTCTCATTAGCTAAACACCTCTTGAGATTGGACACGTGAAAGGTTGGATGAACATTTCCAAGTTCAGGAGGTAACTCAAGTCTGTAGGCTACCTTACCGATTCTTTCGACAATCTTGAATGGTCCAACGTTTCTTGGTGCAAGTTTTCCTTTCTTTCCAAATCTGATCACACCTTTCCAAGGTGAGACCTTAAGTAATACACAATCACCGACTTGAAAATCCAAGGGCTTGCGTTTTAGGTCCGCGTAACTCTTTTGACGGCTTCTAGCTGTCTGAAGGTTATCACGAACTTTCTTAACCTTATCTGTTGTCTCTAAAATGAGGGCAGGTCCAGTGAGTTGAGCCTCGCCAATCTCATTCCAGCAGATTGGTGAATGACATTTTCAACCATAGAGAGCCTCGAAAGGAGCCATGTTGATGCTGGAGTGATAACTGTTGTTGTAGGAGAATTCAATCAACGGAAGATGTGAATCCTAACTACCACCAAAATCGATCACACAAGCTCTAAGCATATCCTCCAGTGTCTGGATTGTTCTTTCAGATTGACCATCCGTTTGCAGATGATAAGCTGTGCTCAGATTAAGTTGGGACCCCATAGCAGATTGCATGGTTCTCCAAAAATGAGAAGTGAAACGAGCATCTCTGTCAGAAATGATGTTCAAAGGAACACCATGTTGAGCTACAATTTCATCTACGTAGATTTGAGCAAGTTTGTCAGCCGAAAAATCCTCACGGATTGGCAAGAAATGCGCTGATTTAGTAAGACGATCAACAACTACCCAGATGGCATCGTGACCTTTCTTTGTGCGCGGGAGTTTAGTAATGAGATCCATAGTAATGTTTTCCCATTTCCAAACTAGGATCTTCGGTTGCTCCAATAATCCGGAAGGACGCTGATGTTCAGCCTTATCCTTAAGACAAGTAAGGCATTTGGATACGTATAAGGCAATGTCTTTCTTCATACCAGGCCACCAATACTGAATACGAAGATCCTTATACATCTTATCTGAGCCAGGATGAATAGAATAACGAGACTTATGGGCTTCATCCATAAGCAAGGTACGAAGATTATCTTGGCTTGGGACCCACAAACGGTCCATGAAGTAATACGATCTATTGTCCTTTAGTTCAAGAGCAGGTGTTATGTGATAAGGAAATTCCTTATCCATCAAACCTTGTGAAACACAAGATTGTTGAGCCTGAGAAATACGGGCTTGGATATCGGATTGAGCTTGAATAACAGATTGGACATGAACACAATGAAGCTTAGTACGTCCCTTGCGACTCAAAGCATCGGCTACGACATTCGCCTTACCAGGATGGTAGCGAATCTCGCAGTCATAGTCGTTTAGAAGCTCCACCCAACGTCGTTGCCTCATGTTGAGTTCTTTCTGATTGAAGATATGCTGAAGACTTTTGTGGTCTGTGAAAACCACACATTTTGTACCGTACAAATAGTGTCTCCAAATCTTAAGAGCGAAGACAACTGCACCCAACTCAAGATCATGAGTGGTGTAGTTCTTCTCATGTATCTTCAACTGCCTTGATGCGTATGCTATGACTTTGTTCCTATGCATCAGGACGCAGCCAAGACCCAATTTAGATGCATCGCAATAAACGACGAAATCATCATTACCCTCGGGTAAGGTTAGGACAGGCGCGTCGCAAAGTTTTTGTTTCAAAGTCAGGAACGCTTCCTCTTGTTTGAATCCCCAATCAAAGGGTTTGTTCTTCTGAGTTAGAGCAGTTAGAGGAACTGCAATCTTTGAGAAGTTTTCAATGAAGCGGCGATAATAACCCGCTAGACCAAGAAAAGAACGAACCTCAGTAGGGGTAGTAGGCGTATCCCAATTCTTAATCGCACTGATCTTGGAGGGATCTACATGAATACCTTGTTCGTTGACAATATGTCCTAAGAATTGAACTTCTTTAAGCCAAAATTCACACTTGGAGAATTTGGCGAAAAGTTGCTCTTTCTTTAGGAGTTCCAAAGTAAGACGGAGATGTTGCTCATGGTCGGCTCGCGTCTTAGAATATATCAAGATGTCATCAATGAAGACGATGATGAACTTATCTAAATAAGGCTTGCAGACCCTATTCATCAAGTCTATGAAAACAGCAGGAGCATTAGTCAAACCGAATGGCATGTCTGTGAACTCGTAATGCCCATAACGAGTACGGAACGCTGTCTTTGGAATATCTTCTTCATGCACACGGAGTTGATGATATCTAGATCGCAGATCAATCTTTGAAAAATAGGAAGCGCCTTGCAATTGATCAAAAAGATCATCAATGCGAGGTAGGGGATATCGATTCTTGATGGTAAGCTTGTTAAGCTCACGATAATCGATACACATCCTGAAAGATCCATCCTTCTTTTTGACAAAAAGAACAGGAGCACCCCAAGGTGAAAAGCTAGGACGGATGAAACCTTTGTCAGAAAGTTCCTGCAGCTGTTTAGACAACTCTTGCATCTCGGACGGTGCAAGACGATATGGAGCTCTGGCAACGGGATTTGCACCAGGTACGAGATCAATACGGAACTCGACTTAGCGTGCTGGGGGTAGACCAGGTAACTCTTCAGGAAATACTTCATAATCCCGAACGACAGGAATATCTGAAATTGACTTACCCTTGCCTTTATCTGCGGTAACATGTGCTAAGAAAGCCACATAGTTCTTCCGTAGATACTTCCGTGCTTTAAAACAAGACATGAGTTTGAGACCACTGGCAGGCTTCTCACCACGAACCTGTAGGATCTCGCCTGTCGACAGCGGCACACGAACAATCTTCTCAGAACAAACTATCTCTGCGCGATGCTTAGATAACCAATCCATACCCACTATAACGTCGAAGCTTCCAAGTTGCATTGGCGTGAGGTCAATAGGAAAAATATGGTCGTTAAGGTTCAACTGGCAGTTGCGTAGAACAAAATTAAGAATAATGGGTTCACCACTGGCAACCTCTATTGTCAAAGGTTTACCTAGTTTCGTTCTAGACACGCGAAGCATTGGCTCAAAAGACAATGACACAAAACTCTTGTCGGCACTCGAATCGAAAAGAACAGATGCAGGCTGATTATTAATAAAGAACGTACCGTTCACCACTTCATTGTCTACTTGTGCCTCTTGAGCATTCATGTTGAAGACTCGCCCTCGAGCCTGAGCCTGTTCTGGTTTACATTCTGGTTCTGGTTGGCTAGTCTTGGGCACCGGTTTCTGTAATGGGTCAGATCCCCACAGTTATAACAAGCACCTGGTGGGTAGTTTGGTCGTGCAGCTTGACCCTGTTGCTGAGCAGGAGGCTGAGCAACTTGTTGAGCAGGGTTCTGAACTGCGTGATTTTGAGCAAACCGCCAAACATCGGCAAGATGACCTGACTTCCCACAGTTAGTACAGAAACGGCACTGATGTTGCGGCTGATGGTGACTGTTGCATCGATTGCACAAAGGTGCACTTCCTGAATAGGGCTTCTTTGCAGGAGGCTGTGTGGCTTGGTTGGGAGCTGCCTGGTTAGCTTGGGCAGTGACAGGATAGTTTTGGGAAGCCTTACGCTTCTTTCCCCTTTTCGATGAACCAGAATCCCTTCATTCTTGTTTTGACCTTTCTTGCTATCTTCCTTGTCAGACGACTGTTTCTTGCCCTTGTCACCCTTCCTGTGTAATTTATTCTTCCGAATCTGTGACTCGATCGCCTGACGGAGTGTGGTAGCGTTGCTACCAGTGATAATGTCGCTGATAACTCGATCGCCTGACGGAGTGTGGTAGCGTTGCTACCAGTGATAATGTCTTATACCGAGTCAGGAAGGCCGTCGATGTACCTTTCGATGGCCTTGTCGAGTGGGGCAACCATAGTCGGGCAAAGCAGACTCAACTCCTCAAACCTATCAGTATATGCCCTGTGCTCGCCACTATCTTGCTTCAAATCATCAAACTCTTTCTCCAACGCTCGTTGCTCATGACGAGGACAAAACTCCCTCATCATAAGAGCTCTTAGTTCAGCCCATGTCTGTGCCAGAGCGACGTCTGCACCACGGTCTCTCATTACCCCATTCCACCATGTAAGAGCCCTCTTTTGAAACACGCTTGAAGAAAACCCGACCTTGCAATTATCCGGACACTGCACGTGGCGAAAAGTATTCTCGATGCTCTCGAACCATTGAAGAAGCCCAGTTGCTCCCTCAGAACCACTAAACTTGAGTGGTTTAGCCGAGTTAAAATTCTTGAAATTGCATGTACCATTGTTGTTGTTGTTGGCCTGGTTCCATTGAGCAAAGAGATTTGGGAATTGAGCAGCCATCTGCTGCGCAATAATTTCTGCCAACTTGGCAGTTGCTATCTGGTGTTCGCGTCGAGGAGGCATTCTAGAAGAGGAAAACATGAAAGGAAACGAGTGAGATGATTGGATGAAGAGAATGAGAAGAAGCAAAATCAACAAAAACAAAGATGGTGGTTATGCATCGCTAAGCAAACAAGCGACACACAATGTCTAATCAAAGTAAACGGGTCAAAAATAATGTATCGCGAAGACATGTTCGCCTATAAGTGAACACTCACCCCAAGATTCCCCAGGTAAGAGTGACTGGTCCGATTATGTGGATTTGTACGAACACTCTAGCTTTAGACAGAAAACCCAGGGTACAGGCATTCACTCTTCCAGTTCGCACGTGTTCACACTATTAAAACCCGAAAAACCTTGACGAGACTTTTGAAAATTCAAAGGGGTTCAAAACCTTATAACAGAGGGTTCAAAACCTAGTAATCAATCATCCTCGAACAGACGATTAATTTTCAAAGCGGATTCGGAACCAAAGTTCCCGTTGTGGTTATCACCTAAGGATAGGTGAAGTGCATGTTTTAAAATCTAAACACAAGATAACTTGTGTTAGGGTCCTAGAAAGTTATAGTCTAGGTCAAAGCATCATTAATAACCTAATTCTCTATAACCATTGGCTCTGATACCAACTCTTCTGTCACACCCCGGCCGCGTATAACATGCAACCGCGGCGGAAACGTCGGGGAGTGTTGGGACAGAATTAAATTGTTTCATAACCATGGCATACAAAGTTGTATTTTATTTATAAACAAGAGTGTTATATTGTCTTAAACAGGAAAACAAAGAGTTCAGAACATAATTAAACTAGTCTATCTTCATTTTTATTCTCTAAGGCACAGGTCCGCCCTAGTGTCATGATCATCATCCTATGGAACAGCTCCTGAAAACACATGTGAAAGTAGGTACGTCAGCATAAAAATGCCTGTGAGATACATAGTTTTTGTGAAAATGGGATTCATGACTTGAGTTTAAAGAAATGTTTAACAACAGTCAGTCATGAACCTTGTAATTTGTCTTGCTTTGTAAACCATTTGAAAAACGATAATATCAGATGATATGTAAACTAAATGTAAGGTTAAAAGAATAACCTAGTAAAATGAGTATGTATAAGATAAGTTGTTTGTAAAACAATGTCTTGTGAAGAATATGTTATTTGTATAAAATGTAATATGTTTATACTGAAATGATTTAGATAATGCTACGATATGTAATATAATGCAAGCATTTATATATAGGAAGTACCAGCGGCGTATCCACCATGTTTGTATCATATTACATACGCTACGTTACTCCAACCATTTACCCAAACCAACCACCATGTAAATTGTTCATGTATAAATCAATTGTCAAGTGTTATTGTGTAAACCATATCGAAATGTCTATGTTCAATGTAAACCACCAAGTATGTATATCAATGTCAAAATGTTTATGTTTAATGTAGATCATGTAATGTGTACCCAAAATATATCTTGTATGGTAAGTGAGATGTATCAACTAAACCATATGTAAAATGCACAAAACAAGGTGTTGAAGTAAAACATGGTTTAAATCAATGTTATGTTTTGTGGAACAATGCATGCTCTACTGATATTAACATTTATGCGGTATTGTGAAAATGCATACATCCAAGCCTTGAGACTGTGGCGATAAACCCTTAAACAAATTAAAGGTTTATCTATGTTATGTATATCGAATTCGGTCATTCCTTCCAATCCAAAGAAACCCAGGATTTCAGGAACGGGAGTTGTCAATTCCTATGGTACCACTACCTACTAACGAATGGCGTGATCAATGTTAATGAATGTATTGTTCCATTTTAAACAAACCAAATGTCATACCAAAATGTAGGCATATGATGAATAATTGTACTAAGTATGCACACAATGGGCATAAATAGCATGAAAGGTAATGTGAAACAGTGTACTAAGTACGCACACAATGGGCATACATAGCATGAAATGTAATGTGAAACAATGTACTAAGTACGCACACAATGGGCATACATAGCATGAAATGTAATGAAAAGCAATGTACTAAGTACGCACACAATGGGCATACATAGCATGAAATGTAATGTAAAGCAATGTACTAAGTACGCACACAATGGGCACACATAACATGAAATGTAATGAAAACATGTAATATAATGTACTAACGAACGTAGCAAGTATATGATGTGAAAACAGGAAAGCATGAAAGTACAAGTAGGCACATGTGTTTCACCCCAAAACAGTTTGGAAAACAGTAAAAGAGGGGTTCAATGTACTCACCTGAGATTGCTTTGAAGTTCTTGTATAATGACCAAACAATGCTAGATCACGGAATATCAAACGACACCTAATAGGTAGCTATGTTAATATACCGGACCTAAATCGGAAGGATCGGATAGTATGCGGGTTCGTAAACCAAACGAGTATGGAGACTCATGTAATATGGTTTAAGAAAGCCTACATACTAAAATGAAACCTAACCTAAGTGCTTACGGCCCATTACGACCCGTTTAGGTAGCTTATGCTACTTTAACGTGTCGTTCGCGTAGAACGCGTTTGGAACGCCTAACATCGTGGCCATAAGGTATAACCTCGGAAGGTTATAGCTATGGTCACCTAATATGTTTGGTCGGATCCTAATGATCGACCAAATGGGTCGGGTTCGAAAGTATAAGCGATGGTTTAGATCGCTTACCTTACGACCCTATATAAGCACTATACTAAAAGTGACGAGCTAAGCATGTTAGAACATGCTTAACTAAGTTTAGAAAACAGGTTTGGCATCAAAACAAACGACTTTGATGCTCACGAGTAGTTTGGTTACAAAACACGCAAGAATGCGCATTTTGGCCGAAACTACACACTCGTCACTGAGCCTAGATAACGTGGTAATCAGTAGGTATAGTCGCCATGGACTATAACCATCGTGATCATGCTCACGTTCCAATGAACTTCGTGTTGACCATAGGCTGGTCACACAGAAAGTCAAGCAAAACTTTGACTTTCGGACTCGAAAAGCGAATAAAAGAACGAAAGAACACTTACGAAGGGTCCCCGAATGCTAATCTAGATCAAAATGGCTCAGGTATGAAACAAAGGTTCCAACTTAGAGCTTTAGATCAGATTTTTGTGGGTTTTAACCAAAAGGGGGGGGTTATTTATAGGAAAAGTAAAGCCGTTAGGATCGTTTCTTGAATATCGTGCCACGATCTTATGCGTACACTTGTCACAAAGTTGTGGTGGCTCAAAATGACCTTATCTCTACAGATTGTGAAAGGGCATTGCCCTTTGGAGTGTTTGAAAGGCCAATTTTTGCAAGAAAATAAAGTTTCTGCAACTGAAGGGGCCATGCGGCCTGCATCAGGATCAAACAAAACTCAGGCGGGCCGCCTGGCTATGTCTGATCTGCACCAACTTTCAGAATTGGCAGTTTTGGTCCCTGTTGCATGTTTAAGCCATTTCCGACACTTCTAAGGCCCGTAAAGCCAACTTTAAGGCCCTAAAATGATGCCTAAACATTGTGGACATGAAACATGCTCAAAAATATGTCGGATGTTGGTTCGTTTGGCCGTACGATCGTGATGATCGGTTAATTACGACGGAATGCGCATAAGCGCGAAAAATGATCCAAATTACGCGACGAATAGATTTTTCTCATGCCAAAGACTAAGGCATAATATAAGGATGCTTACATAAATTTTTGGATGTCCGGATGTATTCAGAACATAAGTTATGCGCGAAAGTGCAAACTTGTGCACTTTTTGACACTTTTAGCCCCTGAATGATCCAAAAGTTTGTTTTAGCATACCAAACCCCTCAAAGCCTATTTCTAAGCTATGTAAAGGATATTTATGGTATGTTTAACTTATGGACATGTTCCGAAATGTTCGTTACAGTTCAAATTGGCATACTTTCGCAGTTTGTCAAGTTTAGTCCCTGTAAGCGAATTAACTTGTTTTTGCCATACCAAAGCCTTCCAAACTTATTTCTAAGTTATGTAAAGGTTATTTAAGGTATGTTGAGTATATGTTGATGTTCCGGAGTATCTGTCGCATTAAACTGAGTACGTTTATGCACCGGTTTGCGTATAATTCTCCAGAAAGTGATGTAGAGTTTGAAATTGAACGAAAGTCGAAACATGAAAAATGTAAAATACAACCAAACAAACATTGGGATCAAATAACATTGTTTTATTGATAACTGAACTGTTCAAAACGATTTCGAGCACAATTGTTACAACAACCCTCGGTAAAACCGACATCCTCATAATAATTTTGACACCCTAATATATTTTGAAATGTCTCAATATGTTTTTAGATGCACCCCGTATGTGAAAACCAAGCCCAAAATACAATATAACATATAAAATAAATTAAAAACACTAAAAATTAAGCTGAGGCGGGCCGCGTAGGACCTCACCTCAACTTAACGCGGGCCGCATTAGGGTGTAACCGGACTCCGCTGAAATCCTTAGTTCATGCGGGCCGCGTATGAGTTCGTCTAAGTTCATGCGGGCCACGAGCGTCCTAAAATCTGGCACGACCCTGGGCCGCCACGTGGCCCAACACCCGGACAAGCTAGTGATGACCCAGCCAAGCTACGCGTTGACCCAGCGTTGACACGTGCCGTGTAAGCTTGGCCTAAACTTAACGTGGGCCGCGAGAAGGTGCGATTACAGCCCTATAAATAGAAGGTAACGGGCCTTCAGTTTGCTCGTTCAACTTTCTTTTCTTAATCTAAATTTCTGAATAGTAGAAGTTATAGCCGGGTGTTATACCCCCTAAAATAGCGAGGTTCTGCTATGATGTAAGTATTATAACCCCTGGAGACGTATTAGATACTCTGCCCGATTGATCTAGGGTTCCGTAACGGCTGTCGTGGCTCTGCCCGACGTAGTCGTTGGAATGCCGTCTCGGGGAGGGTATTACTAATGTTAAAATGGGTTATTATACTAACACACGTGCATTTGTGTAAATTATAGATATTCACCAGGAAACCCTAAAGAATAACCTAAGACAGCAATGTGAGTAATCCTCTTTTTGTTAAATGTTTTTACAAAACCTTACATACTTTTCCGTGCGAATAACAGTTATTGAGTATTTGTAAGAATACAATTATCGTGGGTATGTTGGGGTTTTGTATACAAAATTTGTTACCTCCTGGTTAAGGAGTAACATTTCCACAAGTCAGGTCTGACAGTACCAACGGGTGATAATTGATATAACTTGGAAACAAATGTAATTGCGGGATTGCCCTCAATACTGTTCACTGTGAAATTATTTTATTTAAACCTGATTAAAATGGGATTCACTCACCAGTATTTCCCACTGACAAAATGTTTTTAAAACGCGTTTCAGGTAACAAAATGTGAAAGCCAAATAGAAGCCAGCTGGACAGCACTGAAGGCTTGGAAAAGTGGCAATAAAGTTACCTAAGACTAAAATGGATGTTTTTATTAAATAAATAGGATTTATTCCTATAAAATGTGTGTACTGAAAACTTGGGTTTTACCCATATGTTTAATATTAGCAAATATGGTGGTTTACTTTGATTAAATATTTCCTAACTACGGTCCTGATGAAAATTTTCCGCTGCCAAATTGGATAAATAAACGTGATACCATCGAAACTGGCTCACGGCCGCCCGTTCACGGGAACTAGGGATCGGGGGCTGTGACACGACCCATCCTTCTTTTTGCCGAAAAGGACTGGCGCGCCCCAAGGAGAGGAGCTCGGGCGAATAAATCCTTTTTCGAGTAACTCCTGGAGTTGGTTTGAGAGTTCATGCATTTCGGATGGAGCGAGTCGATACGGAGCTTTGGCTACGGGGTTAGCTCCAGGAATGAGGTCGATTTGAAAGTCGATATCACGACTTGGCGGTAGTCCAGGGAGATCATCAGGGAACACCTGAGGAAACTCACGGACCACTGGGACGTCTTTGACTTCAACCTTCTTTTTCTTTTCCTTCTCCGCTACTACAATGTTGGCCAAAAAGGCTCGGTATTCCTTGCGGAGATACTTGCTGGCTTGAACACAGGACATGAGCTTGAGACCCTTCGAAGCTGTTTCACCGTACACACATAGAAGATCACCATTTGCGAGCGAGAATCGAATCATCTTATCAAAGCACACAACTTCAGCATGGTTTTCACGAAGAAAGTCCATGCCTACTATGACGTCGAAACTTCCGAGTTGCATCGGAATAAGGTCGATTGGAAAGATGTGATTGTTGAGCTCGAGGGTACAATCACGGAGAACAGAGTTAACGGCGACAGTTCTTCTAGTAGCAACTTCGACTTCGAATGACGAGGGAAGATAAGAGCGCTTACGACTAATGAGCTTCTCAAATTCAAACAACACAAAGCAGTTATCGGCTCCGGTATCAAACAAACATGATGCATATATACCATTCACAAGGAACGTACCATTGACCACATTGTTGTCCGCCTGAGCTTGACAGGCATTGATGTTGAATGTTCGGGCATGGGCTGCTTGCTGCTGTTGCTGAGGCTGCTGGGGCTCTTGTTTAACCACCCTGTTCGGACACCTGTTTGCAAAGTGGTTAGGATCACCACATGCAAAGCAGACTCGAGCATTGACCGCGAGTGCTTGAGCTGCTTGTTGGCCTTGAGGGGCAGGGAGTAGAGCTTGGTTGACAGTAGCTTGAACTGGGGCTTGACGGGGACCATAGCGGCAGTTCGCAGTGAAATGACCGTAAAGGTTGCAGTGAGCGCAAAAACGACAGGCTAGACCCACTGGATGATGATACGAGCATGTCGGGCAGAGCGGGTGAGGGCCTGTGTATGCACGCTTTGCTAGTGGTGCATTGATCACTGGAGCTGAGTGATGGTGTTGCTGTTGCTGAGCTGGCACAACTTGTAGAGGAGCAGCAGTGGTTGCAACGACACAGCTCTTGTTGCTGGAGCTGTTGTTGTTGTGCTTCTTCTTTCTTCTTGATGACTTGGAGGATTGAGCAGTTGCGGTGTCGGTGGATGCTGTTGTGGCTTGATGCAGAGACTTGGCTTGCTTATCCCCAAAACCAGACTTCACCCGCTTGTCATTGATCTCAGCGGCAAGTAGGTAAGTCTCTTCGATCGTTGCTGGCTTGGCGGCATGAACAAAATCGGCTACGCAATCTGGCAAAGCTCGAATGTACTTCTTGATGGTTTGATCTGGGGTCTTGACCTGATCGGGACATATGATGCTAAGCTGCTTGAAGCGGGCAGTGAGAGCAGCGTTGTCTCCATCTTTCTACTTGATGGTCCAAAACTCGTCCTCCAGCTTTTGGCGTTCATGAGGAGGGCATAATTCGTCGATCATAATTGCCTTCAACTCCTCCCATGTTAGCTCGTAAGCTGCATCATTTCCGCGCTTGTTTCGTTCGACCGTCCACCAGTCTAAGGCTCGTGACTGGAAGACGCCTGTAGCATTGAGAGTGCGGAGATTTTCAGGATATCCGCTTTGGCGCAGAGTGACTTCGACTGAGTCGAACCAGTGGAACATGGCAGTAGGGCCATCTTCTCCAGTGAACTCTTTAGGTCCGCATGCTTTGAACTGCTTGAAGCTGAAAGCAGCCTTGTTTGCATCTTTGGGAGCGTCTGTTCGTGATTCTTCAGACGACTTGCTGGCGTTTTCATAAACGTTGCTCACAGCTTTTGCCACGCTTTTGGCGATGATGGCGGCGAGACGCTTGTCCCTCTTCTCTTGACGAGTCAAATGGTGTCAGGATCCAGACGAAGACATGGTCTGCAACAGACATCGTCACAGGACTCAACACAACGAATCGAATCTCACCTCACACATTTAGACTTCTAAAGCTCAGGAACACGAGTAGGGCATAAATCACGTAACTACATAGGCACAACGCACAAATTCCACATAACCACAGAAGCACGTAAGCAAGTAGAGCACAGGTTCACAGAAGCACATAAACACGTATTCTTTACACAGAGTCAGTCAAAATACAGAAACCTATCCATCCAAGTTCGCGTGTCGTTCGCATAGCGATCACGTTTAGCATATCGAGTGGCATAATATAGTATAACCCAACTTAGTCGTATAACATAGCATAGCATAGCATAGCATAGCATAGCATAGCATAGCATAGCATAGCATAGCATAGTATCGTCTAGACTGCAACTGAATATCGAATTGAGATAGAATAGCAATGCGAGTCGTGTGTGTCGGTCGAAATGATAGCAAAAGTCGAATAATTTCCAAAATTATAAACACATAAACAAATAGCGCACACATAAACACATAAAATCAACGAGTCATCAGAGGATATGATGGCGGTTCTCAGAATCGAAACTCATAAAATCGAGAGATAGATTGTCTGTGGCTACTAGACATCGACTAACCAAGGCAGTTCGACTATTCGCAGTAGACTTGTCGTCACTTTCGACGTTCGGGGTCGTGCTTCTGCCTCGATTCTCGGGCATTTCTCACGCGTTCCCTAGGTCATACTTGTGAGTTCAGGTCGTTGGAGTCCGTCGAATGCTTCGGTGAGATGAAATAATATTCGGAACAAATTGTTGAGGTTAGGGTTTCACCCCTGGCTTAGCAATTTCTTCCTTGTTTTAAGAAAACCTATGGAGAATTTTCATCAAAATGGGGATTTCACTCCCGATTTGGTATAATTCCCCTCGTTTGATGGTGAAAATAATAGGATAAGCATGAATAAAATAGATAGAATAAGCATAAGCCAGGCAATTTGGTCAGGAGTTTGCGGTTTTCACACCTAGTCCTGACTAGATTACTGGCTTTGAGTGAAATTCGAGTGCAGTGATAGCGAAGAATTGCATAAATAGAGCACATAAACTTGGTCTGATGGTTCCTAGCTATAGTCTAGGTCTCTAAGACAGCGACCCGAATTTTGATACTGCTGTTTCTGAAACCTGTACCAGTTTGGTATGGTATCAATACCACGCTCATCCCTAATGTTATGTATGTATGGTGTTGAGGGAACCACGTTTTCTTTTAGTATATTTAGGGGGTGTTTGGTGTTGCGTTTTCAAAACGTTTTGAAAAAGCATGTAGGTATATGCTTCTCCAAAACTGCATTTTAAAGACAGATAATCACTTTTTTATCCAAACACTTTTTTAGATTATTTATGTTTTACAAACGTAATAATCAAATAATCACTTCAAAACGTAATCCCAAACACCCTCTTACTATTATTATTATTTACCACAAACGAGGGAATCACGTTTTCTTTTAATATATTTATTATCCTGGCAAAAGATTAAATACAAATAGCTTTATCGTACAAAACGTACAAAAAGCAAAAAAGTTAAAAAATGCGGAGGCATTTTTCGTAATTATTTACTTGTAGAGTAATTATGAAAATTATTATACAAATGATATTGTAGGGTAATTTTGTAAAATGACCTTGTAGGGTATTTTTGATCTTGTAGGTTAATTTTGTAGAGCATCATAATTACTCTACGAATGATCTTGTAGGGTAATTTTATTTTGTAGGGTAATTTTGATCTTCTAAGTTAATTTTATAGAGCATGATAATTAGTCTACAAAAGATCTTGTAGGGTAATTTTGATCTTTCATGGTAATTTTAATCTTGTAGGGTAATTTTATAGAGTATCATAATTACTCTACAAATGATCTTATAAGGTAATTTTTGATCTTGTAGGGTAATTTTGATCTTGTAGAGTAATTACGAGTAAAATAAATACGAAAATGTCACCGCGTTTTTTCTACTTTGTTATGTCTTTCGTATGTTTTATACGATATGGCTATTTGTATAGGATCTTTATCCTTATTATTATTTACCACAAATAATATAACATTAAATATATGGTCTTAAAATTTTTAAATATGAGATTTTGTTTAAGATACTACCAATTGAGTCTCTGTTATGTATTAGAAAATCTGTATAAAAGAATTGAACAGAAACTGGACAGAATGTAATAAAATTGAAGAAACAGTAAACGAGTGAACCGGGCTTGTGTTTGACATAATTCCCTTAAACAGATTCGTCGTCTGTTCCCAGGGTACGCCAGTTCTAAGCAGCACCACGTACTGCCGAACTTGAGCACTTGCCTGAAACGAAAAGAAGCTGTGTTGCAGAAACTGAGATTGAGAGAGGAGAAGTTGTTGAGGTGTGTCTAAACAGGTTGTCTGTATTGGGTTTTATAGGCACAGATAATAACTGATTCTGGCCTCATCAATGCAGAGAATTAAAGGCTAATCAGTTTCGAAACTTATGCCTCATCATTGTAGAGAATTAACTCACATAATGGCTCAGCGGTTTCGAAACTGAATAATATAATGATTCTCATTAAAACTGAAAATCATTTCAGTTAAAAAACCATTAATAAGACCAACCGTTTTAGTTTTAAAGACTAATTAATAAAAACAATTAGCCAGTCTCGAGTGCAAAAACTGTCTCCCGCGAGCCCGGGTTTTTAGAGCTGCATTCGTGTCCGCATGACGTGCGGGTGATGTGTGTAAAATGCAACATATAAATTACATCAAATGAGGCATAAAACTAACCCTTTTTAAGTACTAATGTTGGAAAAAGAGTGTTTTTGTCTTCCTTTTGTATTTTCAGGATTAAATGAGCTCAAATTAACAAAAGAAGCAAAAAGGCGGCTAAATCTAACATAAATACAAGAAAAGGAACATAAGTGGATTGCCCGACCCCTCGACAGCATCCTCCCAAGCAAAACAGAGAAGGCAGAAGACTGAACACGCCCCGTGTTCAGCCAGCACGGGGCCGTGCCCAAGAAGCAGCAGAAAAGACAAACCTATAGAAGCTTCCATTGCCCACCACGGGGCCGTGCCCAGTGAACACGGGGGCGTGGCAAAAGCACTACAGGCACATTAATTGTAATTGCGAATTACAATTAATGAGGAGAGAGATTGTCAGACGGGCACGGGGCCATGTGCAGCGGACACGGGGCCGTGCCCAGGCTTCTGTTCAGCCTATAAATAGGAGTGCTTGGCTTCATTGCAACTCATCCCATGGCACACCACCTCTCTCACACTTCATCCACCACCCACCACCACCATAACACCATTATCCACCACCATCATCCATTGTCCATCATAGAGTGTGTGAGTCGTCTCGGGATCCAAGATTGATCGTAAGAGTTCTTGACAATCAAGGCCATGTTTGCCTAAGTCTCTTACATCACTTGGTGAAGACAAGTGTTTAGTATAATACTTTTTATTTTTAATCTTTTGCGCTTTTTTTTGGTTTTGTATTAATGACTTTAATAACTAGTTGCTTATGTTGAAGGTGATTCTTCCTTATCGTTTGTCCGTGGTGTCTTGGCATTATTTTACTGTCTATATAAAATAAAAGATTTTCACCATTCATATCTCCACAGTCTATATGGAGGTATGTTGGCTACCTGGTCGGGGGTTAAGGGAACGGTTTAGTAAGGGTCTTGCCCTTGTTCAGCGTTTAGAGGTCCTGCAAGGGACCTGGGTCAAATTTAGTAGGATCTCCTTCAATGCCCATAGGTATTGGATGGCGGGGATCCAAACTCTTTGACCCCCTCATATGTTAACTACTATTAATACTATAACCCGGCTATTTAGGACTGTATCCCTGTTGACTCGGACTACTTAGTCGAGGGTAACGTCACCTCCAAAAGAGGGCCTACCATAATTTGCATTAATAACTTAATTCATTATCTTTCAATAATCCGACCCTATAGGATTGTATCCTTGCTGACTCAAACTACTGGGTTGAGGGTAACGTCACCTTCAAAAGAGGGGCCTACTACAATAACTAAGATAATCTCTTAAACAAGTGCAAAAGTGCGAAAATAATCAAAGGTTATACTAATACACGAGTCGGATCCAAGTGATTCATCTTGTCTATCTGTTTTTACTTTTATTTTTATTTTTCAGCATTTAGTTAGTTTTTATTTTCTTAGTTTAAAAATGTTTTCTAACATTTTGATTTGGTTAGACGTTGAGGATAAACCGGTATTAAAAGCTCTTGTGTCCTTGGACGACCTCGGTATCTTACCAACACTATACTACGTCCACGATGGGTGCACTTGCCCATATGTGTGTTTAGTGTTAGTGAATATCGTGTTTTATAAATTTAAAACTTGGCTAAAAGTGTAAAAAGGGCTTAAAATATACATCTAAAACATATACACACTAGCACGCATCAAGTTTTTTTTGGCGCCGTTGCCGGGGACACAAGGATTTTAAGAAAGCTTAAAATCAACGGCCTAATCAGTTTTTCAAAACCTTTTCAAAACGTGCGCACATTTTTCTGCATTTTAGTTTAGTTTGCATTCACAGTAGCCTGAACACGGGGCCGTGCTCACTGAACACGCCCCCGTGCTGCATATTTTTTAGTTAGATACCCAGATACAGAGTCTGAACACGGGGTCGTGCTCACTGAACACGCCCCCGTGTCCAACGAGACCAGTAACTTTAATTAAAACGCCCAGATACAGATTTTGTACACGGGGCCGTGTCCACTGAACACGGGGCCGTGTCCAGCCTCTGTTTCCGTCTTTGTTTCTGTTTTCTGGTCCCGAGACTCAGTTGTGGTCTGCTAAGTGATTCTTATGGATCAATACTCAGGAGGCTACAACTACACCTATGAGGATGATGATTATATGAGAGACTATTGCACTAATTGTGGTAACCCGCACTCGGTACAATATTGTAACTTGTTTCAACCATCCACTTCTTACAACCATTATGAGGAGCCCAGGTACGAGCCATCAACTTCATATACATCCTATGAAGACCCAAGGTATGAACCTTCTCCCTCATACTCATATTTTGATGAACGAAGGTATGAGCCTTCATACTCATACTTTGAAGAGTCAAGATATGAGCCACCACCTTCATACACTTATTATGAGGAACCATGGCGTGAACTACCCACCTCATATGAGTACTATGAAGAACAAAATTTCGACCCTTATCCATCATATACTTACAATGAAGAACAATGGTGTGAACCATCTACTTCATATGGGTACTATGAGGAACCAAGGATCGAACAACCGGATTCAAGCTTCGAGGATCCCAATCCTTTCTCTATCACCGAAGTGACCAATAGGATATTAGAACACATTAAAACTATCGAACGTTGCATAAAAGAATCTCGCGCAAGGGAAGGGGAGTCCCGCGCAAGAGAAGAATTAAATTGTAATAATAACATGGAGATAGTTGAAAATGTAAAAATGGAAGAGCAAATAAGTGAAAAACCGACACATGAGTTAAACAACGAAAGGGGTGAGGTCGATGACGTAAAATTACAAGAAGAGTCTAATTTAGAAAAAATTAATCTCTTGTCACCTTCTTTTGAAAATCATTGTTTAGTAACCCCTCATGCTAAGTTTTTAAAAGAGCTAAACACTAATACAAAAATTGAAGAAATGGTAAGTGTTAAGTTAACTAATGATCAAACTTCGCTAATAAAAGAAGATCCTTTTGAAATTAACATTACACTGGTTCCATGTTTCTTTCAAAATTCATTTATTAGTAATATCACCATTGATAAAGATCTTTGTGTTAACATAATGCCTAACTACATTTTTGAAAAGTTAAGTATTAGTGATTTCGCTCCACTTCAAATACCCATTTTTCTATCCGATCGGAAAGTAATAAAATCAATCGGTGTAGTTGAGGATGTCTTGGTTCAAACAAATCAAATGGTTATTCCAACCGACTTTGTCATCCTCGATGACACTCCTCTAGTCTTGGGAAAACCTTTTGTAAAAACTCATGAAGCTTTGAAAAACCGGAAGTTCAACAATCTACCTCTTCAATTAGGGGCATTCAAAAGGAGCATAGATCTTGAGCGCTCAATGAAATATCCTTTTGGCAATAATAACCCCCTAATTGAAGATGAGCCAGAACCACCCGATAAGGAGGGTCTAGCCAAGGACCCTTATAAACGTGGCGCACCAAGGAGGCATTCCGCGGAACTATCCTTAGTTTTAGATTAGTTTAACTTTTATGCTTTCTAGTTTAGTTTTAATTTGCAGGAATAAAACACACTCGGGATGGTGAAGGATACTAAGGGAAGCTTGAACCAATACCCCATGCACAAAAACAGAGCCTCTCGACAATTTTTCTTCATTACAGCAAGTTCAGCACGGGGTCGTGCTCAACCCAACACGCCCCCGTGCCCAAAAATCTGCAGAAATGCCCAGTTCAGGTACCTGGACACGGGGCCATGCTCATTGAACACGCCCCGTGCCCAGCCTTCTGTTTACTTTTGATACTGGCAGTCTGGACACAGGGCCGTGCTCAGCTAACACCACCCCGTGTTCAGCTACCCAGTAACATAAAATCTTGTTTTTAACCCACTTTTACACATTTTAATCAACCGAAAAACTTATTTTTGGAATACATTGAGGACAATGTGTAATTTAAGTGTGGGGGGGGGATGCTAAAACTTTGAATTTTGCAAGTCCTAATAACAAGCCTTGAATTTTAATCAACCGAAAAACTTTTTTTACTTGTCTAAAGTTTAAGTTGGGAAATTCTAAGACCTGTAGGACCGGTTTTGGCACCGTTCGATTGCGTAACGAACGTTTCACGTGCGGAATCCGTGAACGAACGTGACCGAACACACGATAACGTACTACTAATGTGATTCCATTGCTAAACTTGACGTGTACGGTACAAGAATCACAAATATACAACTTTCTCTCTCTACTTTCTCTCTCTAGAAAGTCTTCTCTCCAACTTCTCCAAAAGTCTCTCTCAAAATCCCTAAAAGTCTTCCTCTAAAATCTCTAAGACACGAACAAAGATGTAGTCGACAGACAACTGCACTAACAAACTCCCCCTTGGATGTTGACGGAATCTTCAGTGAGAGTCTTCAATCATTCACAGCACCTCAATCTTGTTCGATCTTCTTCAGGAACTCTGCCTGGAATCATTTCTTTTTCAGAAACTTCCTCCTGGAATCATATGCCTGGATCTTTCTCTGGCTCTAACTTTCGTCAGACTCCCCCTATCGTCATGCTGGGATCTCTGTCTGGAAATTGTTATTACCATTGAAATCAACTCCTGGCTTTCTCTGTTTAAGCTCTTCTCTGGTTCTGATATGTCTCCTGGCTATCCGTAACGACAGGATCAGAAACCTGCACAACTCAAACACACTATCACAAACCAATACAATTTGCAATTCAACTTAATGAATTAGTAAATCATATAAGAAAAATTATGAAGATCAAACTGTAGGTTACCATTCAACTTAGTCATCAAGTTAATGAACCAATTTTGCATTTCAAATCTTCACAATTTAACACTCTCTCCCAAACCACAAGTTCAACATGTTTAGCACTTGAAATGTCAAATATCAGTTCTTCACACTCTGTTGTCGAAAATCTTTTTGTAATTTTCAAATATCAAACAAAAATACAATATTTTTGGATTTTTGAATTTTGAACAATACAGAAATGAACACTATTTTTGAGAGATTGTGCAAGAGGATCATATCGGTTTTTTAGACATATCACCAACACCGTTGATCTTGATTAATCAGCAAATGTTAAAAACAAATTTACTTCTGATTGTCAGTATTGTTGTCCACTTAAACCTCTACACAAGTTTTCAATCGATTCAAGATACGTATTTAATGTATTAGCACTTAAACTTATTTGAGTGTCCCACCTCTTGAATATACTCCCATATCCAGATCCCAATATTCTGATTTACAGGTAAGTATAACTACAAATGATATCTGTATATAAATTAGGGGAAAAATGCGAGAACTGAGGGATCTCAGGTCAGAACTTCCGTTCAGCAGAGAGATATCAGCTTCGACTTAGCAGTGGGTCCCCTTTAGAGGATCTTTTCAGCTACAACAACTGATCATCAATTTTATTGTCTAATCAGCTGAGGGCTTTATGCTATGTTTCAAGCATATTGAAGCAAGTATTAGCCAGGGACTAGGTCAGAACTACCGTTCAGCAGAAGTCCCGGAATAATACCCCAGACATCATTTGAGTACAAGAACCTAGTATTCCAGAATAAGAAACCTTTCAGACGAGATTTCAGGGGTTACCTATATATCCAAGTAGTGTTCCCCACAAAATAAGTAAGTTTGATTTTATGTTTATATCTCGAATACAATTTACTAACTGTGTGAAGCCTACTGACACATCATTAGTAAGACTTGTTTAAAAACAATTTTGTCTTTACAAATCTCTAGCATGCTGTGAAAGTCCACCGATGTACTATCATCTCCTCTTTTTGCAACAAAACTCATTTTCATTTTTCAATTTTTTTTTTAAATTTTTCAAAATTTTATTACTCCCCTAAAATCAAAATATATTTCAATTTTGATTTTCTGAAAAAAAAAAAATGAAAACAAACTATACAAGAAACTTGACAACACAATGTGAATTACCTCAATTCACCATTCTCGTGCAAAAACAATCAGAACTCCCCCTCACAACAAACTATTTTCCCATAATGATTTCAAAACACTTAAGTTTGTTTCAATCAAAATGGTTTTTCCGAAAAAATTAGTTTGTGTTCCAACCATTTGTAGATTTGGGGTTATCTCATCATCTTGTTTTCTTCAAACCTTTTAAAGATTTATCATTTCCAGTTTACCATAAACCATCAGTAGAAAATCAAGTACAAATTAATGTCCCTGATTTACCACTTGTAAATCGAAAAATCACCAACGTGAAATTTCTCAAGAAATGTGCCGATTCATGATCCACGATACCATCTTGGGATCTCCGGCAAGTCAGGTTTTTCTATTTAAACAATTTCACCCAAGCCTGGCTGACCTTGGGTGATTTTGAATTCTTGCTCAACAATGGTGGAAAATTTGCATCATCCATTGCTAAACTAGAATTCTCAACTTTTACCTTAACCAATGGCTCCTCTGGTTTTACCATACCAGAATCATTGCCTGCAGGTGGCTTGTCCGACTTTGATCTGTCAGATTCATCGCCGACCTTTTCCTTCTTCTTCTCCACTTTTGTCCTCAGATTTGTATCTGATGAATTCGTTTTGCTCAACTTTGCAGATGAAGGAATAGATTCATCAGAACTATTAATCTGTTTGTCCCGTGAACCCGAGGACAAAATCTTCTCGAGATATTCTCTCGCTTTCTTTCTCTTCTTCCTCAGTCGGTCTTTCTGCCCCTGAGAAAGTTTAACTTTCGTCTCTAGAACTTTCGGTTGTTGAACTTTTGGTTCTCGAACTTTTAGTTCTTCGGGCTTGACCTTGACTGGAATTCTTGCCACTTACTGAGACATAACCCTTGATCTTCCCATTGATCTCCTCGGGCAATCTCGGGCAATATGACCTTTGATATTGCAGTTATAGCACCTCCTGGTCTCATATCTCCAGTACTGGCAATTAACAGCAATGTGTCCATGATAGCCGCAGCTGTAACACATTCTGTTATCGTACCAGTTATCACCGTTGTACCAAACACTCAAGTCGTAACACTGTTTGGCCTGGTGATATTCCTTCCTCAACTTTGTTGGATTTGACGCTTTAGCACTGTGGTCTGACCTGCACCACTTATTACCAACATTTTTTGAGTTTTCATTTTTATTTTTTTGTAAATTTTGTTTTTGATTGGATGATCGATCCGATGAACTTTTATTATCTTTTTGTTTCTGTTCTGCTTTCTTCTTCAAAGGCTTTTGCTTAGAACATTCACCTTTTTCAGTCGATTGCAAAACAGTTTTCTGAAATTTTTCTTTCAAATTTAAAAACAATTTTTGTTTTTCTTTTTTAACATTTTCATCATCGGATGCATCATCACAATCTTCAACTTTGACCGAGTCAAAGTTTGTGACACAGTCACTTATTGGAACAGAGTTGATTGGTTTAGGACAAGGAAAACTCATCACAAAACCCTTCAACTTCTTTTCAAGTTCTTCAATCTTGACTCTTGAATTCTCAGCTTCACTTTCAAGCCGAGAGATTTTTTCAAGATGAGACTTGATTGAATTTTCATTTTCAAACTTCAAATTTTCAAGAACAGATGTTTTATCTTTCAGAACTTTTATCTGTTCTTGACATTTTGATTCATTCGCTTTCAAATTCTTATTCTCCAACTTGATCCAGAAATCTTCATCTTCTGATGATTTCTGTTTACTTTCAAGTTCTTTTTCCAACTTTTTGATTTTCATTTGAGCACATTCACCTTCTTTTTCAAGTTTAATGATTTTCTGAAGATGGGAATTTATCATTTTCTGTTTTTCAATGTTATTTTTGCTAAACACATTTCTCCCATCTTCAAGAATTTTCATTTGATTTTGAAAATCTTTCTCAATTTTTGTTTTTTCAATTTCATAATTTTTAATCTTTTCTTCAAAAACTTTTTCTTTTTCTTTCAAACCTTTGTTCTCTAATGTCAAACTGTTCACACTACCCAACAGTTTGACATTTTCGACTTTCAACTTCTCACAAATACCCTGTAAGTCTAGAATCTGTTTTTCATCAGCTTTCTTCTTATTGTTCAACTTCTTGATCTCCAATGCTAAACTTTCTGCATCCTTCACAAGTTTGTCATTGACTGTCTTGAAGTTGTGACAATTTGAGCATACTGATGCAGACCTTGACGATTCATTCTTCACAGATTCTTTGACTTTTACAGCATTTTCTTTCCTTTTCTCATCCTTGATCACCATCTGTTCTTCAATTTTTCCAATGAGTTGACTAATTGTCAGACTAGAAAATTCTTCAGAACGTTTTAATTTTAAGATATAATTTTCCCATTCCTCTTGAGGTAACGCACTGACAAATTTTTCGACCCATTTATCTGATTCTTTTGTAATATCTAAATCAGACATTGAACTAACAAGATGGATATATCTCTTAATGATACTCTTTGTATTTTCTCCTGGAAAATTTGAAAATGAATCAAATTCTGTTTCTAATTTCCTTATTTTATCCATTGTTTCCTGAGTCATATTAAACACATTGAAACCCATGATTTCTTAACTCGGTTTTTCAAAACACGGCAACAAATAATCAATAATTGGGCCGATATCTAAGTGGGTTGGTGCTTGGATAACTGTTGGGTCTTGGGTGGTGCAAGTGGGTTTACTGGTTGGTTAATTTGGGCGGTGGAACCAATATCACTGGGGCGGTGGATAAAAGGTAATGGGCTCTTTGGGTAAAAAAAAATTTATGGGCGGTGGAAGTGGGCCTTTAAGTGGGCGGTTGATCGGTGAATTAAAAAACAAAGTTTGTTATAGTGGGGCGGTGGGCTGTATTGATTGGTTCTTAGAAGGTAATGGGTCGGTGCAAGATGTGTTAATGAACTGTCCAAAAACTTGGGCAGTGGAAATATAAGAAATGGGCGGCAGCTAAAACATGTCACATGGGCTTGACAGGGCTATAAGGTGGCGGTGGATATTAAAAGTATTTGGCCGATATCATTGCAATCCTGCAACACAATATGAACGACCTGACTTGTGTCCTTAAAAGCGATCCACCTTGTGTCAAATAAGCGGTTCAGAAGATTCCCTAAGAGCGATTCAAAGAAATGACATATGAGCGATTCCAATCATTCCCAATAAGCGATCCACCATTTGTAATTTTGGAGCGGTTCACACGTGTATTTATGAGCGATCCAAGAAACTTCCAATGAGCGACCCACAAAAGTGCACTAAGAGCGATCCTGAAGTGTTCAAAAAGGCGATCCACAGCTGCGAATTCGGACCGAAAAATCGAGATTTCTCCAAAACGGCTTGGATTTTTGATGTGAAACTTGGTAGGGTTTTGATTCTATGTATTTCGCACAATATACTAGAATTTCAGACGAATCGGACCGTGAAAACACGTTCAATTTGTCGAATTTCCGTAAAGAACGAGTAGAAGATGAAGAAATAGGAGAAATCGGATCTGAATCGGCTCAAATCTGTACGAGAACGACGTGTTTGATCAAGCAATCGAGCTCCTAGCTCTGATACCACTTGTAGGACCGGTTTTAGCACCGTTCGATTGCGTAACGAACGTTTCACGTGCGGAATCCGTGAACGAACGTGACCGAACACACGATAACGTACTACTAATGTGATTCCATTGCTAAACTTGACGTGTACGGTACAAGAATCACAAATATACAACTTTCTCTCTCTACTTTCTCTCTCTAGAAAGTCTTCTCTCCAACTTCTCCAAAAGTCTCTCTCAAAATCCCTAAAAGTCTTCCTCTAAAATCTCTAAGACACGAACAAAGATGTAGTCGACAGACAACTGCACTAACAAGACCAACAAGGTTATATTTTTACAAATTTACAACCGATAGCGTCGTGATAAAAAGAACCAACATAAGAAAATTATGAAACGGCATGACAAGCTTAGTTAAAATTCGATTATATATACTTGATCACATAGAAAAACCCATTCCCACAAAAAGTGAGTTTTGAGCCTTTATTGAGCATACAAATATACATCTTTACGCTAAATGCTCATTTTTTTCGTTTCTTGTGTGAATAGCCGCTTGGTTCTTACGACCCTAGAACTTGCCACGACAATTCATTCCCGGTCCTTACCAACTTAAACCCAAGTAAGTAAATGATGGAGGCATTAGGACTAACCCTTTTTCTTTCAAAACCATTATTTTTATTTTTCTTTTCACCTACCCAAAAACTCCCCCTAGTTAACCCCTTTGAGCCTAAACCTTTTCATTTCTTAACCCAAAACCCTTTTTACCCACCAAAAACCCTTTTTATTTTTTCCCTTTATTTTAGTAACAAGCTCGGTTTTCGTGTGACTGAAAAAAAATGTTTACAATGAAGATAGAAATAAACAAATAAAGCTCCTAAAAAGCTTGTTTGAAGAAATACTTCATTGAGAATAAAAAGTCACTAAAACAAAATGTTTTACGAAAACCGACGTTTTTTATGCTTTTCGTCCTTTTCTACTAACCACTAACCCAACTACCCACCATTAGCCCAAGTCTTTACCCAAAAAGTCCTCTTGATATTTACAAAGGTAAAAAGTTAAAAAGGAAGAGGATTGATTGCTTGGCAAGCCTATGGTAGGAATAAGTTCCATGCCGCTCTTGAGTGGTTCACTAAAAATACACCTTCGGCCGAGTGTGAGTGATTTCCCCGTGAGGTATGTGAACTTGTATATAAATGGAAATTTAAAAAGGCATGCTATGCCCAAATAAGTAATTTCTCTTATGAAACGTTCTAAATAAATCATAACGAATAGGATTGTAAATAAATAAAAATAAAACCCAATAAAGATCTTGGATTCCCGGCACTCTATGACAAGCCAAAACCTTCTCTTCTACCCATTCCATTTGGGAGTGTAAGCCTGACGTGTGCGCGACTGTACATATTTTTACAATGAAATTGCACACGACTCGGTTTTAATTTATAAAAGTGATTTATACTTCAACATTAAAACACACACGAAAGGGCAAGTGTACCCCGTCATATATGTAGTAAAGTATCGGTAAGAACCAAGTATCGATCCACGGAAATGGGCGGAGAAATAATACTTGACCTTTGCCACCAAATTACCGGTAAAAACATAACTTGTTTGGTTTTTAATAAACTAAAGTAAGCATAAATAAATAATTATAAAACATAGTAGATTATATATAAATAGCCTTGCTTAATACACAACCAAAGCATGTCAACTAAGTCAGTTTTGGCACTAGAAGTATTCGGTCAATTTTCCATTTTGAGACAATTAGTAACCCTTTCGGGAATCCTAACATGACAACCATTCGGAAAGTTAAAACGATAAACACACTTTAACCACCTAAAATTGTTCTTTAACGTGCAATTGATTAATGTCTACAAAAATCTCCTAAAAATAAGTTAGTCATCCGTTAGGAGTTTTCTAACCTCACTTAATCAAGGAAAGCAACACCGATAAACACAATGCAACCACCGAGACAAGCATAAACTAGATTAAATCACAACCGAGTTCATTTTACAAATCTTGCGCATAAATTCACCAAGATAGCAATTTTGGCCGAAACTACTAACTAAGCTAACAAATCATGGCAAGAATTCATAACAACACCATCTAACCCGTTAGAGTCCTTCCGTGAAGGCAAGCTTTCTTGATTAACAATAATTACATTTTATTAAACCACTAACCATTTCTAGTATCATGGTGCCCACATTTTAACCAAGTTAAACTAGTTAACCAAATTAAAAGTTTACTAATACATGATTAATTAAGCTTCATTTTTCAACTATCTTAACTAACCAAGTACCAATCATCCAACACAATTACTTATAATCAAGAAATCAATATCAATAACAAGGTTGCAAACTAATCATCAAAGATAATTATAGAAAATACTTCAAAATGTCATTACAAACAAAGATTAACATACTAATGGCTATAATCAAGCAAGGGATTGTTGTGTTTTTGCCCAAAGGCTTACATTAATACATAATAATCAGTCTAAATGCTTGAAACATAACAAAATTATGGAAAGATTTGAGAAACCCAACCATAAACAAGCATAAGAATGAGAATCCGGATAGTAACCGAGCTAAACCGGGCAATGTGGCTTGAATCCGGGCTAAAGCTGATGCTTCCGGAGCCTGAAAATCGCCTGTGGAGCTCTCCAAAATTCCAGAGTTACTAACAGAATGGTTCTGTTCTGTTTTTATGTTTTTTCGATGTCACACGGTCGTACACGGATCGCACGACCGTGCACTTTAAGCAATTATTGGTGGTGGTCCACCATACTGCATGATGTCATCAGATCGTTGACGGGATTCGATATCGCACGACCGTTCTTCATATGGCATGGTCATTCATTTCCGGGTTCTTGTTGCACATGTGGTCGCACTGGTCGTTCAGTTCCGAGGTTGGCTTGATCATCGGATCCGCACGGGGTGCAAGATCTGGAACGACCGTGCATTCCCGGGTTGGCCTTCAATGTGCTGCACGCGGAGTTGCACCCTCGTTCACTGCCGGGCCTTTCATGATTCATCGGAGATGCACGGTCGTGCATCAGGTGGCATGACCGTTCCACACGCCCAGGTCAGTTTTTCTAACAGAAGGTTCGCAGCTTCGTTGTTTTGTCCGGAAAGTCCTCGTTTTTGCTATCATCTTGTCTGGTATGCTGTTTTAGGCCTGTAAACAAAAGTGTAGATAACTAAGTGTCCGAATGACGGTTTTACGGCCGAAAACGCATAAAATAGGAGTAAAACGGGGGACTAAAATATGTGTAATTTAGCGAATATCAAATCTCCCCACACTTGAACCTTGCTTGTCCTCAAGCAAGCTGAACTAAAAAGCAATAAAAGACAGAAACAAACAAGAACGATAATTTACACACTTATTTTATTGAAAACTACTATAAATGGTTAGCCGGTTTGTCGAAAGACAACATCAAAAGACTCAAACCCAACAAGCATATGCAATTATAAAGCGACAACCAAAAAGCCGTGACTTCACATTTAATTGACTCAACATGTTAATCTTCACACGACTCACAATGTTCACACACACTCAGTTTTATTTATGAAACATACATAAAATGTGTATGTGCAAACACTCAATGCCTCGTCAATGAAATATGCAATATCATAAGCTTGTCATAAGATCTCGTCTCCACCAACTAACATGCAAACAAGTGTAAATCAAGAGGTCTTTACGGGTTGTAACGTTAGGCTTGGGGGAAGGGTATGGAAGTGGACATATAAAGTGGCGAAAATGGTTAAAACTCGGTAGTAGCGTTTAACTAGCAACAAAATATACAACTATACATAAAAATGCCTTAAAAAGGCGACTATTGCGCAATCGAGCTTATCAAAGAAATTTTAACATTTAAGCATTCAAAATTGCTCGATTTTTATCAACTTCACCCTATTTTAGGGTGTTTTATTTTCTGGTTTTTTTAACAAATTAATTATACAATAAACTGAAACAAACGCTAGTTAAACGATTATTTTGTCCGAGTTTCAACACTAAAAAGGATTAAAACATACAAAGGCTAAATTTGGCTAAGTGGGCGATAATGTGGGTAAACAAAGGTAAACGGGAAGGCTCAACATGGTTAATCCTAAAGGGTAATATAAGGTGAACGGGGAGCACAACACAGAGAACAAGGTTTACAACAAGGGTAATCTAAGTGCCTCTATCACTTTTACACAAATCCACAAGTTCATGGTCTTAACAAGCATACTAGTGACAAGTTCTAAATTGATAACATCCGGCTCACTCCTATATCCGAAATGAACAAATATATAACAATAGGCTCAAATATGCTCACGTAATGGATGGAATGGGTAAAAGTGTGAAAACTATCGTGTAAGTCTTTCTTTGTTTGTCACGCTTTCCGGTTTCCTTTTTCAAAAAATATTTTGCTTGTCGAGTTTTTATCAAGTCCGATGCTTTCTAAAACACAACCAACCGGTTTATTTATTAAAATATATACAAAATACAGGTATATAATTTTTTTTTGAAAGATTTTTCTGATTTTTTTTGAATGATTTTTCTGATTTTCTGATTTTTTTTTAAATGAGGACAAACAAAGTTAACAAAGTTAACCCCCTCCCCACACTTGAACTTCGCATTGTCCCCAATGCGAGACCCGAAATATAGAGAAAAGGATAACAATACTCCCCTCAAGATGATGTTGATGCAACGAGACTTCCGAAGCTGTATCTGTCACGTGCTCCGGTCCAAAATCCAGTAGCCCAAAACCTGCAAGTATGTCACATGTGCACCAAAATAGAACAGAAACAGAAAAATCACAAATCAACCATAATATACATAAATATAAATACTAACAATCCCAACAAAGACATAACATAAAAACTAAAGTAAAGAGTCTGAAAAATAAAGCATACATAACCGGGGTGTTTGAAATAACAGTCAAAAAATAAACACCCAAAACAAAGTACTGAAATACTAAAAACAACCACCAACTATCACTCCACCGCTCCTAAGCGTCATCACCATGATCGTCTCTAGTAAAGGACGGGCCCGCATCACCATAACCAGGTGGGTTCCACGGTGGGAACTGTGGAGGGTGCTGAAAGTAGTCGGGATATGCATGATGCATCTCCCCGAACAAATATGAAAATCCGGCACTCACCCCCTTATATAAACTCTCCTGGCTATGCCTAAGCTGATCCTAAGTGGCCCTAAGCTGATCCTGACTAGCCCGGATCTGGTCCTGGCTAGTCCTAATCTGGTCGATATAAGTACCATGCTGCTCCTGCGTAACACACATCTGCTGGAACTGCTGGTAAAACTCTGGCCAATCCTGATGCTGGTGGTACTCATGGTGCTGCGGCTCATGTGGCGGTGTCTGTGGCTGGTGTGGTGGTGTGTGCGGCTCATGCTGCTGAACTGCGTGCTGCTCTTCCACTTCCTCATCCTCATCGCCTGCTGGAAGTGGGGGTAACGGGTCCCATACCTCGTTATTCAGCCCCCTCAACCTATCCCCCTATCTAACTCTACAATCACCCCCATAGCCTTTAGTGACCTAATGTCGACATGAACCCCCTTGGTTATCAGAGTGAGACCCTGAAGCACCTCCTCAGTCATATAGCGTTCGTTGTACGCTATTTCGGTCACATACTGACCGCCATGTATCTGACTGCTCGGAGTCCGCCCCGAGCACTTGACGAAGTACTCAGCCATTCGTGCGGCTAGGTTGATAGGTGTGACAACCGATAATTTACGCCCTTAATTACGCGATTAACAGGTGATTACGCAATAATAAATAGTGTTTACGACACTAACTAACTTAATTAGGCCCTTGGAGTGCCCAGGAACGTTTGTTCAGCTATATAGTGCGCGTGTGGTGATTTACAGAAAAGCTGCTGAATATTACGCGACAACGGACAGATACCGTGCAAAATACAGATGACACCGACAAATATGGATGTTACACGAATATTTTATGCTCATGGAATTTGGGTTGCGATATCGGGCCTCGTAGGAATTACGGGCCACTTATACATAAGATGGGCTTGTGGGCCCTGGGCCCAAGCCCAAAACCCACAAGCCTAAACCCGCACATAACATACAAGATCTCTATGCAATACTTATAAAATCTTACAAAATATTTACAAGAGATTCTCAAAATCTCTATAGAATCCCTACAAGATTTCACAAGATATTCAAAATCTAAACTAATCTCTACAAGAGATCTTATCCCCAAGGATAAAACAAGTAACCTGAATGCAATTAAAATGCATAAAGGACTATAGAAACCTTCCTCTCTATTAATACACTGAACCTGATCTTCTCCTCTCCATCTCGTTTTCTCACAAACAATCACACAAACAAAACAATGCACTGCATCTCCTCTCTCTCGTTCAATTTCCCCCTCTGATGAAGATGAACGGCCGGACTCCGGCCAGGCAAGGCGGAGCCGGCGACAACGGTGAGTCCAGCAAAAGACACCACTCCCTCGTTCTCCCCATCCCCTTCCGATCGACAAAACAGATGACCACCACCACCGTCTGGTGGTGGTGTACGGCGGCTCTAAAACAGGAGAGAGAGATAGAGTGGCTGATGAGAGAGAGAGATGTCGAAGAGAGAGAGAGAGAGAAGAACCGGAAATCGGCGAAGAACCGCCGTCTGCGGAGGAGCCGCGGCGGCGGTGATGGTGGTTGGTTCCGGTGGGCTTCTCGGTAAACCCCCACCTCACTATTCTCTCGACGGGTTTCACGATCTTGACGGCGGAGACCAGCTCCGGCCTCCGGAGCTCGACGAAGACAGCCGCAGATTAGGGCTCGGTTCAGGTACGTGTTCGGGTTTGGTTTGGCTTCGGATGGGTTCGGGTGTGGTTCGATCCAGACACGGGTGACGACATAGAAGGTGATTATGTTCAGGATGAACATTTGGTTCATCTCAGATTTTGTATGGATTGTTTTTGTTTTGCGGATCGGGTCAACATCAGATTCATGTTCGTGTTTCAGGTGTTCGTTTCAGCTCAACGGCGAGTGTTCGGTTCGGGTCAGATCTAGTCAACAACTCGGTCAACAGTCAAACTTGGTCAAACCTGGTCAAAGTCAGGTTTGACTGGTTCGGGTCAACGGCTCAGTCAACAGCAGGTCAAGTGGTCAACAGTTTGGTTCGAGTAAGACGATACGGGTCAGATTATGAAGCGGCTCGGGACGACTCGGTCGGACCGAATCGACTCGGTCGAACTCAGTCAACTGAGCCGGTCAACTCAGTTGACTCGGTCAACATCCCGACATGAAGACTTGGTAAAAAAATTAACGATGCATTTATTTCATTATATTTATATAAATTTAATCTTACGTGAACGAGCTCGAACCATTATGTTTATAATTGAGTTACATTTTGAAATACTTGACGAAAACTATTTGATTACATTGCATTAGATTATTGGTTGATTGAATCTTGAAATTATAACGACACTTTAGTTGTCGGGGGCATCCAAAAACAGAGGAAACTCTGCCCGTTTTTCGAGAGAATCCGTAAAAACAAAACGCGTTTTATTATATAACAACGATTCGCATTTTAATATCAAAACATAGCGATCAACTACAAACGCTTTTTACAAAAGTAAAAACAAGAGTATAACTTTCGACAACGACTTACAACTTACGAGAACAACGATACGGAAATTATTTCGACAACAAAAAAAAATAATAATAAATATAGTTATTATTATATTTATTTCAAACGAACTCGAATCCTTTTATTAATAAATATAGTTATATATTTATTTTCCAATACAAGTCGACGATTCTTTTACAAAATAAATATAACTGTTATATTTATTTTATACGCCTAGACGGCACATACGTATATTTTTGGCAAATATACACAAGACGCAATATATATATATATAATACGAGTTTATTATATATCACTTTCATACGAATATTCCTTTATATCAACATACGACTTCTTAAAACGAGCTAACAAGTATAATGTCACACCCCCAAATTCCCCCTGCGGAGTATCGCCGCTTGGGAGCGTGACATGACCAGGATCAAGCCACCAATCATATTGAACATGTAATTAAATAGTAAAAGTTATCCATCAATACGAAAGGTGTTTATCAAAACCAACATAAGTAAATGTAGCGGAAGCATAATGTATAAACCCAAACGTAAATGTTAATGTATGAAAAGTAATGAGTGTTTATTCACGATCCAATTCCCACAACGACCTGCTCCTCCTTGTGCAAGCTCCTTTAGTACCTAAGGTCCTGCAAGGCATGCAGCAGAGAGTCAACAACTAGTTGAGCGAGTTCACAGAAAGTAAATGCGTAATAGTAAGTTCATGAGTATCAGGTGGCTCTACTGGGCCGATATAGGTTTCAATTGGTGGGGGCTTCCCATGTTATTTATCCACTAGACTATGCGTTACCATAAGTGTTCTACATATCCCGAGAACAGTAATACGTACAATTTACGTAGGATTTACGTAAGTATCCTTCACAACCGAGGATAGGGGTACGTGGGGGTTTACGTAGGTTTTATGTAAGTGCCTGACACAACCGAGGCAGTAGTGAGTATCTGTTCACGTAGGTTTTACGTGAGTGTCCTTCACAACCTGAGGACAGTGAGTAGCTTAGGTATACGTAGGTTTTACGTATGTATCCTGCACAACCGAGGACGATGGTATGGTAGTCTAGTAATGGTATCCGTATGAATTTATTCAACCTTATCCCTTCAATCCCATTCCCAACACCCTGGGAATCCCATGCCTTGGTAAGAGTGTGAACTCACCTTGGGTTGCTCGGCAGATACACAAAGAAAAGGGTTTCTTGAACTAAGGGTGGTCAACCTCGTCCTAACAGGGTTACCATACAAGTCAGGTTTTTGACTCCAAGTAATGCTCGTATAAATCATAGCAAACACGTATATATCATAGCAACACGAAATCAGTCAAGGCATAATATAGTCATGCTTGTGCGTTTCGGAGGGTTGGGCCGTTGAGCTTGTGCGAGCCCAACCACCTTGTGCGATACAAAAGTCTAAGCCCAAACACTACCCGGCCCAACATATAGGTAAACGGTTCAAACAATCCGGCCTGGATTAAATAAGTGGTTCAACAGTATGTTCAGCCCAATTAGAAGTCGTTTAGGTGACTTGTGCGATTGAAATTGGGCTTTGTGCGATCGACATTGGGCTTGATCGGCCCAATCAGCATAACAGCAACTCAACTTGTGCAATCCAAGCAGATTTGTATGATCAGCTTGGGTTGTGTGAGTGACTTGGGCTGTCCGGCCCAACAACTTAACAACTGGTATGATCCAATACGCCTTGTGCGACTAGGAACACCTTGTGCGACCAGGTCCCCTCGTGCGTAAGGATCATCTTGTGCGGTCAGGAGTCTTGTGCGAATGGACTCCTTGTGCGAGTGGACCTCTTGTACGATCAAGAGGTCTTGTGCGACCGGTTAACAAATTTCCGTAAAACATGCCATCAGTTACATCTATTCCAAAGTTTCCAATTTTAACAATTATCAATTAACACAATTTCCACAAATCAGTTAGCATAATATCGATCAAACAGTGCAACTATAAACTAACTCATAAGAACCCTAATCAAATCAACATGAACAATATTCATAACACTTAAACATAATATTCAGATTCGTGTTCTTGATCCCTAGCATCAAACATATGAACGATATCCATCCAAAAACATCAAACAACAGCCGTTAACACTCATCCGATTTAAATACACGATAGCCGATTATCATCCTAAACGATTTACAAGGACCTCGTTCAATACATACATGTGAGTCGATTATTAGCACACAAATCATTTATCAACATAATCAATCAATCAATCAAACAATCATAAGCACACTAACCGATTAATGGTAGTAGGAGGGTGATACGAACAAAAGAATGCTCTTCGGTTGCCTTGTGTCGTCGAGTTCGAGCGAGAGAGAGAGAGAAGCTAGGGTTCTTGTGTATGTGTATTGTGTTTTGCAAAAAGTGTGGGGTAGTTACCATACCCCTAGTGTATACGAGTAGAGGATGGGCCGACCCAAACATGGGCTGCCTTAAAGTCCGATTACAAGCTATACGGCCCAAAAGGGCTTGTGCGATTGGTTGTGTAGTATTGTGCGGTTCGGGTTGTGTGTTTATCATACATACACGTAATACACATTGCACATAACCTCCATTACTCGCAATAGTTCACATAATCACATATCATAATGTCATAACATTCAATAAGTCAATTAAGTTCACATACATTACATACGTTACAAAGACGGGTTCAAAATACGAGTTGTCACATTATCCCCAACTAAAAAGAAATTTCGTCCCGAAATTTGGTACGCACTCACTGAGGAAGCTAGGTAAGTTGTATTGTTCACTGGTTTTCCTGGGGTGTCACATATAACTTCTTCGATTCTTTTAAGTTGACAATTTACCGTCATATCGTTCGGTCAAAGATTCGGTAGAGCTCGATTACACGTAGTTAGTTACTGCATTATTTAGAAACTTATTAGATATTCCATGTTAGGAATATTGTAGAATGCACGATAGCGAGTCACGTCTTGGAAACGACATCGCGAAGTCGTAATTAGCTAGCTTTGCACAGAAATATTCAGGTGAGTTCATAACCCCACCTTTTTACAGTTTTACATTTTTCTAAATGTTTTCAGGGTGGAAAGACATGCACTTTTTGCAAAGCTTACAAGATTACATATTTATAAACCATTTTACAAGCAAGTTTTAACTGACAGAAATGGTTTACGAAAAACTTATGTTTTATACCGGTTTTCCAAACAAGCGTATTTTTCGAAGTGTGCATACACACGAGTTCTAGTTTTCTAAACTACTGAAAAATACAAGATACAAATGGTATGATATAAAAAAAACAAGAAGCACACTTGGTGAGAACGAGTACCGAGTGTGATGTGATATAAGAATACAAGAAGCGCACTTGGTGAGAACGAGAACCAAGTATGATGCGTTATGAGGAATGATACGAGAAATCGTGTCACGAATAGGGTACCATAAGCACCATTAATCAACAATATACCTAGACCGCAGAACAAAAGGTTAGATCTAACGGGTGTCGGGCAGCCACACTCTCGGTGAGGACGAGTACCGAGTAGTGCTTTTGTGTCTCAGTATATGCCAAATAGAGAAATGCCTAAGGTTTGGTGGCTTCCTATGTCGTGTCACATGTTAATGGCCTTGCAACCCATTAACAATCCTGAAACTTACAAGAATATTTTGTTTACATAAAATTCATACCATACTAAAACTTGAATTAAACTTGAGTACGTGGGGTACTCAAGAGAACGGGAACTAACTTGAGTACGTGGGGTACTAAAGAGAAATGTGAATTATACATAAGTAAGAATATGTGATCTGTACAAGAAAATGATCTTTAAATTCGTTTTCTCAACAATACAACAAAAACCGGTTATTCAAAAAGATTTATTTCAAATCTTTTACAAACAAACTATGAACTCGCTCAACTTTATGTTGACTTTTTTTCGCATGTTTCTTTCTCAGGTTGCATTTCTATGACAAGGAACGGTTGGAATAGGAGAACCATGAAGAGTCGAGTACTTAGTGGCGTTCAATTTCTAAAAGACTTAACTTATTGCTTCCGCTGTGCAATGAAGATACCAGTCCAGTCACGCCAATGCTCTGATAATTTCGGGGTGTGACAGATTGGTATCAGAGCTAAAGGTTACAGCGAATAGGGTTCTCCGTAGAGATACCTAGGCTCTAACCTCACTTTCCCCTGGGAACTTAGAATATTAAAACCTAAATACATACAGAACGCATAGTACTCGAATATGGTCTCCAACCGTTGCCGAAAAACAAAAAGTCAGAATTTTGTTTTCAAACATACGCTAGAGTGGTGTTTTACACACGGTACACGAAACAGTTACATACAGTACACAAAGCTCTGAGAGTTTAGGAAACATGCATTTAAGACCTTCGAAAACTCATGTTGAAGTTCATTAAAGGTCATCACGTAGGAACTGCGAATATTAACTCGGGCACACACTATTATTCATATTGTCTATGATGTTTTGACTTCCCGAGCATGCAGCCTACGCATAACGAAACGCTAGTGCACAAGTGTACGTACGTGAAATTTAAGCTATACATCAACGGAGGATGAAGTACGTCACATGCGACTTTTGAGGAAGCGCCAGGTTGGCACGGGGTCCTGCAAACGACACGAGTCATGCTAAGGAGAAGACGTACGTCTCCGCATCCCCCCTAACTCATTAATGACGAATACGCTATGTTCGACATTCCATGGTAATGTCACCTAACAACTGGTCGTCACATGCAACCCCAGGTAAAGTCCTTAAATTTCTTTTATTGAAATTTCGACTTTCACATTTACTGAGTAGATTTTCGCATCTCTACTCCCCTTAATGGTCATTGCATCACAATAACTTCTTCATTATAGCGAATGTTCATTTGCTTCATTTCTTGAAAATTCATATGTTACGCATGCATCATTTGTTACGCATGTGGTTTCGTTTCGAACAAAGCGTTTCATTGAGGTTCAAATATTGTTTCGCTAAATCTAATTGTTGATTTGTGATTCGAATGACCTGCATTATTGTAATTGTTGGCTTCTTCGTTATCAGGTCAACACATTTTCTTGAAATCCCCTTCTTTTCAAATTACATATATGGTTTTCGTTGTGACCATGCCGAAAGTTTTCCTGTCAATACATGTATTTATTGCCGGCTTGCGTCGAAATCAAATTCCATTGTTTGAACTTGTTCATTACACATATTCAATTCAAGACACTATATGATGTATTGAAAACATCATATTCGAATTCGTTTTAACAAGTGTTTCATCGTTCTGAGTCGTAGTAGATTTGTTTGGTCTACGACTCCATTAAATCGTTTGTTAACCTCGACACCTTGTGGCGGCGTTTCACTAAATTAAAGCTTGCGCTAATCTCATGAATGGATATAATTGTCTGTTTATTGATTTAGATTAAATCCGCTTCGATTTATTATCGCGCTTTCGTTTGACTTCACACACAGGTGATACTTGTTTGATCACCACTATTATTGAACTATTTTTTATCACTACGACACCTTGTGGCGTCGCTAGAACTTGCAGCTCGGGCT
The DNA here is from genome assembly GCF_002127325.2 of Helianthus annuus. Classification (NCBI taxonomy): domain Eukaryota; kingdom Viridiplantae; phylum Streptophyta; class Magnoliopsida; order Asterales; family Asteraceae; genus Helianthus; species Helianthus annuus. The sequence continues at coordinate 35,935,649 of NC_035439.2, read as the reverse complement.
GATCATGATCGAGCGTTTCATGCAAACTATTACATTTGAGCTTGTTTAAAATCTAAATTCATTTATTGGATGCAATCATTTCTAGAATTCATTTGCATCTTGTGATACATCCTTGAATTCACATCATTCGAATAAATCATGATTCGATTTCATGATCGTTCACTCTGGTACTATTCGTGTTTTCTACGCATAACGTAACTCTAAGGAGTTAACGTAGTCTAAATTTCGAGGACGAAATTTTATTAACAGGGGGAGAATGTGACAACCGGTAATTTACGCCCTTAATTACGCGATTAACAGGTGATTACGCAATAATAAATAGTGTTTACGACACTAACTAACTTAATTAGGCCCTTGGAGTGCCCAGGAACGTTTGTTCAGCTATACAGTGCGCGTGTGGTGATTTACAGAAAAGCTGCTGAATATTACGCGACAACGGACTGATACCGTGCAAAATACAGACGACACCGACAAATATGGATGTTACACGAATATTTTATGCTCATGGAATTTGGGTTGCGATATCGGGCCTCGTAGGAATTACGGGCCACTTATACATGAGATGGGCTTGTGGGCCCTGGGCCCAAGCCCAAAACCCACAAGCCTAAACCCGCACATAACATACAAGATCTCTATGCAATACTTATAAAATCTTACAAAATATTTACAAGAGATTCTCAAAATCTCTATAGAATCCCTACAAGATTTCACAAGATATTCAAAATCTAAACTAATCTCTACAAGAGATCTTATCCCCAAGGATAAAACAAGTAACCTGAATGCAATTAAAATGCATAAAGGACTATAGAAACCTTCCTCTCTATTAATACACTGAACCTGATCTTCTCCTCTCCATCTCGTTTTCTCACAAACAATCACATAAACAAAACAATGCACTGCATCTCCTCTCTCTCGTTCCCTTTCCCCCTCTGATGAGGATGAACGGCCGGACTCCGGCCAGGCAAGGCGGAGCCGGCGACAGCGGTGAGTCCAGCAAAAGACACCACTCCCTCGTTCTCCCCATCCCCTTCCGATCGGCAAAACAGACGACCACCACCACCGTCTGGTGGTGGTGTATGGCGGCTCTAAAACAGGAGAGAGAGAGATAGGCTGATGAGAGAGAGATATCGAAGAGAGAGAGAAGAACCAGAAATCGGCGAAGAACCGCCGTCTGCGGAGGAGCCGCGGCGGCGGTGATGGTGGTTGGTTCCGGTTGGCTTCCCGGTAAACCCCCACCTCACTCTTCTCTCGACGGGTTTCACGATCTTGACGGCGGAGACCAGCTCCGGCCGCCGGAGCTCGACGAAGACAGCCGCAGATTAGGGCTCGGTTCAGGTACGTGTTCGGGTTTGGTTTGGCTTCGGATGGGTTCGGGTGTGGTTCGATCCAGACACGGGTGACGACATAGAAGGTGATTATGTTAAGGATGAACATTTGGTTCATCTCAGATTTTGTATGGATTGTTTTTGTTTTGCGGATCGGGTCAACATCAGATTCATGTTCGTGTTTCAGGTGTTCATTTCAGCTCAACGGCGAGTGTTCGGTTCGGGTCAGATCTAGTCAACAACTCGGTCAACAGTCAAACTTGGTCAAACCTGGTCAAAGTCAGGTTTGTCTGGTTCGGGTCAACGGCTCAGTCAACAGCAGGTCAAGTGGTCAACAGTGTCACACCCCCAAAATCCACACGCGGAGTACCACCGCTTGGAGGCGTGACATGACCAGGATCAAGCCATCAATCATATTGAACATAGCATAATATAAATAAATAGTTCGTAAAACCCAATTCAATACAATTGATGTTCTAAACCAAACATAGTATCAATAGCGGAAGCATAAGTGTGTAACCCAAAGTAAATCATAAGTTCAAATATCCGAAACGTTAAACATAGTGCTCATTATCCATTGCCCACAACGACCCGCTCCTCCTTGTGCAAGCTCCATAATGTACCTAAGGTCCTGCAAGGCATGCAGCAGATAATCAACAACTAGTTGAGCGAGTTCACAGTTAACAGTTCAGTAATAGTATAGCGTGAGTAGCGTTTTGTTCGTTTGTTAAGTCGTATATCGTTTAGTTCGTATCGCGGCCTCCCAGGCAGGTGTGCGAAGATATTAGGGGATGTTCCTCCCGAGTATTCTAGACTAGGTTTGTTTGTATCGCGGCCTACCAGGCAGGTGTGCGAAGATTAGCAGATTACAGTTCGCGGCCTTCCAAAGGCAGGTGTGCGAAGTCAGTCATAATATCGCGGCCAACCCTTGGCAGGTGTGCGAAGATCGTTCAATAAGTGTTACTAGTCTAGCAGTAGGTTCTATCATCTATGTATGAACAGTAAATCATCAAATCCCCATTCCCACCCTGGGAACCCCATGCCTTGGCTTGTGTGAACTCACCTTGGGTTGCTCGGCAGATACACAGAAAGTACAGGTAAGCTAGTAAGTGGTCAACCACGTCCTATCATGGTTATTATACAAGTCAGGTTTGGTTCAAGTAATGCACATATCAATCATGTATGTTAACACGTTACGAGCACACATGGATCATGGCAACAGTTTAATAATCAAAGCGATCCATTCAGCTGGTGTAAACAATTATCAGCCCAATAGTACTCGGCCCAAAATATATAACACATAAGTGCACTTGTGCGATCCGATTAGTGTTGTGCGATCGGACAAGTCCAGCCCAAAAAACCACCCGGCCCAAACAACGAAACAGTCCATAATCCCAATTGTGTGTGCACGTGCATATGGTCTCGAGTCGAGATCTCGAGTCACAACAGGAGTGTCTCGAGTCGCAACGGGACTCGCAACCTCGGTCTCGGCTTGTCATGGTCCGGTCTCGAGTCGCAACGGGACTCGCAACCTCGGTCTCGGCTTGTCATGGTCCGGTCTCGAGTCGCAACGGGACTCGCAACCTCGGTCTCGGCTCGCAACCATGTGGCTATCAAATTGTAACAGATTTCCATGTTTCATGCAATCAGTTTCGTGGTTTCCAAACTTGCACAAAATCAATCAACAACATACAAGCAAACAATATAACACTAACCGGATTAAAGTGTGGAACGAGGGATGATCCGATTACAAGGCTTCGAGAATTGAGGGGTGTTGCCGTCGGGTTCTAAGAGAAACGAAAGAGAGGAAAAGAGCTTCTAGGGTTTGTGTGTGTTAATGTGTTTTTGCAAAACAATGAAAATCAAACCCCTACATTTGGTTTTGTGTTTGCGAGTGGGGAGTGGGCCGAGCCCAACTCGGCTGCCCTATGATGTCCGATTTCAAGGTGTGGCCCAAATGGGCTTGTGTGACCAGTTAGTCTTGTACGATCGGGTTATAGTGTGTGGTTTGGGCTCGTTCACTATACTAATATTTAATACACACATATCACATAAACATAACATATCATGTATTCATTCAAATAATATGGTTCACGTAAGCATATAACGTTACACAAGGTAAGTCTAAAGTACGAGTTGTCACATTATCCCCAACTAAAAAGAAATTTCGTCCCGAAATTTGGTACGCACTCACTGAGGAAGCTAGGTAAGTTGTATCGTTCACTGATTTTCCTGGGGTGTCACATCCTCCCCTCGTTGATCTGGAATTTCGTCCCGAAATTCCGCAGTAGGAGCTTCAGCCTCAGTAGTGGTTGCATTGGTTTCGAATAACTGGGGGTACTTTTCTGTCATCCTGTCTTCACGTTCCCAGGTGTACTCTGGACCACGTTTGGAGTTCCAACGAACTCGGACAAGAGGGATTCTCTTGTGTTTGAGGACCTTCACATCGCGGTCCGTGATTTCTACTGGTTCCTCGACGAACTGCAACCGCTCGTCGATAGTGAGTTCTTTGAAAGGAATGATAAGGGTCTCTTCTGATAGGCACTTCTTCAGATTCGACACGTGAAATACATTGTGAACTGCCCCGAGTTCAGCTGGTAGGTTTAGCTTGTAGGCTACTTTGCCGATTTTCTCAATGATCTCGAACGGTCCGACATACCGCGGATTGAGTTTGCCCGGTTTGCCAAAACGAACCACACCCTTCCAGGGTGAGACTTTTAGTAAAACCCGGTCCCCGACCTGAAATTCCAATGGCTTTCTACGCTTGTCCGCGTAGGCTTTCTGACGGTCGCGTGCTGCCGCCATGCGTTGTCGTATTTGTGTGATCTTTTCTATGGCGTCCACTACAATCTCTGGACCCGTAATCTGACTATCTCCCACCTCTGCCCAACAAAGAGGTGACCGGCATTTACGTCCGTACAATGCCTCGAATGGAGCGGCTTGTATGCTGGTGTGATAACTGTTATTGTACGAGAACTCCACCAAAGGGAGGTGCTTTTCCCAGCCGTTGTCGAAATCAATAACGCATGCCCGAAGCATGTCTTCAAGAGTTTGAATCGTTCGCTCAGACTGCCCATCCGTCTGAGGGTGATAAGCTGTGCTCATGTCTAACCGTGAGCCGAAAGATTTATGCATCGCTTGCCATAGCTCTGACGTGAATCGTGCATCCCGATCCGAAATGATGGAGGTGGGCACCCCGTGCCTCGAAACAACTTCCTTAAGGTAGATGTCCGCGAGAGTGGAGAACTTATCCGTTTCCTTTATAGCTAGGAAGTGTGCAGATTTGGTGAGTCGATCCACGATCACCCATATGGTATCATTCCCACGCTGGGATCTAGGTAAGCCTGTAACAAAATCCATGGAAATTTCTTCCCATTTCCATTGCGGTATCGTGGGTTGTTGAAGTAGACCCGCTGGTTTCTGGTATTCAACCTTGACTCTCGCACAGGTCAAGCATTTTCCAACGTACGTAGCGATGTGGGCCTTCATGCTAGGCCACCAATAAGTAGTCCTGATATCGTGGTACATTTTGTCCGACCCTGGATGTACCGAGTAGCGAGACTTGTGAGCTTCATCCATTACCAGCTCGCGTAAACCGCCAAAAAGTGGGACCCAAATACGCCCCGTTACATAGTAGGCGCCGTCTGCCTTCTGTTCCAATCGTTGCCTTGAGCCGCGTAGGGCTTCAGCCCTGACGTTTTCTGGTTTCAATGCTTCTGCCTGAGCATCTCGTATCTGTGTAGGAAGGCTAGACTGAATCGTAAGCTGTAGCGCTCGCACGCGCCGAGGTAAAGTGTCTTTCCGACTGAGAGCGTCAGCCACAACATTGGCCTTGCCTGGATGGTACTTGATAGCGCATTCGTAATCGTTCAGTAATTCGACCCATCGCCGTTGACGCATGTTTAAATCCTTTTGCTTAAGGATATGCTCGAGACTCCTGTGATCGGTATAAATCGTGCACCTGGTACCGTACAGGTAGTGTCGCCATATCTTAAGTGCGAAAACAACAGCTCCCAGCTCTAAGTCGTGCGTCGTGCAGTTCCGTTCATGTACCTTAAGTTGGCGCGAAGCATAAGCAATAGCCTTATCGCGCTGCATTAACACACATCCAAGACCCTGGATGGATGCATCACAATATACTACGAAATCGTCCGTGCCCTCTGGCAATGAGAGGATAGGTGCACTGCAAAGTCTATCCTTTAAGTGCTGGAAAGCAGTCTCCTGGGGCTCTCCCCAGCGATAGGTGACACCCTTCTGTGTCAGTAGTGTAAGCGGCTGAGCAATCTTTGAAAAGTCTTTAATAAACCGTCTGTAGTAACCCGCCAAACCCAAGAATTGGCGTATTTCCGTTGGCGTACGTGGTGCAGGCCAGTTTCTGATCGAGTCTACCTTGGATGGATCGACATGAATCCCATCCTTGTTCACTACGTGGCCTAGAAAGTGGACTTCACGAAGCCAGAAGTCGCATTTCGAAAACTTAGCGTACAGCTGTTCCTTTCGTAGAAGTTCCAAAATAAGACGTAGGTGCTGCTCATGTTCCTCCTGACTCTTGGAGTAGATCAGAATGTCGTCGATGAAAACAATGACGAACTTGTCAAGATAGGGTTTGCACACCCTGTTCATAAGGTCCATAAATACTGCAGGCGCGTTCGTTAGCCCGAACGGCATGACAAGAAACTCGTAGTGACTGTAACGAGTTCTGAATGCTGTCTTGGAGACGTCCTCCTCCCGGACTCTCAGCTGATGATAACCTGACCTCAGGTCTATCTTCGAATAGTAACACGACCCTTGCAACTGGTCGAATAGGTCGTCTATGCGTGGAAGAGGATAACGGTTCTTCACCGTCACCTTGTTCAGTTCGCGGTAGTCTATGCACATCCTGAAGGTACCATCCTTCTTTTTCACGAAAAGTACTGGAGCTCCCCAAGGCGAAGAGCTTGGACGAATGAAGCCCTTTTCCACGAGCTCTTGTAGTTGCTTTGACAATTCTTCCAATTCTGATGGAGCTAGACGATATGGTGCACGAGCTATAGGTGCTGCTCCTGGAGCTAACTCAATCTGGAATTCGACTTGGCGGTGAGGCGGTAAACCAGGTAAATCTTCAGGAAACACCTGGGGGTAGTCGCGTACAACTGGAATATCCTCCAGTTTCTTTTCCTTCACTAATGCATCTGAAACGAGTGTCAAGATTGCGGTGTGACCCTTCCGCAGACACTTCTGAGCCTTCAAGAAAGAGATGATGCCTACCACTGCACCACTCTTGTCACCTTGAACTTTGAGAGGTTCTTGACCGGAACGTGGAATACGAATGATCTTTTCACTGCATAAGATCTCTGCCTGATGTTGGGATAACCAATCCATCCCTATGACGATATCGAAACTTCCCAAGACTATGGGAATAAGGTCGATGGAGAAAACTTGACCGGCTAAGACAATACTACAACCCCTAACTATCTGCGTGGCTTCTAAACTCTTACCATTAGCTAGTTCTACGACGTGTTTGGTGTTTAGGGGTGTTGATGTACGTTTTAACAATTTACTGAATATAACTTGTATCCGCACCCGAATCAAATAAAACAGTAACATAAATATCGTCGAGGAGAAACTTACCCATAACCACATTGGGATCGTTCATTGCATCACCTCGACCTAGCACAAAAGCGCGTCCCCTAGCTTCGTTGCCATTATTGTTGTTGTTTCCCCCGTTGTTGTTGTTGTTCCCATTGCCCTGATTGTTGTTGCGATTCTGGTTCTGGTTCAGTTGAGGGCAATCGCGTTTGAAATGACCTTCAGCCCCACACTGGAAACATCCCCGGTTCCCACGCTGTGGCTGCTGCTGCTGGTTCTATGGAGCTGGTGGTGGGAGTTGCTGGTTCTGGTTTGCTGGCCGTGAGCTTCTACAATCCTTTGCCTCATGACCCGGCTTGAGGCATCTTTGACATCGTTCCCTGCGACACCTTCCACTGTGGTGTTTGTTGCACCTACCACACCATGGGTGAGTTCCCCTATAACCACTCTGCCCCTGACTGCCCGATGATTGCTGATTCGGACTTTGATAATCGTTGGTGCGACGCTGCTGTGTTTGGGACTGAACAGATACTGATCCCTTGCTGGAATCCCCATCCCATTTCCGTTTGTTGTCACTGGGAGTAGCAGAAGTAGTGACAGCAGTAGTGGTAGCACTGATGCGTTTTGGCAGCTTGTTCTGTTCCACCGCCTGATCCGTGAGGCGATGAGCAAGACGCTGAATGTCTTGGATGTTGTCGAGGTTTGCCGATGTAACATGGCTCTGAATCTCTGAGGCTAGACCCTTGAGGTACAATTCGATACGCTTGATGGGAGGGTCCACCATGGTAGGACACAAAATAGCCAGTTCGTTCGATCGCTTCGTATAAGCTTCTATCTCTGACCCCGTCATCTTCAAGTGATAAAACTCATTCTCCAACTTGTGAATATCGTCACGCGTGCAGTACTCACGTTTGATAAGTTCTTTGAAATCGTTCCATGGGGTGGCGTTAGCAGCTGCCAACCCTAAGATCTGAACTTGGGCGTTCCACCAAGTTAGTGCTATTCCTTCTAGCGTGCCAGTGGCGTATTTCACCCTGCGAGCCTCAGGGCATTCACACATCTCGAAGACTGACTCTAGCTTCTCAAACCAGTGGAGGAGTCCCACTGCCCCCTCTGTACCGCTGAAAGTACTTGGACGACAGTCCATGAAGTTCTTGAATGTGCAGACAGGTTGCTGCGCGTGTTGACCTATCTGTACGAATAGGGCAAAGTTTAAATACAAGGGCTAGTTTAGGAGTGTAGGATCTAATGATCCTAGTGTAAGTTATGACTACAGGATATACTACCTGCTTGAGCAGCTGCAAGTGCCGCAGCAACTTGAGCTTGAACGAGAGCCTCTAGCTGAGCTTGAGTCATGTTAATTCGTCCAGACATGATCTTCATAGTAAAAGTAGCGTAAGTGAGAATGGTTCGCGAGTAGGGCGATGACAGAAAAGTGTAAGCACGTAGGTATTCTCATGTAATAAAGTCATGTGTATCTAAACGTAATGCGAGCAAAGTTCTATATAGTTCTAGCATGCAGGTAATAATCATAAACCATATTACCTAGGATGTTGAGTCTTGCACGTGGAGCGAAGCGTCGTTGTGGATCGTTGAGAGCACTGTTCTGGTTATAGTCTGGTTTTAATAAAAACGTTTTCCCATATTAAAACCAAGTTCTCTATAACCAATGGCTCTGATACCAATCTGTCACACCCCCAAAATCCACACGCGGAGTACCACCGCTTGGAGGCGTGACATGACCAGGATCAAGCCATCAATCATATTGAACATAGCATAATATAAATAAATAGTTCGTAAAACCCAATTCAATACAATTGATGTTCTAAACCAAACATAGTATCAATAGCGGAAGCATAAGTGTGTAACCCAAAGTAAATCATAAGTTCAAATATCCGAAACGTTAAACATAGTGCTCATGATCCATTGCCCACAACGACCCGCTCCTCCTTGTGCAAGCTCCATAATGTACCTAAGGTCCTGCAAGGCATGCAGCAGATAATCAACAACTAGTTGAGCGAGTTCACAGTTAACAGTTCAGTAATAGTATAGCGTGAGTAGCGTTTTGTTCGTTTGTTAAGTCGTATATCGTTTAGTTCGTATCGCGGCCTCCCAGGCAGGTGTGCGAAGATATTAGGGGATGTTCCTCCCGAGTATTCTAGACTAGGTTTGTTTGTATCGCGGCCTACCAGGCAGGTGTGCGAAGATTAGCAGATTACAGTTCGCGGCCTTCCAATGGCAGGTGTGCGAAGTCAGTCATAATATCGCGGCCAACCCTTGGCAGGTGTGCGAAGATCGTTCAATAAGTGTTACTAGTCTAGCAGTAGGTTCTATCATCTATGTATGAACAGTAAATCATCAAATCCCCATTCCCACCCTGGGAACCCCATGCCTTGGCTTGTGTGAACTCACCTTGGGTTGCTCGGCAGATACACAGAAAGTACAGGTAAGCTAGTAAGTGGTCAACCACGTCCTATCATGGTTATTATACAAGTCAGGTTTGGTTCAAGTAATGCACATATCAATCATGTATGTTAACACGTTACGAGCACACATGGATCATGGCAACAGTTTAATAATCAAAGCGATCCATTCAGCTGGTGTAAACAATTATCAGCCCAATAGTACTCGGCCCAAAATATATAACACATAAGTGCACTTGTGCGATCCGATTAGTGTTGTGCGATCGGACAAGTCCAGCCCAAAAAACCACCCGGCCCAAACAACGAAACAGTCCATAATCCCAATTGTGTGTGCACGTGCATATGGTCTCGAGTCGAGATCTCGAGTCGCAACAGGAGTGTCTCGAGTCGCAACGGGACTCGCAACCTCGGTCTCGGCTTGTCATGGTCCGGTCTCGAGTCGCAACGGGACTCGCAACCTCGGTCTCGGCTTGTCATGGTCCGGTCTCGAGTCGCAACGGGACTCGCAACCTCGGTCTCGGCTCGCAACCATGTGGCTATCAAATTGTAACAGATTTCCATGTTTCATGCAATCAGTTTCGTGGTTTCCAAACTTGCACAAAATCAATCAACAACTAACAGTTTCTGGTTTTAGGATTTATCGATCAAACAGGGATTTCCGAACATAAATTCTTATGAACACTAACATGAATAAATATGAACACCAATATATCATAAAACATACAATCGGATTAACCTTTATAATCTACCCCTATTATCCGAGTTCATCATATCACTGCCGATTACTTCAAGCATCAATTGATTAACGACTCTATATCGATCTATAATATGGTACAAGTGAGCCGATATCATGACAAGTAAACATGTAACAATCAATCAACATAATCAATCCTCATCATCTAAACATCATGTAAACGCATAGATCATAACATCACCACATACAAGCAAACAATATAACACTAACCGGATTAAAGTGTGGAACGAGGGATGATCCGATTACAAGGCTTCGAGAATTGAGGGGTGTTGCCGTCGGGTTCCAAGTGAAACGAGAGAGAGGAAAAGAGCTTCTAGGGTTTGTGTGTGTTAATGTGTTTTTGCAAAACAATGAAAATCAAACCCCTACATTTGGTTTTGTGTTTGCGAGTGGAGAGTGGGCCGAGCCCAACTCGGCTGCCCTATGATGTCCGATTTCAAGGTGTGGCCCAAATGGGCTTGTGTGACCGGTTAGTCTTGTACGATCGGGTTATAGTGTGTGGTTTGGGCTCGTTCACTATACTAATATTTAGTACACACATATCACATAAACATAACATATCATGTATTCATTCAAATAATATGGTTCACGTAAGCATATAACGTTACACAAGGTAAGTCTAAAGTACAAGTTGTCACAAACAGTTTGGTTCGAGTAAGACGATACGGGTCAGATTATGAAGCGGCTCGGGATGACTCGGTCGGACCGAGTCGACTCGGTCGAACTCAGTCAACTGAGCCGGTCAACTCAGTTGACTCGGTCAACATCCCGACATGAAGACTTGGTAAAAAAATTAGCGATGCGTTTATTTCATTATATTTATATAAATTTAATCTTACGTGAACGAGCTCAAACCACTATGTTTATAATTGAGTTATATTTTGAAATACTTGACGAAAACTATTTGATTACATTGCATTAGATTATTGGTTGATTGAATCTTGAAATTATAACGACACTTTAGTTGTCGGGGACATAAAAAAACAGAGGAAACTCTGCCCGTTTTTCGAGAGAATCCGTAAAAACAAAACGCGTTTTATTATATAACAACGATTTGCATTTTAATATCAAAATATAGCGATCAACTACAAACGCTTTTTACAAAAGTAAAAACAAGAGTATAACTTTTGACAACGACTTACAACTTACGAGAACAACGATACGGAAATTATTTCGACAACAACAAAAAAATAATAATAAATATAGTTATTATTATATTTATTTCAAACGAACTCGAATCCTTTTATTAATAAATATAGTTATATATTTATTTTCCAATACAAGTCGACGATTCTTTTACAAAATAAATATAACTGTTATATTTATTTTATACGCCTAGACGGCACATACGTATATTTTTGGCAAATATACACAAGACGCAATATATATATAATACGAGTTTATTATATATCACTTTCATACGAATATTCCTTTATATCAACATACGACTTCTTAAAACGAGCTAACAAGTATAACTTCTTCGATTCTTTTAAGTTGACAATTTACCGTCATATCGTTCGGTCAAAGATTCGGTAGAGCTCGATTACACGTAGTTAGTTACTGCATTATTTAGAAACTTATTAGATATTCCGTGTTAGGAATATTGTAGGATGCACGATAGCGAGTCACGTCTTGGAAACGACATCACGAAGTCGTAATTAGCTAGCTTTGCACAGAAATATTCAGGTGAGTTCATAACCCCACCTTTTTACAGTTTTACATTTTTCTAAATGTTTTCAGGGTGGAAAGACATGCACTTTTTGCAAAGCTTACAAGATTACATATTTATAAACCATTTTACAAGCAAGTTTTAACTGACAGAAATGGTTTACGAAAAACTTATGTTTTATACCGGTTTTCCAAACAAGCGTATTTTTCGAAGTGTGCATACACACGAGTTCTAGTTTTCTAAACTACTGAAAAATACAAGATACAAATGGTATGATATAAAAAAAAAACAAGAAGCACACTTGGTGAGAATGAGTACCAAGTGTGATGTGATATAAGAATACAAGAAGCGCACTTGGTGAGAACGAGAACCAAGTATGATGCGTTATGAGGAATGATACGAGAAATCGTGTCACGAATAGGGTACCATAAGCACCATTAATCAACAATATACCTAGACCGCAGAACAAAAGGTTAGATCTAACGGGTGTCGGGCAGCCACACTCTCGGGGAGGACGAGTACCGAGTAGTGCTTTTGTGTCTCAGTATATGCCAAATAGAGAAATGCCTAAGGTTTGGTGGCTTCCTATGTCGTGTCACATGTTAATGGCCTTGCAACCCATTAACAATCCTGAAACTTACAAGAATATTTTGTTTACATAAAATTCATACCATACTAAAACTTGAATTAAACTTGAGTACGTGGGGTACTCAAGAGAACGGGAACTAACTTGAATACGTGGGGTACTCAAGAGAAATGTGAATTATACATAAGTTAGAATACGTGATCTATATAAGAAAATGATCTTTAAATTCGTTTTCTCAACAATACAACAAAAACCGGTTATTCAAAAAGATTTATTTCAAATCTTTTACAAACAAACTATGAACTCGCTCAACTTTATGTTGACTCTTTTTCGCATGTTTCTTTCTCAGGTTGCATTTCTAAGATAAGGAACGGTTGGAATAGGAGAACCATGAAGAGTCGAGTACTTAGTGGCGTTCAATTTCTAAAAGACTTAACTTATTGCTTTCGCTGTGCAATGAAGATACCAGTCCAGTCACGCCAATGCTCTGATAATTTCGGGGTGTGACAATAGGCGCTTTCTCCACCAACGCATATAGAAAGATCAAATCTGGTGTTGGACAGTTACCAAGACTGTCCATGCAACCGCATATCGTATGGCTAAATACATGGTGCATCACTCGCACCAAAGGGTCTCTGAGTCGCGAGGCCTTCGACATCCTCGGGTTGTAGGGGTCCCCAACGGCATTTGCAGCCCAAAATGCATCCCGTGCTGCATCAGAAGGGAAGGTGAACTGATCTATGAAGACATCGGGATCATCCATGTCTTCCCTAGTATAAATCCCGAGCCTTCTACCCAAACAACCAACCGACCATGTATGCCATCGACCACATAACCTGAAAGCTCCCCGCTCCTTGTGGCGGGATTTGGGTCTTCGATGAGCAACCGACTTTTCATAGGCATAAGATGCGAAGAACTCTATAGTCAGCTCCAGGTAAACGGGTCGGTTGCAACCGACCAGATTTGCAAGCGGGCGACTCATCATGTCGTCTAGTCTGTCATACTGATTGAGTTCCTGCATCACTTCCCAATCCAACCATCAGGGGACTCCGAACTGCCCCCGCCGTGCCCATAATGCGTCTCGTTTCGGGATGCACAAAGCCTCTCGCTCATTGTTGGGGTCGAACTGAAGGAAAGGATGGTCCATCTGTATGAGAAATAACATTAGAGAGATGGAAACAGGAAAATTTTGAATCAAAAACAGCCGAGCAGCCTATTATGAAGAAGCTGTGAATTCTGATCTGGGCATATGGCACGGTCGTGCGACGAGACGCACGGTCGTGCGTCGCCGATGACAAGCACCATCTGCCCAACTTTGTCGGAATTGCACGGCGTGCCATAGGAAGAACGACCGTACAACACCGACCAACAACCAAATCATCGTGAATCAACGGCGAGGCACGACCGTTCGATACAAGGAACGACCGTGCGACTGCGTTATCTGCAGATTCTGACCCAGGCTCTAAGTTAGCCCGATTTTTTTCACAAATCATCAAGTTTTTACTCAAACTGGGGTCAGAAAATGCATCGGATGTTCACGATATGCAAGATTCAAACAAGGGTTAGGGTTTCGATTTGTTTATGAAGAGAACTCTAAAAATTCCTTGAAGAATTGGAGGAAATCTAACCTAGAAAGCAAATAAACAGATAATCTACAACTAGGAACGTACCGTGCGAAGTAGGATGTGAAATCGTGCGAAGAACCGTGCGATTTGAAGTAAAAATGGTCTGGAACGGCCTGGTGCGACTAGGGTTTCGCGCATTGTTAATGGGGGCTGCAGATGAGGGTATTTATAGTACCAAATGACAAAACTGCCCTCAACCTGACGCACGGTCGTTCGACCTTTCGCACGGTCGTGCGTTACCGACATCGCTCAAGCCCATTCAACTGTTCTCGGAGATGCACCAAGGGTGCGATCCGCCGTGCCGACCCTCGGAAACGCACGGTCGTGCGACCCGAGGAACGACCGTGCAACAGCTGCAGATCAGAATTTTTTCGCAGAAGTCATTTTCAGCAACTGTTTTGGCCATTTTTCGCCATTTTTTTCAACACGCCAACTGTTTTAACAATATTGCAACATAGAACCTTCGCTCGGCACGTACGAAACTAAAACAAACTAACGGAAACTACCTAACTAACCTAAATTACGGTAAAACTAGAAAAGCACAAAAAAGGATGATTTTACCCTTATAGCGCCTAAGGCGCTCCTGCTACATTTTTGATCCGCGAGTCAGCAGCGTAGACTCTCTCCTCCCTACACTTATGATGTGTGCGGGGTTTGGAGCTCAATGACCTCCACCACCGACTCTGTCGGCCCGGCAACGTATAACTTCAAGCGACGCCCATTTACTTTGAAAATAACGCCGTCCGCGTTCTCTATTGCAACAGTCCCATACGGAAATACCTCTTTAACTGTGCATGGGCCTGTCCAACGTAAATGAAGTTTTCCGGGAAATAAGCGCAACCGCGAGTTGTAAAGAAGAACAAGATCGCCCGCTTGGAATTCTTTGTGGTCCTTCAAGCGTTTATCGTGCAATCTCTTCGTGCGCTCCTTGTACAACACGGAGCTCTCATAAGCGCGTTGTCGCAACTCTTCCAATTCATGAATCTGGAGAAACCGGGCTTCACCTCCGGCTTTTAGGTCCAGATTTGCGGTTTTTAGAGCCCACATCGCTTTATGCTCCAACTCAACCGGTAAATGGCATGCCTTTCCGTACACAAGCCTAAAGGGAGTAGTCCCAATAGACGTCTTGTAAGCCGTACGGAAAGCCCACAACGCTTCATCAAGCTTATCCGACCAATCCTTGCAGTTTGCACCTACTGACCGCTCAAGGATTCTTTTCAGCCCCCGGTTCGTGACTTCCACCTGCCCGCTTGTCTGTGGATGATAGGGCGTGGATAGACGGTGATGCACACCGTAACGGGACAAAGCTCTCTCGAGCTGAGTATTGCAAAAATGCATCCCTCTGTCACTGATAGGCGCTTTCGGAGCGCCGAACCGAGCAAACAAGCTTTTCAAAAATCTCACGACCACCCTGGCATCATTGGTGGGTAAGGCCTGTGCCTTCGCCCACTTCGATACATAGTCAACTGCGACCAGGATGTACTTATTACCTCGTGAGGGGGGAAATGGTCCCATGAAGTCAATCCCCCAGATATCAAAGACTTCACAAACCTGAATCCAGTTCTGAGGCGTTTCATCACGTGCCGATATATTTGTCGCCCTCTGGCAAGCATCGCACGCTCTAACCCAAGTCTGCGCATCACGAAATATAGTCAGCCTATAAAACCCGGAATCCAACACCTTCTTGGCGGTAAAGTTGGCTCCATGGTGGCCTCCGGTAGGTCCCTCGTGACAGTGGCGCAGAATATCGGTCGCCTCTTTCCCTGAAACACATCTCCTAATCACCTGATCAGCACCAACCCGAAACAAGTAAGGGTCGTCCCATAGTGCTTGACATCCGAAAAGAATTTCCTCTTTTTCTGGTGAGTCAACCCTTTAATCAGAATCCCGCAAGCAAGGTAGTTCGCAAGGTCAGCGAACCATGGCGACTCATCGCATATCTCAACACTCATCAAAGACTCGTGTGGGAAGTTGTCATTTATGGAATCCCAACGCGCGTCCACGATGTCTCCATGCTCTAACCGAGATAGAGGGTCAGCCGCTACATTCAACGCACCCTTTTTATCTTGAATTTCAATATCGAAGTCCTGCAGCAACAAGATCCACCTGGTCAGACGCGGCTTAGCGTCCTGTTTGCTGAAGAGATATCTAATGGCAGCGTGATCAGTATACACAACGGTTTTCGAAAGCACCAAGTACGATCTAAATTTGTCAAATGCGAAAACGACCGCCAAGAGCTCTTTTTCTGTCGTGGTATAATGCTCCTGAGCGTCGTGAAGAGCTTTGCTCGCATAATAGATCGGGTGAAAGTGCTTTTCCCTCTTTTGGCCAAGAACGGCCCCTATAGCGTAATCACTCGCGTCGCACATAATCTCAAACGGCAGACTCCAGTCTGGTGCAACTAAAATAGAGGCCTCAATCAACTTTTGCTTGAGAAGGTCAAAGGCTCTCAAGCAATCATCTCCAAATATGAACGGAGCGTCTTTCTCCAACAAATGGGTCATGGGTCTGGCGATTTTTGAAAAATCTTTGATGAATCGCCGATAGAACCCGGCATGACCGAGAAAGCTCCGTATAGCTCTAACAGAGGTGGGGGGCGGAAGTCGTGAAATAATGTCGACTTTAGTTGGATCGACTTCCATGCCCACGTGAGAAATTTTGTGTCCCAGAACTATGCCCTCCTTCACCATGAAGTGGCATTTCTCCCAGTTCAGGACCAGATTCGTCTCCTCACACCTCTTCAACATCTTTCTCAAATTTTCCAAGCAGTGATCGAAGGAATCCCCAAATACCGAAAAATCATCCATGAAAACCTCCATGGAATCCTCGATCATGTCATGGAAAATTGCAACCATGCATCTCTGGAAGGTCGCTGGTGCATTACACAACCCAAAAGGCATCCGCCGGTAGGCGAATGTGCCAAAGGGGCAGGTAAAGGTAGTCTTCTCCTGATCCTCAGGAGCGATAGGAATCAGAAAGTACCCAGAGAACCCGTCTAGGAAACAGCAATACAACTTCCCCGACAGACGTTCCAACATCTGATCGATGAATGGAAGCGGGAAGTGATCCTTGCGAATAGCATCATTGAGTTTGCGGTAGTCAATGCAAACTCGCCACCCAGTGACGGTACGGGTAGGAATTAGTTCATTCCTATCATTTGAGACTACAGTCATACCACCTTTCTTAGGTACAACCTGCACTGGACTCACCCACACAGAGTCCGAAATAGGATATATCATCCCGGCATCCAACAACTTAATCACCTCCTTCTTCACCACGTCCTGCATATTTGGATTTAAACGCCTCTGATGCTGTGCACACGGTTTGTACTCGTCTTCCATCAGAATCTTGTGAGTACAAAAAGAAGGGTTGATGCCCTTGATATCCATGATTTTCCATGCAATGGCTCTTTTATAAAGTCTCAGAACCTCGAGAAGCTGATTTTTCTCATCCTTTTCCAATGATGCCGAAATTATGACCAGTAAGCGACGCTCCTCGTCTAGAAATGCATACTCGAGATGTGGCGGGAGTTCTTTCAACTCCAAAGGCGTCGGATCTTCAACCGAAGGCTTTGCCTCCTCCTCTTTTACATGACCAATTTCTAGAAACCTCTCCGGACTCTGGGAACCATCGTCACCAATCTGATAGACTGGCTGCTCGAAATCGTGGCCCTCCTGCGTAATGCCAATCAGGTACCCACACGACAGACGTGTGTTCGAATCAATCTCGTCAACAGTGCTTTGAAAATGAGAGCACACACATGCGTCGACAATGTCGACATAGTAAAGCATGTCATCGTGACTTTGCGGATGCTGCATTGATCTTTTAATATCAAATGTCACGTGCTCGTCATTTACTCGGAGCGTGATTTGGCCAGCTGCTACATCAACAATCGTCCTCGTTGTGTTGAGGAACGGGCGTCCAAGTATTAAAGGCACTCTTGAATCTTCGTCCATGTCAAGGATAACAAAATCCACGGGGAAAACAAATTTATCGATTTTTACAAGCATGTTTTCCACAAATCCGCGCGGATACTTTATTGAGCGGTCTGCCAACCGAATGCTCATCCTAGTGGGTGACGGCTCACCCAGATCCAGCTTTGTAAAAACCTTATACGGCATAAGGTTGATACTTGCTCCCAAGTCAGCCAATGCATGGCTAACAGACATGTTTCCAATCAAACACGGGAGCATAAAACTACCAGGATCTCCTATTTTCGTGGGCAGACGGTTTTGCAGAACGGCGGAACAAGTTTCATTCATCACCACACATGATATATCCTCGAGCTTCTGTTTATTCGAGAGGATATCCTTTAGGAATTTTGCATACTTTGGCATCTTGGCCAAGGCTTCAACAAACGGTATATTAATGTGTAGTTGCTTAAACAACTCAAGGAACTTACCATATTGCTCTTCGTTCTTCTGTTTCTTCAGCCTGCCTGGATAAGGTACTGGAGGAGTGTAATCTTTGACCGGCTCCTGGACTTGTGCTGTACTTGCTGGGCGTAGCCTGGCTTGCACCTCGTCCGGTGTGTCAGTCGGGACCGCTCCAGTGATCGGTGGTGAGTCCGATATGATGGGTCCGGTAGTTTTTCCACTCCTGGTCGTGATCGCATTCACATGCCCGCCCGGGTTTGGTTCTGTATTACCCGGAAGACCACCTGGGGGCCTTTTGGACATCATCTGTGCCAGCTGACCAACCTGATTCTCGATATTCTGAATCGAGGCTTTCTGACTCCTCATTTCTCCCTCGTTAGCAAGAAAACGATCTTCGCTTTGTTGGTATCATTTTTCGGAGCTAGAGAGAAGCTGAGCCATCATATCCTCCAGCTTGGAACTAGATTGAGGGGCCTGCTGCTGGTAGCTACTCCCAGTACCCTGATTCTGGTACGAATATGGATGCTTCTGGTAGGGTTGGTTGTACTGCTGGTACTGCTAACCCTGCTGAGGCGCTGGAGCACGCTGAGTGAACCCCAATGGGTTCTGATTTCCTGCGTTCGCTCGCCACCCAAAATTTGGGTGATTTCTCCAACTGGGATTATAGGTGTTACTGTACGGGTTGTTCTGCAGCCTCACTTGATTACTCACGAAATCTACTTCTTCGTGGCCCTCATATCGACTCCCTGAAAACATGCCCCAGGCTCGTGTGACACTCCGCACTGGTCACATCCCGAGCCAGCATGCGCAATCATCTAGGACCTGTCGAATCTCGATGCAAGAGCCGAGATTTGTGCAGTAATGGCCGTGTAGTCGTCTACAGCATGAACTCCTGAGCGAGATGATGATGATGATGCCCGACCTCTATCTCCATCCCGACGCGAGCTGGATTTCAACGCAGTTTTTTCTATAATATCATACGCTTCAGTCGGCGTCTTAGTTCCTAGATCGCCTCCCGCGTTCACGTCTAATCGCTCCTGCGTATTATAACTGAGCCCCTGATAGAATGTCAAAACCAGCTGTCGCTTAGAGAAGCCATGATGTGGCACATTAATCAACAAATCCTTGAATCTCTCCCAAGCCGCATGCAACGACTCGCCCTCGTCCCGGCGAAAGGAAACAATCCGGTTCCGTAGCTTGTTCGTTTTCTCAGGTGGAAAATATTTCTGCATAAACTGCTCCGCCAACTGATTCCAGGTCCTGATGGACCCGGCAGGAAGTGACATAAGCCAAGCTCTGTCTTTGTCACGTAACGAAAACGGAAACAACCTCAACCGAATCGCATCCTCCGAAACACCTGTAATCCTAAATGTTGAACAAATAGCAAGAAAAGCAGCGATATGCCTCCCGGGATCCTCATGCTCACGTCCATCAAACTGTACTGAATTCTGCACCATGTTAATAATACTAGATCTAATTTCAAAAGTAGGTGCATCTATAGTGGGCTGAAGGATACTCGGCTCCAGGCCTGCCCTTCCGGGCTGATTTGTTTCATTCAACAGTCGGTCGTCGTCCGCCATGACGACTCTCTCCTCGTCCCCTGAGCTTTCGTCTTCAGAGATAATCACCGGCTCGTCAATTGCATTTGCAATGCGTTGTGCAATGACAAGTGACCTTTCGCGCAGCCTCTTACTTCTTCTAAGATTATGCGCTGGTTCGTCAGTCGGCTCAGCAATAGCGGGCGCGGGAGTTGAGGACATCAACCTGCAAACGAAAAACTGACACAGTGAATATTTTATTAATAAAATAATGCTGTTTTTTTTTGCTGAAAAGAAACAGAATTTTATTTTAAATGGGCTGAAAAATTTATAAAAATCCGAAAATGGGCCGAAATTTTTATAAAAATTAAAGCAATGAAAATAATCGAATCGGCTAGTGTAAAAATGATTTTTAAGAGCCGAAAACTCAACGAATAAATGAATAAATAAATCCGGATTAGAACAAATAAATAGAATAAAAATTTACAAGTGTACAAAAGAATCACGAAAATGAATAAATTGAATTAAAAGCACGAAATATTAACAAATAAATCAACAAATAAATCAACAAATAAATAATCAAGAAAATTATACACAAATATTAACAAGTATATACACCAATAACACAATGACTCGGGTCGTTCCTAAAACTCGCCATTCCCCGGCAACGGCGCCAAAAACTTGACGTGTGCGCAACTGTACATATTTTTACAATGAAATTACACATGATTTGGTTTTAAATTTATAAAAGTGATTTATACTTCAACATTAAAACACACACGAAAGGGCAAGTGTACCCCGTCATATATGTAGTAAAGTATCGGTAAGAACCAAGTATCGATCCACGGAAATGGGCGGAGAAATAATACTAGACCTTTGCCACCAAATTACCGGTAAAAACATAACTTGTTTGGTTTTTAATAAACTAAAGTAAACATAAATAAATAATTATAAAACATAGTAGATTATATATAAATAGCCTTGCTTAATACACAACCAAAGCATGTCAACTAAGTCAGTTTTGGCACTAGAAGTATTCGGTCAATTTTCCATTTTGAGACAATTAGTATCCCTTTCGGGAATCCTAACATGACAATCATTCGGAAAGTTAAAACGATAAACACACTTTAACCACCTAAAATTGTTCTTTAACGTGCAATTGATTAATGTCTACAAAAATCTCCTAAAAATAAGTTAGTCATCCGTTAGGAGTTTTCTAACCTCACTTAATCAAGGAAAGCAACACCGATAAACACAATGCAACCACCGAGACAAGTATAAACTAGATTAAATCACAACCGAGTTCATTTTACAAATCTTGCGCATAAATTCACCAAGATAGCAATTTTGGCCGAAACTACTAACTAAGCTAACAAATCATGGCAAGAATTCATAACAACACCATCTAACCCGTTAGAGTCCTTCCGTGAAGGCAAGCTTTCTTGATTAACAATAATTACATTTTATTAAACCACTAACCATTTCTAGTATCATGGCGCCCACATTTTAACCAAGTTAAACTAGTTAACCAAATTAAAAGTTTACTAAAACATGATTAATTAAGCTTCATTTTTCAACTATCTTAACTAACCAAGTACCAATCATCCAACACAATTACTTATAATCAAGAAATCAATATCAATAACAAGGTTGCAAACTAATCATCAAAGATAATTATAGAAAATACTTCAAAATGTCATTACAAACTAAGATTAACATACTAATGGCTATAATCAAGCAAGGGATTGTTGTGTTTTTGCCCAAAGGCTTACATTAATACATAATAATCAGTCTAAATGCTTGAAACATAACAAAATTATGGAAAGATTTGAGAAACCAAACCATAAACAAGCATAAGAATGAGAATCCGGATAGTAACCGAGCTAAACCGGGCAATGTGGCTTGAATCCGGGCTAAAGCTGATGCTTCCGGAGCCTGAAAATCGCCTGTGGAGCTCTCCAAAATTCCAGAGTTACTAACAGAATGATTCTGTTCTGTTTTTATGATTTTTCGATGTCGCACGGTCATGCACGGATCGCACGACTGTGCACTTTAAGCAATTATTGGTGGTGGTCCACCATACTGCATGATGTCATCAGATCGTTGTCCGGATTCGATATCGCACGACCGTTCTTCATATGGCACGGTCGTTCATTTCCGGGTTCTTGTTGCACGCCTGGTCGCACTGGTCGTTCAGTTCCGAGGTTGGCTTGATCATCAGATCCGCACGGGGTGCAAGATCTGGAACGACCGTGCATTCCCGGGTTGGCCTTCAATGTGCTGCACGCGGAGTTGCACCCTCGTTCACTGCCGAGCCTTTCATGATTCATCGGAGATGCACGGTCGTGCATCAGGTGGCACGACCGTTCCACACGCCCAGGTCAGTTTTTCTAACAGAAGGTTCGCAGCTTCGTCGTTTTGTGCGGAAAGTCCTCGTTTTTGCTATCATCTTGTCTGGTATGCTGTTTTAGGCCTGTAAACAAAAGTGTAGATAACTAAGTATCCGAATGACGGTTTTACAGCCGAAAACGCATAAAATAGGAGTAAAACGGGGGACTAAAATATGTGTAAATTTGCGAATATCAAAGCCACATATTAAAGAGTTTTGATTGAGGACAAGCAAAAATTCAAATGTGGGGGTATTTGATGTGTGTAAAATGCAACATATAAATTACATCAAATGAGGCATAAAACTAACCCTTTTTAAGTACTAATGTTGGAGAAAGAGTGTTTTTGTCTTCCTTTTGTATTTTCAGGATTAAATGAGCTCAAATTAACAAAAGAAGCAAAAAGGAGGCTAAATCTAACATAAATACAAGAAAAGGAACATAAGTGGATTGCCCGACCCCTCGATAGAGAAGGCAGATGACTGAACACGCCCCGTGCTCAGCCAGCACGGGGCCGTGCCCAAGAAGCAGCAGAAAAGACAAACCTATAGAAGCTTCCATTGCCCACCACGGGGTCGTGCCCAGTGAACACGGGGGCGTGGCGAAAGTACTGCAGGCACATTAATTGTAATTGCGAATTACAATTAATGAGGAGAGAGATTGTCAGACGGGCACGGGGCCGTGTGCAGCGGACACGGGGCCGTGCCCAGGCTTCTGTTCAGCCTATAAATAGGAGTGCTTGGCTTCATTGCAACTCATCCCATGGCACACCACCTCTTTCACACTTCATCCACCACCCACCACCACCATAACACCATCATCCATTGTCCATCATAGAGTGTGTGAGTCATCTCGGGATCTAAGATTGATCGTAAGAGTTCTTGACAATCAAGGCCATGTTTGCCTAAGTCTCTTACATCACTTGGTGAAGACAAGTGTTTAGTATAATACCTTTTATTTTTAATCTTTTGCACTTTTTATTTGGTTTTGTATTAATGACTTTAATAACTAGTTGCTTATGTTGAAGGTGATTCTTCCTTATCGTTTGTCCGTGGTGTCTTGGCATTATTTTACTGTCTATATAAAATAAAAGATTTTCACCATTCATATCTCCACGGTCTATATGGAGGTATGTTGGCTACCTGGTTGGGGGTTAAGGGAACGGTTTGGTAAGGGTCTTGCCCTTGTTCAGCGTTTAGAGGTCCTGCAAGGGACCTGGGTCAAATTTAGTAGGATCTCCTTCAATGCCCATAGGTATTGGATGGCGGGGATCCAAACTCTTTGACCCCCTCATAAGTTAACTACTATTAATACTATAACCCGGCTATTTAGGACTGTATCCCTGCTGACTCAGACTACTTAGTCGAGGGTAACGTCACCTCCAAAAGAGGGGCCTACCATAATTTGCATTAATAACTTAATTCATTATCTTTCAATAATCCGATCCTTTAGGATTGTATCCTTGCTGACTCAAACTACTGGGTTGAGGGTAACGTCACCTTCAAAAGAGGGGCCTACTACAATAACTAAGATAATCTCTTAAACAAGTGCAAAAGTGCGAAAATAATCAAAGATTATAGTAATACACGAGTCGGATCCAAGTGATTCATCTTGTCTATCTGTTTTTACTTTTATTTTTATTTTTCAGCATTTAGTTAGTTTTTATTTTCTTAGTTTAAAAATCTTTTCTAACATTTTGATTTGGTTAGACGTTGAGGATAAACCGATATTAAAAGCTCTTGTGTCCTTGGACGACCTCGGTATCTTACCAACACTATACTACGTCCACGATGGGTGCACTTGCCCATATGTGTGTTTAGTGTTAGTGAATATCGTGTTTTATAAATTTAAAACTTGGCTAAAAGTGTAAAAAGGGCTTAAAATATACATCTAAAACATCTACACACTAGCACGCATCAGCGGGCATATGCGAGTTCAACTAATTCCGGTTCCATTTTTTGCACCCCCCCTGCGCGCGCAGGTAGGACTTGTGGTAAAACATGTCATAAGACTTCAAAGGCTTCATTAAGGTTTCACCTTATAAATAGCCTATCTTTTTGTTCTCACACCAATGTGGGACAAGGTGAATTACCAACTTTTGAGACTTTCATACTAAACTTCCAACTGTCACACCCCAACCGATGGCGGAATCATCGAATCATGGCACTGAGCGAAACAGATTGTCCAGAAGTTTCCACAACAACTATTTACACTATTCAGTTTAATGATACGTCCCATATCGTATCCCAAATAATAAAACAAATTATTATAGAAAGCATCTAGTCAATAAATCATGTTCCGACAACTCAGATTTAATACAAATAAAAGTAAATATTGTTCAAAACTCCTAAAGACCCAGCCTGACAAGATCTACAGACAACTATGCACTAGAAGCTTGTTCTTGACAGACAACTATTTGTTGGGGGTCTCTAGAATCTTATTCTAGCCTCGCTTTCCTAGCAAGCAAACACCTTAAATACCTGTCACATACGTTAAAATAAAGTCAATACACATAATGTAAAGGTGAGCATACAAGTTTGATAATAGCATATAAAGTTCGAATAGTTTACGCATAACCAACACGTACACAGAGGAAAACAAAGCATGTTAATTATCGACATGGATCCATCGATACCAACGACTGCGGGTTGACTGTCCGAGACAGTTCGTAATACATGATTACCACCGTAATCCATGCAAGTAATTGTCCTTAACAACCCCCGGGTGAACGGGTGCTGAGTCCAAACTATAGTACTATGTTGCTAAGGCAGGTAGACAGCATTCCACGTGTAAACATAATAAACAAGCATTCATTTAGTCAAGTAATACGTGTGATCGATTAGCGTTCAAATAGTTTGAATAGTGTGATTGATTGTGGTTTGATAGGTAACGTATGTAACACCCAAAAGTGCTAGAAGCAAAAAGGGATCGAGTATACTCACAGTGTTTGATTATGGATTGAAGGGAGCGCTGAGAGTAGGTTAGCCTGAATAGTTCGATAGTATAATGATGAGTAACGCGGAAATGCAAACAAGTGGAATAGGGTCGAACAGTCTGGTCGATCGAACAGCAGGTTCGATCGAACAGTCCAACCGTTCGGTTGGTCTAACCGTTCGGATGGTCTGCTCGATCGGCCGGAAGGCTCGATCGGTTGGACAGTTCAAGTGGATTGTTTCTTCCTTTGAGAAGGATGTGTTTGTGTATGATGGTTTGAACTTTTGAAGTTTTTGCAGCATTATTTGGAAATATTGAAGTATCCTTACCTTTTAGGTTGGTCGATCGAACGGTCAGTTCGATCGGTTGGTCCAACCGTTCGATTAGGTACTTCAGTGTAAGTCTTTGGCAGAGTGTCACCTGATCGGATGGCACGTTCGATCGGGTGGCACTTTGAATGCGTCAAACGAGTTGAAAATTGATTAAGTGTTGAAGCATAATATCTCATGATCCGAAGAGTAATGTTTACCAATCGAGTAGCATATTCGATCGAACATCCCTTCATCAATACCATAC
This sequence comes from Helianthus annuus, assembly GCF_002127325.2. Classification (NCBI taxonomy): domain Eukaryota; kingdom Viridiplantae; phylum Streptophyta; class Magnoliopsida; order Asterales; family Asteraceae; genus Helianthus; species Helianthus annuus. The sequence continues at coordinate 35,909,888 of NC_035439.2, read as the reverse complement.
TTCATGAATTTGAAAAGATGTGGGAACATGTGTTAGCCGATCGGTTGGCCCGGTCGATCGGCTGGTGTGCCCGATCGGCTGGGCTGTTCGTTCGAACAGCCTAGCCGTTCGGCCAGCAATTCTGACCTAGTCGGCCTTTCGTCTAACACTTGGCTGTTTTGATTATTTTGATATGATTTTGAGGTATTTTGATAACGAGTTGAACCATAGAACATGGGTTCTTACTTGTTTTACTGGTTCGGACAGGAATCACCCAAGTCCGGCCAGTGAACTGTTCGGACGGCAGTTTAGCGTTTAACCCGAAATCGGTGAACCTCGTAGTTGGAATCCGAACCTTGAACCACGTGGTTGTTAGAATGATTAGTGAGCTGGTTCAAGCTCCGTTTCTATCGGTTTGAGGGTCATGAGTGCAAAAGAGTTGAAAGAAAATCGGAAAATCCGTCTTTCAATCTTTCACACCGTGAACTGTCTAGATCTATGATAGATTTTAGTTTGTTTATGTGGAAATCGGTTAGATCTAAGCTATTCATGGTTGAATGAGGCCAAAACATGATGTTCTTCATGAACACCATGATGACATCATCCAAGAACACCTAGATCTTGGTGATTTCACGGTTAGAAATCAAGATTTGAAAGATAGAAAGGTGTAGAATCGTGTAATGATTAAGAACGTACAAGATTTAGAGTGAAAACTTACCGGAGTTGAGAGAAATCTGAGAAAAGGTGAAAAACAAGGACTGGTTCGGTCAGAGCTTTCCAAAAGTGGAAAAGAAGACAATGACAGCCCTATTTATAGGCTTCCAAAAGAGGAAAGTGTTAACCGATCGGCCAGGATTTCTGGTCGAATGGGCTGCTCGATCTAACAGCATGTTCGATCGGCTGGCCTGTTCGATCAGGATGTCCTGTTCGATCAGCAACCCTTCTTGAGTGTTTCGTGATGATTTTTGATATTTCGATTTCGATAGACGATGATACGAATACGATAGAGTCTCCTAATCAAATTACTTTCAGTCCCAACTACTATATCTAACATAAGCATCCTAGTTTCGCATTTCGATTTCGATTTCGATTGAGTTCGATTGCTTTTCGAGTTTTGATTCGATTTGATTGCCCACCACACATATCAACATAAAGTAATCACGCACAAGTAACACGTAAGGCACACACACACTGTTGGTGCACTACATCTGTTGATTTCGTCTTGGATCATGTTATACATTGTGTTGTATAGATTAGGGCGCGTTTTACGAGAAAACTAGAGAGTATATGTGTTTTAGAGAGTAGGTCCGCTTATGTGTCATGTCCGTATATGGGAACCTATCAAGTCAGGTCCGCTTATATGTACATGTCCGTATATGGGAACCTATCAGGTCAGGTCCGCTTATTCGTACATGTCCGTATATGGGAACCTATCAGGTCAGGTCCGCTTATTCGTACATGTCCGTATATGGGAACCTATCAGGTCAGGTCCGCTTATTCGTACATGCCCGTATGTGGGAACCTACCAACACTATAAATACCACATGAGCGGATCTCATTTGTAACTTAGTCAAATTCCATACCGAAGTGCTGCCGGTGTGAAGATCGAGCTGTAATCATTGTCAAATCAATAATACAGTAGTTTAAGTGAAGAACAAGCTATTTCTACCTACGTTTCTTGTTATTCCGCACCTGAAACATAGAAGAACGCCTCTGAACGACTCGTTCGGGTCAATTCACGATCCTACAAGTGGTATCAGAGCTTGGGAGGAGGTTTTCTACAGAGAATAGCTGGAATTCATCATCATTTCTTACTTCTACACCTTCTTTCTTCATCAGAACGAGATTTAACGGTCGGAATTCGCTCAAAATTTCACAGGTTGTAGGTAATTGTTCATAGATAAACCCTTGAAAGTTTGAGTTTGAAATTCAAACTGAAAATGGACAAAAATACCTTCGAACTAAGGTCCGCTTTTTCGAACAAGTAGTAGGTCCGCTCCAAATTGTAGTAGGTTCGCTCCAAATTGTAGTAGGTTCGCTCCAAATTGTAGTAGGTCCGCTTCAAATTGTAGTAGGTCCGCTCCAAAGTACATCGGGTCCGCTTCAAAGTCAAGTCCGCTTTTGTGTTCATCACAGGTCCGCTTCAAAGTCTGGTCCGCTCCAAGTGTTCTTCACATATCCGCTTTTAGTGACAAATTTCAAGAGATCTGCTTTTCTGACAAAGTTGAAGTCCGCTCATTGTGCATGTGATATAACTGAATCACTATTGTCGGATTGAGTCTTTGTTGGCCACATTTATAAAAAAAATTAATGGTCCAATGGTTGTTAAGTGATGTCAGTTAAATGGATTGGGTGTTTAAAAATAAAAGGGTAACGGTCCAATCAGGTGTCAATTTAGTGGGGTGTGCATAAATTGTCAAAGTTATCGGATACTATTTCATTTGCGGCCCTATCAAAAAAATAAAGACATCGATCCAAGATAGTGTTAGTGTTTGGCCCAATCAGAAAGGAATTTTATAAAAGGCCCTATTGTGACAACTCGTATTTCGAACTTATCTTGTGTAACGTTATATGCTTACGTGAACTATATTAATTGAATGAATGCATGATATGTTATATGAATGCTATGTGTAATATGTGTACATGATACATAGAACCCGAACCGCACAACATTACTCAATCAATCGCACAAGCCCTTTGGGCCGCATTGCTTGTAATCAGACTATAGGGCGGCCCATGTTTGGGTTCGGCCCATCCTCTACTCGTATACACTTGGGGTAGGGTAACTACCTCACACTTTTTACAAAACACAATACACACACAAGAACTCTAGCTCTCTCTCGTCCCTTTCTCTCTCTCTCGAAGCCGACGGCACCCAAGGCGCACGGTTTGGATTTGTTCTTGCATCACCTACAATCGGTTAGTGTTTGATTAATTGTTGTTGATGTTTTAGTGTGTGTTACAATAGCCTCGCATGATGATCTAGGGCTCTTGATTTACATGTTTGATTATGTTCTTACGAATTGGATTGCATGATATAGAGCTAAACACATAGAAATCGGCTGTGATATGTTACCGGATGAATGATGATATGGTTCCACGTGTTGTTAGGGTTGATTGTATGAATGGGTTATGTATTGTTTTAGAACCGGATGGGTGTTAATCGGCTGTTGTATGATGTTATTCGGATGGATATTGTTCACATGTTTGATGTTAGGGATCAAGAACACGAATCTAGATTATGTTTAAATGTTTTGAATATTGTTCATGTTGAATCGGTTTAGGGTTCATACGAATTCATGATGTAATGGCCTGTTTGATCGACATTAGGTTAACCAAATATTTGGAATTATGTTAATTGATTGTTGTAAAAGGAAACTGTTGAATGAATTGTAACCGAATGGCTTAATATTCGGATTTTGAACCTGAACGCACAAGATCCCTTGGATCGCACAAGTTACTTAATAAGTCGGGCTGGGTATACATACTGGATCGGGCTGGTACGGATCACACAAGCCCAATCCCAATCGCACAACTGTCCGGATCGCACAACCCAACTCGGTCGCACAAGGTTAACCGGGTCGCACAAGGTTAACCAGGTCGCACAAGGTTAACCGGGTCGCACAAGATGTTGTTGATTTGTTATTTGGGCCGGATATGTTAGACTTGTCACTTACACGTTGGGCCGGGGTATTGTTGGGCTTAGACGTTCATATCGCACAAGATGGTTGGGCTCGCACAAGCTTGATGGCCCAACCATCCGAGTCGCACAAGTTGAGACTGTTATGTTATGATTGTTACGTGGTTGCCATGATCAATACGTGTTAGTAACGTGTTAACTTGTATGATTTATACGTGTATCACTTGAGTCAAAGCCTGACTTGTATGGTAACCCTGTTAGGACGTGGTTGACCACCCTTAGTTCAAGAACCCTTTTTGTGTATCTGCCGAGCAAACCAAGGTGAGTTCACACTCTTACCAAGGCATGGGATTCCCGTGGTGTTGGGAATGGGATTGAAAAGATAAGGTTGAATAGATTCAATACGGACACTATTACTAGACTACCATACCATCGTCCTCGGTTGTGCAGGACACATACGTAAAACCTACGTATACTTAAGCTACTCACTGTCCTCAGGTTGCGAAGGACACTCACGTAAAACCTACGTGAACAGATACTCACTACTGCCTCGGTTGTGTCAGGCACTTACGTAAAACCTACGTAAACCCCCACGTACCCCTATCCTCAGTTGTGAAGGATACTTACGTAAATCCTACGTAAATTTGTACGTATTACTGTTCTCGGGAATGTAGAACACTTATGGTAACGCATAGTCTAGTGGATTAATAACATGGGAAGCCCCCACCAATAGAAACCAATATCGGCCCAGTAGAGCCACACGTTACATACGGACTTACTGTTATGCTTTTACTTACTGTGAACTCGCTCAACTAGTTGTTGACTCTCTGCTGCATGCCTTGCAGGACCTTAGGTACTAATGGAGCTTGCACAAGGAGGAGCAGGTCGTTGTGGGCAAAGGATCGTGAATGATTATTAAATACTATTGACATTTCAAACATTAACACTTATGTTTGGGTTTATACATTATGCTTCCGCTACATTTACTTATGTTGGTTTTGATAAACACCTTTCGTATTGATGGATAACTTTTACTATTTAACTACATGTTCAATATGATTGGTGGCTTGATCCTGGTCATGTCACGCTCCCAAGCGGTGATACTCCGCAGGTGGATTTTGGGGGTGTGACAGATTGGTATCAGAGCCATTGGTTATAGAGAACTTGGTTTTAATATGGGAAAACGTTTTATTAAAACCAGACTATAACCAGAACAGTGCTCTCAACGATCCACAACGACGCTTCGCTCCACGTGCAAGACTCGACATCCTAGGTAATAAGGTTTATGTTTATTACCTGCTTGCTAGAAACGTATAGAACTTTGCTCGTAGAACACTTAGATACACATGACACTATTACATGCGAATACCTACGTGCTTACACTTTTCTGTCATCGCCCTACTCGCGAACCATTCTTACTTACGTTACCTTTACTATGAAGATCATGTCCGGACGTGTGAACATGACTCAAGCCCAGTTGGCGGCTCTCATCCAAGAACAAGTTGTTGCGGCACTTGCAGCTGCAAACGCAGGAGGTCAACACGTTCAACAACCTGTGTGTACCTTCAAGAACTTCATGGATTGTCGTCTAAGTACATTTAGTGGCACTGAAGGAGCGGTTGGACTCCTCCACTGGTTTGAAAAGCTCGAGTCTGTGTTCGAGATGTGTGAATGCCCTGAGGCTCGCAGGGTGAAATACGCCACTGGCACGCTAGAGGGAATAGCACTAACTTGGTGGAACGCCCAAGTTCAGATATTAGGGTTGGCAGCTGCTAACGCCACACCCTGGAATGATTTCAAGGAACTGATCAAGAGAGAGTAATGCACTCGGGAAGACATCCACAAGTTGGAAGATGAGTTGTACCATCTGAAGATGACTGGGTCCAAAATTGAAGCTTACACCAAGAGGTCAAACGAACTGGCCGTGCTGTGTCCAACTATGGTGGACCCTCCAGTTAAGCTCATTGAGTTGTATCGCAAGGGGTTGGCGCCAGAGATCCAGAGCCATGTAACATCGGCTAATCTTGATAACATCCAGGCTATTCAACGCCTCGCTCATCGCATCACTGATCAGGCAGTGGATCAGAACAGGCTGCCTAAACGTATCAGCGCTACTGCTACCGCTACTACTTCAGCTACTCCTGCTACTCCCAGTGCCAGTAAGAGGAAATGGGATGGGGATTCCAGCAAGGGATCAGCTTCGGTTCAGTCTCAGGCCCAGCAGCGAAAGACTGACAGTTATTAGAGTCCCAGTCAGCACTCCTCAGGTAGTCACAGGCAGGGCGGATATCGTGGGAACCTCCCAAAGTGCAACAACTGCGGCAGACACCACAGTGGCCAGTGCAACAAGGGTCGCTGTCAAAGATGCCTCAAGATGGGTCACGAGGCCAAGGATTGTAGAAGCCCTCGGCCTGCGAACCAGAATCAGCAGCAGCCACAAGCACAACAGAATCAGCAACAAGGCAACAAGGGGTGTTTTCAATGTGGTGCTGAAGGTCACTTCAAAAGGCACTGCCCTCAGCTAAACAGGAACAACAACAACAACAATAACAACAATCAGGGCAATGGCAACAACAACAACGGGGGAAACAACAACGGCAACGAGGCAAGGGGTCGCACGTTTGTGTTGGGGCAGGGTGATGCCAGAAATGATCCCAACGTCGTTATGGGTAAGTTTCTTCTCGACAACATTTATGTTACTGCTTTGTTTGATTCGGGTGCGGATACAAGTTATATGTCTTTGAAAATGAGTAAATTGTTAAAACGTACATCAACACCCCTAAACACCAAACACGTCGTAGAACTAGCTAATGGTAAAAGTTTAGAAGCCACGCAAATAGTCAGGGGTTGTAGTATTGTCTTAGCCGGTCAAGCTTTCTCCATCGACCTTATTCCCGTAGTCTTGGGAAGTTTTGATATCGTTATTGGGATGGATTGGTTATCCCAACATCAGGCAGAGATTCTATGCAGCGAGAAGATCATTCGCATTCCCCGTACTGGTCAAGAACCTCTCGAAGTCCAAGGCGACAAGAGTGGTGCTGTGGTTGGCATCATCTCTTTCTTGAAGGCTCAAAAATGTCTGCGGAAAGGTCACACTGCCATTTTGGCACTAGTTGCTGATGCATCAGCGAAGGAAAAGAAATTGGAAGACATTCCAGTTGTACGCGACTACCCTCAGGTGTTTCCTGAAGACTTACCTGGCCTACCGCCTCATCGTCAGGTCGAATTTCAAATCGAGCTCGCTCCAGGAGCAGCACCCATAGCTCGCGCACCATATCGTCTAGCTCCATCAGAATTGGAGGAACTGTCAAAGCAACTACAAGGGCTCTTGGAAAAGGGCTTCATTCGTCCAAGCTCTTCGCCTTGGGGAGCTCCAGTGTTATTCGTGAGAAAGAAGGACGGTACCTTCAGGATGTGCATAGACTACCAGGAACTGAACAAGGTAACGGTGAAGAACCGTTACCCTCTTCCACACATAGACGACTTATTCGACCAGTTGCAAGGGTCGTGTTACTACTCCAAGATAGACTTGAGGTCTGGTTATCATCAGCTGAGAGTCCGGGAGGAGGACGTCTCCAAGACAGCATTCAGAACTCGCTACGGTCACTACGAGTTTCTTGTCATGCCGTTCGGGTTAACGAACGCGCCTGCCGTATTTATGGACCTTATGAACAGGGTGTGCAAACCCTATCTTGACAAGTTCGTCATTGTCTTCATCGACGACATTCTGATCTACTCCAAGAGTCAGGAGGAACACGAGCAGCACCTACGACTTATTCTGGAACTCCTACGGAAGGAACAGCTGTACGCTAAGTTTTCGAAATGCGACTTCTGGCTTCGTGAAGTCCACTTTCTAGGCCACGTAGTGAACAAGGATGGGATCCATGTTGATCCATCCAAGGTAGACTCGATCAGAAACTGGCCTGCACCGCGTACACCAACAGAAATACGCCAATTCTTGGGTTTGGCAGGGTACTACAGACGATTTATCAAGGATTTCTCGAAGATTGCTCAGCCGCTTACACTACTGACACAGAAGGGTGTCACCTACCGTTGGGGCAACACGCAAGAAACTGCTTTTCAGCACCTAAAGGATAGACTTTGCAGTGCACCTATCCTCTCATTGCCAGAGGGCACGGACGATTTTGTAGTCTATTGTGATGCATCCATCCAGGGTCTTGGATGTGTATTGATGCAACGGGATAAGGTCATTGCTTACGCTTCGCGCCAACTTAAGATTCATGAACGGAACTACACGACGCACGATTTAGAGATGGGAGCTGTTGTTTTCGCGCTCAAGATATGGCGACACTACCTGTACGGTACCAAGTGCACAATTTACACCGATCACAGGAGTCTCGAGCATATCTTCAAGCAGAAGGAATTGAACATGCGTCAACGTCGATGGATTGAACTACTGAACGACTATGAATGCGCCATCAAGTACCATCCAGGAAAAGCCAATGTTGTGGCTGACGCCCTCAGTCGAAAAGACACTCTACCTAAGCGCGTACGAGCGCTACAGCTTACGATTCAGTCTAGCCTTCCTACACAGATACGAGAAGCTCAGGCAGAAGCATTGAAACCAGAAAACGTCAGGGCTGAAGCCCTACGCGGCTCAAGGCAACGATTAGAACAGAAGGCAGACGGCGCCTACTATGTAACGGGGCGTATTTGGGTCCCACTTTATGGCGGTCTACGCGAGCTAGTAATGGATGAAGCTCACAAGTCTCGCTACTCGGTACATCCAGGGTCGGACAAAATGTACCACGACATCAGAACTACTTATTGGTGGCCTAGCATGAAGGCCCACATCGCTACTTACGTTGGCAAGTGCTTAACCTGTGCGAGAGTCAAGGTTGAATACCAGAAACCAGCGGGCCTACTTCAGCAACCCAAGATACCGCAATGGAAATGGGAAGAAATTTCCATGGATTTTGTTACAGGCCTACCCAGATCCCTGCGTGGGAATGATACCATATGGGTAATCGTGGATCGATTCACCAAGTCTGCACACTTCCTAGCTATAAAGGAAACGGATAAGTTCTCCACTCTCGCAGACATCTATCTCAAATAAGTTGTTTCGAGGCACGGGGTGCCCACCTCCATCATTTCGGATCGGGATGCACGATTCACGTCAGAGCTATGGCAAGCGATGCACAAATCTTTTGGCTCACGATTAGACATGAGCACAGCGTATCACCCTCAGACGGATGGGCAGTCTGAGCGAACGATCCAAACTCTTGAAGACATGCTTCGGGCATGTGTTATTTATTTCGGCAACGGCTGGGAAAAGCATCTCCCTTTGGTGGAATTCTCATACAATAACAGCTATCACACCAGCATACAAGCCGCTCCATTCGAGGCATTGTACGGACGTAAATGCCGGTCACCTCTCTGTTGGGCAGAGGTGGGGGATAGTCAGATCACGGGTCCGGAGATTGTAGTGGACGCCACAGAAAAGATTGCACAAATACGAAAACGTATGGCGGCAGCACGCGACCGTCAGAAAGCCTACGCGGACAAGCATAGGAAGCCTTTGGAATTTCAGGTCGGGGACCGGGTTTTACTTAAAGTCTCGCCATGGAAGGGTGTGGTCCGTTTTGGCAAACGGGGCAAACTAAATCTGCGGTATGTCGGACCGTTCGAGATCACTGAGAAAATAGGCAAAGTGGCCTACAAGCTAAACCTACCAGCTGAACTCGGTGCAGTTCACAATGTCTTTCACGTGTCGAATCTGAAGAAGTGCCTGTCAGATGAGACCCTCATAGTTCCTTTTAAGGAACTCACTATCGACGAGCGGTTACAGTTCGTCGAGGAGCCAGTTGAAATCACGGACCGGGATGTTAAGGTCCTCAAAAACAAGAGAATCCCTCTTGTTCGAGTTCGTTGGAACTCCCGTCGTGGCCCAGAGTACACCTGGGAACGAGAAGACCAGATGATAGAAAAGTACCCCCAGTTATTCGGAACCAATGCAACCACTACTGAGGCTGAAGTTACTACTGCGGAATTTCGGGACGAAATTCCAGATCAACGGGGGGAGGATGTGACACCCCAGGAAAACCAGTGAACGATACAACTTACCTAGCTTCCTCAGTGTGTGCATACCAAATTTCGGGGCGAAATTTATTTTTAGTTGGGGATAATGTGACAACTCGTATTTCGAACTTATCTTGTGTAACGTTATATGCTTACGTGAACTATATTAATTGAATGAATGCATGATATGTTATATGAATGCTATGTGTAATATGTGTACATGATACGTAGAACCCGAACCGCACAACATTACTCAATCAATCGCACAAGCCCTTTGGGCCGCATTGCTTGTAATCAGACTATAGGGCGACCCATGTTTGGGTTCGGCCCATCCTCTACTCGTATACACTTGGGGTAGGGTAACTACCTCACACTTTTTACAAAACACAATACACACACAAGAACTCTAGCTCTCTCTCGTCCCTTTCTCTCTCTCTCGAAGCCGACGGCACCCAAGGCGCACGGTTTGGATTTGTTCTTGCATCACCTACAATCGGTTAGTGTTTGATTAATTGTTGTTGATGTTTTAGTGTGTGTTACAATAGCCTCGCATGATGATCTAGGGCTCTTGATTTACATGTTCGATTATGTTCTTACGAATTGGATTGCATGATATAGAGCTAAACACATAGAAATCGGCTGTGATATGTTACCGGATGAATGATGATATGGTTCCACGTGTTGATAGGGTTGATTGTATGAATGGGTTATGTATTGTTTTAGAACCGGATGGGTGTTAATCGGCTGTTGTATGATGTTATTCGGATGGATATTGTTCACATGTTTGATGTTAGGGATCAAGAACACGAATCTAGATTATATGTTTAAATGTTTTGAATATTGTTCATGTTGAATCGGTTTAGGGTTCATACGAATTCATGATGTAATGGCCTGTTTGATCCACATTAGGTTAACCGAATATTTGGAATTATGTTAATTGATTGTTGTAAAAGGAAACTGTTGAATGAATTGTAACCGAATGGCTTAATATTCGGATTTTGAACCTGAACGCACAAGATCCCTTGGATCGCACAAGTTACTTAATAAGTTGGGCTGGGTATAATACTGGATCGGGCTGGTACGGATCACACAAGCCCAATCCCAATCGCACAACTGTCCGGATCGCACAACCCAACTCGGTCGCACAAGGTTAACCGGGTCGCACAAGGTTAACCGGGTCGCACAAGATGTTGTTGATTTGTTATTTGGGTCGGATATGTTAGACTTGTCACTTACACGTTGGGCCGGGGTATTGTTGGGCTTAGACGTTCATATCGCACAAGATGGTTGGGCTCGCACAAGCTTGATGGCCCAACCATCCGAGTCGCACAAGTTGAGACTGTTATGTTATGATTGTTACGTGGTTGCCATGATCAATACATGTTAGTAACGTGTTAACTTGTATGATTTATACGTGTATCACTTGAGTCAAAGCCTGACTTATATGGTAACCCTGTTAGGACGTGGTTGACCACCCTTAGTTCAAGAACCCTTTTTGTGTATCTGTCGAGCAAACCAAGGTGAGTTCACACTCTTACCAAGGCATGGGATTCCCGGGGTGTTGGGAATGGGATTGAAATGATAAGGTTGAATAGATTCAATACGGACACTATTACTAGACTACCATACCATCGTCCTCGGTTGTGCAGGACACATACGTAAAACCTACGTATACTTAAGCTACTCACTGTTCTCAGGTTGCGAAGGACACTCACGTAAAACCTACGTGAACAGATACTCACTACTGCCTCGGTTGTGTCAGGCACTTACGTAAAACCTACGTAAACCCCCACGTACCCCTATCCTCAGTTGTGAAGGATACTTACGTAAATCCTACGTAAATTTGTACGTATTACTGTTCTCGGGAATGTAGAACACTTATGGTAACGCATAGTCTAGTGGATTAATAACATGGGAAGCCCCCACCAATAGAAACCAATATCGGCCCAGTAGAGCCACACGTTACATACGGACTTACTGTTATGCTTTTACTTACTGTGAACTCGCTCAACTAGTTGTTGACTCTCTGCTGCATGCCTTGCAGGACCTTAGGTACTAATGGAGCTTGCACAAGGAGGAGCAGGTCGTTGTGGGCAAAGGATCGTGAATGATTATTAAATACTATTGAAATTTCAAACATTAACACTTATGTTTGGGTTTATACATTATGCTTCCGCTACATTTACTTATGTTGGTTTTGATAAACACCTTTCGTATTGATGGATAACTTTTACTATTTAACTACATGTTCAATATGATTGGTGGCTTGATCCTGGTCATGTCACGCTCCCAAGCGGTGATACTCCGCAGGTGGATTTTGGGGGTGTGACACCTATCATATTATAACGACAGGTATATTGGTCCAATAGATGTAAGTTTGACAGCCCATCACACATTCTAGTTAACATCAATAAAAAGTTGGACGGCTCTTTAATGAAATTGATGTGAAATTTGCGGCCCAATGAATGATTTTTAAAAGATACTTTTGCCGGCCCATGTGTTAAATATTATATCGGCCCAATCAAGAAAATTAGGTGTCAATTGAAATTTGCAAAGATAAATGTGTCGGATATAGGTGACAAGTCTTATATGGGAGGCCCAATCACATTTAAAGTTGTAAAGTTGTTGTCAGTTCAAGAATTGATTTGTGAATTAACGTTTGTCGGCCCATGTGTATTTGTCAGATATCTAGAGGCCCAATAAGCATATATCATGGTATAGTATTTTAAGACATATAAGATCATTTGTGTTAAAAGATTAAATCAAGATTGATAAGTCATCAGCCCATGTGATCTAGTTTACTGTCCAAAATTTGCGGCCCAATCAGAGTAATATCAAGGTTTGTCAGCTTACATGTGATAGAGAATTGTATTGTGTGTCAAGGCCAAATAAATCAGTGTGTCAAAGGTTCAAGGCTTACGGTTTGATTATTCAAAGGTTCAGTTAGTTTGAACCTTGTTAAGTCATTGGAAAAGGTCATTTGAAAGAATCAAGTTTATTTGAAAGGTCCAGTTCATTTGGAGTAAGGTCAAGTTGTTTGAATTTGATCCAAGTCATATCAGTTCGCACAGTGTGTCAACCCTCAGTCTGCACAGAATATTCATCAGTTCGAGTGATTCAGTTCGCACAGAGTATCAATTTGATTCAGTTGCTTTGATAAGTGTTTTAAACTAATTGTGTTTTGTATGATTGTGTGTACATCAGGTGAAACATGGATACCGAGTTCTACAACGCATTTGCAACACCGTCTACTCCAGCTGCGATTGCTCAGGCCATGAACTTAGAGAACGAGACGGGAACCACCCAAAAGCCCCCCGAAATTGATGAGTATTGAAGAATACTACGGGTGGAAAGATCGATTCGAGAACTGGGTTCAGGCAAACCATCTTAGATCATGGGAATGCATCTTAAAGAAATATGTGTTGCCTCGAACAGATTTACAAGTTCTCAAAGAGTTATCTGAGTTCACAGATCAAGAACGGGTGATGTACAAAGCTGAGAAAATGATGATAAGTTTGCTTCAGCAAGCAATCAAAGAAGATATATTCATTCTGCTACAGCACGACAAAACTGCAAAGTCAATCTGGGATGCTCTTAAAGTAAAATTTGAGGGAAGCGAGAACATGATAAAGAGCAAGAAAGCGCTGCTTAAGAAAGAGTTTGATCTGTTCAGCTGTCTACCGGGTGAAGACACAAAGAAGTTGATTGAGAGATACTGTCACCTTGTACGATCGATGTCGATGTTGAGTATTACCAAAGATCGTGAAGAGTGTGTAGATAAACTTGCTGATGCACTACTGCAGAAAGAGTGGGGAACTTATCTGATGATTCTAAAAAACACGGGTGTTTATGATGGGTTGACTATATCTCAGTTTATTGAAAAGATTGAAAGTCAGGATCTGGAACAGCAGAAGATCGCTAGGATGAACAGTCCAAGTGGTCAACAGGAGGACATAAAGATGTATTATAAGGGTAGCATTCCAGTTCCTGAATCTGAGAGAAGTCCAAAAATTCAAACTGCTTTTAGTGCTGGGGATTCATCAGAAAAAGCTGATCAGGGTTCAGGCAAAAGCAACAGCGGATTCTCATCATTTCCGAGTGTTAATCCTAAAGAGTCAAATTCAAGTTTTCAGTCACAAAGCACAAAAACAGGAAATGGCTACGTGATTCAATGTAACATCGCTCTAAATCTTCCAGAAGGTCAAAGCTTCTCAGAAGACACTGCTAAAGACCACATGGCTCTACTTGGTTCTATATTGTTATCTTATGAGGGTCTAGTAGCTGGTCGGATCGGAAATCCCATGCTCACCAAAGAGGATTACGACCAAATAGACGCCGAAGAGATGGAATTAATGGATATCAAATGGTGTCTTGCAAGTGTTCTTCGACGTGCTGAAAAGTTCAAAACAATCACCGAAAGAAATGACTTTCTTGATGCTCATGTATCTACTTTAGGTTTTGATAAATCTAAAGTTACTTGTTTTCGATGCAGGGAGAAAGGCCATTTCAAACGGGAATGCAAGAATAGAGAAGCTAGCGGTGCTCAGAATCCATTTGGTAAAGACGATTACTACAAGAAAGCCATTTATCAGCAAGTTGGTCAATCACAAGACTCACAGACGGCTCATGGTAGAAAGATTGAAGATTCAAAGAGAGCGTGTTTGGTGAACTTCAACTGGAGCAACTACAAATCTCCTGATAGCAAAGCCTGTTTAGTTGATCAAGATGATGAACAACTACCTGAAGGTTTCAGTTGGGATATGTTCGTTGATGAAAAGGGAGATTATAAAGCCTTCATTGCCAAGATTGTCAGAGAGCCAGACATGTTTGCTACCTGGATGAAGTCTATTGGAGTGAATGTGAATAGTGAGGATGAAAAGTCTGTTACTTCTGATGAAAGCTCAGAAAGTTCTGATAAAAAGTCACAAAGTTCAGATGAAAGTGTACAAAATGACGTTAGTTCAGAAAAAGAAGTTGTATTTGATCAAACACCATCAGATTCTGGATTATTAGATGCTGATTCTGAAAAATCTGTACAGTTTGATCGGTCACCAGTTGATAGTAGCAGTGATGATGAGGAGGAGAAACATATCAATATTGCTAAATCTCATCTTTCCCCTGAAAGTTTTCATTTCTATTTTGCAGATCGCATGGAAAAGTTGAAGGCAAAAAGAGCTGCAAAAGAACACATGGAAATGAAGACTGAAAGTGATGCTGAGGAGAATGATAAGACTGAGCTGGTGGGTGAAGTAAAGATGTCTGAAGTTGAGAAGGTGAAAGAAGAAGAAAAGGTGATTGAAGTTGTGAAAACAATCGAGGTTGAGAAGATTGTTGAAGTTGTCAAGCGTTGCACAAAGTGTTTGGAAGCTTGCAAGGAATGTGCAGCAAAAGACGACATTATTGCTGAGTATGAGAAGAAGAAGGAGCAGTTACTGTTCAATCTTAACTATGTGAAAGAATCTTATGATGTCTTGAACAAAACAGTAACTGGTCTCCAAAAGACAAACTCAGAAAGAGAACAAGCACTAACGATGATGAATGCTGTGATGATGACAAAGCAGAAAGCCATCAACTTCTACATCGAAGAAAGTGCTAAATGGAAGCAAGAGTTGGAGACAGAGAAGATCGAGAATGAGAGAATTAGACGTTTGTTACAAAGCTATTCTAGTTCTGATTATCTCATTGATCGTATTTACCCAACTGTTGCAGGTATGGAAGCTTTTCAAGATGAGAAGCAAAAGAAGAAGAACAATTGTGGTAAGAAACCGACTGTTAGCTATAACAAGTGTCCGCCTCCAATTTGGGAAGGGTATTCTCCTAGAAAACCAAACGAGGAGCAACTTGAGAAAGCAGTCAATATAAAGCTAAAAACCGACACAACTGACGTTTTACCAGATAACATTGATGTCACGTTTACCTCGTCCGATACCGATCATGAGTCTGAGTTAATTAAAAAGGTGGTCGATCAGGTGTTGGATACTGATGAGGAGTCCGAGTCAAAATCTGAGTCTGGAGGGTCAAATTCGTCAGTCAACAGTCAAAATTCGTCGGTTAAACGGTCTTACAGTAAAGAATTTTTATTATCGAAATCAAATTTGGATGATGAAACATTTGAAGTTGTATACACTTTAAATGATTCTGACAAATTATATTACAACAAAGAGTTTCCAATAAGAAGTGTTCGCTTTGACATGATCAAAAAGGTTTTCAAAATGACAGAAATCAATATTTCTGAAATAAAAGATTTGAATCTTACTGAAAAACCTAAAAAGTACACTTCAAGAGTTCAACAACGTCTAAACAAGAAAAAGGGTTACAATTCTGGTTCTGGTTTTCAAAAGAAACCTAACCAAAATCATAGCTACAAAAAGAAAGGTTTAGGTTTTGTTCCACCAGAAAACTATAAAAATGATAAAAATTCTAAAACAAAAACAGAATTTGTGTCAGGTGGAAGCTCAGAAGATGAACAGAAGAAACCATTCTGGAGACAGTCAAATCAAGAGTTTCTTGCTGAAAGAAAGAAGAATGGAACTGAAGTGTTTTATCAAAGAGAGACTCGAACCTGTTACAAGTGCAATGAAGCTGGTCACATTGCATGGAACTGTTCAACAAATGCAAAAACAAAACAGAGAGTTTCTCAGAAATTAAAAGACAAAGTTGTTGATGTTGAACCACCAACCAATAGACTTAAAATTTTTGAAAATTCAAAATATGAGGTTGGTGAGTGTTCGAAGAAGAATTTTTATAAAAAGAAAGAAAAAGACAACCAAGTGTGGGTTGTTAAAAAGAATGATGAAAATGTCGGTGATGAATCTGGTTCCACAAAGCCAGAAGAGCCACAGGTTGAGGAGAAAATTTCAGTGAATGATGATGAATTTCCATCACTGAAATTTGAAGAAGTTAAAAAGAAAATTGGAAAAGTAGATATTTCAAAACAATTTTACACTGAGAAAAAATAATTTGATGTCGAGAAAACTTTTAATGGAAGTGTAAAGAAAATATTTGGGAAAATGTTGAATGGGAAAGCAAAGGGGGTTAAAGATTTTTATGCGACTAAAAAGGCAACATACAACCCCACTGCGCAAGAGTTGAAAGCCATCAAGTCTGAAAAGACTTGGATGGAAGTTTGTTTCCCATAGAAGTCTTAGGACTATGCCGGAGATCCCAAGTTTATATCGTGGATCAGGAATCAGCATCATTCTTGTAAAAGTGGTTTTGTGAAATAGTCCTTCAACCTAGATTGAACATGTGTTGAAATTTTTTACAGATTAAAGGACTACGCCGGAGCTTCCAGGTTGGTAATCGAGAAGCAAGAATCGGTATCTTTTTGACTAATTTGACAAGTGGTAAAGAGGTTTCTGTAGATGTCTCATTCCTACAAGAAAACCTACAAGTGGTATTATTTGGTTTACTTACAAGTGGTATTTGTTGGTTATACTTTGAAGAGATTATGTTTACAAGTGATTCAGAGATTTCTAAACTGAAAATGGTAAATCAGGGACATTAAGTTGTACTTGATTTACTATACATATGAGATTGGTAAACAAGATGATGAACCATATCCCCATGCTTCACAAGTGGTAAACTTAAAAAATGGTAAAAACAAACTCATTGTCCGGAAAAATCATTTCGATTAAAACAAACTTAAGTGTTTTGAGATCTAAATGAGAAAATGGTTTATTGAAAGGGGGAGTTCAGATTGTTTTTGCCGAGTGAATAGAGATTAGATGTGATTCAATATTAGTTGTCAAGTTTCTGTACAGTTTGTGTTGCTTTTTATTTTCAAGTGGGTCAAAAGACTAGTAGTTTTCAAATTTCCTTTGAAATGTGTTTGCATTTTAGGGGGGAGTAGGGAAATTTCAGAAAATCCAAAAACATGTGAAAATTTGAAAAAGACAAAAACATGATAAAATTCAAAAATGAGTTTTGTTGTGAAAAGAGGAAATGATAGTACATCAGTAGGCTGTCACAACATGCTAAAGAAATATAAAGATAAAATGTGATAAACAATCTCACTGCGGATATGCCAGTAGGTTTTTGCACATTTAGTAGATTGTGACGAGATATAAACTAAATTTCAAACTTGCTTGTTCTGTGGGTTAACACAAACTTGAATATATAGGTAACCCCTGAAATCTTGTTTGAAAGGTCCTTTATTCTGAGATACTAGGTCTTTATGCTCAGTGATATCTGGGTATTATCCCGGGACTTCTGCTGTATGGAAGTACTGACCTAGTCCCCGGATAATGCTTTCCGCAAAAGCTTGAAACATAGCTTCGCCCTCAGCATGCTGATGAAACAATAAAATTGATAGTCGCTGCTGTTGAAATAAAAAGATCCTCTAAAGGGGACACACCAAAAGTCGAAGCCGTCATCTCTCTGCGTATACGGAAGTATCGTGGAACTCTCACGACCCTCGCATCTAACCCCTATACAGATATCAGCTGTGGTATACTCACCTGTAAGATTGAATATTGGGATCTGGATACCGGAGAATGAAGATCACCCGAACTTATGGACCGAAGGAAAATAACTCCAATCCTTCTTGGGAGTATATTCAAGTAGTGGACACACGAATAAGTCAGTATCTAAGACATTAACGTCGTATCTCGGATCAATTGAACTTTGTGTGAGAATTTCAGTGGACCGATATACTGACAATCTAGGTGAATTGTTTTGAACTGAAAATGTAATCAAGCTTAACGGTGTTAGTGACATGTCTCATAAACTGATATGATCCTCTTACACGAACTCACAAAAATATGTTTGTAAATATTTCATTTCTACTTTCTAGTGCTTTTACAAATGGTGTTTTTAGAAAATCCAAAAAGATTTTGTGTGTGTTTTAGCATAAACTTTTGAAAAAGTCAAAAAGATTTTTGACAACTGATGTAGGAAAGCTGATTTTCAAAATTCCGAGTGCTAAACATGATGACATTGTTGTGAGGGGGAGTGTGCTTTAAATGTCAAAATTTTTTTAATCAACAAGTGGTTCATCATAGAGAAAGCAATTTGAGGGAGAGGTGTAGTTGGTGCACTGATTTCTGAGAAAGAATTAGTGTTGATATTTTCAAATTGTTATTTTTAGAAAATTTATTTCTGGGTTAAGAATGTGCAGGAATAGCCAGGTTTCGATCTTGGATCTGAAGATAGAGTGCCAGGTCTTGATTCCTGAAGACCTCTGATTGAAGAAAGCCAAGTTTCAATCCTGGAAATCAATCTTGATTCTGTGAAGGCCAGACAACGATCCTGAAGATGTTACTGAAGAACAAAGGAATACCAGTAAATCGAGAGGGCGAGTCTGAAGATAGAGAGAAAGAGAAGCCCAGAGACTGATCAAGACTGAAGATGTGATGACACAGCATTGTTGTGACTCGATAGTCGACTCCATCAACATCTGAGGGGG
This sequence comes from Helianthus annuus, assembly GCF_002127325.2. Classification (NCBI taxonomy): domain Eukaryota; kingdom Viridiplantae; phylum Streptophyta; class Magnoliopsida; order Asterales; family Asteraceae; genus Helianthus; species Helianthus annuus. The sequence goes on along the minus strand of NC_035439.2, from coordinate 35,890,824 downwards.
AGTCTGTTGGTGCACTACATCTGTTGATTTCGTCTTGGATCATGTTATACATTGTTTTGTATAGATTAGGGCGCGTTTTACGAGAAAACTGGAGAGTATATGTGTTTTAGAGAGTAGGTCCGCTTATGTGTCATGTCCGTATATGGGAACCTATCAGGTCAGGTCTGCTTATTCGTACATGTCCATATATGGGAACCTATCAGGTTAGGTCCGCTTATTCGTACATGTCCGTATATGGGAAGCTATCAGGTCAGGTCCGCTTATTCATACATGTCCGTATGTGGGAACCTACCAACACTATAAATACCACATGAGCGGATCTCATTTGTAACTTAGTCAAATTCCATACCGAAGTGCTGCCGGTGTGAAGATCGAGCTGTAATCATTGTCAAATCAATAATACAGTAGTTTAAGTGAAGAACAAGCTATTTCTACCTACGTTTCTTGTTATTCCGCACCTGAAACATAGTAGAACGACTCTGAACAACTCATTCGGGTCAATTCACGATCCTACATGTCACACCCCTAAAATCCACCTGCGGAGTATCACCGCTTGGGAGCGTGACTGACCAGGATCAAGCCACCAATCATATTGAACATGTAATTAATGTATAAAAGTAAATGCCATTCAACCACCAATATGAAAGGTGTTCCAAAACGTAAGTATGTTATCACTGTTTAGCGGAAGCGTATAAATAAAAATCCAACATAAATAAGTATGAAAAGTCATAAGTGTTTAATAAGACAATCACGATCCAAGCCCACAACGACCAGCTCCTCCATGTGCAAGCTCCATGTATCTAACGACCTGCAAGGCATGTAACAGAGGATCAACAACTAGTTGAGCGAGTTCACAGAAAGTAAATGCATAACAGTAAGTTCGTTTGTAACATGTGGCTCTACTGGGCCGATAGTATGTTCTATTGGTGGGGGCTTCCCATGTGTATAACCACTAGACTATTCGTAACCATAAGTGTTCTACATATCCCGAGAACAGTAATACGTACAAGTTTACGTAGGTTTTACGTAAGTGTCCTTCACAACCGAGGATAGGGGTACGCGGGGGTTTACGTAGGTTTTACGTAAGTGCCTGACACAACCGAGGCAGTAGTGAGTAATAGTTCACGTAGATTTTACGTGAGTGTCCTTCGCAACCTGAGGACAGTGAGCAATACAAGTATACGTAGGTTTTACGTATGTGTCCTGCACAACCGAGGACGATGGTATGGTAGTCTAGTAACAGTGTAAGTACGATTCTATTCAATCTCATTCCTTCAATCCCAATTCCCGTGCCCTGGGAATCCCATGCCTTAGTAAGAGTGTGAACTCACCTTGGTTTGCTCGGTATGCTAATCTGTGTGCTCAAAGTAAATCAATCACGTCCTAAAGTACGCACGTAGGCATAATCAGTTCATATTCACGAAGTTGTTCACGTATAAGTATAATCACAGAAGTACTAAACATGTAATCAATATCATACAAGTCAAGCATATCACTTAACAGCAGTTAATCAATCCAGTTAACATTTAACAGAGTTAAATCAGGTTACTGTGCAAAGTATTCAAATTGGCGAAACACATAATTGACGAGACACATTCTGTTTCGCCAACTACCCTTGGCGAAACACCCCCTCTAATTCGTCAACATATCCTTGGCGAAACACTTTCTGTTTCGTCAAGATCCCCTTTGGCGAAACACACTCTTGTTTCGTCGAAACCTTAACTGATCTAGCAAGTAACAAACAACATCACAACAACCTAGATGCCCTAGTGGCCGACACCTATCCCCCACCGCCAACCCTCATTGGACCGCGGAATCATTCCACCGATTGAACCTTTCCCTATTTCAATTTACATGCACCGAATATTTGATGTAAACAAGTATGTCAGGTTATTTATTTTTATTGAACCATAAGTGCATGTCTAATCCTCCCATTGGACCCCCCAATAACTCAAATGATTGAACCCTCCCTTATCACTAATTGCCGACCACTCCACATGGTCTGACTTTATTAATTACACATAAACCGACCACTCTCGTGCAAGCATAATATGAGTAAAGTTTACAGTGGCCGACAATATATAAAAAGATATCACATGAATGCACAATTGACCTTTGATATATATTTGAGTATTTAGTGTGTTCTATTTATTTATTTATTTATTTTTTTGATTGGACCAACAATGAGGCAGCCGACAATTCACCCAGTGGGCACTCCGCATATGCAATTTAAAACTCAAATAACACACACATGCTTCTGACAATTACACGCAAGTATAAGAATAGTAGCCGTCAATTATGAAGGATCCTTATCCGATGGGTTACCTTCTCAAGACAACACACATGCAAAGCTAAGAATATTGATCAATCATAATTAAAGTAGTAATGATTCCGTTTACTGACCGAGATGTATGGTAACTTGAACAAAGGGTCCGAATGATTCACTGGTGATGTTGATGCCGTCGGTTACAGGGATGGAGAGATCTAGGGTTTTTAGAGTTTTTGGTAACCGCTCACCTAAACTAATTATATAATTACGTATAAGGTTTGGGCCTATACTGGGCTTTGGGCCGGCGAGACATTTTGCTTCGACGAATCAAAGGGTGGCGAAATGTGTTTCGTTGTGATGTGCTATGGCGAAACACATCAGTGTTTCGTCGGGCTGTTTAACGGCAACCACTCTTGTTTCGTCTACTCGTTTCGTCTAGTGGGTTACCATGTTACTTAAGTATGTCACAACGCATACACGTAAACATCCAAACACATAAGCATGCACAAACAAACAATTATCTGAACTATGACCCCATGTACAGTGTACGGTTACAAAGTAATTAATCAAACAATTAACAGTCATCATGCAATAAATTCAAAAGTGAAATGTCGGAAACTCGAGTTGTCACATTATCCCCAACTTAAAAGAAATTTCGTCCCGAAATTTAGCATGCGGTTACTGAGGAAGCTAGGTAAGTTGTGTCGTTTACTGGTTTTCCTGGGGTGTCACATCATCCCCCCGTTGATTTGGAATTTCGTCCCGAAATTCTGTAGTAGTAGCTTCAGCCTCAGTAGTGGTTGCACGGTTTTCAAACAACTGGGGATACTTGAGTTCCATATGATCTTCTCGTTCCCATGTATACTCTGGGCCACGACGGGAGTTCCAACGAAATCGAACAAGAGGTATTCTAGTGTTCTTGAGGACCCTGACATCCCGGTCCGTGATTTCAACTGGTTCCTCGACGAAGTGTAACTGTTCGTCGATAGTGAGTTCCTTAAAAGGAATTATGAGGGTTTCATCTGACAGACATTTCTTCAGATTTGATACGTGAAAAACATTATGAACTGCCCCGAGTTCTGCTGGTAGGTTTAGCTTGTAGGCCACTTTGCCTATTTTCTCAATGATTTCGAACGGTCCAACATACCGTGGATTGAGCTTGCCTCGTTTACCAAAACGAACCACACCCTTCCAGGGTGAGACTTTGAGTAGCACTCGATCCCCAACTTGGAACTCGAGCGGTTTTCTGCGTAGATCAGCGTAGCTTTTCTGGCGATCACGAGCCGCCGCCATGCGTTGTCGTATCTGTGCTATTCGTTCAGTAGCGTCAACTACCATTTCTGGACCTGTAATCTGACTATCTCCCACCTCTGCCCAACAGAGAGGTGACCGGCATTTACGTCCGTACAATGCCTCGAATGGAGCGGCTTGTATGCTGGTGTGGTAACTGTTATTGTACGAAAACTCCACTAAAGGGAGGTGCTTTTCCCAGCTGTTGCCGAAATCAATAACACATGCCCGAAGCATGTCTTCTAGGGTTTGAATCGTGCGCTCAGACTGCCCATCCGTCTGAGGGTGATAAGCTGTGCTCATGTCTAATCGAGAGCCAAAAGCTTTGTGCATTGCTTGCCACAGTTCTGAAGTGAATCGTGCATCCCGATCCGAAATAATAGAGGTTGGCACTCCGTGCCTCGAAACAACTTCTTTAAGATAAACGTCTGCGACGGTGGAGAACTTATCCATTTCCTTAATAGCCAGGAAGTGTGCAGACTTGGTGAGTCGATCCACGATCACCCATATAGTATCATTCCCACGTTGAGATATAGGCAGGCCAGTGACAAAATCCATGGAAATTTCTTCCCATTTCCACTGCGGTATCCTGGGTTGCTGAAGTAGGCCTGAGGGTTTCTGGTACTCTGTCTTGACTCTCGCATAAGTCAAACACTTGCCGACGTAAGTCGCGATGTGGGCTTTCATGCTAGGCCACCAATATGTTGTTTTGAGATCGTGGTACATTTTGTCCGACCCTGGATGTACCGAGTAGCAAGACTTGTGTGCTTCATCCATCACAAGCTCTCGTAAACCGCCATACAGTGGTACCCAAATACGCCCTGTTACATAGTAGGCGCCGTCTTCCTTTCGTTCTAATCGTTGCCTTGAGCCGCGTAGGGCTTCAGCCCTGACGTTTTCTGGTTTCAATGCTTCCACCTAAGTATCTCGTATCTGTGCAGGAAGACTAGACTGAATGGTGAGCTGCAAAGCTCGTACACGCCTAGGTAGAGTGTCTTTTCGACTGAGAGCGTCAGCCACAACACTGGCTTTGCCTGGATGGTACTTGATGGCGCATTCGTAATCGTTAAGTAACTCGACCCATCGTCGTTGACGCATGTTCAATTCCTTCTGCTTGAATATGTGCTCGAGACTCCTGTGATCGGTGTAAATAGTGCACTTGGTACCGTACAGGTAGTGTCGCCATATCTTAAGCGCAAAAACAACAGCTCCCAGCTCTAAATCGTGCGTCGTGTAATTCCGTTCATGAACCTTGAGTTGCCGCGAAGCGTAGGCAATAACTTTATCACGCTTCATCAATACACAACCAAGCCCCTGTATCGATGCGTCACAGTATACCACAAAATCATCCGTGCCCTCTGGCAATGAAAGAATGGGTGCGCTGCATAGTCTATCCTTCAAGTACTGAAAAGCCGTTTCCTGTGTATTACCCCAACGATAGGTAACACCTTTAAGTGTCAGCATTGAAAGCGGCTGCGCGATCTTGGAGAAGTCCTTGATGAATCGTCTGTAATACCCCGCCAAACCCAAGAATTGGCGTATTTCCGTTGGCGTACGCGGTACAGGCCAGTTCCTGATCGAATCTACTTTGGATGGATCAACATGAATCCCATCCCTGTTCACCACATGGCCTAAGAAGTGGACTTCACGAAGCCAGAAGTCGCATTTTGAAAACTTGGCGTACAGTTGTTCCTTTCGAAGAAGTTCCAAGATAAGACGTAAGTGCTGCTCGTGTTCCTCCTGACTCTTGGAGTAGATCAGAATGTCGTCGATGAAGACAATGACGAACTTGTCTAGATAGGGTTTGCACACCCTGTTCATAAGATCCATGAAAACTGCAGGCGCGTTTGTAAGCACAAATGGCATGACTAGAAACTCGTAATGACCGTAGCGAGTTCTGAATGCTGTCTTGGAGACGTCCTCATCCCGGACTCTCAGCTGATAGTAACCGGACCTTAGATCAATCTTGGAGTAGTAACTCGACCCTTGCAACTGGTCGAATAAGTCGTCGATACGAGGAAGAGGATAACGGTTCTTCACTGTGACCTTGTTCAGTTCGCAGTAATCAATGCACATCCTGAAAGTGCCATCCTTCTTTTTCACAAACAGTACTGGAGCTCCCCAAGGCGAAGAGCTTGGACGAATGAAGCCCTTATCCAAGAGCTCTTGCAGTTGCTTAGACAGTTCTTCCAGTTCAGTTGGAGCCAAACGATACGGTGCGCGAGCTATAGGTGCTGCTCCAGGAGCTAGCTCGACTTGAAACTCGACCTGGCGATGAGGCGGTAGACCAGGTAAATCTTCAGGAAACACTTGAGGAAAATCACGTACCACTGGAATATCATCTATCCTTTTCTCTTTCGTCGATGCATCAGTAACTAGTGCCAAAATGGCAGTGTGACCCTTTCGTAAACATTTCTGATCCTTCAAGAAAGAGATGATGCCAACCACAGCACCACTCTTGTCGCCTTGAACTTCGAGAGGTTCTTTACCCGAACGAGGAATACGAATGATCTTGTCCTTACATAAGATCTCTGCTTGCTGCTTGGATAACCAATCCATGCCAATGACGATATCAAAACTACCCAGAACTATAGGAATAAGATCGATGGAGAAAGTCTGACCAGCGAGGATAAGATTACAACCCTGAACTATTTGTGTTGCTTCTAGACTTTTACCATTAGCTAACTCTACGACATGCTTGGTGTTTAATGGTGTTGGTGCACGTTTTAACATTTGGCTAACTTTAAGAGACACATAACTTGTATCCGCACCCGAATCAAACAATACAGTAACATAAAAGTCATCAAGAAGAAACTTACCCATAACGACGTTGGGATCATTTCTGGCATCACCCTGCCCCAACACAAATGCACGACCCCTTTCTTCATTGACGTTGTTGTTCCCACCGTTGTTGTTGTTGTTGCCATTTCCCTGATTGTTGTTATTGTTGTTGTTGTTGTTCTGGTTCCTGTTTAGCTGAGGGCAGTGCCTTTTGAAGTGACCTTCTGCACCACAATGAAAACATCCCTTGTTGCCCTGCTGCTGATTCTGTTGTGCTCGTGGCTGCTGCTGATTCTGATTCGCAGGCCGAGGGCTTCTACAATCCTTGGCCTCATGACCCATCTTGAGGCATCTTTGACAGCGACCCTTGTTACACTGGCCACTGTGGTGTCTGTTGCAGTTGTTACACTTTGGGAGGTTCCCTCGATATCCACCCTGCCTGTGGCTGCCTGAGGAGTGCTGACTGGGACTCTGATAACTGTCAGTCTTTCGCTGCTGAACCTGTGACTGAACTGAAGCTGATCCCTTGCTAGAATCCCCATCCCATTTTCTCTTGTTGTCACTGGGAGGAGCAAGTGTAGCAGAAGTAGTAGCGGTAGCAGTAGCGCTAATACGTTTAGGCAGCCTATTCTGATCCACTGCCTGATCTGTGAGGCGATGAGCGAGGCGTTGAATAGCCTGGATGTTGTCAAGATTAGCCGATGTCACATGGCTCTGAATTTCTGGCGCCAAACCCTTGAGATACAACTCAATACGTTTAACTGGAGGGTCCACCATAGTTGGACACAACACGGCCAGCTCATTTGACCTTTTGGTGTAAGCTTCAATTTCTGACCCAGTCATTTTCAAATGATAAAGCTCATCTTCCAGCTTATGAATGTCTTCCCGAGTGCAGTATTCCCTTTTTATCAGTTCCTTGAAATCATTCCAAGGGGTGGCGTTAGCAGCTGCCAACCCTAAGATCTGCACTTGTGTGTTCCACCAAGTTAGAGCAATCCCCTCTAAGGTACCAGTGGCATACTTGACCCTGCGAGCCTCAGGGCATTCACACATCTCAAACACAGACTCGAGCTTTTCAAACCAGTGGAGGAGTCCAACCGCTCCCTCCGTGCCACTGAACGTGCTAGGACGACAATCCATGAAGTTCTTGAAGGTACACACAGGTTGCTGAACGTGTTGACCTAATGTGTAAGAACAGAATGAGGTTAAACATAAGAGTTGTTTAGAAACGTAGGATCTAAGGATCCTAGGATGAGTTACGACTGCAGGGTATACCTCCTGCGTTTGCAGCTGCAAGTGCCGCAACAACTTGTTCATTGATAAGAGTCGTCAACTGGGCTTGCGTCAAGTTAATTCGTCCGGCCATTGATCTTCACATCAAAGGCAACATAAGTGAGAAAGGTTCGCGAATAGTGCGATGACAGAAGAGTGTAAGCACACAAGTGTTCTCAAGCAATAACAAGTAGTGAGCAATGTAATCTAAGCATACCACAAGCAAAGTTCTATATAATTCTAGCAGGTAGGCAATAAACATAAACCTTATTACCTAGGATGTCGAGTCTTGCACGTGGAGCGAAGTGTCGTTGTGGATCGTTGAGAGCACTGTTCTGGTTATAGTCTGGTTTTAATAAAAACGTTTTCCCCATATTAAAACCAAGTTCTCTATAACCAATGGCTCTGATACCAATCTGTCACACCCCCAAAATCCACCTGCGGAGTATCACCGCTTGGGAGCGTGACTGACCAGGATCAAGCCACCAATCATATTGAACATGTAATTAATGTATAAAAGTAAATGCCATTCAACCACCAATATGAAAGGTGTTCCAAAACGTAAGTATGTTATCACTGTTTAGTGGAAGCGTATAAATAAAAATCCAACATAAATAAGTATGAAAAGTCATAAGTGTTTAGTAAGACAATCACGATCCAAGCCCACAACGACCAGCTCCTCCATGTGCAAGCTCCATGTATCTAACGACCTGCAAGGCATGTAACAGAGGATCAACAACTAGTTGAGCGAGTTCACAGAAAGTAAATGCGTAACAGTAAGTTCGTTTGTAACATGTGGCTCTACTGGGCCGATAGTATGTTCTATTGGTGGGGGCTTCCCATGTGTATAACCACTAGACTATTCGTAACCATAAGTGTTCTACATATCCCGAGAACAGTAATACGTACAAGTTTACGTAGGTTTTACGTAAGTGTCCTTCACAACCGAGGATAGGGGTACGCGGGGGTTTACGTAGGTTTTACGTAAGTGCCTGACACAACCGAGGCAGTAGTGAGTAATAGTTCACGTAGGTTTTACGTGAATGTCCTTCGCAACCTGAGGACAGTGAGCAATACAAGTATACGTAGGTTTTACGTATGTGTCCTGCACAACCGAGGACGATGGTATGGTAGTCTAGTAATAGTGTAAGTACGATTCTATTCAATCTCATTCCTTCAATCCCAATTCCCGTGCCCTGGGAATCCCATGCCTTAGTAAGAGTGTGAACTCACCTTGGTTTGCTTGGTATGCTAATCTGTGTGCTCAAAGTAAATCAATCACGTCCTAAAGTACGCACGTAGGCATAATCAGTTCATATTCATGAAGTTGTTCACGTATAAGTATAATCACTGTAACATTTGTGCCTGTAATCATTATGAACAGTTCAATTTTCAATAAAACAATGTTATTTCATCCCAATGATTGTTTGATTGTGTTTTACATTTTTCATATTTTAACTTTTGTTCAATTTCAAACTCTACATCGCTTTCTGGAGAATTATACGCAAACTAGTACGTAAACGTACTCAATTTAATGCGACAAATACTCCGGAACATCAACATATACTCAACATACCTTAAATAACCTTTACATAACTTAGAAATAAGTTTTGAAGGCTTTGGTATGGCAAAAACAAGTTAATTCGCTTACAGGGACTAAACTTGACAAACTGCGAAAGTATGCCAATTTAAACTATAACGAACATTCCGGAACATGTCCATAAGTTATACATACCGTAAATATCCTTTACATAGCTTAGAAATAGGCTTTGAGGGGTTTGGTATGCTAAAACAAACTTTTGGATCATTCAGGGGCTAAAAGTGTCAAAAAGTGCACAAGTTTGCACTTTCGCACATAACTTACGTTCTGAATACATCCGGACATCCAAAAATTTATGTAAGCATCCTAGTATTATGCCTTAGTGTTTGGCAATTTGGATCGTCTTTCGCGCTTATGCGCATTCCGTCGTAATTAACCGAACATCGCGACCATACGGCCAAACGAACCGACATCCGACATATTTTTGAGCACATTTTCAGTTCCCTATACTTTAACATCATTTTAGAGCTTTGAAATGGAGTTAACGGGGCTTAAACGTGCCAAAAACGCATCAAATACCAAGTTTTGGTGCTGCAGGGACTAAAATGGTAAATCTGCCAAACTAGGGGCTTACGGACCGTAAGCCAAAGCCCATACGGTCGGTAAGGGGTCCCCAGTACAGCAGAACCCACATTTAATACTGATTGGCTCTTCAAATCGCGAGAGGTCCGATTGCCTTTTCACCCAATGAAAGGCCAAGGGCCATATTCAATGAATCTAGCATTGTAACACATGTACGCACAAGATCATGGCACGATATTCGATGAAACGATCCTAACGGTTCCACTTTTCCTATAAATACCCCCCCCCCCTTTTGTGTAAAAATCACAAGAATCAGATCTAAAAAGCTCTAAGTTGAAGTATTGCTTCATACCTGAGTTTCTCTGATCTCGATTAGCATTCGGGGACTCTCCGTAAGTATTCTTTCATTGTTTTACGCTTTTCAAGTCCGAAAGTCGACGTTTTGTTGACTTTCTGCGTTGACCAGCTTATGGTCGATGCGAAGTTCGTTGGAACTTCATAACGTGAGCGTGATCATGATGGTTATGGTCCATAGTGACCATACCTACTGATTACCCCGTTATCTAGGCTCAGTGACGAGTCGTAGTTTCGGCCAAAATGCGCATTCTTGCGTGTTTTGTAACCAAACTACTCGTGAGCATCAAAGCCGTTTGTTTTGATGCCAAACCTGTTTTCTAAACTTAGTTAAGCATGTTCTAACATGCTTAGCTCGTCACTTTTAGTATAGTGCTTATATAGGGTCGTAAGGTAAGCGATCTAAACCATCGCTTATACTTTCGAACCCGACCTATTTGGTCGATCATTAGGATCCGACCAAACACATTAGGTGACCATAGCTATAACCTTCCGAGGTTATACCTTGTGGTCACGATGTTAGGCGTTCCATACGCGTTCTACGCGAACGACGCGTTAGGGTAGCATAAGCTATCTAAACGGGTCGTGATGGGTCGCAAGCACTTAGGTTAGGTTTCATTTTAGTATGTAGGCTTTGATAAACCATATTACACGAGTCCCCATACTCGTTTGGTTTACGAACCCACATACTATCCGATCCTTCCGATTTGGTCTGGTATATTAACATAGCTACCTATTAGGTGCCGTTTGATATCCTGTGATCTTTAGCATTATCTGGTTATATTACAAGGAAGTCAAAGCAATCTCAGGTGAGTACATAGAACCCCATCTTTTACATGTTTTCGAGGAGTCAATGTGAGTACATTGAACCCCTCTTTTACTGTTTTCCAAACTGTTTTGGGGTGAAACACATGTGCCTATCTGTTACTTTCATGCTTTCCATGTTTTCACATCATATGCCTGCTATGTTGTTAGTACATTATAGTACACGATTTCATTACATTTCATGCTACGTATGCCCATTGTGTGCGTACTTAGTACATTTGATTTACATTACATTTTTGTTGCATATGTTTACTCAGCATATGGGCACGTTGATTTACATGAACATTTCTGCTTCGTATGTTTACTTAGCATACTTAGTACAATTGTTTACATCACATGCCTTCATTTTGTTATGACATTTGGTTTGTTTAACATGGGACAATACATTCATTAACATTAACTACGCCGTTCGTTAGTAGGTAGTGGTACCATAGGAATTGACAACTCCCATTCCTGAAGACCTGGGTTTGATAGGACTGGAAGGAATGACCGAATTCGATATACATAACTTAGATAAACCTTTAATTTGTTTAAGGGTTTATCGCCGCAGTCTCAAGGCTTGGATGTATGCATAGTTTACAATACCGCATAGATGTTAATATCAATAGAGCATGCATTTTTCCACAGAACATAATGTTGATTTAAACCACGTGTTATTTCAACGACTTGTTTTGTGCATTTTACATATGGTTTAAGTTGATACATTTCGCTTACCATACATGATACATTTTGGGATACACATTACATGATTTACATTGAACATAAACACGTTGACATTGACATACACATTTGGTGGTTTTCATTGCACATAAACATTTAACATGGTTTACACAATAACACTTGACATTTGGTTTATACATGAACAATTTACATGGTGGATTGGTTTGGGTAAATGGTTTGAGTAACGTGGAGTATGTAATATGATGCAAACATGGTGGATACGCCGCTGGTACTTCCTATATATAAATGTTTGTATAATATTACATATCTTAGCGTTATCTAAATCATTTCAGTTTAGACATATAACATTTTATACCAATAACATACCTTTCATAAAACATTGTCTTACAAAACAACTTATTATATTCAACTCATTTTACTTGGTTACTCGTTTAACCTTGCACTTATCTATATATATATCATTTGATGTTATCGTTTTTCAAATGGTTTACAAAGCAAAACAAATTACAAGGTTCATGACTGACTGTTATTAAACATTTCTTTAAACTCAAGTCATGAATCCCATTTTCACAGGCATTTTTATGCTGACGTACCTACTTTCACATGTGTTTTCAGGAGCTATTCCATAGGATGATGATCATGACACTAGGGCGGACCTGTGCCTTAGAGAATAAAAATGAAGATAGAATTAGTTTAATTATGTTCTGAACTCTTGTTTTCCTGTTTGAAACGATGTAGCACTCATGTTTATAAATAAAATACAGCTTTGTATGCCATGGTCATGAAACAATTTAATTCTGTCCACAACACTCCCCGGCGTTTCCGTCGCGGTTGCATGTTATACGCGGCCGGGGTGTGACAGAAGAGTTGGTATCAGAGCCATTGGTTATAGGGAATTAGGTTATTAGTAATGCTTTGACCTAGACTATAACTTTCTAGGACCCTAACACAAGTTATCTTGTGTTTAGAGTTTAAAACATGCACATCACCTATCCTTAGGTGATAACCACAACGGGAACTTCGTTTCCGAATCCGCTATGAAAATTAATCATCTGTTCTAGGATGATTGCTTACTAGGTTTTGAACCCTCTGTTATACGGTTTTGAACCCTCTGTTATATGGTTTTGAACCTCTTTGGATTTCAAAAACCTCGTCAAAGTTTTGGGTTAATAGTGTGAACACGTGCGAACTGGAAGAGTGAATGCCTGTACCTTGGGTTTTCTGTCTAAGGCTAGAGTGTTCGTACAAATCCACATAATCGGACGAGTCACTCTTACCTGGGAACTCTTGGGGTGAGTGTTCACTTATAGGCGAGCATGTCTTCGCGATACACTAATTCTGACCCATTTACTTTGACTAGACATTTCATGTCGCTTGTTTGCTTTGCGATACATAACCGCCATCTTTTCTTTTGTTGATTTTGCTTCATCTCATTCTCTTCATCCAATCATCTCACTCGTTTCATTTCATGTTTTTCTCTTCTAGAATACCTCCTCGACGCGACAACCAGATAGCTACTGCCGAGCTGGCGGAGATTATTGCGCAACAGATGGCTGCTCAATTCCCAAATCTCTTTGCTCAATGGAACCAGGCCAACAACAACAACAATGGTACATGCAAATACAAGGATTTTAACTCGGCTAAGCCACTCAAGTTTAGTGGTTCTGAGGGAGCAACTGGGCTTCTTCAGTGGTTCGAGAGCATCGAGAACACTTTTCGCCACGTGCAGTGTCCGGATAATCGCAAGGTCGAGTTTTCTTCATGCGTGTTTCAGAAGAGGGCTCTTACATGGTGGAACGGGGTTATGAGAGATCAAGGTGCAGAAGTTGCTCTAGCTCAGACATGGGCTGAACTGAGAGCTCTTATGATGAGGGATTTTTATCCCCGTCATGAACAACGGGCATTGGAGAAAGAATTTGATGTTTTGAAGCAAGATAGTGGCGAGCACAAGGCTTATACTGATAGGTTTGACGAGTTGAGTCTGCTTTGCCCAACTATGGTTACCCCACTCGATAAGGCCATCGAAAGGTACATCAACGGCCTACCTGACTCAGTACAAGACATTCTCACTGGTAGCAACCCTACCACACTCCGTCAGGCAATCGAGTTATCAGCGACACTGACTGAGTCGCAGATTCGAAAGAATAAGCTACACAGGAAGGGTGACAAGGGCAAGAAGCAGTCGGCTGACAAGGAAGATAGCAAGAAAGGTCAAAACAAGAAGGGAAAGGATTCTGGTTCCTCAAGGGGGTCAAGGAAGCGTAAGGCTTCCCAAAACTATGCTGTCACTGCCCAAGCTAACCAGGCAGCTCCCAACCAGCCTCCAGCAAAGAAATCCTATTCAGGAAGTGCACCTTTGTGCAATCAATGCAACAGTCACCATCAGCCGCAATATCAGTGCCGTTTCTGTACTAACTGTGGGAAGTCGGGTCATCTTGCCGATGTTTGTCGGTTTGCTCAGAATCGCGCAGTTCAGAACCCTGCTCAACAAGTTGCTCAGCAACAGGGTCAGGCTGCACGACCAAACTACCCACCAGGTGCTTGTTATAACTGTGGGGATCTGACCCACTACAGAAATCGGTGTCCAAAACTAGTCAACCAGAACCAGAATGCAAACCAGAATCAGGCACAGGCTCGAGGTCGAGTCTTCAACATGAATGCACAAGAAGCACAAGCAGACAACGAGGTGGTGAACGGTACGTTCTTTATTAATAATCAGCCAGCATCTGTTCTTTTTGATTCAGGTGCCGACAAAAGTTTTGTGTCATTGTCTTTTGAGGCAATGCTTCGCGTGTCTAGAACGAAACTAGGTAAACCTTTGACAGTAGAGGTTGCCAGTGGAGAACCCATTGTTCTTAATTCTGTTCTACGCGACTGCCAGTTGAACCTTAACGACCATATTTTTCCTATTGACCTCACGCCAATGCAACTTGGAAGATTCGACGTTATTATGGGAATGGATTGGTTATCTAAGCATCGCGCAGAGATAGTTTGTTCTGAGAAGATTGTTCGTGTGCCACTGTCGACAGGCGAGATCCTTCAGGTTCGTGGTGAGAAACCTGCCGGTGGTCTCAAACTCATGTCTTGTTTTAAAGCTCGGAAATATTTGCGAAAGCAGTATGTGGCTTTCTTAGCACATGTTACAGCAGATAAAGGCAAGGGTAAGTCTATTTCAGATATTCCTGTCGTTCGGGATTATTCTGAAGTTTTCCCTGAAGAGTTACCTGGTCTACCTCCAGCACGCCAAGTCGAGTTCCGTATTGATCTCGTACCTGGTGCAAATCCCATTGCCAGAGCTCCATACCGTCTTGCACCGTCAGAGATGCAAGAATTATCTAAACAGGTTCAGGAGCTCTCCGACAAAGGTTTTATCCGTCCTAGCTTTTCACCCTGGGGTGCTCCCGTTCTTTTTGTAAAGAAGAAGGATGGATCTTTCAGGATGTGTATCGATTATCGTGAGCTTAACAAGCTAACCATCAAGAATCGATATCCCCTACCTCGCATTGGTGATCTCTTTGATCAATTGCAAGGCGCTTCTTACTTTTCAAAGATTGATCAGCGATCTGGATATCATTAACTCCGTGTGCATGAAGAAGATATTCCCAAGACGGCGTTCCGTACTCGCTATGGACATTATGAGTTCACAGTCATGCCGTTCGGTTTGACTAATGCTCCTGCTGTTTTCATGGACTTGATGAATAGGGTCTGCAAACCTTATTTGGATAAGTTCATCATCGTTTTCATTGATGACACTTTGATATATTCTAAGACGCGAGCTGATCATGAGCAACATCTACGTCTTACTTTGGAACTCCTAAAGAAAGAGCAGCTTTTCGCCAAATTCTCCAAGTGTGAATTCTGGCTTAAAGAAGTTCAATTCTTAGGACACATTGTCAACGAACAAGGTATTCATGTAGATCCCTCCAAGATCAGTGCGATTAAGGATTGGGATACACCTACTACCCCTACTGAGGTTCGCTCTTTTCTTGGTCTAGCGGGTTATTACCGCCGCTTCATTGAGAACTTCTCAAAGATGGCAGTTCCTCTAACTGCTCTAACTCAGAAGAACAAGCCATTTGATTGGGGAGTCAAACAAGAGGAAGCATTTCTGACTTTGAAACAAAAGCTTTGCGACGCGCCTGTCCTCACATTGCCTGAGGGCAATGATGATTTCGTCGTTTATTGCGACGCATCTAAATTAGGTCTTGGCTGCGTCCTGATGCAAAGAAACAAAGTCATAGCATACGCATCAAGGCCGTTGAAGATACATGAGAAGAACTACACCACTCATGATCTTGAGTTGGGTGCAGTTGTCTTCGCTCTTAAGATTTGGAGACACTATTTGTACGATACAAAATGTGTGGTTTTCACTGACCACAAGAGTCTTCAACACATCTTCAATCAGAAAGAACTCAACATGAGGCAAAGACGTTGGGTTGAACTTCTAAACGACTACGACTGCGAGATTCGCTACCATCCTGGTAAGGCGAATGTCGTAGCCGATGCATTGAGTCACAAGGAACGTACTAAGCTTCATTGTGTACGTGTCTAATCTGTTATTCAAACCGATATCCAAGCTCGTATTTCTCAGGCTCAACAATCTTGTGTTTCACAAGGTTTGATGGATAAGGAATTTCCTTATCACATAACACCTGCTCTAGAATTGAAGGACAATGGATCGTATTACTTCATGGACCGTTTGTGGGTCCCGAGCCAAGATAATCTTCGTACCTTGCTTATGGATGAAGCCCATAAGTCTCGTTATTCTATTCATCCTGGCTCAGATAAAATGTATAAGGATCTTCGTATTCAGTATTGGTGGCCTGGTATGAAGAAAGACATTGCCTCATACGTATCCAAATGCCTTACTTGTCTTAAGGTTAAGGCTGAACATCAGCGTCCTTCTGGTTTATTGGAGCAACCAGAGATCCCAGTTTAGAAATGGGAAAACATTACTATGGATCTCATTACTAAACTCCCGCGCACAAAGAAAGGTCACGATGCCATCTGGGTAGTCGTTGATCGTCTTACCAAGTCAGCACATTTCTTGCCAATCCGTGAGGATTTTTCGGCTGACAAACTTGCTCAAATCTATGTGGATGAAATTGTAGCACGACATGGTGTTCCTTTGAACATCATTTCTGACAGAGATGCTCGTTTCACTTCTCATTTTTGGAGAACCATGCAATCTGCTATGGGGTCTCAACTCAATTTGAGCACAGCTTATCATCCGCAAACGGATGGTCAATCTGAAAGAACAATCCAGACACTGGAGGATATGCTTAGAGCGTGTGTGATCGATTTTGGTGGTAGTTGGGATTCACATCTTCCATTGATTGAATTCTCCTACAACAACAGTTATCACTCCAGCATCAACATGGCTCCTTTTGAGGCTCTCTATGGTCGAAAATGTCGTTCACCAGTCTGCTGGAATGAGATTGGCGAGGCTCAACTTACTGGACCTGCCCTCATTTTAGAGACAACAGATAAGGTTAAGAAAGTACGTGATAACCTTCAGACAGCTAGAAGCCGTTAGAAGAGTTACGCGGACTTAAAACGCAAGCCCTTGGATTTTCAAGTCGATGATCGTGTATTACTTAAGGTCTCACCTTGGAAAGGTGTGATCAGATTCGGAAAGAAAGGAAAACTTGCACCTAGATACGTTGGACCATTCAAGATCGTCGAAAGAATCGGTAAGGTAGCCTACAGACTTGAGTTACCTCCTGAACTTGGAAATGTTCATCCAATTTTTCACGTGTCCAATCTCAAGAGGTGTTTAGCTGATGAGAACCTCCACATACCGCTTGACGAGATTCGTGTTGATAAAACACTGAAATTTGTTGAGAAACCGGTGGAAATCATGGAACCTGAAGTCAAGTGGCTCAAACGCAAGCGCATTCCTTTGGTCAAGGTTCGTTGGGAATCAGAGCGTGGACCCGAGTTTACTTGGGAACGTGAAGATCAAATGAAGGCAAAATATCCGCATCTTTTTCCACGAGTTTCCTCCAAATAAATTTCGGGACGAAATTTCCACAAGTAGGGGAAACTGTAACATTTGTGCCTGTAATCATTATGAACAGTTCAATTTTCAATAAAACAATGTTATTTCATCCCAATGATTGTTTGATTGTGTTTTACACTTTTCATATTTTAACTTTTGTTCAATTTCAAACTCCACATCGCTTTCTGGAGAATTATACGCAAACTAGTACGTAAACGTACTCAGTTTAATGCGACAAATACTCCGGAACATCAACATATACTCAACATACCTTAAATAACCTTTACATAACTTAGAAATAAGTTTTGAAGGCTTTGGTATAGCAAAAACAAGTTAATTCGCTTACAGGGACTAAACTTGACAAACTGCGAAAGTATGCCAATTTAAACTGTAACGAACATTCCGGAACATGTCCATAAGTTAAACATACCATAAATATCCTTTACATAGCTTAGAAATAGGCTTTGAGGGGTTTGGTATGCTAAAACAAACTTTCGGATCATTCAGGGGCTAAAAGTGTCAAAAAGTGCACAAGTTTGCACTTTCGCGCATAACTTACGTTCTGAATACATCCGGACATCCAAAAATTTATGTAAGCATCCTAGTATTATGCCTTAGTGTTTGGCATGAGAAAAATCCATTCGTCGCGCAATTTGGATCGTCTTTCGCGCTTATGCGCATTCCGTCGTAATTAACCGAACATCGCGACCGTACGGCCAAACAAACCAACATCCGACACATTTTTGAGCACATTTTCAGTTCCCTATACTTTAACATCATTTTAGAGCTTTGAAATGGAGTTAACGGGGCTTAAACGTGCCAAAAACGCATCAAATACCAAGTTTTGGTGCTGCAGGGACTAAAATGGTAAATCAGCCAAACTAGGGGCTTACGGACTGTAAGCCAAAGCCCATACGGTCGGTAAGGGGTCCCCAGTACAGCAGAACCCACATTTAATGCTGAGTGGCTCTTCAAATCGCGAAAGGTCCGATTGCCTTTTCACCCAATGAAAGGCCAAGGGCCATATTCAGTGAATCTAGCATTGTAACACATGTACGCACAAGATCATGGCACGATATTCGATGAAACGATCTTAACGGTTCCACTTATCCTATAAATACCCCCCCCCCTTTTGTGTAAAAATCACAAGAATCAGATCTAAAAAGCTCTAAGTTGAAGTATTGCTTCATACCTGAGTTTCTCTGATCTCGATTAGCATTCGGGGACTCTCCGTAAGTATTCTTTCATTGTTTTATCGCTTTTCAAGTCCGAAAGTTGACGTTTTGTTAACTTTCTGCGTTGACCAGCTTATGGTCGATGCGAAGTTCGTTGGAACTTCATAACGTGAGCGTGATCATGATGGTTATGGTCCATAGTGACCATACCTACTGATTACCCCGTTATCTAGGCTCAGTGACGAGTCGTAGTTTCGGCCAAAATGCGCATTCTTGCGTGTTTTGTAACCAAACTACTCGTGAGCATCAAAGCCGTTTGTTTTGATGCCAAACCTGTTTTCTAAACTTAGTTAAGCATGTTCTAACATGCTTAGCTCGTCACTTTTAGTATAGTGCTTATATAGGGTCATAAGGTAAGCGATCTAAACCATCGCTTATACTTTCGAACCCGACCTATTTGGTCGATCATTAGGATCCGACCAAACACATTAGGTGACCATAGCTATAACCTTCCGAGGTTATACCTTGTGGTCACGATGTTAGGCGTTCCATACGCGTTCTACGCGAACGACGCGTTAGGGTAGCATAAGCTATCTAAACGGGTCGTGATGGGTCGCAAGCACTTAGGTTAGGTTTCATTTTAGTATGTAGGCTTTGATAAACCATATTACACGAGTCCCCATACTCGTTTGGTTTACGAACCCGCATACTATCCGATCTTTCTGATATGGTCCGGTATATTAACATAGCTACCTATTAGGTGCCGTTTGATATCCCGTGATCTTTAGCATTATCTGGTTATATTACAAGGAAGTCAAAGCAATCTCAGGTGAGTACATAGAACCCCATCTTTTACATGTTTTCGAGGAGTCAATGTGAGTACATTGAACCCCTCTTTTACTGTTTTCCAAACTGTTTTGGGGTGAAACACATGTGCCTATCTGTTACTTTCATGCTTTCCATGTTTTCACATCATATGCCTGCTATGTTGTTAGTACATTATAGTACACGATTTCATTACATTTCATGCTACGTATGCCCATTGTGTGCGTACTTAGTACATTTGATTTACATTACATTTTTGTTGCATATGTTTACTCAGCATATGGGCACGTTGATTTACATGAACATTTCTGCTTCGTATGTTTACTTAGCATACTTAGTACAATTGTTTACATCACATGCCTTCATTTTGTTATGACATTTGGTTTGTTTAACATGGGACAATACATTCATTAACATTAGCTACGCCGTTCGTTAGTAGGTAGTGGTACCATAGGAATTGACAACTCCCATTCCTGAAGTCCTTGGTTTGATAGGACTGGAAGGAATGACCGAATTCGATATACATAACTTAGATAAACCTTTAATTTTTTTAAGGGTTTATCGCCGCAGTCTCAAGGCTTGGATGTATGCATAGTTTACAATACCGCATAGATGTTAATATCAATAGAGCATGCATTTTTCCACAGAACATAATGTTGATTTAAACCACGTGTTACTTCAACGACTTGTTTTGTGCATTTTACATATGGTTTAAGTTGATACATTTCGCTTACCATACATGATACATTTTGGGATACACATTACATGATTTACATTGAACATAAACACGTTGACATTGACATACACATTTGGTGGTTTTCATTGCACATAAACATTTAACATGGTTTACACAATAACACTTGACATTTGGTTTATACATGAACAATTTACATGGTGGATTGGTTTGGGTAAATGGTTTGAGTAACGTGGAGTATGTAATATGATGCAAACATGGTGGATACGCCGCTGGTACTTCCTATATATAAATGTTTGTATAATATTACATATCTTAGCGTTATCTAAATCATTTCAGTTTAGACATATAACATTTTATACCAATAACATACCTTTCATAAAACATTGTCTTACAAAACAACTTATTATATTCAACTCATTTTACTTGGTTACTCGTTTAACCTTGCACTTATCTATATATATCATTTGATGTTATCGTTTTTCAAATGGTTTACAAAGCAAAACAAATTACAAGGTTCATGACTGACTGTTATTAAACATTTCTTTAAACTCAAGTCATGAATCCCATTTTCACAGGCATTTTTATGCTGAGTACCTACTTTCACATGTGTTTTCAGGAGTTATTCCATAGGATGATGATCATGACACTAGGGCGGACCTGTGCCTTAGAGAATAAAAATGAAGATAGAATTAGTTTAATTATGTTCTGAACTCTTGTTTTCCTGTTTGAAACGATGTAGCACTCATGTTTATAAATAAAATACAGCTTTGTATGCCATGGTCATGAAACAATTTAATTCTGTCCACAACACTCCCCGGCGTTTCCGCCGCGGTTGCATGTTATACGCGGCCGGGGTGTGACAGAAGAGTTGGTATCAGAGCCATTGGTTATAGGGAATTAGGTTATTAGTAATGCTTTGACCTAGACTATAACTTTCTAGGACCCTAACACAAGTTATCTTGTGTTTAGAGTTTAAAACATGCACATCACCTATCCTTAGGTGATACCACAACGGGAACTTCGGTTCCGAATCCGCTATGAAAATTAATCATCTGTTCTAGGATGATTGCTTACTAGGTTTTGAACCCTCTGTTATAAGGTTTTGAACCCTCTGTTATATGGTTTTGAACCTCTTTGGATTTCAAAAATCTCGTCAAAGTTTTGGGTTAATAGTGTGAACACGTGCGAACTGGAAGAGTGAATGCCTGTACCCTGGGTTTTCTGTCTAAGGCTAGAGTGTTCGTACAAATCCACATAATCGGACCAGTCACTCTTACCTGGGAACTCTTGGGGTGAGTGTTCACTTATAGGCGAGCATGTCTTCGCGATACACTAATTCTGACCCATTTACTTTGACTAGACATTTCATGTCGCTTGTTTGCTTTGCGATACATAACCGCCATCTTTTCTTTTCTTGATTTTGCTTCATCTCATTCTCTTCATCCAATCGTCTCACTCGTTTCATTTCATGTTTTTCTCTTCTAGAATGCCTCCTCGACGCGACAACCAGATAGCTACTGCCGAGCTGGCGGAGATTATTGCGCAACAGATGGCTGCTCAATTCCCAAATCTCTTTGCTCAATGGAACCAGGCCAACAACAACAACAATGGTACATGCAAATACAAGGATTTTAACTCGGCTAAGCCACTCAAGTTTAGTGGTTCTGAGGGAGCAACTGGGCTTCTTCAGTGGTTCGAGAGCATCGAGAACACTTTTCGCCACGTGCAGTGTCCGGATAATCGCAAGGTCGAGTTTTCTTCAAGCGTGTTTCAGAAGAGGGCTCTTACATGGTGGAACGGGGTTATGAGAGATCAAGGTGCAGAAGTTGCTCTAGCTCAGACATGGGCTGAACTGAGAGCTCTTATGATGAGGGAGTTTTGTCCCCGTCATGAACAACGGGCATTGGAGAAAGAATTTGATGTTTTGAAGCAAGATAGTGGCGAGCACAAGGCTTATACTGATAGGTTTGACGAGTTGAGTCTGCTTTGCCCAACTATGGTTACCCCACTCGATAAGGCCATCGAAAGGTACATCAACGGCCTACCTGACTCAGTACAAGACATTCTCACTGGTAGCAACCCTACCACACTCCGTCAGGCAATCGAGTTATCAGCGACACTGATTGAGTCGCAGATTCGAAAAAATAAGCTACACAGGAAGGGTGACAAGGGCAAGAAGCAGTCGGCTGACAAGGAAGATAGCAAGAAAGGTCAAAACAAGAAGGGAAAGGATTCTGGTTCCTCAAGGGGGTCAAGGAAGCGTAAGGCTTCCCAAAACTATGCTGTCACTGCCCAAGCTAACCAGGCAGCTCCCAACTATTCAGGAAGTGCACCTTTGTGCAATCAATGCAACAGTCACCATCAGCCGCAATATCAGTGTCGTTTCTATACTAACTGTGGGAAGTCGGGTCATCTTGCCGATGTTTGTCGGTTTGCTCAGAATCGCGCAGTTCAGAACCCTGCTCAACAAGTTGCTCAGCAACAGGGTCAGGCTGCACGACCAAACTACCCACCAGGTGCTTGTTATAACTGTGGGGATCTGACCCACTACAGAAATCGGTGTCCAAAACTAGTCAACCAGAACCAGAATGCAAACCAGAATCAGGCACAGGCTCGAGGTCGAGTCTTCAACATGAATGCACAAGAAGCACAAGCAGACAACGAGGTGGTGAACGGTACGTTCTTTATTAATAATCAGCCAGCATCTGTTCTTTTTGATTCAGGTGCCGACAAAAGTTTTGTGTCATTGTCTTTTGAGGCAATGCTTCGCGTGTCTAGAACGAAACTAGGTAAACCTTTGACAGTAGAGGTTGCCAGTGGAGAACCCATTGTTCTTAATTCTGTTCTACGCGACTGCCAGTTGAACCTTAACGACCATATTTTTCCTATTGACCTCACGCCAATGCAACTTGGAAGATTCGACGTTATTGTGGGAATGGATTGGTTATCTAAGCATCGCGCAGAGATAGTTTGTTCTGAGAAGATTGTTCGTGTGCCACTGTCGACAGGCGAGATCCTTCAGGTTCGTGGTGAGAAGCCTGCCGGTGGTCTCAAACTCATGTCTTGTTTTAAAGCTCGGAAATATCTGCGAAAGCAGTATGTGGCTTTCTTAGCACATGTTACAACAGATAAAGGCAAGGGTAAGTCTATTTCAGATATTCCTGTCGTTCGGGATTATTCTGAAGTTTTCCCTGAAGAGTTACCTGGTCTACCTCCAGCACGCCAAGTCGAGTTCCGTATTGATCTCGTACCTGGTGCAAATCCCATTGCCAGAGCTCCATACCGTCTTGCACCGTCAGAGATGCAAGAATTATCTAAACAGGTTCAGGAGCTCTCCGACAAAGGTTTTATCCGTCCTAGCTTTTCACCCTGGGGTGCTCGCGTTCTTTTTGTAAAGAAGAAGGATGGATCTTTCAGGATGTGTATCGATTATCGTGAGCTTAACAAGCTCACCATCAAGAATCGATATCCCCTACCTCGCATTGATGATCTCTTTGATCAATTGCAAGGCGCTTCTTACTTTTCAAAGATTGATCTGCGATCTGGATATCATTAACTCCGTGTGCATGAAGAAGATATTCCCAAGACGGCGTTCCGTACTCGCTATGGACATTATGAGTTCACAGTCATGTCGTTCGGTTTGACTAATGCTCCTGCTATTTTCATGGACTTGATGAATAGGGTCTGCAAACCTTATTTGGATAAGTTCATCATCGTTTTCATTGATGACATTTTGATATATTCTAAGACGCGAGCTGATCATGAGCAACATCTACGTCTTACTTTGGAACTCCTAAAGAAAGAGCAGTTTTTTCGCCAAATTCTCCAAGTGTGAATTCTGGCTTAAAGAAGTTCAATTCTTAGGACACATTGTCAACGAACAAGGTATTCATGTAGATCCCTCCAAGATCAGTGCGATTAAGGATTGGGATACACCTACTACCCCTACTGAGGTTCGCTCTTTTCTTGGTCTAGCGGGTTATTACCGCCGCTTCATTGAGAACTTCTCAAAGATTGCAGTTCCTCTAACTGCTCTAACTCAGAAGAACAAGCCATTTGATTGGGGAGTCAAACAAGAGGAAGCATTTCTGACTTTGAAACAAAACCTTTGCGACGCGCCTGTCCTGACATTGCCTGAGGTCAATGATGATTTCGTCGTTTATTGCGACGCATCTAAATTAGGTCTTGGCTGCGTCCTGATGCAAAGAAACAAAGTCATAGCATACGCATCAAGGCAGTTGAAGATACATGAGAAGAACTACACCACTCATGATCTTGAGTTGGGTGCAGTTGTCTTCGCTCTTAAGATTTGGAGACACTATTTGTACGGTACAAAATGTGTGGTTTTCACTGACCACAAGAGTCTTCAACACATCTTCAATCAGAAAGAACTCAACATGAGGCAAAGACGTTGGGTTGAACTTCTAAACGACTACGACTGCGAGATTCGCTACCATCCTGGTAAGGCGAATGTCGTAGCCGATGCATTGAGTCACAAGGAACGTACTAAGCTTCATTGTGTACGTGTCCAATCTGTTATTCAAACCGATATCCAAGCTCGTATTTCTCAGGCTCAACAATCTTGTGTTTCACAAGGTTTGATGGATAAGGAATTTCCTTATCACATAACACCTGCTCTAGAATTGAAGGACAATGGATCGTATTACTTCATGGACCGTTTGTGGGTCCCGAGCCAAGATAATCTTCGTACCTTGCTTATGGATGAAGCCCATAAGTCTCGTTATTCTATTCATCCTGGCTCAGATAAAATGTATAAGGATCTTCGTATTCAGTATTGGTGGCCTGGTATGAAGAAAGACATTGCCTTATACGTATCCAAATGCCTTACTTGTCTTAAGGTTAAGGCAGAACATCAGCGTCCTTCTGGTTTATTGGAGCAACCAGAGATCCCAGTTTAGAAATGGGAAAACATTACTATGGATCTCATTACTAAACTCCCGCGCACAAAGAAAGGTCACGATGCCATCTTGGTAGTCGTTGATCGTCTTACCAAGTCAGCACATTTCTTGCCAATCCGTGAGGATTTTTCGGCTGACAAACTTGCTCAAATCTATGTGGATGAAATTGTAGCACGACATGGTGTTCCTTTGAACATCATTTCTGACAGAGATGCTCGTTTCACTTCTCATTTTTGGAGAACCATGCAATCTGCTATGGGGTCTCAACTCAATTTGAGCACAGCTTATCATCCGCAAACGGATGGTCAATCTGAAAGAACAATCCAGACACTGGAGGATATGCTTAGAGCGTGTGTGATCGATTTTGGTGGTAGTTGGGATTCACATCTTCCATTGATTGAATTCTCCTACAACAACAGTTATCACTCCAGCATCAACATGGCTCCTTTTGAGGCTCTCTATGGTCGAAAATGTCGTTCACCAGTCTGCTGGAATGAGATTGGCGAGGCTCAACTTACTGGACCTGCCCTCATTTTAGAGACAACAGATAAGGTTAAGAAAGTATGTGATAACCTTCAGACAGCTAGAAGCCGTTAGAAGAGTTACGCGGACTTAAAATGCAAGCCCTTGGATTTTCAAGTCGATGATCGTGTATTACTTAAGGTCTCACCTTGGAAAGGTGTGATCAGATTCGGAAAGAAAGGAAAACTTGCACCTAGATACGTTGGACCATTCAAGATCGTCGAAAGAATCGGTAAGGTAGCCTACAGAATTGAGTTACCTCCTGAACTTGGAAATGTTCATCCAACTTTTCACGTGTCCAATCTCAAGAGGTGTTTAGCTGATGAGAACCTCCACATACCGCTTGACGAGATTCGTGTTGATAAAACACTGAAATTTGTTGAGAAACCGGTGG
Source organism: Helianthus annuus (assembly GCF_002127325.2). NCBI lineage: Eukaryota > Viridiplantae > Streptophyta > Magnoliopsida > Asterales > Asteraceae > Helianthus > Helianthus annuus. The sequence goes on along the minus strand of NC_035439.2, from coordinate 35,864,697 downwards.
AAATCATGGAACCTGAAGTCAAGTGGCTCAAACGCAAGCGCATTCCTTTGGTCAAGGTTCGTTGGGAATCAAAGCGTGGACCCGAGTTTACTTGGGAACGTGAAGATCAAATGAAGGCAAAATATCCGCATCTTTTTCCACGAGTTTCCTCTAAATAAATTTCGGGACGAAATTTCCACAAGTAGGGGAGACTGTAACATTTGTGCCTGTAATCATTATGAACAGTTCAATTTTCAATAAAACAATGTTATTTCATCCCAATGATTGTTTGATTGTGTTTTACATTTTTCATATTTTAACTTTTGTTCAATTTCAAACTCTACATCGCTTTCTGGAGAATTATACGCAAACTAGTACGTAAACGTACTCAGTTTAATGCGACAAATACTCCGGAACATCAACATATACTCAACATACCTTAAATAACCTTTACATAACTTAGAAATAAGTTTTGAAGGCTTTGGTATGGCAAAAACAAGTTAATTCGCTTACAGTGACTAAACTTGACAAACTGCGAAAGTATGCCAATTTAAACTGTAACGAACATTCCGGAACATGTCCATAAGTTAAACATACCATAAATATCCTTTACATAGCTTAGAAATAGGCTTTGAGGGGTTTGGTATGCTAAAACAAACTTTTGGATCATTCAGGGGCTAAAAGTGTCAAAAAGTGCACAAGTTTGCACTTTCGCGCATAACTTACGTTCTGAATACATCCGGACATCCAAAAATTTATGTAAGCATCCTAGTATTATGCCTTAGTGTTTGGCATGAGAAAAATCCATTCGTCGCGCAATTTGGATCGTCTTTCGCGCTTATGCGCATTCCGTCGTAATTAACCGAACATCGCGACCATACGGCCAAACGAACCGACATCCGACATATTTTTGAGCACATTTTCAGTTCCCTATACTTTAACATCATTTTAGAGCTTTGAAATGGAGTTAACGGGGCTTAAACGTGCCAAAAACGCATCAAATACCAAGTTTTGGTGCTGCAGGGACTAAAATGGTAAATCTGCCAAACTAGGGGCTTACGGACCGTAAGCCAAAGCCCATACGGTCGGTAAGGGGTCCCCAGTACAGCAGAACCCACATTTAATGCTGATTGGCTCTTCAAATCGCTAAAGGTCCGATTGCCTTTTCACCCAATGAAAGGCCAAGGGCCATATTCAGTGAATCTAGCATTGTAACACATGTACGCACAAGATCATGGCACAATATTCGATGAAACGATCCTAACGGTTCCACTTTTCCTATAAATACCCCCCCCCCTTTTGTGTAAAAATCACAAGAATCAGATCTAAAAAGCTCTAAGTTGAAGTATTGCTTCATACCTGAGTTTCTCTGATCTCGATTAGCATTCGGGGACTCTCCGTAAGTATTCTTTCATTGTTTTATCGCTTTTCAAGTACGAAAGTCGACGTTTTGTTGACTTTCTGCGTTGACCAGCTTATGGTCGATGCGAAGTTCGTTGGAACTTCATAACGTGAGCGTGATCACGATGGTTATGGTCCATAGTGACCATACCTACTGATTACCCCGTTATCTAGGCTCAGTGACGAGTCGTAGTTTCGGCCAAAATGCGCATTCTTGCGTGTTTTGTAACCAAACTACTCGTGAGCATCAAAGCCGTTTGTTTTGATGCCAAACCTGTTTTCTAAACTTAGTTAAGCATGTTCTAACATGCTTAGCTCGTCACTTTTAGTATAGTGCTTATATAGGGTCGTAAGGTAAGCGATCTAAACCATCGCTTATACTTTCGAACCCGACCTATTTGGTCGATCATTAGGATCCGACCAAACACATTAGGTGACCATAGCTATAACCTTCCGAGGTTATACCTTGTGGTCACGATGTTAGGCGTTCCATACGCGTTCTACGCGAACGACGCGTTAGGGTAGCATAAGCTATCTAAACGGGTCGTGATGGGTCGCAAGCACTTAGGTTAGGTTTCATTTTAGTATGTAGGCTTTGATAAACCATATTACACGAGTCCCCATACTCGTTTGGTTTACGAACCCGCATACTATCCGATCTTTCTGATTTGGTCCGGTATATTAACATAGCTACCTATTAGGTGTCGTTTGATATCCCGTGATCTTTAGCATTATCTGGTTATATTACAAGGAAGTCAAAGCAATCTCAGGTGAGTACATAGAACCCCATCTTTTACATGTTTTCGAGGAGTCAATGTGAGTACATTGAACCCCTCTTTTACTGTTTTCCAAACTATTTTGGGGTGAAACACATGTGCCTATCTGTTACTTTCATGCTTTCCATGTTTTCACATCATATGCCTGCTATGTTGTTAGTACATTATAGTACACGATTTCATTACATTTCATGCTACGTATGCCCATTGTGTGCGTACTTAGTACATTTGATTTACATTACATTTTTGTTGCATATGTTTACTCAGCATATGGGCACGTTGATTTACATGAACATTTCTGCTTCGTATGTTTACTTATCATACTTAGTACAATTGTTTACATCACATGCCTTCATTTTGTTATGACATTTGGTTTGTTTAACATGGGACAATACATTCATTAACATTAGCTACGCCGTTCGTTAGTAGGTAGTGGTACCATAGGAATTGACAACTCCCATTCCTGAAGTCCTTGGTTTCATAGGACTGGAAGGAATGACCGAATTCGATATACATAACTTAGATAAACCTTTAATTTTTTTAAGGGTTTATCGCCGCAGTCTCAAGGCTTGGATGTATGCATAGTTTACAATACCGCATAGATGTTAATATCAATAGAGCATGCATTTTTCCACAGAACATAATGTTGATTTAAACCACGTGTTACTTCAACGACTTGTTTTGTGCATTTTACATATGGTTTAAGTTGATACATTTCGCTTACCATACATGATACATTTTGGGATACACATTACATGATTTACATTGAACATAAACACGTTGACATTGACATACACATTTGGTGGTTTTCATTGCACATAAACATTTAACATGGTTTACACAATAACACTTGACATTTGGTTTATACATGAACAATTTACATGGTGGATTGGTTTGGGTAAATGGTTTGAGTAACGTGGAGTATGTAATATGATGCAAACATGGTGGATACGCCGCTGGTACTTCCTATATATAAATGTTTGTATAATATTACATATCTTAGCGTTATCTAAATCATTTCAGTTTAGACATATAACATTTTATACCAATAACATACCTTTCATAAAACATTGTCTTACAAAACAACTTATTATATTCAACTCATTTTACTTGGTTACTCGTTTAACCTTGCACTTATCTATATATATATCATTTGATGTTATCGTTTTTCAAATGGTTTACAAAGCAAAACAAATTACAAGGTTCATGACTGACTGTTATTAAACATTTCTTTAAACTCAAGTCATGAATCCCATTTTCACAGGCATTTTTATGCTGACGTACCTACTTTCACATGTGTTTTCAGGAGCTATTCCATAGGATGATGATCATGACACTAGGGCGGACCTGTGCCTTAGAGAATAAAAATGAAGATAGAATTAGTTTAATTATGTTCTGAACTCTTGTTTTCCTGTTTGAAACGATGTAGCACTCATGTTTATAAATAAAATACAGCTTTGTATGCCATGGTCATGAAACAATTTAATTCTGTCCACAACACTCCCCGGCGTTTCCGCCGCGGTTGCATGTTATACACGGCCGGGGTGTGACAATCACAGAAGTACTAAACATGTATTCAATATCATACAAGTCAAGCATATCACTTCACAGCAGTTAATCAATCCAGTTAACATTTAACAGAGTTAAATCAGGTTACTGTGCAAAGTATTCAAATTGGCGAAACACATAATTGACGAGACACATCTTGTTTCGCCAACTACCCTTGGCGAAACACCTCCTCTAATTCGTCAACATATCCTTGGCGAAACACTTTCTGTTTCGTCAAGATCCCCTTTGGCGAAACACACTCTTGTTTCGTCGAAACCTTAACTGATCTAGCAAGTAACAAACAACATCACAACAACCTAGATGCCCTAGTGGCCGACACCTATCCCCCACCGCCAACCCTCATTGGACCGCGGAATCATTCCACTGATTGACCCTTTCCCTATTTCAATTTACATGCACCGAATATTTGATGTAAACAAGTATGTCAGGTTATTTATTTTTATTGGACCATAAGTGCATGTCTAATCCTCCCATTGAACCCCCCAATAACTCAAATGATTGAACCCTCCCTTATCACTAATTGCCGACCACCCCACATGATCTGACTTTATTAATTACACATAAACCGACCACTCTCGTGCAAGCATAATATGAGTAAAGTTTACAGTGGCCGACAATATATAAAAAGATATCACATGAATGCACAATTGACCTTTGATATATATTTGAGTATTTAGTGTGTTCTATTTATTTATTTATTTATTTTTTTTTTGATTGGACCAACAATGAGGCAGCCGACAATTCACCCAGTGGGCACTCCGCATATGCAATTTAAAACTCAAATAACACACACATGCTTCTGACAATTACACGCAAGTATAAGAATAGTAGCCGTCAATTATGAAGGATCCTTATCCGATGGGTTACCTTCTCAAGACAACACACATGCAAAGCTAAGAATATTGATCAATCATAATTAAAGTAGTAATGATTCCGTTTACTGACCGAGATGTATGGTAACTTGAACAAAGGGTCCGAATGATTCACTGGTGATGTTGATGCCGTCAGTTGCAGGGATGGAGAGATCTAGGGTTTTTAGAGTTTTTGGTAACCGCTCACCTAAACTAATTATATAATTACGCATAAGGTTTGGGCCTATACTGGGCTTTGGGCCGGCGAGACATTTTGCTTCGACGAATCAAAGGGTGGCGAAATGTGTTTCGTTGTGATGTGCTATGGCGAAACACATCAGTGTTTCGTCGGGCTGTTTAACGGCAACCACTCTTGTTTCGTCTACTCGTTTCGTCTAGTGGGTTACCATGTTACTTAAGTATGTCACAACGCATACACGTAAACATCCAAACACATAAGCATGCACAAACAAACAATTATCTGAACTATGACCCCATGTACAGTGTACGGTTACAAAGTAATTAATCAAACAATTAACAGTCATCATGCAATAAATTCAAAAGTGAAATGTCGGAAACTCGAGTTGTCACACTACACACACGTATAACAATACCAAATTTCGCATAATTCGAGGTTCGAGTTCGATGATTGATTAGATTAGCTTGATTACTGATTGATTAACTTTATCGCATTGATACTTCCTACTATTCAAGGTCGATTAACGATTCACATTCGATTAACATTCGATTATTTAGATTAGACAACACTTACTCCACATAATACAAAAATTAAAATAGACTAATCATAGTCAAAAGTCAAACTTTGACTTTGACTTTGACATTCGAAAACATGGGGTGTTACACCAACAATCCCCCACATGAATGGAGGCCGATCTCAAAAACAACATAATTCCTTATTACATTTCAGCAGTTGAGTTTTGCATATGATAGGTAGGTGTTACCCTTTGAACCTTCTCTCATGCAATGCACTTAGCCTACTAGCTCTGAGTAGAACTCGATGTCTTTGAACTCGTCTGCCGTTTGTGTAGACGATAGTGCACTTCACACAAGACTCTCCCTGACAAAGTCAAGTCCTCATAGTTATGTTCGTTATGGTCATGAACATGATGCCTGGTTCTGCGAGAGCCATTAGGTATTGTGCCCCAATAATACCCTTCGAAGCGACCCCACTTCTCTCTCACATAGGTGATTCACTATTTTAGTCGAATCATTAAAAGCCATAGGCTTAGCCTCACACTTGTCACTTTTAGGAATGGACTAGGAAGTTTACTAAGCTTTGCAATAAACTCCCTTATATATATACGTAGGGTTATCCCCCCACATTGATCTTACTAATTCATACAATTAGGTTTTCCTATTGAAATCAGCTCTTGGGATCTCCAGTCTACTGAGTTAGGTTTCCATCATATGAACTTATATTTTCAAGGGCTTCAGTCCCATTCCCATGGACGACTTCTGTACTAACTCTCTACTTAGGCCTTTTGTTAGCGAATCCGCAATATTATCCTTTGACCTCACGTAGTCAACAGTGATAATTCATGTAGATATTAGTTGTCGTATCGTATTGTGTCTACGTCTGATATGTTTGTTCCTACCGTTATACATTGTGCTACGAGCTCTGCCAAGTGCCGATTGGCTATCACAATGTATACAAATGGCCAATGCCGGCTTAGGCCATCTTGGTATATCCTCAACAAATTGACGTAGCCATTCTGCCTCTTCACCTGCTTTATCTAAAGCGATGAACTCTGATTCCATCATGGATCTAGCGATAATCGTTTGTTTCGACGATTTCAACAATATAGCAGCACCTCCAAGTGTGAATACATACCCACTTGTTGCTCTGGAATCATTCGTGTCAGATATCCAATTTGCATCGCAGTGTCCTTCTATAACCGCTGGATATCTGTTATAATGCAACCTGTATTCCCGAGTGTATATTAAGTAGCGAAGCAACCGAGTGATATTGTTCCAATGCATTGAACTTGGGTTGCTCGTGTATCTACTTAGCTTGCTCACAGCATATGCTATGTCTGGTTTAGTACAACTTATAAGATACATCAAGCTACCAATAATTCTTGAGTATTCTAACTGGTTTACGGGTTCACCTCTATTCTTGGCTAGATGTTGACTTGTGTCAAGTGGAGTTCTAGCTTCATTAGAGTCATTTGTATTGAACCTCTCAAGAATTTTGTCCACATAGTGGGATTGACTTAAACAAGTCCACTTTGGGTTCACGTGATTTTGACCCCCAAATCACATCTGCTAGACCCATGTCTTTCATGTCAAATCTTGCTTTTAGCATGTTCTTTGTAGATTTTATAAATTTTGTCATCACTTCCAGCAATGAGCATATCATCTACATAGAGACACAAAATGACATATACATCAGATGTGTCCTTCACATACACACACTTGTCACATTCATTGATTTTGAACCCAGCATCAAGCATGACATGATCAAACTTTTGGTGCCATTGTTTTGGAGCTTGTTTCAATCCATACAAGGATTTTACAAGTTTACACACTTTCTTTTCTTGTCCCATAGCTGTGAAGCCTTCGGGTTGCTCAATGTAGATTTCTTCTTCTAGAATTCCATTCAAGAAGGCTGTTTTCACATCCATTTGGTGAACTTCTAAATTTCTAATGGCGGCAATGGCAAGCACCAACCTGATGGATGTTATTTGCGTAACTGGCGAATATGTATCAAAGTAATCTAAACCTTCTTGTTGTTTATATCCTTTGATCACCAACCTTTCTTTGTATTTATCGATGGTTCCATCTGGTTTCATCTTCTTCTTGAAGATCCATCGATATCCTAGTGGTTTACATCCTTGAGGAAGATCCACTAGTTCCCAAGTATGATTTTGTAAGATAGAGTCTATCTCACTTTTGATTGCCTCTCTCCTGTGACATCTGTGCTTGTAATCATTGTAAACAGTTCAGTTATCAATGAAATAAAGTTATTTGATCCCAATGTTTGTTTGTTTATGTTTGATGTTTTTCATGTTTTGACTTTTATTCAATTTCAAACTCTATATCGTGTCTGGAGAATTATACGCAAACTGGTGCGTAAACGTAATCAGTTTAACGCGAAAAATACCCCGGAACGTCAATTTATTCTTAACATACCTTAAATAACCTTTACATAACTTAGAAATAAGTTTTGAAGGCTTTGGTATGGCAAAATCAAGTTAATTCGCTTACAGGGACTAAAATTGACAAACTGCGAAAGTATGCCAATTTGAACTGTAACGAACATTCCGGAACATAATCATAAGTTAAACACACCCTAAACATCCTTTACATAGCTTAGAAATAGGCTTTGAGGAGTTCGGTGTGCTAAAATAAACTTTATGCTCATTCAAGGACTAAAAGCATCAAAAAGTGCATAAGTTTGCATTTTCGCGCATGTCTTACGTTCTGAATACGTTCGGACATCCAAAAATTTATGTAAGCATTAACATATTTTATTTTAGTGTTTGACATGAGAAAAATCTATTCGTCGCGCAATTTGGATCGTTTTCGCGCTTATGCGCATTCCGTCGTAATTTAGCAAACATCGAGATCGTACGACCAAACGAACCAACATCTGGCATATTTTTTAGCATGTTTCATGTCCACAATTTTTAGGCATCATTTTAGGGCCTTAAAGTTGGCTTGACGGGCCTTAAACAAGTCGAAATGGCCTTAAAACACCAACAGGGACTGAAACTGTCATTTTTCAAAGTTGTTTGCTGATCAGAAACCCCAGGCGGGGGGCGTAAGGTTTAACCATACCTTACGCGGGGCGCGAGGGCCTCCCAGACCAGCAAAAACCAGTTTTAATAGTTGTTATACTCACAAAACCTAATTACAAATGGTTTCCAGCAAACAATGTGCTAAATCTAGGGGCTCCAATGGTTTCTTAAAACTATGGGCTTGATGTGTACGGCTAGGATTGAATCTCGCTTAAAGAAGAATGATCTTAACGGTTCTAACATATCTATGAATACCCCTTGCTCTCACTTGCAAAAACCCATAATTTGATCTGATTTTATGCTCTCTAAGTGGAAGTATATGCTTCCTACCTGAGAGTGAATCAGATCAATCTTGCGGGGACCTTCTGTAAGTATTCTTTCGTGCTTTTCTTTCGTTTTAGCGTTAAAGTCAAAATGCGTTTGACTTTCTACATTAACCAGTTTATGGTCAATGCGAAGTTCGTTTGAACTTCATAACGTGAGCGTAATCACGAAGGTTAGAGTCCCTAGTGACTATACCTACTGATTACCACGTGTTATCTAGGCTTAGTGACGAGTCGTAGTTTCGGCCAAAATGCGTATTCTTGCGTATTTTGTAACCAAACTACTTTTGGGTATCAAGACCCTTTGTCTTGATATCAAACCTGTTTTTAAACTTCGTTAAACATGTTTTAACATGTTTAGCTCGTCACTTTTAGAATTGTGCTTGTCTAGGGTCGTAAAGGTAAGCGATCTAAACAATCGCTTATACTTTCGAACCCGACCCATTTAGTCGATCATTAGGATCCGACCAAACACTTTAGGTGACCATAGTTTTATAAGGAATAACTTTTTGGGGTTATACCTTATGGTCACGTCGTTTAAGTAGTTGTATGATAAGTAGTTCCTATGCCTTAGGAAAATTACCAAAATGCCCTTTTACGCTAAAATTCATTTTAAGCCTACGTAACTTAATTTTTGGCATTTAAACTGATTTAGCAAAAATATTAAACATGTTAAGGCATATCTTGTTTGTCATAGGGCTAGTTAGGCGTTCCGAACGCGTTTTACGCGAACGACGCGTTAAAGTACCGTAAGCTACCTAAACGGGTCGTAACGGGTCAAAAGCACTTAGGATAGGTTTCGTTTTAGTATGTAGGCTTTGTTAAACCATATTAGATAAGTTCCCACACTTATTTGGTTTACAAACCCTCGTACTACCCGATCCACCGATAGGTCCGTTTATTAATGTAGATACCTATATTAGGTGCCGTTTAAATCCGTGATCTTCTAGCTTTGCTTGGTAGATGTCTAAAGTCTATTAAGCAATCTCAAGTGAGTACATAGTTCCCTCTTTTACTGTTTTCAAACTGTTTTGGGGTGAAACACATGTGCCTACTTTTTACTTTTGTGTTTTCCATGTTTTCATTTCATATACTTGCTATGTTCATTAGTACACTATTAGTACATGATTTCATTATGATTTTGCTATGTATGTCCATTGTGTGCTGTAGGTGCATGTTTTGTGACAACAGCTTAGATTTGGTCTTTGGATATCTTGTAATTAGTTAAACGATAAACACTTAGCGGGTTTAGCTTTGTAATAGTTTGTAATAGTGAATTAAGAGTGATTGGGCCAAATCAAACCCACATATGGGGAGTGGTTTGCGAAATGGGCCTTGCCCAAGACCTAGCCCATATGCAAAGCCTTGTCCTATATAAACAAAGCTTAGCATTAGGGTTTAGGTTAATCCTCTAGTCACCATAATCACTTGGAGAAAATTCGTGAAAGACAACGGCTTGGATGAATTAGGATCTTGATTGATTGTAATCGTTACGAAGATAATCAATAAAGATCGGGTTTGAAGGAATTTCTGTTTTCTACACTTTTCTGTGAAATCTGATCTAGAGGATTCCGCACTCTAGGTTGGATCGACGATTCTGTTACGATCTGCACGGGATAGGGGACCTACAATTGGTATCAGAGCATTCGGCTCTTGATTGACTTGGTTCAGAATCGTTTCTGCAGAAAAATCGGCGTTTTTGGACGTTTTTGAAGGCTGTGTTCGTGTTCTACTATTGATTTCGGATAAAATACCAGGATTTCGGATCATTTCTGATAGGAATCAAGGATTTCGGATCAATTACGGACAAGAAACAAGCAATTTCGGACCAGAAACAAGCATTACGGATCATTTTGGATTTGAAGGCTTGCATTTTGGATCAAAAACTTGCATTTCGGACCAGATTGACTTGCATTTCAGATCTTCAAACTTGCATTTCGGATCATATACTTGCATTTCGGATCAGAAAGTGTTGATTTCGGATCAGACTGCTTCATTACGGATCAGAGTGTTTCATTACGGATTAAAGAGTATCAATTTCGGATTAGAACACCCTATTTCGGACAAGAAAGTGCTCATTTCGAATCAATCCTAATCATTCCGGATAATCATTTCGGATCTAGGACCATTTCGAACCATTTCTGCTCATTTCGGACGGGGTGGAATTTTTAGTAGCTTGCGTAAGAAAAATTTTACTGTTTTGCGTTTAGAGAACTAACCGTAGCTCATCTCAGGAAACCGTTTGCACCATTGGGATCCTTGGATTGTTAGGACAAAAAAAGACTCTGGAAAATCCCGAAAAAGGTTTTCGACATTATATATCATTGGAATCATAATCTCGAGACGAATCTAACGGTATAATTTGATAAAAACAGATTTCGGACAAAATTTTACGGTTTTCCCAGTCTGCTTACATTAAAATGTCGAACATGACTAAATTGAACGAACTCTTAAGGATGGAGCATGAGGTTGGCACAACAACAAACCACCTAAGATGATGAAGGTGGAAAACTACTTGACATGGAAGGATAGGTTTCAATCCTTCATTGAATATCAGGACACTCGCATGTGGATCTGTATTGTTGATGGGTACACAAACCCTACACATGACTTTGAAGGCAGACCTCGTGTCACAGCCTATGTGAACATGCAGGAGAATGATAAAAAGATGTATGAGGCTGAAAAGAGAGCTTTGGCTGCCATCAAGATGTCCCTACCTGATAGCATCAAACATACCTTTAAGAAGTACACTACTTCAAAGGAAATTTGGGATGCTCTAGAGAAGAGATATGAAGGAAATCCTGATGTCAAGAAGAACAAAGTTGATCTTCTGAAGAAGCAGCTTGCTGTGTTTAAGTACATGAAGAATGAGTCACTTGAAGACATCATCACTCGATACTACCATCTGATGTCAGAATTGGATAATTATGATGTAGATTGCTATTCTGACATCGAGAAAAATGACAAGCTGCTTGATGCTTTACCTGCAAAATGGGATATCTACACTCTCATGATAAAAGGAGAAGCTGAATATGAAACAAAGGAGCTGGAAGAAGTTGTTGGAAAGCTAAGAGCTTATGAGCTCAGCATGAAGAAGAAGGACACTAGATATGATCAGGTTCAAGATCCAGGGATCTACAATGGGTTTACATCTTCTTCATCTCATGATGCCTCTAGCGACTCTGCCACTGCTTTTCTTTCGTGTGATAATGAGCAGGTTACAGTTAATGAGGATGGTGATGTGTGTTTTGTAGCTGCTGCAGGAGGATCAACAGGAGTCAAGAGAACATCAACCTCAAAGAAAAGTAGCAGTGCAAAGTCAATGCCTATGAGTGTAAAGTCTGCTGAAGAACATCTCGCACTACTTGCTTCGTTTGTTGCTTCGTATGAGAACTACATTCAGGGGAAGATATCTGATCCTGCTACGTTAGATGAAGATTATGATCAGATTGACCCTGATGATTTAGAAGAGATGGATTTGCAATGGCAGATGGCCATGATTTCGAGACGTGTGAAGAGGTTCATGAACAAAACTGGAAGGAAGTTTGTGGGGAAGAATGTTGGTTTTGACAAGGCAAAAGTCAGGTGCTTTAATTGTCAAAGTTATGGTCACTTCGCAAGGGAATGTCAAAAACAAAAGCATGAGAATTCGAGTCAGAGTTCAAACAATAGGAATTCATCAAACAACTCTAACTCAAGGGCGTTGATCTCTACTGCAAGAGAGGGTTCATATGACTGGAGCATTCACTTGGAAAATGATGAGAATGTTACACAAGCATTTATGGCAGAGATCATGCCAGTTGAAGAAGCTGAAGCTAAAGTGAATGCTGAGAAAGAAAGTGAAGCTGAGGTAAAGAAGGTCAATCAGACAACAGATGCTGAAGAAGAAAAGCCAGAGTCTGAGCATGAAATGGAAGTTGATGAGAAAGATGAAATTATCAAAAGAATGGAAGCTCAACTTGCTGCTCTCATGGCCAACTCAGACAAATCAACAGGAGAGGTAAGTAACTCTGCCACTTCTGTTTGTTTAAAGTGTCGTGAACTACAGGGTGAAGTTGACAAGTTGTCAACTCAAAACAAAAGTCTTGTGAGCGAAATGTCTAACGTAAAAGAATCAAATTTCTTTGCTAAAAGAAATGAGTCATCATATTTGAAAAAGATAAAAGGCTATGAAGCTGAAATTGAAGCTTTAACCTGCAAATTAAATGAAAAACTTCAAGTCATAGACTTAGCTCATGACATGATGGCTGAGAAAACAAAAGAGATTTCTAATAAAAACAAAGAAGTTAGGTCAATTCAGAGATTCTACTTTTGTTATGAAACATATGATGGGCGGGTTAAAGAAGAGTAATGACAAGACAAGTGTGGGATTCCAGGGCTTTAATGAAGTCCCATCTCCTCTTAGTCATGACTATTCTTTCTTACCTGATGAGGATGAGCTTACAGACTTTCTGTCAACATCACTAAGTAGTTTCACATCCAGTCAAGGTGACGTGTTTGAAGATAATGATGCTAAGAAGGAAAATAACAGCAAACCTGTTTTGAAAAAGAAAATAACACCTTCTAAAAACAATAATCAAACTTTTGTTAAAAAGGTTAATTTTGTTCAAGGAAGTGATATGAAAAACGAAACAGCTGTTATTGAAAAGGAATCAAATGTAGAGTTTGCTAAAAACAAAAACAAAGAAAAATCTGAAATCAAGCAAACTGAACAAAATCCTTCCAAGGCATCATCATCAAAACCAGAATCTAGTTCAAAGGCTTCAGTTGAGAAGTCTTCGAAAAAGAGATCGTGCTTCAAATGTCACACGAAGGGACATGTAGCAAGCTGTTGTCCTAACAAAAAGATTGAAGCACAACTTAGTGAGAAACAAAGAGGGAAGTCACCAGAAAAGAAAGGTGATAAAAAGGAGAGAGAGTCTAACTCTCCAAAGAAATATGCTCCTAAGCAACCAGAGGGGGTTGCTGTTGGTGGAGATAAGGCTGAAAAAGGAACTCCACAAGTTCCTCATTTTCAAAGAAATCAACCAAGATTTCAGCCTGAATCTACATCAGGCAGATATGAGAGACCTAGAAATAGTTCACCAAGAATGAACAACCAAAATTCAAATAATTTCAGAAGTCAAGGTCAATATCAAAATCAATACCAAAATAATGGTGGTCGAACTTTTTATAACAATGGCTTTAGAAATTACAACAATCAAGCTTCTTGGAATCAAAACTCAAGGTTTCAAAGGTCACATAGTCCAAACACATATAGGAACCCTCAGGACCAGAGACCTTATGGAAATCAGACCCCATTTCCATCGACAGGTCCAAGATCCAAGACTCCAGTTAGGAGTGATGGATATTGGATGGACGTTCCTGTAGTTGATGAATCAGGACGACCCAAGACCATCAAGGCTTGGGTCCCCCACTCTAACTAATCTTTTGGTTGGCGTGTGCAGGAGCTGCTAAGGAGGATTATCAACTTATGATATGTTGATAGTGGCTGCTCCAGGCACATGACGGGGGATGCAAGGTTGTTTTCTGAATTTGAAGAATATGATGGTGGACATGTTAATTTTGCTGGTGCTAAAGGTGGTAGGATTACTGGAAGAGGAAAAGTGACGAATGGGAAGATCACTTTGGACAAAGTGAACTATGTTGAACAGCTGAAACACAATCTGATGAGCGTGTCACAAGTCTGCGACAAGGGTCACTCGGTCCACTTTACAAATACTGAGGCATTGGTGTTGAAACCGGGTTTGGTCATTCCGGACGATTGGATAGTAATGCGTGCACCAAGGAAAAATGATACTTATGTCATGGACATGGGTGCCAAAGATCCAACTGCTGCGGTGGCGTGTTTGCTGTCAAAAGCATCTGAAGCTGAATCAATGTTGTGGCACAGACGCATGGCTCACATTCACTACCGAAAGATGAATTACATTATCAAAAATGAGCTAGTGAAAGGGGTTCCATTGCTGAGGTTTCAAGTGGAAGATAAATATCTTCCATGTCAAAAGGGAAAACAACACAAGAAACCTAATAAGTCTAAAACAGTAAATTCCATTAATGCCCCTTATGAATTACTTCACATGGATTTATTTGGTCCAGTGAACGTAAGGAGCATAGGTAGAAAGTACTACTGTCTTGTTGTCACTGATGATTACTCACGTTATTCATGGGTTTTCTTTTTGGTACAAAAGATGAGACAGCGGAGATGCTGATAGATCTTTTTACAAAATTGGAAAACGTTCATGATGCAAGGATCAAGAGGATAAGGAGTGACAATGGCACGGAGTTCAAGAATCGTATTCTGGATCTCTACTATCTTCGAAAGGGAATTGAACATCAATATTCCGCTCCTTACACTCCTCAAAAGAATGGAGTCGCTGAGAGGAAAAACAGGACGTTGATTGAAGCTGCTAGGACGATGCTTTCAGATTCAAAGCTACCAGTTCTTTTCTGGGGAGAAGCTGTGAATACAGCTTGCTACGTCCTAAACAAAGTTTTGACTGTTAAACGTTTTAACAAAACTTGTCATGAGTTGATGTTTAACGAAAAACCAAACTTAACAGGCTTTGAACCATTTGGATTACCCTGCACCATTGTGCGAAACAAAGATAAACAAAAATTTGGTGAGGTGGCAGACGAAGGCTACTTCTGGGCTACGTGCCTGGCACACCGAATAAAAGGGTTTTCAATTTAAAAACTGGTAAAATTGAGGTTGTTTTTAATGTGGAAATTACTTCCTACAAACCTCAACAATCAACGAGTGGTCCTGCTTTATTATATGATTATGAAAGTGTTTTTAAATCATTTAATATTCCTGAGGTTTCTGATGCAGATGATTCTCAGTTGATTCAAACAGTGATTGGTGAAGACGATGAAGGCGAGTTCATGCTTAGATCGAATGTTGATATGTCAGATGCTCCGGAAACTTCCCAAGGTGCTGCTGATCCTGATTCAAGTGATAGTGAACCTGAACCCAATCAGGGGAGGATTTCATTAATCCATTTGCAAATCAGACTATTCAGTGGGAGGTTGGATCAAACCTTGGTGATAATCTAGAAGTCGATGCTGTTGCTACTACACGAGCAAATAGAGATCATCCAGTTGACAGGATTCTTGGAGATCCTACTGCAGGTGTTCAGACTAGAAGAAGTATTGCAGCGAATTCTGGGTTATTTGTTTCGATTGAGAAGACTGGGATAGTAAATGAGTGCTTGTATAGCTGCTTTATTTCCCAAGAGGAGCCGAAGAACATTCATATGGCTCTTAAAGACAATTCATGGGTTGAAGCTATGCAACAGGAATTGGCTCAGTTTGCGAAGCTAAAGGTTTGGGAGTTGGTAGACCTTCCTAAAGGTGAAAGAGAGATAGGCACTAAATGGGTATTTAGGTGCAAGAAGGATGAAAGAGGGATTGTCACGCGCAACAAGGCTCAGTTAGTTGTCAAAGGTTTCAATCAGCAAGAGGGGATTGATTACAATGAAGTGTTTGCACCAGTGGCGAGGTTGGAGGCAATTCGTTTGTTTCTGGCTTTTGCTTCATTCAAGGGCTTTAAAGTTTACCAACTAGACGTGAAGAGTGCATTTCTTTACGGGAAAGTCCAAGAAGTGGTGTATGTCTCACAACCAGATGGGTTTGTTGATCCAGACTACCCAGATCGAGTGTACAAACTTGATAAGGCATTGTATGGATTACATCAAGCTCCCTAGGCGTGGTACGAGACATTGTCTACACATCTGATCAAGAATGGTTTTGAAAGAGGTCAGATTGACAGTACACTGTTCATTAAGAGAAAGAAAGAAGATTTTCTGCTGGTACATGTATACGTGGATGACATCATTTTTGGGTCATCTGATGAGAACATGTGTAAGGAGTTTGAACAGGTGATGAAGAGCAAGTTTGAAATGAGCGCTATGGGTGAGCTGTCTTACTTTCTGGGATTACAAGTTGAACAAAAGGAAGATGGGATGTTTATTCATCAAACGAAGTATGTGTATGACATTTTGGCTCGATTCAAAATGAATGATTGCTCTACTTTCAACACACCCATTTGTGAAAACCACAATCTCAACCCAGATCATGAAAGCACTGAAGATGTTGATCCTACTCAACACAGGGTGATGATTGGTTCTCTGATGTACTTGACTGCTTCAAGACCTGACATCATGTTTGCCGTATTCTTGTGTGCCAGATATCAGGCGAATCGAAAAGAGTCACATATGAAAACAATGAAGCGTATTCTTCGTTACTTGAAGGGGAAACCTAAACTTGGGTTGTGGTATCCAGCTGATAGTGATCTAAGGTTCGTGGCTTACACTGATTCAGACTTTGGAGGATGCAAATCGAACAGAAAGTCTACAACAGGTGGTTGTCAGTTCTTAGGAGGCAGGATCGTGTCTTGGCAATGCAAGAAGCAATCCTGTGTGTCTACCTCTACGTGTGAAGCTGAATATATTGTTGCGGGTAGATGTTGCTCTCAGGTTCTCTGGATTCAACAGCAGATGCGCGATTACGGTTTGGATTTCACTCGTACTCCTATTATGATAGATAATAATGCCACTATATCAATCACAAACAATCCCGTAAAGCACAGTAGAACTAAACATATTGACATACGTCATCACTTTATACGGGATTGTGCTGAAAAGCGACTAATTGAACTGCACCGAGTCAACACAGAAGATAACCTTGCTGATCTTTACACTAAAGCTTTTGATCGAGCTCGCTTTGAACACTTAGTCGAACTCAACGGGATGAAGAATCCTGAATAACTGGTTTTTCATAAGAATTTTGTAAATAGTTTACTGCTTTTTCAAAAATCAAAAATACAAAAACATTGAAAAATCAAAAACATAAAAAAAATAGAAAATCAAAAATGAGTTATCACTGTGTGAAAAAGGAGATATGATAGTACATCACCAAGTTAGACTGTCACACTGAAATTGAACCAAAATTGCTTAAGTGTGATAGCAGCTTCATCATATGATGTACCAGTAGGCAAAAAGCATGAAATAATTAACTTACCAAAGTGATATAAACCTAAATGCACTGAGTATAAGTGGGGAACACATCAGTGGTGTATGGTTTAATGACCTTAAATCTTGCGTTGATAGATTGCCAAAATCTGAAGTTTTGGGTCTTTATACTGTTATTTCATCCGGGGATATCAGGGGTGTCCTTCTGCTGCATCCAGATACATGCTGACCTAGACACACCCAGGATATTTTAAAAGAGCTAAAAATTCCAAAACCCTGAAAATGCAAAAGCTCTCATAGAGAGTTATTCAATAAGTGCAAAATGCACAATTCGTACCAAAAATGGTATCTGTCTTAGCCCTCGATAAGATATTTTGGTCTCTCTGCTGTACGGAAGTACTGACCTGTTCACCAATTATCTATCGTTGAAATGCAAATCGGATGAATTCAGTATACTCACCTACTACGATGAATCATTGTGCATACCTTGATCGCGGGGGTACATCCTGAAGTGGGACACGCTCGTATTTCGGTATTCTAAAATTACCTTAACGTATCATACGGTAATGGTACTTGAAACGTTCATGCATTTTGTTTAAGTGGACAAACATACTGGTAATCGTCTTGAACTGCTTTTCACTAAAACATTAAATAAAGAATAATCTAATTGTGTGAAACAGTTTGATTTTGCTGATATGATCTTCTTACCGGTGATTCTCATAAAAATATAGTCTTTATTTCTTTTCGTATTTACTTGCTTTCAGAAAACATAAAAATCCAAAAATAGTGTCTTTTTTGTTTAAAATTCTTAATGTACGGAAAACTGTTATTCTTGGAGGAGTTGTTACCGATAGGGGGAGACAGTGTTAGAAAGTGAGATCAAAATTTTCAAATCAAGCAGGTTATAATTTGACAGTGTTAGAAAGTGGTTTCTCGAGATGTTTGTTTCATAGTACACAGATTGAAGCTGTATGTTGCTGAAGAGTTGCTGTGAAGATGAGAGTTTGCTTGGATGCATGGTAGAACCTCCTTTCTACATTGCAGACAGAGTTGAAGAGTTGAAGATTGCTATTCAAATGCTGAACTGGAGTTTACTCAAGTGCTACTGTTTTGAAGATTTGGTGATTGGATGCATCAGCTTAGGGGGAGTCTGTTGCTGACAGAAGCTGTTAAAGCGGAAGCTATCCAAAGACCAATAGACTGTGAGATTCTGAAGACTGAAGTTACCTTTGTGAGCTATTGTCAAGGGGGAGTTTGTTGGTGCATGTTTTGTCACAACAGCTTAGATTTGGTCTTTGGATATCTTGTAATTAGTTAAACAATAAACAGTTAGCGGGTTTAGCTTTGTAATAGTTTGTAATAGAGAATTAAGAGTGATTGGGCTAAATCAAACCCACATATGGGGAGTGGTTTGCGAAATGGGCCTTGCCCAAGACCTAGCCCATATGCAAAGCCTTGTCCTATATAAACAAAGCTTAGCATTAGGGTTTAGGTTAATCCTCTAATCACCTTAATCACTTGGAGAAAATTCATGAAAGACAATGGCTTGGACGAATTAGGATCTTGATTGATTGTAATCGTTACGAAGATAATCAATAAAGATCGGGTTTGAAGGAATTTCTGTTTTCTACACTTTTCTGTGAAATCTGATCTAGAGGATTCCGCACTCTAGGTTGGATCGACGATTCTGTTACGATCCGCACGGGATAGGGGACCTACATGTGCATACTTAGTACATTGTTTTACATGACATTTTATGCTATGTATGTTCATTTAGAGCATACTTAGTACATTGTTTTACATGACATTTTTATGCTATGTATGTTCATTTAGCGCATACTTAGTACATTGTTTTACATGACATTTTATGCTATGTATGTTCATTTAGCACATACTTAGTACATTGTTTTACATTACCTTTTCATGCTATGTATGTTCATCATACTTAGTGCATTTGTTTTACATCACATGCTATGTATGTTTATCATGCTTAGTACATTTTCATTTCATCACATGCTTACATTTTGGGTATGACATTTGGTTTGTTTAAGTGGCACCATATACATTCATTAACTTTGATCACGCTGCTCGTTAGTAGGTAATGGTACCATAGAAATTGACAACTCTCGTTCCTGACATCCTAGGTATGTTTGGATGGAAGGAATGGCCAAATTCGATAAAACATAACATAGATAGATCTTTCATTTGTTTAAAGGTTTATCACCACAGTCGCAAGGCTTGAATGTATGCATTTTCACAATACCGCATAAATGTTTGTATCAGTATAGCATGCATTTCCACAAAACATAACGTTGATTTAAACCACGTTTTACTTCAATACATTGTTTTGTGCATTTTTACCTATGGTTTAGTTGATACATATTTCACTTGCCATACATGACATTTTGTTTACACATTACTTGATTGACATTTGACATAGACATTTTGATATTGATATACACATTTCATGGACTACATTTTGATATAAACATTTTGACATGGTTTTCACAAAGACATTTGAGAAATGGTTTAGACATGGGCAATTTACATTGGTGGTTTGTTTGGGGTAAGTGATTTAAGTAACGAGATGTGTGTAATATGATACAAGCATGGTGGATACGCCGCTGGTACTTCCTGTATATAAGTTCTTATATTATATTACATGTCGTAGCGCTATTTAAATCATTCAATTCGGACTTATACATTTTATACAAATGACATATTTTTCACAAGACATTGTTTTACGAAACAACTTATTTTATAAACTCATTTTACTTGGTTATTCATTTAACCTTACATTATTCTTTTAAACATACATATCTATCATCGCTTTTCAAATGATTTATAAAACAAAACATTTACAAGGATCAGGACTGACTTTTTGTTAAACAACTTTTTCTAAACTTATAAGTCATGAATCCTAAATCAATAAAACCTATGTACTCGCCGGCATTTTTATGCTGACGTACCTATTTTCACATGTGTTTCGGGAGCTAATTCATAGGACGTTCGTGACACGCTAGGGTGGACTTGGGCCTTAGAGACTTAAAATAAAGATAGAACTAGTTTAATTATGTTAAGTACTCTTTGGTTCTGGTTTTGAGACAATGTATTCCACCTTTGGTTGTTGAATAAAATATAATTTTAATTACCATGGTTGTGGAACAATAATTCTGTTACAACACTCCCCGACGTTTCCGCCACGATTTGATATTTTACATGGTCGGGGTGTGACAGAAGAGTTGGTATCAGAGCCAATGGTTATAGGGAATTATGTTATTAGTAATGCTTTGACCTAGACTATAACCTTTCTAGGACCCCAACACAAGTTGTCTTGTGTTTAGATCTTAAAACATGCACTTCACCTATCCTTAGGTGATCACCAAAACAAGAACCCAGTTTTCTAAAACGATTTTTGAAAGACAATCTTATGTTTTTAAAAGATTTATTATATGGTTTCGAACCCTTTTGACTTTTCAAATTGATTTTGAAAATTTATCATTTGTTTTTGAATGATTCTTTTGGGCCTTGTGCCTTCCAAGTTTTCAAAATCCCGTCAAAGTTTTGGGTTCTAAATAGTGTGAACACGTGCAAACTGGAAGGGTGAATGCCTGTACCCTGGGTTTTCTGTCTAAGGCTAGAGTGTTCGTACAAATCCACGTAATCGGACCAGTCACTCTTACCTGGGAACTCTTGGGGTGAGTGTTCACTTATAGGCGAGCATGTCTTCGCTAAGCATTATTTTTTGACCCATTTACTTTGATTAGTCACTGTGTGTCGTTTGTTTGCTTTGTGATACGGACGAATGACCACCATCCTTGCTTTTGTTAATTTTGTTTCATCTCATCCTTTTCATCTAACCATCTTACTCGTTTCCTCTCATGTTTCCTCTTTTTAGCATGCCTCCTCGACGTGAAAACCCATTAACAAATGCCGAAATGGCATATATTCTGGCACAGCACATGGCTGCCGCACTCCCAAACATTATCGCTCAGGTGAACCAAGCCAATAACAATCAGAATGCTCCTTGTAACTCCAAGAGCTTTAATTCGGCTAAACCACTCAAGTTCAGTGGTTCTGAAGGGGCAACTGGGCTCCTTCAATGGTTCGAGAGCATTGAGAGTACATTCCGTCACGTTCTGTGTCCTGAAAACCGGAAGGTCGAGTTTGCTTCTAGCGTATTTCAGAAGAGGGCTTTGACATGGTGGAACGGGGTTATGAGAGATCGTGGTGTTGAAGTTGCTTTAGCACAAACATGGGCTGAACTGAGGACTCTTATGATGAGGGAGTTTTGTCCTCGTCATGAACTAAGAGCTTTGGAGAGGGAGTTCGATGATCTGAAACAAGAAAGTGGTGAGCACCAGGCATATACTGGCAGGTATGAGGAGTTAAGCTTACTTTGCCCAACAATGGTTAACCCACTCGAGAAGGCTATCGAGAGGTACATCGATGTCTACCTGACTCCGTGCAAGACATCGTTACTGGTAGTAATCCTACCACAGTCCATCAGGCGATCGATCTATCTGCGACGTTGACTGAGTCGCAGATTCGAAAGGGTAAACTGCATAGAAAGGGTGACAAGGGAAAGAAACAGGCGTCTGACAAAGGGGATAGCAAGAAAGGTAAAAACAAAAAGGGTAAGGATTCGGGATCTGTAAAGGGGTCAAGGAAGCGTAAGGCTTCCCAGAATTTTGCCATCACTGCCCAACAGAACCAGACAGCTCCCAATCAGCCAGCGCAGCCTCCAACAAAGAAGCGGTATGAAGGGAATGCACCTTTGTGCAAAAGGTGCAATAGTCACCATCAACAGCAACTTCCGTGCCGTTTTTGTACCAACTGTGGGAAGTCTGGACATCTTGCAGAGGTTTGTCATTCTGCTCGAAATCAGGTCGCTCAAAATCCAGCTCAACAGGTAGCTCAACCACCTGCTCAACAACAAGCACAAGCTGCACGGCCTCACTATCCTCCTGGTTCGTGCTTTAATTGTGGAGACCTGACCCATTATTGAAACCAGTGTCCAAGGTTGGTGAATGCTAATCCAGTTCAGGCTCAGGCTCGTGGGCGAGCTTTTAATATGAATGCGGTTGAGGCGCAAGCAGACAACGAAGTGGTGAACGGTACGTTCTTTGTTAATAACCAACCTGCGCCTGTTCTTTTTGATTCAGGGGCCGATAAGAGTTTTGTGTCGTTATCTTTTGAGCCATTGCTTCGCGTGTCTAGAACGAAACTAGGTAAGCCTTTGACAGTCGAAGTTGCGAGTGGTGAACCCGTTGTTCTTGATTCTGTTCTTCGCAACTGCCAGTTGAACCTTAACGACCATCTTTTTCCTATTGACCTCACACCTATGCAACTGGAAAGCTTCGACATTATAGTGGGTATGGATTGGTTAGCCAAGCATCGCGCAGAGGTAGTTTGTTTTGAGAAGATCGTTCGTGTGCCGCTTTCGTCAAGTGAGATCCTACAGGTTCGTGGTGAGAAACCTGCTAGTTGCCTCAAGCTTATGTTTCCAAGCTCGGAAGTATCTGCGAAAGAACTATGTGGCCTTCTTGGCACATGTTACAGCAGATAAGGGCAAAGGTAAATCTATTCAAGATATTCCTGTTGTTCGGGATTATCCGGAGCTATTTCCCAAAGAATTACCTGGATTCCCCCCCCCCCTGCATGCCAAGTCGAGTTCCGTATTGATCTCATACCTGGTGCAAATCCTATTGCCAGAGCTCCATATCGTCTTGCACCGTCTGAGATGCAAGAGTTGTCTAAGCAGCTTCAGGAGATTTTTGACAAAGGTTTTATCCATCCTAGCTTTTCACCTTGGGGTGCTCCTGTTCTTTTTGTCAAGAAGAAGGATGGATCCTTCAGAATGTGTATCGATTATCGTGAGCTGAATAAGCTTACCATCATGAATCGATATCCCCTACCTCGCATTGATGATCTCTTTGACCAGTTACAGGGTGCTACTTGCTTTTCGAAGATCGATGTTCGTTCTGGGTATCATCAACTTCGTGTGCATGAAGAAGATATTCCTAAGACAGCATTCCGCACTCGATATGGGCATTATGAGTTCACAGTCATGCCATTCGGTTTGACCAATGCTCCTGCTGTTTTCATGGACTTGATGAATAGGGTCTGCAAGCCTTATTTGGATAAGTTCATCATCGTTTTTATCGATGACATCTTAATTTATTCTAAGACGCAAGCGGATCACTAGCAACATCTTCGTCTTACTCTGGAACTCCTAAAGAAAGAGCAACTTTTTGCCAAATTCTCCAAGTGTGAATTTTGGCTTAAGGAAGTTCAGTTTTTGGGACATGTTGTCAACGAACAAGGTATTCATGTAGATCCCTCCAAGATCAGTGCGATTAAGGATTGGGATACGCCTACTGAGGTTCGTTCTTTTCATGGTCTTGTGGGTTATTACCGCCGCTTTATTGAGAACTTCTCAAAGATTGCAGTTCCTCTAACTGCTCTAACTCAGAAGAACAAACCCTTTGAATGGGGTTCTAAACAAGAAGAAGCGTTTCAGACCTTGAAGCAGAAGCTTTGTGACGCGCCTATTCTATCTTTGCCTGTGGGCAATGATTATTTTGTCGTATATTGTGATGCATCGAAATTGGGACTTGGCTGTGTTCTGATGCAAAGGAACAAAGTCATAGCTTACGCATCACGGCAATTGAAGGTGCATGAGAAGAACTACACCACTCATGATCTTGAGTTAGGTGAAGTCGTTTTCGCTCTTAAAATCTGGAGACACTATTTGTATGGTACAAAATGCGTGGTTTTCACTGACCACAAAAGTCTTCAGCATATCTTCAATCAGAAAGAACTCAATATGAGGCAAAGGCGATGGGTAGAACTTCTAAACGACTATGATTGCGAAATTCGCTACCATCCTGGTAAAGAAAATGTTGTGGCTGACACATTGAGTCGTAAAGAACGTACTAAACTTCATTGTGTTCGTGTTCAATCTGATGTTCAAGCTCGGTCCGATATCCAAGCACGCATTTCTCAGGCTCAGCATGCTTGTGTTTTACAAGACTTGATGGGTAAGGAATTACCCTATCACATTAAGCCTGATCTTGTGCTGAAAGATGATGGATCGTATTATTTCATGGACTGTTTGTGGGTCCCAAGCCAAGATGATCTTCGCACCTTGCTTATGGATGAAGCCCATAAGTCTCGTTATTTTATTCATCCTGGCTCAGATAAAATGTGTAAGGATCTTCGTACTCAGTATTGGTGGCCTGGTATGAAGAAGGATATTGCCTTATACGTTTCAAAATGCCTTACTTGTCTTAAGGTTAAGGCTGAACACCAACGTCCTTCTGTTTTATTGGAGCAACCAAAGATTCCAGTTTGGAAATGGGAAAACATCACTATGGATCTCATTACCAAACTTCCGCGCACTAAGAAAGGTCATGATGCCATCTGGGTAGTTGTTGATCGTCTTACTAAGTCAGCGCATTTCTTGCCAATCCGTGAGGATTTTTCTGCTGAAAGGCTGGCTAAAATCTATGTGGATGAAATCGTATCTCGACATGGTGCTCCTTTGAACATTATTTCTGACAGAGATGCTCGCTTCTCTTCTCCTTTTTGGAGAACCATGCATTCTGCTATGGGGACCCAACTTAATCTGAGCACAGCTTATCATCCACAAACAGATGGCCAAACTGAAAGAACAATCCAGGCTTTGGAGGATATGCTTAGAGCTTGTGTGATCGATTTTGGTGGTAGTTGGGATTCACATCTTCCATTGATTGAATTCTCCTACAACAACAGTTATCACTCCAGCATCAACATGGCTCCTTTCGAGGCTCTCTATGGTCGAAAGTGTCGTTCACCAGTCTGCTGGAATGAGATAGGTGAGGCTCAGCTTACTGGACCTGACCTCATTCTAGAGACAACTTACAAGGTTAAGAAAGTTCGTGATAACCTTCACACAGCTCGAAGCCGTCAAAAGAGTTACGCGGACCGACGACGCAAGCCCTTGGAATTTCAGGTCGGTGATCGTGTATTACTTAAGGTCTCACCTTGGAAAGGTGTGATCAGATTTGGAAAGAAAGGAAAACTTGCACCTAGATATGTTGGACCATTCAAGATCGTCGAAAGAATCGGTAAGGTAGCCTACAGACTTGAATTACCTCCTGAACTTGGTAATGTTCATCCAACCTTCCACGTATCCAATCTCAAGAAGTGTCTAGCTGACGAGAACCTACACATACCGCTTGACGAAATTCGTGTTGATAAAACACTGCATTTCTTGCCAAACTTCCGCGCACTAAGAAAGGTCATGATGCCATCTGGGTAGTTGTTGATCGTCTTACTAAGTTAGCGCATTTCTTACCAATCCGTGAGGATTTTTCTGCTAAAAGGCTGGCTAAAATCTAAGTGGATGAAATCGTATCTCGACATGGTGCTCCTTTGAACATTATTTCTGACAGAGATGCTCGCTTCTCTTCTCGTTTTTGGAGAACCATGCAATCTGCTATGGGGACCTAACTTAATCTGAGCACATCTTATCATCCACAAACAGATGGCCAAACTGAAAGAACAATCCAGACTTTGGAGGATATGCTTAGAGCTTGTGTGATCGATTTTGGTGGTAGTTGGGATTCACATCTTCCATTGATTGAATTCTCCTATAACAACAGTTATCACTCCAGCATCAACATGGCTCCTTTCGAGGCTCTCTATGGTCGAAAATATCGTTCACCAGTCTGTTGGAATGAGATAGGTGAGGCTCAGCTTACTGGACCTGACCTCATTCTAGAGACAACTAACAAGGTTAAGAAAGTTCGTGATAACCTTCAGACAGCTCGAAGCCGTCAAAAGAGTTACGCGGACCGACGACGCAAGCCCTTGGAATTTCAGGTCGGTGATCGTGTATTAGTTAAGGTCTCACCTTGGAAAGGTGTGATCAGATTTGGAAAGAAAGGAAAACTTGCACCTAGATATGTTGGACCATTCAAGATCGTCGAAAGAATCGGTAAGGTAGCCTACAGACTTGAATTACCTCCTGAACTTGGTAATGTTCATCCAACCTTCCACGTATCCAATATCAACAAGTGTCTAGCTGACGAGAACCTCCACATACCGCTTGACGAAATTTGTGTTGATAAAACACTGCATTTTGTTGAGAAACCTGTGGAAATTATGGATCGTGAAGTCAAATGGCTTAAACGCAAGCGCATTCCTTTGGTTAAAGTTTGCTGGGAATCTAAACGCAGACCTGAGTTTACTTGGGAACGTGAAGATTAAATGAAGGCGAAGTATCCGCATCTATTCTCACAAGTTTCCTCTAAACAAATTTCGGGACGAAATTTCCATAAGTAGGGGAGACTGTGACATCTGTGCTTGTAATCATTGTAAACAGTTTAGTTATCAATGAAATAAAGTTATTTGATCCAAATTTTTGTTTGTTTATGTTTGATGTTTTTCATGTTTTGACTTTTATTCAATTTCAAACTCTATATCGCTTTTTGGAGAATTATACGCAAACTGGTGCGTAAACGTAACCAGTTTAATGCGACGAATACTCCGGAACGTCAATTTATGCTTAACATACCTTAAATAACCTTTACATAACTTATAAATAAGTTTTGAAGGCTTTGGTATGGCAAAATCAAGTTAATTCGCTTACAGGGACTAAAATTGACAAACTGCGAAAGTATGCCAATTTGAACTGTAACGAACATTCTGGAACATAATCATAAGTTAAACACACCCTAAATATCCTTTACATAGCTTAGAAATAGGCTTTGAGGAGTTCGGTGTGCTAAAATAAACTTTATGCTCATTTAGGGACTAAAAGCGTCAAAAAGTGCATAAGTTTGCATTTTTGCGCATATCTTACGTTCTGAATACATCCGGACATCCAAAAATTTATGTAAGCATTAAAATATTTTATTTTTGTGTTTGGAATGAGAAAAATCCATTCGTCGCGCAATTTGGATCGTTTTTCGCGCTTATGCGCATTCCGTCGTAATTAAGCAAACATCGCGATCGTACGACCAAACGAACCAGCATCCGGCATATTTTTGAGCATGTTTCATGTTCACAATGTTTAGGCATCATTTTAGGGCCTTAAAGTTGGCTTGATGGGCCTTAAACATGTTGAAATGGCCTTAAAACACCAACAGGGACTGAAACTGTCATTTTTCAAAGTTGTTTGATGATCTGAAACCCTAGGCGGGGCGCGTAAGGTTTAACCATACCTTAAGCAGGGCGCGAGGGCCTCCCAGACCTATAAAACCAGTTTTAACAGATGTTATACTCACAAAACCCAATTGCAAATGCTTTCCAGCAAACAATGGACTAAATCTAGGGGCTCCAATGGTTTCTTAAAATTATGGGCTTGATGTGTACGGCTAGGATTGAATCTCGGTTAACGAGGAACGATCTTAACGGTTCTAACATATCTATAAATACCCCTTTCTCTCACTTGCAAAAACCCACAATTTGATATGATTTTATGCTCTCTAAGTGGAAGTATATGCTTCCTACCTGAGAGTGAATCAGATCAAATCTTGCAGGGACCTTCTGTAAGTATTCTTTCGTGCTGTTCTTTCGTTTTAGCATTAAAGTCAAACTGCGTTTGACTTTCTGCATTAACCAGTTTATGGTCAATGCGAAGTTCGTTTGAACTTCATAACGTGAGCGTAATCACGATGGTTAGAGTCCCTAGTGACTATACCTACTGATTACCACGTTATCTAGGCTCAGTGACGAGTCGTAGTTTCGGCAAAAATGCGTATTCTTGCGTATTGTGTAACCAAACTACTTTTGGGTATCAAGACCCTTTGTCTTGATATCAAACCTGTTTTTAAACTTCGTTAAATATGTTTTAACATGTTTAGCTCGTCACTTTTAGAATTGTGCTTGTCTAGGGTCGTAAAGGTAAGCAATCTAAACAATCTCTTTTACTTTCGAACCCGGCCCATTTGGTCGATCATTAGGATCCGACCAAACACTTTAGGTGACCATAGTTGCATAAGGAATAACCTTCCGGGGTTATACCTTATGGTCACGTCGTTTAAGTAGTTGTATGATAAGTAGTTCCTATGCCTTAGGAAAATTACCGAAATGCCCTTTTTACGCTAAAATTTATTTTAAGCCTATGTACCGTAATTTTTGGCATCTAAACTGATTTAGCAACAATACTAAACATGTTAAGGCATATCTTGCTTGTCATAGGGCTAGTTAGGTGTTCCGAACGCGTTTTACACGAACGACGCGTTAAAGTTGCGTAAGCTACCTAAACGGGTCGTAACGGGTCAAAAGCACTTAGGATACGTTTCGTTTTAGTATGTAGGCTTTGTTAAACCATATTACATAAGTTCCCACACTTATTTGGTTTACAAACCCTTGTACTACCCGATCCTCCGATAGGTCCGTTTATTAATGTAGATACCTATATTAGGTGTCGTTTGAATCCGTGATCTTCTAGCTTTGCTTGGTGGATATCTAAAGTCTATTAAGAAATCTCAAGTGAGTACATAGTCCCCTCTTTTACTGTTTTCAAACTGTTTTGGGGTGAAACACATGTGCCTACTTGTTACTTTCGTGTTTTCCATGTTTTCATTTCATATACTTGCTATGTTCATTCGTACACCATTAGTACATGATTTCATTATGATTTTGCTATGTATGTCCATTGCGTGCATACTTAGTACATTGTTTTACATGACATTTTATGCTCTGTATGTTCATTTAGAGCATACTTAGTACATTGTTTTACATGACATTTTTATGCTATGTATGTTCATTTAGCGCATACTTAGTACATTGTTTTACATGACATTTTATGCTATGTATGTTCATTTAGCGCATACTTAGTACATTGTTTTACATTGCCTTTTCATGCTATGTATGTTCATCATACTTAGTGCATTTGTTTTACATCACATGCTATGTATGTTCATCATGCTTAGTACATTTTCATTTCATCACATGCTTACATTTTGGGTATGACATTTGGTTTGTTTAAGTGGGACCATATACATTCATTAACTTTGATCATGCCGCTCGTTAGTAGGTAATCGTACCATAGGAATTGGCAACTCCTGTTCCTGACATCCTAGGTATGTTTGGATGGAAGGAATGACCGAATTCGATAAAACATAACACAGATAGATCTTTCATTTGTTTATAGGTTTATCACCACAGTCGCAAGGCTTGAATGTATGCATTTTCACAATACCGCATAAATGTTTGTATCAGTATAGCATGCATTTCCACAAAACATAACGTTGATTTAAACCACGTTTTACTTCAATACATTGTTTTGTGCATTTTTACCTATGGTTTAGTTGATACATATTTCACTTGCCATACATGACATTTTGTTTACACATTACTTGATTGACATTTGACATAGACATTTTGATATTGATATACACATTTCATGGACTACATTTTGACATAAACATTTGACATGGTTTTCACAATGACATTTGAGAAACGGTTTAGACATGGGCAATTTACATTGGTGGTTTGTTTGTGTAACGCCCGACTCTTTTGTACTTTCCATTTATAGAAAGCTTTGTTCGTATTTCTATTTTTGGAAACCTTGTATTCTTGTATTTGTTCCTTTCTTTGTAATCATTATCAAACCGAGACTTGGATCATTAATGAAGCTTGCATTTTGTTACATTTATGTTAAACACACTCTATGTATGCTCGTATGTTCGACTTCGTGAATCAATCAATGTCTAATCGTTATTCTTGGAAACTATGTGCGAAACTTGTAATTGATCTAAACTTATGCATTAAACGTCTTTTGAACGAGAACGATACTTGGTTATGACATTTATACGCTTAAACATACTTTGATTATGATCATCATGCTTAACTACACTTTATACTATGCTTTTATATCAAAACAAGTCCCTAATCTATCAAAAATGCACCTAATAGACTCAAGCATAAACTTCAGGGGGGTGAAATGCAAAATTTTGGAACTTGCCGGCACTAGGGCGCCGCGTGACGCGAGGGTCCTAGACGTCACGCGAGCCCCTTGTTTCGGCAGAATGTGTGTTTCCTTTCAATTTTTGCACGAAATCCCAATAATCCAACCCACCCAATCACCTTTAATCCACCTCTAATCACCTCCAATCACCTTCTAACTCATTCATTATAAATACCCACCTTCTCCAACCCATTTGACACTTTCACAACTCTCTAATCTTCACAAATTCACTCTCAATCTGCAGTAAATCTGAGTTTTTGGACAGATTCTTGTAACTTCACTAAAGTGAGTGTAACTTGCTTATTTCTTAACCAAATCACTTGGTTCTTCTTCCTATTGCTTTGTTATGTCCTTGGGTTTGAATCCTTGGTTTTTCCTTGGAAGAATCATGCTTGGATTTGCCCTAAAATGGACTAAAACTTTCTGTTTTGTTTACTATTAATCAACAACATGTTATTTCTTATCCAACTTGTGTCTAACACATCTCACACCAATGTCCTAATGCTTACAACCTCTCTTATGGTTGGTTAAGCTTAAAAACATGGTTGAGACACTTAAATCAGAGGTTAAAACCTCACAAACTTTCTGTTTTAATTAGGGTTTCACCCACAAGTAGTGTTCAAGTGTGAAACTTGATGTATGTGTGATGGTTGGTTTAGCCTAGGCTATCATTCATAAGAATCCACTCATTACTTGATGTTTTTCTATAGATTAGTTGTAGTTACTACCTTAATACTTGTATGTTCATGACCCTCCTTGTTGTTTATAATAACAAGTGCAGTGGTGAACACTAGAGGTGCCTAAATGGAAGCTTGTTCTTCCTACCTCATGTATGTATTCTATGACACAAAGAGGTACCTAAATGGAGACATTAATCTCCTACCTCATGCTTGAATCTTAAGACTTGTAGAACTATATAATATCTAAGTTATTCTATATGTATACATCTAAGTAACTAAGACTTGATGAATACTTAATAGTTATTTGTTAAGTGGACGTTACATCATCTATGACCATGCTCTTGTTACAACTCTAATGGATCTTAGAATCCATGAAATCGTACCAACTCTTTTGAGTTTCAATTGTGTCAAGAACAAGAGTTATGTGTACAAGATGATTATTTTCACCTATGTTACTTTCTTTATATTTTAGAAACTCCGAATCTATAATCTTCCGTATACGCCAACTCACACACCTACGTTCCCTTGTGTAGAAGGACAAGGTGCTCCAAACTAATCCATCCACCAACTTGCTCTCGGAACTTCAAGTCACGACTTGTAAACCGTGAGTATACTCGTATTTTCCCCTTTTTACTTTTACCACTTTTGGGGTGTAACATGTTTACTTATTGAAACTTACACATGAACTTTTGTCTAAACACATGAACATTCATATAACATGCTTGTATATGTGATGGCTTGATACTTTAAATTTGGGTGATTCTTATGTGTGGAACTTATCATTAACTTCGTACGAGCCAAACCGTGACATATGTAGCGCTATAGGATTAACGACCCGCCTCTACTGAAACTTTGGTTATGTCATGAGCAAGTTGCGTTTTCTTGGTTTGATATGTTAGACACATGCCATATTTAATGTTTATCTTGAATCGCATGCTTGCAATGAGGAATTGTTCACACTTTTATCTTATGCTATGTATGTACCAAACTTGTATACTCGCCTTTGCTTTTGCATTGAATTGTATTTTAAACATGTTACAGGTTGATGATGATGAGACCATGAAATGAAGTAGGCTTGATGCCTAGATACACATATAGACGTTTAGGTTTAAATGTTGTATCAATTTTGATTATGTTGTTATGTATTTCTTCGAACATGTTGTTATTTGCTTTTCTTGTAATGTTTTGACAATTTATTTTGGAAATGAAATTTGGATTATTAAATTATTGTCACAAATAGCGTTATGATGTCTCGAGCAATCTTCACACTTCGTCTCATCCCGATGTTTCCGCCATTGGTTGGGGTGTGACAGATTGGTATCAGAGCCATAACTATAGGGAACTAGGAAAATTGCCATGCTTTTGCCCTAGTCTATAGTTTTAGGAACTTTGCCTCTTATTTGTTGTTTAAAACATTTGTACTCTACCTTGCATGCTTCCTAGCTACACTTCTTGTTATTAAACTTATGCGCCTTTCCTAAGGCTAACACGAATACACTTATGTTATTTCATACTCTTGTAACATCAACGAGACAACTTTACCAAAATAGGCGTGAAACCCACAATTTGGTAAACGACTCTCACTCTACTGTCACACCCCGACCACGTAGGACAACAAACCGTGGCGGAAACATCGGGGAGTGTTGTAACAGAAGCATTCGTTTCACAACCATGGATACAAAAAGCGTTTCGTTTTATTGATAATATTAAGCATTGCATTGTCTTAACATAGAATAAACCAGTTTTATATTGTCTATCATAGTTATTATGTCACTAAGGCCTCGTCCAGATCCTATGTGACGCATGCATCCTAGCAGTCATTCAAGCATCAACACCTGAAACATATGTAAAAACTTTGTCAGCAAAGAAATGTTGGTGAGTACATAGGTTTTAAAGGAGTGTCGAATTCATGGCTAGTTTAAGTGTTGCAATACTTTATTAAAAACTTTGTTTTGAAAAGAGTATAATATTGCAACTTAATTAACCAACTCGAATCAAGCGGGTTATAGTTTATAAAACCTCGTAGCCATGATTCTTAACCCAAAAACATTTTTCTTTTGAA
This sequence comes from Helianthus annuus, assembly GCF_002127325.2. Lineage (NCBI taxonomy): Eukaryota > Viridiplantae > Streptophyta > Magnoliopsida > Asterales > Asteraceae > Helianthus > Helianthus annuus. The sequence goes on along the minus strand of NC_035439.2, from coordinate 35,831,359 downwards.
AGTCAACTTGTAAAACATCTCGTAAAAACTCGTTAGCATCTCGTATAGTTCATATCCCTTAGAAAAAACATCGTTGTGTGATATCGTTTCAAAATCGTTTACTCGTTTCACCTCGTGTATCTCGTTTCGAATCGTTTAACTCGTCCCAAATCGTATTCGTTTTAATAGTGAAACTACTTTTGGTCGTCTCGTTAACAACATTCAAACCTGTGTGACTCGTTTATTGTTCAACTCGTTTCGTATTAACAAACCACCAAAGGGTAAGTTAACAATCATCAGATTCAGTCGTTACCCACGACCCCCACACATAACCATGGGTGCAGTGCAATAACGGGATTTGTCAGATCCTATGGTACCATAACCTAATACTGGTCGGCTTGATCAATGCTAATGAATGTCATTCGTTATGTAATTACAACCAACAAGTCGTGTACACCTTATCGAAATCGTTATTAGTTTTGTATAAACCACCTCAATCGTTGTGAAACCATCGTTAAAATATCAAAATCGTTTTGATACATATGAATCACCCCAAAACCTTTGAAAACAGTAAAATAGGGGAACTATGTACTCACCTTGGGTGCGTTTTTAAATGATAACACAATCCCTCAAATTGTTTATGCGTCCTAAATAAAGTAAGGATGATTTTTAATAATCAAAGTTCACATAAATACCGAAGTTTCTCCGATACTTAGGATTTCCACATAACTTTGAGTTTTCTCGAAAAGTTATTATTTTTTATTATTTTAGTGTATTTGTATATATACATATACTCAAGCGTAAAACGCATAACCTTGTCAACACTAACACATCCTCATACACATATTGTAAAACACATAGCACATTGTGACACATTAAATTTACTCATGAACAACCCATTATAGTTATGTCGAAAAACACTTATTTTAGCGTTTCGGTAACATTTTTGAGCGTCGGAAGCCACGTATGACTAACCGAACACAAAGTAAACTTAATATAAGTTAAAATACTTATTTTTATACCAAAAATATCAGTTTGGTTACTGATCTAAAACAGTTTAATAAAAATCCTCCAAAAAGGCGATTTTTAACCGTTTTACCGCATAGTTTTGCATCAAACGTTACCCGAACCATCCCAAATCGAAACGACTTGAAATTTTGACACAACCCATGTTATTTACTGAATAAAATGATGGTTATACTCACAATAGTGCAGGTCTTAAATAGAGCATATAAATCATGCAAATTTCACCTATTTCACCACTTTTTAAGCTATATGTACAACATGCAAAGCTATCAACCTTATGTCAAAGTTTTATGCCATTATATTACACCAAATAATGTCATTTTTAGTGTTTATAATCTGTTCAAAATCACTTTTGTCATACAACCATTTTTTATCACTTGAGCTTTTAAATCAACACATTCCTTCATGTACAAGTGTCTAAAGCACACTATCATATCATCATCTTTTCATATGAGTTTAGATGCATCAAACATGTGATTTATTCATGTTTACTTGCTGATTTAATTGATCATTTATCATATCTTGCACAAATCATCAAATACTTGCATTTAGACTATTTTTCTAGAACATGCAATAACATAAACATGTACTTAACAAAAAATCAAACTTCAAGACTCATCCACACATATATATATACGGTTATACATACATATACATCACCACCATTTTTTTTTGGATTTAGATATTATTCGGGCGGTCACCAACGTTCGCTTCGCAGTTTTGTCGTAAATAGTTCTTTAGTTCATATAAACATGTTTTCGCCATACCAAATCCTTCGAAACTTATTTCTAAGTTCTAAAAGGGATATTTAGGGTATGTTTAGCTTACGTCACAGTTCCGGAGTGTGTATGTTGCGTTAAACTGATTGCGTTTAAGCACCAGTTTGCGTATAACCTTCCAGAAGGTGATCTAAAGCTTGAAATCGGAATCGAATCAATTGTAAATTTGTGAAACACAATGCACATAATAACACCAAAGCATATTGTTTTATTATTATCGGGCATTGTTTTACATAAAACGATGATTACAGATCACAGTTGTCACAGTCTCCCCTACTTTAGGAAATTTCGTCCCGAAATTTTAACTAGAGGAAGCTCGTGAAAACAGATACGGATATTTCTCCTTCATCTGGTCCTTATGTTCCCAAGTAAACTCGGGGCCACGCTTGGATTCCCAGCGAACCTTGACCAAATGAATCCGTTTGCCTTTCAACTGTTTGTATGAACGGTCCACTATCTCCACAGGTTTCTCGATAAAGTGCATCGTTTCATCGATTTGAATCTCGTCGAGAGGGACGTGAAGATCAGCGTCAGCTAAACACTTTCGCAGATTGGACACGTGAAAAGTCGGATGAACATTTCCAAGCTCTGGAGGTAGCTCTAGTCGATAGGCAACCTTTCCGATTCTTTCAACAATCTTAAATGGTCCAACATATCGAGGTGCAAGTTTTCCTTTCTTTCCAAATCTCACGACTCCTTTCCAAGGTGAAACCTTGAGCAGGACACGGTCTCCGACTTGAAGTTCCAAGGGCTTGCGTCCTAAATCCGCATAACTCTTTTGACGGCTTCTAGCTGTCACAAGATTATCGCGAATTTTCTTGATTTTGTCTGTTGCTTCCAGAATGATCTCAGGTCCAGTAAGCTGAGCTTCACCGGTCTCATCCCAACAGACAGGTGAACGACATTTTCGACCGTAGAGAGCTTCGAATGGTGCCATCTTAATGCTAGCATGATAACTATTATTGTATGAGAACTCGATCAATGGTAAATGAGAATCCCAATTACCACCAAAGTCCATCACGCATGCTCTAAGCATATCCTCCAAAGTTTGAATCGTCCTCTCAGATTGACCATCTGTTTGGGGATGATAGGCAGTGCTTAGATTTAGTTGGGTTCCCAAAGCAGATTGCATGGCCTTCCAAAAATGAGATGAAAATCGAGCATCACGATCAGAAATGATATCCAAAGGAACACCATGTCGTGATACAATCTCATCAACATAAATCTTTGCAAGTTTATTAGCAGATAGGTCCTCGCGAATCGGGAGAAAATGAGCTGACTTAGTTAATCGATCGATAACAACCCAAATAGCATCATGACCCTTTGAAGTACGTAGTAGCTTAGTGATGAGATCCATCGCAATGTTCTCCCACTTCCAAACCGGTATCTCTGGTTGTACAAGCAACCCAGAAGGTCGTTGATGTTCAGCCTTGACTTTAAGACATGTTAGGCATTTCGATACGTACAAGGCAACATCTTTCTTCATACCAGGCCACCAGAACTTAGTACGAAGATCCTTGTACATTTTATCAGCACCAGGATGGATAGAATATCGGGACTTGTGAGATTCGTCCATCACTAGGGTGCGGAGATCGTCTTGTTTCGGGACCCACAAACGATCCTTGAAATAAAGCAAACCATCGCTTTTTGCTTCGAGTTTAAGCTCAAGTTGATGTGGTAATTCCAAACCCATCCAATTCTGTGAAACACAAAATTGCTGAGCTTGAAGAACGCGAGTTTGAAGATCTGATAGAGTTTGAACGGAATGAAGCTTGACTCGCTCTTTTCGACTAAGCGCATCGGCCACGACATTCGCCTTACCAGGATGGTAGCGAATTTCGCAATCGTAGTCGTTCAAGAGTTCCACCCAACGTCGTTGCCTCATGTTCAGCTCTTTCTGATTAAGAATATACTGGAGGCTTTTGTGGTCTGTGAAAACCACACACTTCGTGCCATAAAGATAATGTCTCCAGATTTTAAGCGCGAAAACCACAGCTCCTAACTCGAGATCATGAGTCGTGTAGTTCTTCTCGTGGATTTTCAGCTGTCGAGATGCATATGCAATAACTTTACCTCGTTGCATGAGGACGCAACCAAGGCCTAAGTTGGATGCATCGCAATAGACAACGAAATCATCGTTTCCCTCGGGCAGAGATAGAACAGGAGCATTACATAACTTTTGCTTCAGCGTTTGGAACGCTTCTTCTTGCTTGGGTCCCCACTCAAAAGGCTTATTCTTCTGAGTCAAAGCAGTGAGTGGAACCGCAATCTTCGAGAAATTAGAAATGAATCGACGATAATAACCGGCAAGACCAAGAAAAGATCGAATCTCTGTCGGCGTTGTCGGGGTATTCCACTCCTTAATAGCAGCAATCTTGGATGGATCCACATGAATACCCTGCTCGTTGACTATATGACCAAGAAACTGAACTTCTTTAAGCCAGAATTCACACTTGGAGAATTTAGCGAAAAGTTGTTCCTTCTTAAGGAGTTCCAACGTTAAGCGAAGGTGTTGCTCGTGATCGGCTCGAGTCTTTGAATAAATGAGGATATCGTCGATGAACACAATAATGAACTTATCTAAATAAGGTTTACAGACCCTATTCATTAAGTCCATAAAGATAGCTGGAGCATTCGTCAAGCCAAAAGGCATGACTGTGAACTCGTAATGCCCATATCTCGTGCGGAAAGCAGTTTTGGGAATATCTTCTTCGAGAATACGAAGTTGATGATACCCAGAACGCAGATCGATCTTAGAAAAACATGAAGCGCCTTGCAGCTGGTCAAAGAGATCATCAATTCGAGGTAGGGGATATCGATTCTTGATGGTAAGCTTATTAAGCTCACGATAATCGATACACATTCGAAAAGACCCATCTTTCTTTTTCACGAAGAGGACAGGAGCTCCCCAAGGTGAATAACTCGGACGGATGAATCCTTTATCAGATAACTCTTGAAGCTGTTTCGATAACTCTTGCATCTCTGACGGTGCAAGACGATAGGGTGCTTTCGCAATTGGGCTGGCATTAGGTACAAGGTCGATATGAAACTCAACTTGACGAACTGGAGGCAAACCAGGCAGTTCATCGGGAAACACCTCTGGATAATCCCGAACAATCGGAATATCCTGGATACTCTTACTTTTGCTTCTCTCCTCGGTGACATGTGCTAGAAAAGCAACATATCCCTTTCTTAAATATCTTTGGGCCTTTATACACGACATAAGCTTCAAACCGCCAGATGGCTTCTCTCCACGAACTTCCAAAACATCGCCAGACGGAAGAGGAATACGAACAATCTTATCGAAACAAACCACCTCAGCGTGGTGTTTGGTTAACCAATCCATTCCAACGATGACGTCAAAGCTCCCAAGTTGCATTGGCGTGAGGTCAATAGGAAAAAGATGGCTATCAAGGTTCAACTGACAATCACGAATAACAGAATCGAGAACAAGAGGTTTACCAGTAGCAACTTCGACAGATAAGGGTTTCCTTAATTTAGTTCTAGGTATCGCAAGAAAAGGTTCAAAAGATAGCGAAACAAAACTACGATCGGCACCAGAATCAAACAGAATAGATGCGGGTTGATTATTAACAAGAAACGTACCGTTAACAACCTCGTTGTCGGCCCTCGCTTCGTTTGCATTCAAATTGTATGCTCTCCCTCGAGCAGGATTCACATTGGCGTTCGCATTCGGATTTGCATTAGCATTTGCCAGCCTCGGGCAGTTGTTGCGGAAGTGGCCAAACTCTCCACAATTAAAACATGAACCTGGTGGGAATCTAGCAGCATTCCCTTGTGCCGGAGCTTGAACCTGGGCAACTTGATTTTGCCCTGAACGACAAACATTGGCCAAATGCCCAAATCTACCACACGTCGTGCATTGCTTACATGCTTGTTGTGCAACATGATGACCGTTGCAGCGAGCACAATGTGGTGCGGTACCAGCATATGCTTTCTTTGCAGGAGGTTGAGTCGGTGGGTTCTGAGGGTTCTGAGCAGTCTGTGCTGTAACAGCAAAGTTATGTGCACCCTTTCGCTTCCTTGATTTCTTCGACGACTCACCTTCTTTACCTTTACCCTTCTTCTTGTCTTTCGCAGAATCAGATGATTTCTTCTTGTCACCCTTGCGGGTGAGTTTACCCTTTCTGACTTGGGATTCAGTCAAGGTAGCAGATAACTCGATCGCTTGACGAAGGGTAGTGGGATTCACAGCGGTCACAATATCCAGCATAGAATCGGGTAGACCATCGATATATCTTTCTATCGCTTTGTCTGGTGGGGTAACCATGGTGGGACACAATAGACTGAGTTCCTCAAAGCGATCCGTGTACGCACGATGTTCAGCCCCATCTTGTTTTAGATCGTCAAACTCTCGCTCCAAGGCTCGAATCTCGTGACGGGGACAAAACTCTCTCATCATGAGAGCCC